>NC_137037.1:39900158-40290158 GCF_032717465.1 Coenobita brevimanus
CATATTGCTGTGCTATGGGCAATGTGTTCTGTGCTATGAAGATTTGACTGGGAGGTGAATGGGGGGTTTAGGATGGGGAGAGAATGAGAGGTGGGGTGGAGGGATATCAAAAGGTGAGGTGGGGGAGAATGGAAGATTCGGATGGGGGTAGAATGGGAGCTGGGGTAGGAGAGAAAGGTAGGCGAAGTTGAGGGGAGAATAAAAGGTGGGCGTGTGGGAAAATGGGAAGTTAAGGTGGGAAGAAAATGGGAAGTTGGGAAGGGGGGAGAGTGGGAGAGGGTAGGGTGGAAATAGGACGTGGGATGAGGTGAATGAGAGGCTGGGGAGGGGGAGAGGGAGATTCTGGAATGGGAGGGGGCAGAGTGAGAGAAAAAAGAATGAGGTATTAAGAGAAGGATAGACTGGAGTGGGGGAATGGGGTAGAATGAAAGAAAATTAATGGGGGGTTAGGAACAACATTAGTTGTGGGGTAGGCGCAGTATCTGGGTGAGAGAGAATGAGAGGGAACCAGTGTAAGGGGTGAGAGAGGGAACAGTGAAAGGGGAGAAGGGAATATAAGGAGAAGGGGTAGTATAAGGGTGATTTGACGGGGCAGTAAAAGTCTTGGTGGAGAGGGGTAGTATTAGGGAGGGGGCCAATATAAGGCTTGATGAAACCGGGAGGGGGAGGAATAAAAGGAGCGGAGGAGGAGAAATAAAAGGGGGAAGGAGGAGGGAGCAGCACACAGGTAGGGAGGGAGGCAGTATTAGGGTTCAGATGATGCGGTGTAAGAGTGAGGAAGCAGAATGAGCAGGGGGCAGTATAAGGGGTGAAGGAACTGTGTGATCAGGGGAGGGAGACAGTGGAAGGGTTGGGGAGGAGGTAGTAGGAAGAGGAGAGGAGACAGGTAAATTGGGAAGGGGAGGGGACAGTTTAAGAGGAAGGAAGACTGTAGGATGGGATGAAAAAATTATATAAAGAGCAAAAGAGGGTATATGTGGGGGCTGAGGGGAGGCGGGGGACTGTATGAGGGGGTGAGGGGAGGTAGAGTGTGTGAGTGGGGAAATGTATGAGGGAGTGAGCGGAAGGTAAGTGAGGAGGTCTGTAGGAGGGAGTGATGGTGGTCAGGGTAAGGGAGGTGAGGGGGATTGTATTAGAGAGTAAGGGGAAGAAGGTTAAGGGGATGAGGGGAACTGTGTGAGGGAGTGAAGGGAGGTAAAATAAGTGAGGAGGATTGTATGAAGGAGTGAGAGGAGTCAGGGCAAGAGAAGTGAGGGAGACTCTATGGGGCGGTGAGGGGAGGTAAGGTAAGTGGGTGAGGAACTGTATGACTGAGGGGATGGTAAGTGACAGGGACTGTATGAGAGGGTGAGGGGATTCAGGAGAACCAGGGTAAGGGGGTGAGGGGGGCTGTATGAGGGAGTGAGGGGAGTCAGGGTAAGGGAGGTGAGGGACTGTATGAGGGGGTCCCGGAAGGAGAGGTAAAAGAGATGAGGGGGATTATGTGAGGGGGTGAGGGGGAGTGTATAAGGGGGTGAGGGGAGGCGAGATAAGGGGGATGAGGGACTGTATGTGGGGGTGGGGGGAGGTGGGGTAAAGGGGGTGAGGGGTGAAGGGAGGTAAGGTAAGAGGAGTGGTGGGGGGTGATGTGTCAGAAGGATGCACCGCTCACCTTCATGCTACTGAACTCCTGGTATGTCCTTCACTCTCCTTCTCTCCTTCCTTCTTTCTTCCTTCTTTCTTTTTTTCTTCCCTCATTCTTTTTTCCCTCTTTTTTTCCTCCGTCTTTCCTCTTTCCTCTTCCTTCCCTTCTTCCTTCTTCTAATTTGCTTTCTTCATTCTTCTTTCCTTCTATCTTGTTTCCATCTTTCTTGCGTGTCTCCTTTCTTCTTTTCTTTCTTTCTCCCTCCTCGTTTTTCTTCTCTTTCCCCCCTTCTCTGCTTCTTTATTTCCTCCCTCCGCTTTTCCTCCTCCTCCTCCTCCTCTCTCTCTCTCTCTCTCTCTCTCTCTCTCTCTCTCTCTCTCTCTCTCTCTCTCTCTCTCTCTCTCTCTCTCTCAGTATATGTATCTAAATCTATAGCACTGCCTATCTGTATCTGTCTATGTCTATCTATCTATCTATCTCTCTATCTATCTATCAATCCATCTATCTAACCATATATTTTCTTTTCTTTTCTTTTTTATATCTGTCCATGTAAAGTTGTTTATGTATATATTTGCCTATTTGTCCCTGTATCTATCAGTCTCATTTACATGTGTATATCTATCGCATCTATTAGTTCTTCCCCTTATAATTTTCCCCTATTAAATTAGCGTTCCAGATTCGACTTTCATTTAATCATTACTTATTCACTATTTTTCTATCTTTCTGTTACGTATCTGTCTATCTGTCTATCAGTCCATCAGTCTACCTACCTATCTATCTATCTGTATACCTTTTTGTTTCAATCGTTTACATAGATTTTCTCTCTCTCTCTCTCTCTCTCTCTCTCTCTCTCTCTCTCTCTCTCTCTCTCTCTCTCTCTCTCTCTCTCTCTCTCTCTCTCTCTCTCTCTCTCGGGTGACTGGTTTTCGAGAGCTTAAATAGGCAGACTTCGTTAAACGCGCATAATTTAACTTTTTTAGGGGTGGTAGTTTGTGGTAATAGTGGTAGTTGTGGTTGTGGTAATGGTGGTAGTTGTGGTTGTGGTAATGGTGAGAGTGGTAGCGGATTTGTGGTGATGGTAGGGGGTTATGCTGGTTGTAATGGTGGTGGTTGTGATGACGGTGGCTATAATAAGGGTTGTGGTGGTTGTTGTGGTAGTTGTGGTGGTTGTTGTGGTAGTTGTGGTGGTGATGATTGGAAGGCTGGTCTTAGTGGTTGCGGTAGCTGGAATGATGGTTGTGGTAGTTGTGATGATGGTTGGAATGATGATCATGGTAGTTGTGGTGGTTGGTATGATGGTCGTGGTAATTGTGGTGGTTAGAATAATGGTCGTGGTAGTTGTGGTGGCTGGAATGAGGGTGTGGTAGTGATGATGTTGGCTTGAAAGGAAGGTTTTGGTGGTTGTGATGATGGATGTAATGATGGTTGTTTTGGCTGTTGTGTTGGCTGTAGTGTCGGTGATGATTATTGTGGTCGTTGTGATGATGACGATGATGATGTTGTGGTTGTGGTTGTGGTGGTGATCGTAACCGTTGTGGTGGTAGTTGTTGGGGGTTGTGGTTGCACTGATGGTGATTTTTGTTTCAGTGGTGCTGGGTATTCATGGTAACTGAGTATTGATATTCGTGGTCATTGAAATGATGTTGTTATGGTTGTAATTTAACCATTTCAGTGTATATGATATTAAATAAGAAACATCGGTTAGGATACCGACGATAAAGTACAGTACCTTATTACACCCGCGTGTGTGGTGCAAGGGACTTGAGCCTCTCATTAGGATGGCTTGTCTGTCCTTCTGTCTGTCTGTTAGCAACACTATGGAAAAATTTTCGATGAAATTGCGCCAGATATGGAATAATGGCTGAGGTCCGTCAGAAAGTGAATAAATTTTTCCGCAAACGATCACAGGCAAGCTCAACTCAAACAGCCTCGATCCGACTTAGATCAAACGGTGGAGGTGTTAAGGGTCAGGAAGGAGTTAAATTATTCATTTTTTAAGAACAATTCGTCAAAGGTAAAGGTCATAGAGCAAGGTCAGTGGTTTGGACTCTTAACTCAGATAGTATTAATTAGATCTGAACCAAAGTTGGTGGAAGGGTTGTGGTTAGGTGAGGATGAAGTGACTGTATTAAGAGCAGTATGCCAAAGATCAGGGACACAGGGCAAGGTTAACTAAACACTTATATCAAATTTGGAACAAATTTATTACGGGTTGAGGGTCAAGCAAATATCAAATAATTCGATTTTGATTACAATTAATCGACGGTCAAGGTCACAGGGCAGGGTCAAACGCTTGGCCTTATATCGTTTGTAGTGCTCTGTCTTGTCCTCAGTGCAATATTGCCCGATTTTTTCCCCTTAAGTGTACCTGACCCTGGTTATGGACAAGACAGCTCGTGTTCCGAGACCAAACTGCCCTCCCACACGCCTCTTTAATCAAGGTCTAGTTTTGGAGATTATTCGACCTGTTTCTGGTTCTCTTCTTCGTGGTTCTGTCTAATGGTGAAAGTGGTTATGGTAATTTGGTGGGTGTGATAATGAATTCCGATAATCAGTTTTAGTGTTATGAGAATTAACAGGACCATCACCTTAATAACGATGCCAATTATAGATAGGGTGATAATGATAGGGATAGAGCTGTTAGCGTTATTGATGATGACAGGACTCCTTGCAATTACACTCTGGCGATAATGTTATAGTGACGGAGATATAATGAGGGTGTGTGGCAGCGGAGGTGATTTAGGAATGATGCCATTAATAACGATAACTTTAATTGGAGTGGACGTAATAGCCGTAGTTAGAGGGAATTTGTAATAAGGTGGTTTGGACATGAATTAACACCTTCACTACGATGACATTTTCCACGTTAATCAGGGCGCAAGAGGACTTTTTTTTTTTTCCAACTTAGGATGGATTTTTGGTTGTAGAGGAGTCATTGAAAGCTATATCAAAACCCACAAGCTAAAAAATGCTTTCCATAATTCAGTAAAATTATGTAGAGATAACAATAATGGAATACAGAATACGTCGCTGGATGGAAGGAGTTAAGATCAAGAACGAAGTGGAAGAATAAAATGGAAGGGTGAGGGAGGAGAACTAGGAGTGGCGGGAGGGAGAAATGATAAACTGCCATGGAGGGAAAAGAAGGCACGGTTATAATTAGGATAAAAAATGTACGAAATTAGTTTGAACATAAAGAACAAACAGAAAATAAACGGTGAGAAATGAGAGAATATAATAAAAAAAAATATATATATATATATATAAATCAGAGGAATATAGAAAATAAAGTGGAAGAGAAGATTACGGATTGGAATGAGGCTTGGTAAGATGAAAGGAAATATTAATGATTTGTAGTAGAAACAGTAAAAGATATTATAGGTAACTTTTGCTTCGATGACGTCTATCAGATTTTATTCTTTTCATCCTCGGAAGATTTTTGAACTGAAGGGATGTAGTCTCCTTTAAAACCACTGTATAAGAGGTCCTTCCAATGCCGAATGAGGTCGTCCAGAGGTAGCAAGAATAAAAAAGAATTCATGCTGAAGGGGTGAAAAAGGAAGCATCGAAGTAATTTAAATATATTAAACTAAAGGGGAATAAAGTAAGCTTTAATGCAAAGTTTACAGAAAATAAGGAAAGGAAGACAGAGAGTGACGTCGAAGGAGAGGTTAACGAGGGAGTTTGGCTTGGAATGACAGAGTGTAATAACGAATTGTGATAGAAGAGAAGTTGGGATAAACAGAAGACACATGAATGAGGTGATAAAAGGGGAACAGAAGTACTCTACAATTTCACCTCGGCTGTCTCTCACCTTCTTCTGCTGGCTGAAATTCGTAAGTTCAGAGAGGCTTGGAATGATTCCTCGTACATTACATGAATCGCTATGATATGATACGTCAGAGAGGAAAATGACAGACAGGCTCCAAGCGTTAGGTAGCCTACACGCAGTGGAAATAGTACGGTAGTCAAATTTTTGTTCCTAGTAGTACATGAGAGAGGGGACTTGGAGTAAATAAGAGGCCATAGTGGCTCAGACTACGAGGAGATTTAGTTGAGGTCGACCTGGGTGAACTCTGGGATTGGGCGTGTGGCAATTCATTATGATGGCTTTAATTGAGATGCCACCACAGAGCACCGTTAATAGTACCGTGATTGTGATTAATGAGATTGTGATGGATAGCGATAATGACGTCATTAGCGGGAAACATGATAGAGCAATAAATCTGAGAGGAGGGGCATTAGAGAAACGACCCCTTGCTTATACGAGAATGTAACAAGATGAAACGAAGCGAAACAAAATAAAAAAATCACTGCAAGAACTGATGTTGTGAAGATATATGTGAGAGAACGAAGTAAGATGAAACTACACGATACATACTGAGACGACTACAAGAGTTTCTGACGCTATGAAAGGAGTGATGTAAAAGATGACACGTGAAATATAAGCAATAAATCAGGGGGAAGAAACATTAAAGAAACGATCCATTGCAGAGAAAGCGAAACAGCTTATTAGGTTAATTTAAACGAAGCTAAATTCAGCAGAAGAACTAGACTTTTACCGCTACGAAAAGAGTGGAATAAATGATAACAGTATGAGGAAGTAATAAGAAAGAGTGCCAATAAGGAGCCTGAAAGAATATGGAAAGGATTTATTACTAATTTACGATGAAACACGCCACTTGCTTGTGTGAAGTTAGTGAAACAAGATAGATACACTAATATATAAGAGAGAGAGAGAGAGAGAGAGAGAGAGAGAGAGAGAGAGAGAGAGAGAGAGAGAGAGAGAGAGAGAGAGCGCGTCAACTCTTATAACCAGGCCAGATCTTGCATTCTTTTTTAGCAAATCTCAGATGTTTTGATTTAGCGAACAGTGAGTATAGAAACCAGAGAGTTTTGATATTATACTCTTTATTCCCTAACTTGGCCCAGATTTTTTTTCCTTTTGTGACTTATTTCACGTAGTTCAATGGCAGAATAAAGCAATGCTCAAGCACTACATCGTTTCCATATCACTTCATTGCAACTATACTCTTTTTACACAAACTTGGCCCAGATTTCCGTCGTTTTGCAACCTATTTCATGTAGCTCAGTGGCAGAAAAAAAATTACAACTCAGCATCTTTTCATTACACTTCTTCGTGACTAGCACATTATTTTATTGTTAATTTGTTATTTCAACTCGGCATTCAAGCTGGAGAGATGGCTTTTTTAGGCCAAGTTAGAGTAAGAGAGGTGGCCTGCAGTCCTACCGGACCCAGGTTCAAATCCCGGCTGGGGCAGGGAACAGTTTAAGGATTTGAATTTCATAAAAGCAGACTTTACTGATCTACCAGAAGACCCGCCGACATGTCGTAAAAATACCCCTGCTAATACCAATACACCAGTCCTGTATGAGACAGCCCTAGCATGTATTCAATATGGACGGTGGGTGTTAGCGCCGAAGTGGTGACATGTAGAGGTGTATGGTATGAAGGAGGGCCACTGGGCCCTGGATGCAGGCTGTGAAGCCTATGCCCAGAGCAGGACACATCAAAAAAAAAAAAAAAAAAAAAAAAAAAAAGCAATTTAGTATCATAATCTGGTTTGATCTCTTATTACAACTCAGCTTTCAGGATCGAGAGATGGTAATTTTAGGCCAAGTTAGAGTAAAAACCATATAATCCAGTTCCATTAACCCTCTCATATTCGGGCCGGTCTTTGTATGAGTTATCAGCTAAAGACAGACGTTGTTATCGAACTGAGAGCGAATCGTAGCAACGCGTGTGTTAAGGAGTGAAACGAAATGGAAGAGGAAATCGGTTAATGAAAAGGAACTAAGAGAGGTGAAACGAAGGATGAAGCTCAATGAAACAGGGTGAAGGCGGGTATGAGGGGCCGAGAGTAAGAGATAGAGGGAGCTGCCTAAAGAACTCATTGACAAGACAGGCGGAAATGACCCACACAGAGGCACGGAGGGGAGAGAGGAGGGGGAGATGGACAGGAGAAGGGAGAGAGACAGAGAAGGGGGGGGGACGAAGGAGGGGGAGAGAGAAGTAGAGGAGAGGAAGGAGACTTAAAAACAAACTCAGATGAAGATGAGATAGAAAGAGTTGGATGAACAAATCTCGAGAGGGAGAAAACGACAGAAAGGAAAGAGGGAGCAGAGAAACAGTGCGTAAAACGAGAGAGAGAGAGAGAGAGAGAGAGATGAGGAATGGTGTGCAAAAAAAGGGATTAAAAAATGGGAGAGAGAGTTATAAATAGAAACATGACAGGGGACGGACAGCGAGGAGGAGGAGGTTTGGTTGGGAGCAATAACGTTAATGTGTGTGTGTGTGTGTGTGTGTGTGTGTGTGTGTGTGTGTGTGTGTGTGTGTGAGAGAGAGAGAGAGAGAGAGAGAGAGAGAGAGAGAGAGTAATGAAGAAAGTGAGGAGGTAGGAGAGGAACGAAGAATGAGTCAGAGCATATCCATCCATCATCCAGTCCTTTTTTGTCTCCTAAGAAGCGTTGGGACCTGGAGCTAGGCTACTTAGTCCTGACACTCAGAGCAATAGAGACCACCCTCGCTCGTCCCTGAGAGGAATTAAGTGAAGAGTAAACCCCAGCCATCCCTCAAATATAAACCATTTCAATTCCCATCCCAAAGGTGCTCCTTGACCCACTACGTCACAGGGAGTCATTTAGTAATATGGCTACCACCCAGCGTATGGCTTAGTAGGTTACAGAGAACCGTATATTATCTTGCAATATAGAGTTACCTGGAGGCAGTATTGCATCGAATGAGTGGATGCTGGATGTCCCCACTTGTCAGTAAGAATAATAAAGTAAATTTCTGGAGACAGCAGGATTGATTGATGAGGAAACTGCGACGATATAGAGTGCGACGAAGAGCAGTCAGAATATATGATCTGCACTGTGTGAGAAGGAAGCAGTGAGTGAGAGAGGTAGGGTGAGCTAGGGTGTGTCAGCTGTGAGAGAAAGACGAGAAAGCCAGACGAAAAACGGAGGCAGAACATGTCAATTAAGAATGAGCGAGGGAATGAGGTACAGTGAGCAAGAGTGTGTGTGATGTGATAGGGAGGGAGAGAGAAATGAATAAGTGAATGAGTGAGGGAGTGTAAGCTAGGGTGAGTGTGTATGGGATATAAGTGGTGGGAGGGAGAGAGGAAGGTGGAGAGAAAAAGAGTGAGGGTGTATGATGAGATGTGAGAGGAGGGAGGGCATACTGATTGAATTAATAGTAAGGCAGGATAGATCGTACGTGTGTGAGATGCTAGAAAAGAGGGATATAATGTGCGAGTGATTGGGTGAGGTAGGGTGAGCAAGGATGTGTAAGATGTGAGAGGATGATATAGCGAAAAGTAAGCATGTGGCTGCGGCAGTGAGTGAGGTGGGGTGAGAGAGGGTGTGTGAGATGTGAAGAGGATACAGACCATAGTGTGCGAACAAGTGAGTGAGGTAGGGTAGGTAGGATGAGCATGGATATGTGTGTGTGTGTGTGTGTGTGTGTGTGTGTGTGTGTGTGTGTGTGTGTGTGTGTGTGTGTGTGTGTGTGTGTGTGTGTGTGTGTGTGTGTGTGTGTGTGTGCGTGCGTGTGTGTGTGTGAGATGTTACAGAGAGGGAGGGATTAGTGAATGAGTGAGTGAATGGATGAGATAGGGTAAGCGAGGGTGTGTGCGATGTGAGTGAGTGAGGGAGGGGGTAGTGTGTGTGGTGCAGGCTGCCACACCATACTATCAGTTGATGCTTGGCCTGGATTTATGGTTGTGTTGATGGGCAGAGCGGGGTCATGGAGGGGCCAGTAAAGATGTCTGTGCTGCTGCTGCTCATCGCTTCTTGCATATCAGGTGGCGCCCCACACCCACCCCTCTCTGCCCGTCCCCCTCCTCCCCTACCCTGCCATCCCCTTCTGATGGCATCACACCACCACCCTGCTTGCTGTGCTGCCAGTGACACACACACACACACACACACACACACACACACACACACACACACACACACACACACACACACACACACACACACACACACACACACACACACACACACACAAACAGACATACACACACACAAACACAAACACACATACACAAACACACACATTTATATATATATATATATATATATATATATATATGTGTGTGTGTGTGTGTGTGTGTGTGTATGCATGTATATAATGTGTGTAGTGGTAGGTGAGGGAGGTCACCATCCACTCATTCGATATAGAGCTGCTCTCGGGTGAGTGCCCTTTCCTCTCTTCCTTCCTTCTTTCCTTCTTCTTTTTTCTTTCCTTCCTTCATTCTCTCCTCTTCCTTCTGTCTACGGGTGACTCTGCACTGAGAGACAAGCTAAATGGTTTCCTGTGCACCAGGAATCCATTTACCACGCTGGGTGGTAACCATATAACCAAATTATGGCGCCTGGTGGTTTAGTGGGTAATTAAGGCGCTCCATTCGGATTGAACCTGAGCAGGTTTATATCCAAAGGGTGTTTGGGGTTTATTGCTCACGTAATGCCACTCAGGGATGAGTAATGCTGATCATTCTCATCTTTAATGCCAGGACCAACTTTGCCTAGCCCTGGGCTCCTACTCTTCTCATGGGACACCACAGGACTGGATGATGAATGAATGATGAAAATGAAAATGAATGTGTGTGTGTGTGTGTGTGTGTGTGTGTGTGTGTGTGTGTGTGTGTGTAAAATGTGTTCGTGTGTGTGAAGGGAGACGTTTCTGTTGGTACCGTGTAGTAAGATACCATCAGCTTACAATAAAAGACTGAATAGCATAAGTGCCAAACCTAGTTCTTGATATGTGTCGCATAAGTGACAAGAAAAGCACCAGTAGGTTATGTTGTGATGTTTGCTTAGTTAATTAGGTCATGTAAATTTGTCCCTATCGACTGCACAATTGTCCTTCAAGCAGTTTAAGACTTAAGATAAAGGGTATATAACTACGACCTACACCCCCGTCTAGGCTGAGACTATAACAACGGGAGGACCTAACAGACATCCTCTAAGCCTACGACAAGCAACCGTCTATTTGCAAATCCAAGTCCCTTTTTCAGTGCTAATTCTCACAGGCTTGGTTAAAGATGCCCTAACCAATATCGGTTGGCCCCAAAACTGAAAGAGGGATTTCTAGGTTGTGGACTTAATTTGCTGTTGATTGTACCACCGCCATTCAGCTTCTTGCATTTCGTGGCTGCTTTGTAATGCTGTGACTGAACATCAAAGCAATGGAAGAAATAATGCGAGTTTAGATAAAAATTATGGAACAAAAAACAGAGGGAAGTAAAATAGCATATTCATACTACAACGATTAGTATCGGCCTCACCATTCTCGCTTAAAATGTGTGTGTGTGTGTGTGTGTGTGTGTGTGTGTGTGTGTGTGTGTGTGTGTGTGTGTGTGTGTGTGTGTGTGTGTGTGTGTGTGTGTGTGTGTGTGTGTGTGTGTGTGTGTGTGTGTGTGTGTGTGTGTGTGTGTGTGTGTGTGTGTGTGTGTGTGTGTGTGTGTGTGTGTGTGTGTGTGTGTGTGTGTGTGTGTGTGTGTGTGTGTGTGTGTGTGTGTGTGTGTGTGTGTGTGTGTGTGTGTGTGTGTGTGTGTGTGTGTGTGTGTGTGTGTGTGTGTGTGTGTGTGTGTGTGTGTGTGTGTGTGTGTGTGTGTGTGTGTGTGTGTGTGTGTGTGTGTGTGTGTGTGTGTGTGTGTGTGTGTGTGTGTGTGTGTGTGTGTGTGTGTGTGTGTGTGTGTGTGTGTGTGTGTGTGTGTGTGTGTGTGTGTGTGTGTGTGTGTGTGTGTGTGTGTGTGTGTGTGTGTGTGTGTGTGTGTGTGTGTGTGTGTGTGTGTGTGTGTGTGTGTGTGTGTGTGTGTGTGTGTGTGTGTGTGTGTGTAAAACAGTGTGGGCATCTACATAAACATAAAGACAGAGCCATGGTACAAACAGTGTGTCTCGAACAAATATATTTATAAACACTTTTTCTTGCCACCTGACTCCAACCTACAGTATGTGGCGTGGCAACGTGGGCGGAGACGGTGTTGATAAGAAACTCACCACACTTCATGAAACTATGTATGAAGCTTTAACTCCTGCATTGTCATCCCAAGAGAAACCTGTGCTTGAGTTTGGTCACCGTTGTCAACAGTACTTGAATGATAACCCCTTCACTGCTAGATATCTCAGTCTCTTTGATACAGTGATATGTTATTTTAATTTAATCCTGCTACCTACAAACAGTTTTGCTCAGCTTATGGAGAGAATTCAGGGTACAAAGGTCATCGGGCAAAGGCAATTCCTACAGTTTTGATATGATTTGAACCAGAGCAGGTTGAAGAGTTGAGTTTGACATGAATGAAGTAATTCAGTTTTGAGGGTAATCTGTCCACGGTCAAGGTCACAGAGCACAGCCAAATAATCAGCGCTTAGACCATTTGATGGTCACGGGTGCTGTTACTCTCCGAATGCTCCTTCTTGCCTTGTTACTGTGTTTCTCATTTTGTTCCTGAAGTATTCATTTCGTTACTCCGTTAATTTCGGTATTCCTCTCATTTTCTTGCTGCATTCTCATTTTGTAATAATTCTGCGATTTCGTTACTTTGTCACTTACTTTGTAACTGTACTCATATTGTTATTCTGATTCGTTTCATTACTGTCAGTTATATCGTAACCATACTCATTTTGTTGCTCTCACTCATTTAGTTGCTCTGTCATTTACTGTATTTCGTAATGGTATTTGTATTGTTACTTCCTCTCATTTCATTAATGTGCTTCTCATTCCCTACACAAGAACAATAGAAAATAGAAAAACTGGAGCAGACTAGTTAACCCGCATTAGGCAGTTCCTGCACATGGGCATGATTACTTTGCAACAATTAGAGAAAGGTAGCAAAGGAGCGGGCTCTTCCTGCCCACCAAACTCCAGCTTAAACTAAAAGGGAAAAGAGGAAAGCAAGGCGATGTAGCATAGAATACTGACATGAAAATTTATACATAGGATGAAATGTAAAAGCAATGCACTACAGCTTAAAAAAAAAAAAAGAATAGTTACTTGAGTACCACAGATCTTAGGATATAATTAATCCCGTCATATTCCCAGAAAGTAACCACTCTTAGGTTCAAAAATAGTAAATAGTTAACCTGTTAAGCTACGGCACTAATACCCCCTCAAAGTAGGTCCCTTCTGCCTTGACACACATAGCCTAGCATTCTTTCCCCTGCCTGAAACGTTTTGCAGATACAGTTTTGGGTATCTCCTGCAGGCGCTTCGTCGCATTCGTCATGATATCTCTTGGATGAACGTTGCTCAAGACATGATGGAGTGTCCAAATCGCGATCCAGACTTTCTGAAGACTGTTATCACTGGAGCTGAGACGTGGGTGTATGGGTACGACCCAGAAATCAAAGCACAGTCATCTCAGTGGATGTATGTAGGGTCGCCTCAAAAAAAAAAGAAAAAAAGCACGTCAGCTCCGCAGCAAGGTACACTCTCATGTTAACATTTTTTTTTTTTTCGACTACCGTTGTATTGTGCATCACAAGTACGCACCGGAAGGTCAGAGAGTCAACAAACATTACTGCCTCGATGTTACCCGTCGTCGTCTTGACGCAGTTCGGCGGAAGAGACCAGACCTTTGGAAAGCGGCAAGTTGGAAGCTGCCCCACGACGACAACCCTGCCCTTCCTTCTCAACTGATTCAGGAATTTTTGGCCAAGAACAACATCGTGCAGGTCCAGCAGGCTCCCTACTCACCAGACATGTCTGTGCAACTTTCGGTTATTCCCCAAGCTCAAAACCCCGCTGAAGGGTTTCTGATTTGAGACGAGAGAAGAGATCATGACGAATGCGATGAAGCACCTGCAGGAGATACAGAAAACTATCTGAATAATGTTTCAGGCAGTGGAAGCAACGCTAGGCTACGTCTGTCAAGTCAGAAGGAGCCTACTTTGAGGGAGATTGGTTTCGTGGCGTAACCGGTTAACTATTTATTTATTTTGAGCCTATGGGTGGGTACTTTCCGGACAGGCCTCGTACACATACACACATAAACGCATGATATCTGTGAAGCACCCTGACGACCTATTTACAAGTTTCATGTCCATATTTCTACCAACTTCTTTATCATTCATATAGATTTCAAGTTAATCGGAGGATCTGTAGACACTATGTAGGGATGGAGTCGACGTGCCCATAAGCCTTTACATATATAATCCTTTGTAACTCCCAAACATTTTTTTTAAGCATCTAGCCTTAATGTTCATGCTTATCTATACCTAAGGCACCCAAAGTATCTAAAACATAACACTAGCACACTAAAACACAACCGACGAAAATCCCAGTTTCTCCATTTTCTTCGTCTACTCCTCTAGCTTTAAAATGGCAAAGCAGATCATCTTGGTTTTCCACAGAGGAATTTAATTTTCCAGTGGGTCGGATGCAAGGCAGATATTGCACGTGAAATATCAGAAATAATGGGTCGGGAATAGGTCAGGCTTTTGTCTGGATTTCAGTTAGGCTAATCATGGCAGAAAGGTAAAAGGTGAGCAAAGAGTGAAGTTTTTCAGTCTGATAGCAATAGGTCAAAATGTTAGGTCATAGGATGGTGTCGTACTTTCGGCCCTTTACCTCATGAAGTTGTTTTTCAGTTTGGATTAAACGTGGTGGAGTGATTTTTGGTCAGAAATGTTTACATACAAGAACAACACGACAAAGGTCAAGGTAACACAGCAAAATCAAATTTAACATTTTTAATCCAATTTAAACTGAATTTAGTGGCGGGGTTCAAGGTCACACAAGAATAAAGTGTTTCAGGTTTGAGAACGATTGGTCAAAGGTCAAGGTCGCAGAGCTAGATAACAAGTTCAGTCACAGATCGATTGCAAGGCATGATTGTTGCACTCGCTAGTCCTCCTTTTTGTTCTTTTCTTCAGAATAATTAATTCAACTGAAGAGAGATTTTTTTTATCTGGAGTGGGTTATTCAGAGCCTTTATTAATTCCTTTACTACTACGACGCCCTTAAAATGAAAAATTTACAAAAACCTTCGGAGTTCTCTTATATAAAGCCTTGTAAAATTCAGCAAAACAAGTATGAAGAACATTTTATAATATGTGTGAATATGTAAAGATTGCGATGCGCCCAAAAACCATTTAAAAAAAAAAAATCAAAATAGAAAACTACATGAAATCCCATTCCTACTGTTTTTTTTTTTTTTTTTCAGTACGTGCCATAATGGTGAAGCGTAAGTGCACGCGAAAGTGTTATGATAATGGTATAACTATTTATCTACCATTCAGTACACAAAAGTATGCCCCCCTGCCCCCCCCCAAAAAAAAAAAAAAAAACATGATAAGGACGAGATAACATGTTGTTTTACTGCGTCGATCTTGTTCCGATGGTTTGGGACACACCGTCATCCATACATATGCTTACCTTTTACTGTATCATAGTTTTTTTTTTTCTTCAAGCTTTCATTCCAGTTGGCTGCTATTGTATAGTTAAGCAACTTATTCTACCATACTTGTCCACTACACGATTACCACCTTTGTGTTTACCAAGTTATCTTTTAAGGAGAAATTTATTTAACAAATCCAGTTGTACGTGTTTTGCCCTGGCTACTTGTGAATGATATGTTACTGATTATCTCCTTTACTTATTCCTGTCATCAGTGTAAACACTTAGAGTATGTCTCCCACGACTCAAAGCCTTGCCAGTAAGTACATTTTCACAAGCTTGAACCAATCCTCATAAGGTAGATTTCTAAAGCTATGTATCGTCTTCACTCTCTCAGCACTCCCAGATGAATTCATGTCCATCTTATAGAAAGGCTACCAGAACTGCACAGCGCTGTCCAGATTGTGACCAGACTAATAATATAACGGCAATATTACACTGGCTGTCCGAATGCTCATACTTCTCTATATACTCTCAAGAATCTTTTTTTCCTTTGTTAACCACATTCATGCACCGTTTCCTAGGCTTAAAGTACGTTCCAACTAAACTCGGTTCCACGGAGTCTGACGCACTGATTTTGCCAGCCGAGAACAGGTGGATCTGGTAACACTGCGCGACGTACTCGGGCGGTGATTGGTGGATTTCCGTTGTGTTTGAAGGTGCTCCAAAGTGACTTTGTATTTCAACCAAGGCCCTCTGTGATTTGTAAGATACCGGATTATACAGATACAAATTAAAGCAATGATATCTTTAATGATAAATATGTGCCTTTTAAATTACTAGAGATAAATCTGAACGACAATGATAACAAAAAGTAAGTAAAGTCGCGACTGGACGCAAGCGGACAAGTCAGCGACTGTGGCGGGAATTCAGACGTTCATAGCAAGGTGGTCCCGAGGTCCTGTGAAGGCTTGAATGTTTTTCCCACCACTACTACACAGTGTCACAGTCTACAGTCTTCACCATGCCCTTCATTACCTCATCTGCTAATACACAACCTGACCCTAGATACGCTTAGCTTAGCTTTTTATAATTATGATTTGTGTAAGGACACACACACACACACACACACACACACCTCACTGGGGCCAATACATGCTATTCCATTCTCAGTATATATAGTGTACGTACATATTTTCATTACCTTCATAGGCAACAGTACCTTTAAAAATCTGCATTTGTTTATATTCCCAGTCAGATTCAGTAGAATTATTTCTTACATGAATAAGTTTGGTGTTTGATTTTCCCTAAAATTTCGTATCATAAGAGACAGACATACAGACGGACACCCTATCCCTGGTCACAGTGCATCCTCAAGCATGTATCTCTGCCCCCTCGACAAAGAGCCGGGAAAGTAATGGATTACATCATTATTGAATGAACCGAATTTTTTTTAATGGTGGAAGAAAGGAAAGTAAGATAAAAGCAAACTCCATGAGAAAATAATAGTTGAAATATGCTGCTATAATAAAACCGCGTGCAGTATAAACGAAATCAAACATAATTAAATGAATTTAAATCAGTCGCTGACTTGTCCGTATGCATCCAGTCGCGACTTTACTTACCTTTTGTTATCATTGTCGTTCAGGTTTAACTCTAGTAATTTAAAAGGCACATATTTATCATTAAAGATATCATTGCTTTAATTTGTATCTATATAATCCGGTATCTTACAAATCACAGAGGGCCTTGGTTGAAATACAAAGTCACTTTGGAGCACCTTCAAACACAATGGAAATCCACCAATCACCGCCCGAGTACGTCGCGCAGTGTTACCAGATCCACCTGTCCTCGGCTGGCAAAATCAGTGCGTCAGACTCCGTGGAACCGAGTATAGTATACTTTGCTTCTCATTTCATTACTGTGCTGCTTTAATCATGTACTCTTCTCGATACTTTACAACTCATTTTATCATTGTTGTACTCATTTCGGTACTTTTGCTACTCATTTTATTACTGTATTCATTTCATTCCTTTGTTCCTAATTTCCTAACCCTTGTTCCTCGTCCACGGTTCATCTTGTAACAAGTACTCTCTTTCTTTGCAGGTGAGTTAGTGGTGGGAGGTCTGGACGGTGCAGTGGTCGACTCCCAGCTGTACCCCGTCACGGTGAATATAACAACAACGCTAAGTGGGTCGGTCATGACAAGGGGGCGTGGTAGGGGAAGAGTAGAAGGGGTGGAATATGAAATGCTTGGGGGTGGGAGTAGGGGGCGTGGAAGGGGTGAGGTCTGGTTGTGAGGGAATGAGAGTGGGAAGCATGAAAGGGGAGAGGTCCGGGGGTGGGGGCCGTGGAAGGGGTGATGTCTGGGTGTGGGGGGTGGGAGGCGTGGAAAAGGTAAGGTCTGGGGGTGAGGGATGGAGGGTGGGGGGCTTGGAAGGGGTGAGGTCTGAGGGTGGGGGGTGGGGGTGTGTGGAAGGGGTGAGGTATGAAGCACCATGGCGGACATTGTAACAGGCGTGGCAGCGATGTTGTAGCAATTGCAGTACTAAGTAGCGGAGGACTGTGGTAGGGAGAGGCGGAAAGAGCGCTGTATTTTTATTATGCATCTGACCTGGGACACAGGCTAGGAGGAAAAGAGAGAGAGAGAGAGAGAGAGAGTGAGTAGTACATCCACGGTTCTGTAGATGATATACTGTATACTTCACACACATCACATGTAGTTAATAATGCACCCCTCCACCCACATTACTCTCCGACAAAGAGAGTATTTTACCCGTTTGTTTGTTTGTTTGTCTATCAACAGGATTACTAAAAAATTAAAATGGAGACTTGGACCAGATTTGGTGGGTAGATAGCCCCATGTCTCAAGGAAAAATCGATTAACTTTTGGGACCTATCCGGATCGTATTACAGATTCTGGATCCGGAAAACACTTTCTGCGAAACCCTAATCAGTGATGAAAAAACCATACCTATTATGAAGAGTGGTTTGGAAATTACGTTGCCCTTGTCGGAGAGATGCGCTTCACTGAGTGCCCCTCTAGTTGGTCATGTGTTGGACTCCAGGCATAAACTTTATATTCCGTTCCCTGAGGGTTAACAGTCTTCCTGCGTGACATACACCTTCACATGTCCAAATGTTGGTGGATAATTCACAGCCCATATTGGACACGCACTAGGACTGTCTTATTCATGGCTGGTATAATTGTAATAAAGTGGTTGCTTTTATGAAATGTAAGTCTTGTGGAATATCGGTGATGCCTGTTATAACGACATTTAATTTATCAAACTGTTCCCTGCCTCATCCTAGGATAGAACCCCTGTCGTTTAGGACCACAGGGAACCTCTTTTACCACTTGACTGCTCCATTCAAGACATCTTTAACCATTAGTAAAATTACATATGAGAACAAGTTTTATTACCTCCCCTAACGAAGTTGGAGGAGGTTATGTATTCACCTATGTTTGTCTGTTTGTTTGTCCATACGATATCCCCAAAAGCTCTCAGTGAATTTCAGTTAGATTTTAATTAAAGGTGGCCCAAGAAAGAACTGATTAAATTTGGGGACGGATCCGGATCCAGATCGCCATCCTATTCATCCCGCACAATATCTCCAAAAGTTGTCAATGGATTTCAGTAAAATTTTGTGGAAGAGTGGGCCATGGGTCAAGGGATCAGTTGTTTAAACTTTGGGTCGGATCCGGATCCCATGTTTTCCACACATTACTTCCACGAATCCTGATCCTGATCCTTTTTAATGGCAATGGCTTTGACGCAGGTATGTTCTCTCTGAGTGCTTTCTAGTTGGTACTGTACAACAATTCGCTACCCTGCTTGATCAAGAACTTACTTGATAAAACGCAGAAGATCGAATCACTGCATAACAACAACAGAAACAACAACAACAACATCAAAAACAACAACAACAACAACAATTTTCCTCAATAGGTATTTTCCCTAACAACTGTGTTTACTCCTGCCAACCCAACACACAGGTGAAACAGTTATAGCCTGGGTGTCAGCATTTTCGTGAACCTTGCAGAATACAATACGTAACTGTCATTGCGTGACATGAATCTGCAAATACTATCCGTAATTATTCAGACTCGTGGCCATTGAGTTACTCATCACATAATTTACCACTACAAGCATAAAAAGGTACAAAGCAGACGAAAAGGGAAAAAGAAAGGTGGATGTTGATGATAAATTTGACATGGAGGAGAAGCGGCAAATGAATGAAAATGAAAAGACTAGAGACACATAATGAGATATAATACCACAGAAGGAAACTGAGGAGAATCGTGGGGAAGAGGAAAAAAAAATAATGAGCATCTATGGTGGGGTAAATGAGAAAAAGGAAGAAAATGAGAGAAGAGATTTTGATAAAAAAAAATACATCGATTGATAATACAGGTATAAAACATGGAAAAGGATGACGGAAAGAAAAAGAGCAAAAAGGAATAAAAGAGCAAACAGAATAACTCCAAAAGGCATGAATAAGCAAAATCAATGGGATTAGGAAATTTGCTTGGAAGGGAAAAAATGATGGAGGGAGAAAAAACGAAAAGAAAGTGAGTTAGAGTGAAGAAATGAAGAACGAAGAAAATAAGAGAAATGTTACAGAAAACTATCTGCCGAGGAAAAGTGAGAATCAACAAACACATGGAGGTAAATAAAAAAAAAGTTGATGGAGGTTCAGCTGCAGAGAGCGAAAACATATTCTTGACTACGATGACGGAGGTTTTTCTTGCTATATAAAACAGTTTAATTCAGATGTGAAAGGATTTTTTTTTAACTAGGAGTTCGTTATAACTTTCACTAAATCCCTCGATACAGGGTGAATGGGGTCTTCGAAGCTGAGTAAAATAGCCTGACGATACCAAGAACATGATGGCAAAGGCGTCCTCGGGTTGAAGATGCTAAAGCAGAAGTCGCGAAAGTGTCAGGAAACCCTCAATTTGTGACAGTCATTTGCGAAACCCACGACGGGAGTAAAGGGTATTTGGCTTTTGTATCTGGCTGCTGAATGCCCCCTAATTTAACCATGTCTAATACTCAAAACTCTTCCTAGATGGCCGTCAGAAATTGTCGAGTTGTTTTCACCTTTGCCCCCTTAGTTTAAAAGATGGGGCTGTTAACCTCTTCTGTTTAAGGATTTCTCGTTAACCGAATAAAATCGTTAAGTGACAGTCAGATAAATAGTGAAAAGGCGTTGTCATACAGACGTCAGTGGAAATCAGTTTTAATCTTCTGAATTTTGTATATCTCCGAAAATGAACAAAATATCACGTGGGGAGAGAAAGAGAGAGAAAGAGATAGAGAGAGAGAGATGGGGGGGGAATAGATATAAAGGAACCTCATGGGAAGCACAAAATGGAGGACTTGAGGGGAGGAGGAAGTGAGGAGGGGGGGGGAAGCAGAAGGGGTGGCAGAGGAAATGGAGAAGGGGGGGAATAACGCTAATGAGTGGAGGAACAAAGGAGGGGAGGGAAGGAGAGAGGAGGGGAGGGGTGTCGGTAGGGGGGGGGAGGAGGGAAAGACAAAATGAAGTAAAGAAGAGGAAGAAGGATGGAGGGGACGAACGAACTGTGCAGAGGAGTACAAAGGAAAACAAAGGAAAGCAAACAGTATCAGAAGTATTGGTCATCTTGAGGCCGTTTGTTATGGAGAAGACTTTGACTATGATATCTTTGAGTTTATGAAGACAGGGGTGATGGAAATAAGGAAAGGAAAATAGGCAGAAGAGGAGAGGAGAGAAGGGAGGAAAAGAAAAGGACGGACAGAGAGAGAGAGGGATGGGTGGGAAGCGGAACGGAAATAAGAAGCAGGTGTGAGAAGGCAATAAAATGAAGAGGGAAGAAGAATAAAAGAAGTGGGAGAAGGTGGTCAAAAGGAGAGGAAAGAAATGAGGGAAGAGAAAAGGTGAAGGGGAGGGAAAGACAAGACCATGAGCGACAGTGGAAGAAAGAGGAGGAAGGAAAAGAAACTGAGGCGGAGAAAGAAAGGAAAAGGGAGAGGAAAGAAGGGAGAGAAACATGAAAGGAAGGACGGTTAGGGGAAAGGGATAAGGAAGGGAATACAAGAAAGAGAGAGAAGGAGAAGGAAAAATGAATAATTCTGAGTGAGAGAGAGAGGGAAGAGGAAAGGAGAGAACGAGGAAAGGAGAGGCAACGAAAGAAGGGAAGGGGAGAGAAGAAAAAGAAAGAGAGAGGGACTGAAAAAAAGGAGGGAAAGGGGGGGAAAGAAAGGAAGGACGGAGGAAACAGAAAGGAGGGAAAGAGAGAGAGATGAGAAGGTAGGAGTACAAAGGAAAGCAAACAGCAACAGACCAATTAGTCCTGTCCAGCGCCTACTCCATGGCGCTGGTCCTGTTTAGGCTGCATGTTATAGGGAAGGTTATAGCAAACAAAACTATGCTATGAGTTAATGACAAGGATATTTGTAAAAATGTATGGAGATTCCCCCTTCCCACCCAACCCTGTAGCCGGAGTCCTCAGGAAATCGTGAGAATGACCACCGTGCAAGATAGAAATGTTGTCACAGATGTGTCATAGGAAACGATAAATGGGTATCATATTGTGCACTACCTGAACGAAAAAGGGAAAGTAAAATTAAACCAGCCATATGTACACATCGATGTTCTTCTGCGCTTGTGTCCTCCAAGGTTTCACCTGTAAATAAAATATATGTATTATACTTCACATTCCAGTATAGTATTTAGGATTGAACATATTCATCTCGGGGTTAGAAGACAAGTACTTCCAAACAATTTTTGAGAGTTAGTACTGTACCAGTTAACTGCACTGAAAGGCTTTTTTTTTTTTTTTTTTTTTTTCAACGTATTTGTAAATTTATTAAGGAAAAAATGGTTGGCTTCTTTTGAATGGAATCATCTGCCAACAGTTTTATGATCATTACCTCCAGTATGTTTCGACCGATCTACTATAAATAATTTTTCGACAACTATATTGTCATGTGTTTTGAATATATTGCATACTTGAAATAAATTCCCTTGTAGTCTGGGCTCGGTTAAGGTAAAATAAATCTCTGTTTTCCAGACGTTAATCCAATCGGCTTTTCTTAATCTAGGTATTATTTTTGCCACAGCTCTGAAGATTTTTTTGTTTGATAAGGTGACCAGAACTGGACGCAGTAACCTACTCTTTGTTTGTGGATATTAGTGAATTATGTAAAGTGTGGATTATAAATCTGCAATTTTTATTCGACTGCTGTACCAGAGAATTTGAATAACTTGCAGGCTTTCTTAACAACCTCCATACACTTTTTCCTTCGTTTCAAATACTTTATTATAATTCCGTAAGTCTTTTTTTTTTTATTATTAACGTGAGTATCATTTATGTTGCTTTTACTGTCATTGTTTAGTACTTTGCATTTGCTAGAACTAAATTGTATCTTCTGCGTTTGCGCCCAGTTACGCAGTAGATCGAGATCTCTCTGAATTACCTTTTTAAAAAGCTGTGTCATCTCTGATACCAATTTTAATATCGTCTGCAAATTTGGATATTATACAAAGTACACTTTCGTCAGTATCATTTATATATATATATTAACATCGGAACAGGACCCAACAATGAGCCCTTGGGCACTCCACACGTGGCATTTTTTAAGTCTGATTTTTTTTTTTTTTCAATCACTGCAACTCTGTCTACGTCCTAAAAGCCCAACCGAGCACACTGACACTGAAACCAGCCTCCTTTTGCTTCTGAAGGAGTTTTTTTTTTTTTTTTTTTTGTGGGTAACTTCACCAAAAGATTTTTGAAAATCGAGATAGGTAATGTCAGCAGATTTGATGTTATCGTATACGTTTAATGTATCACCGAAAAACATCCAAGAGAGTCGTAAGCCAAGAATGATTATTGCCAAATGAAGGGGAAGGAAGGAAGGAACAGCAAAAGGAATTAGTCGGCCGGCAAGGGAGGGAAAGAATGGCATGAGGGAAGAACAGAAGGAAGGAAGGCGGGAAGGGAGGAGAGGCTAGAAGGCCGGGAAAAAAAAGAGGAAAGAAGAGAGAAAAAGGGAGAGTCAGAAGGGGTGAGGTGAGAAAAGGGAAAGGAGGGGATGGAGGAAAGTAAAGGTCATAGAAAGGGGAGAGGGAAGAGTTTGGGAGAGGAACGAAGGAGGAGGTAAAAGAGGGAGGCATGGAAAGGATACAAGGGATGAGGGGGGGAATGGGAAGGGTATAAGGAGTGGGGTGGGGGGAAAGAAGGAAGGGGGCATTTATGTTATGCTGTGAGGGTAGAGAGCGGAAGTGGGGAGGGAGGGAGGGAAAGAAAATGGAGGAAAAGTCGGGAGGGAGGGAGAGATATACTGTAAGACGGGAAGGAAGGAGAGTAAAAAGGAGAGAGAGAGAGAGAGAGAGAGAGAGAGACAGGAAGAGGTTTGAGTTGGAAGTAACTGATATGATAGTGTGTGCGTGTGTGTGTGTGTGTGTGTGTGTGTGTGTGTGTGTGTGTGTGTGTGTGTGTGTGTGAGAGAGAGAGAGAGAGAGAGAGAGAGAGAGAGAGAGAGAGAGAGAGAAAGCAGGAAAGAGGAATAAGAGAAAGAAAATGAGTGAGAAGGAGGAGGAGGAGGGGAAAAAAGAAAAAGAAAAGGAGAAAAAACACAGAGGGGAAAAGAGAAAGGGAGAAAGACATGTGAAAGAGGGGAATGGGAAGAAGAAACATGGAAAACAAGAAAAAAGGAAGGGAAAAAGAATGTGTGTAGGAGGTAGGATAGATGGAAGGAGAGAAAGATAAAAATGAGACGGGAGGGGGAAGGAGGGAAATACTGGTAGAGGAGGGGGAGGAAGGGGTAGGAGGTGGGGAGACAGAGGGAATGCAAGTATCAACGTAACTCCCCTCCCCCTCCGCCTTTCCGTCCCTCCCCCTTCCGCCCCTTCCCCCTTGACACGGGTGCATAATTGAACACGAACAAAGTACCCTTCTACCTGTTTCTCCTTTCCACTCCCTCTCCTTCGCCCCCTCTTCCCCCCTTCTCCCTCTCCTTCCTCTCCCTCCTCCCAGTTCCTCTCCTCTCCTTCCTTTCCCACATTACACACACTTGCTCCTTCCCCTTCCCTCAGTCCCCCCACCTTCTTCTTCGTGCACTTATTTCCACTCTTCCTTCACTCACCTCCCTGCGTCCATTTTTGCTTCCTACTTCTCCTTGCCTTCCATCCCTCTTTTCCATCATGACCTTCATCTATCCCATCTGCCTGTAATGAATAGATTAATGAAGGCTTAATCTAACCCTTCTAAGTAGAGGGGAAAAAAAATCACGAATATAAATGTGATCATTGTCGTGGCTGAATAGGGTAAACGGTTATAGACAATTATCGGGTTAGCAAGGAAATTAAATCATTCTTAGTGAATATGATAATGAAATAATTGCACTGAACCTTTTTGAAAGCTTGGAATCTTTTTCGTTTGAATGACAGTCTGTCGTTATTAATCTTCTATCTATCAGAAGCTTTCCACTACTGAATAATTATATATATATATATATATATATATATCATCATCATCATCAGCCGTTTGAGTATCCACTGCAGGACCGGCCTATCCCGACCGAAGTCGTGGGACGATACAGCCAATGTATCTCTACCAAGTGGCTTAGGCTGTCTGGTAGAGATTGTATGTAGGGTGAGAAGTGCTTGTAAGTGTAATTGTAGTGTTGTAGTGGCTTTGGATGTGTGTGTAGTCTGTGAACCAAGAGTAATCGGCCCGCACAAGCCGACTGGGTGCAAGCATACTTTACAGTAAGCGACACTGGTTCAACCACAGCACCCCTGGTGTCCGCCAATGCAATACGTGGCCGGATGAACACTCCCAAAGTTCATTACCCTGGCGGGGCGCGAACCCTGGTCCACCCGTGTACGAAACGCACACTGTACCACTGTACCACAGAGGCTCCATATATATATATATATATATATATATATATATATATATATATATATATGTGTGTGTGTGTGTGTGTGTGTGTGTGTGTGTGTGTGTGTGTGTGTCTAGATAGATAAAGAGGTCGTCAGATAGATAGATAGATACATTCTAAGATTATTGCCAAGATGTACGGATGTAAAGATGCAAACAAGAGATAAAGAAAGCAGAGAAACAAGCGAGCATTTGGGATGGAAAGAAATTCAAAGTCCTATACCCATTGCTACATTCCTCCAGCTATATATAAACGTTTTGTGAACACGGTGAGGAATGTAATAATGATTATAAAATTCTGAATATCCTCCCACCCCAAATGCTAGCTTGTTTTGAGTGTGTGTGTGTGTGTGTGTGTGTGTGGGTGTGTGTGTGTGTGTGTGTGTGTCTGTCTGTCTGTCTGTCTGTCTGTCTGTCTGTTTCAGCCTTTGTTTCTGCCGTTTTCCATCCTTACATCTTAGCACTCATTTTAGATTTTTTTTTTTTCTAGTTTATGATTTTTTTTTTTTTTTTTAACGGAAGCTAACCTCATTAGCTATACAATAAACTTTTTCTTTCAACTTTATGATAATGGCTACCTTTTGAATACCAGAGAATGTTTGTAAGCTGTAACTCGCGTACTGTAGCTCGAAAAAGTATGAAAAGAAACATCCCTGGTTGATAAGAATTGTCTTAGTGCATAGCATGTCCATGTACTTTTTTTTTTTTTTTTTGGAGTTATGACAGAAGAAAAAAAAAACGAATGAAGAGCAGATCAAAATCGATATTTTTGCTACCCGATTTCGCGACTCTGACGAAGATTAGCTGGGCTCTGCGGGTAGCTTTTCTCTTGAATAGCAAAAGTCTTTTAGTATGTATGCTTTAAGCTGGGCTTCGCTAGCGTTTTGGTGCGCGTACCCCTATATCTTAAGTGCGCAACGTTATTTTGAACCCGCATCATCTTTATATAGCACTCGCTACCTAGATTACCCATGCAACTCAAGAATGTAAACCAAAGAGATATTTAGGAATTGTTATGATAAATTACGTAAAACCGAATCACCAGTGTATGGAAGCTGTTAATAATGCTAATAGTTGGATTCATAAATAAAGCATTTGAACAAAATCTTATCCAGGGCAATAACGCACCCTCACTTAGAGACTGTATTTAGTTTCAAACAATACATTACGAAAAAGATATGGCGAAACTGAAGAGAGTAAAGCTAAGGGTAACGGATATGGTAGTGGCCTAGAATGAAAAGCAAACCACGAAGAACGGCTAGAACGGAATCTGTTCGACTTAATGAAGCAGGGGATATAATCCAGGTATACAGAACTTGGAAGGAATCAGTGATATGGCCGTTGAAAAATACTTCACAATAGGCAGGTCGAATTACACTAGAGGTATAGGATGTAAAAATAATTGACAAATGTTTCCGGAAAAATGACATCTCTTCATATATATAGTAGTGAATATATTGTTCAAACTGCCAGCTGATTACTTACATATAGTTATATGTCTTCTAAGCCCCAGATAAACTTGTACGCTGTTGCATAATTCATTTCTGATTTTTTTTCCTCCAATGCAGATTAAGAAGAAAACAAACACAGGGTGACAGTGTTGTAATGCATGTGATTCCAGCTTGTTTGGATATTTTTATAGGTCAGATTTTTATTCATTTTCCCATAGTGCGTTGTGGCACTCTAACTAATCCCTGCAACTTCAACTGGAGGGACTGACTGGTTGGAGGAACCTTCCTAATTTGGGGTCTTTATCTTAGACTCCTAAAGCTGATGTCATAGTTACGGCCACCTATAACCAGCAAGGACGAAAAGGTCAATATGTCTCTTGTATAACTTTCTCTTTTTTTTTTTTTTTTTTTTTTTTTTTTTGTATTCCCTTGAACTATTTGCTTCTTTTCCGTATTTAATTTGGGAATTCCACCCTCGCTATGTACGACTTTGGAAGCTGGGATAGAATATGACGATGATGTTTATGATGCTGCTGCTGCTGATGATGATGATGATGGTGATGATGATGCCGACTCGTATTTTTTAAACAATATTTGATCATCGCTTCCTTTACATATGTATGTCGTTTTTATTTCCTTGAGGACAGAGTAAAGAAATAAGGTAATCACTTGAAGCTATTTAAGTAGGAATAAATTACTCGAGACAGTCGTAAGCCCAACACTTGGCCGTCGGTGTATATAATAATAACAGGGAAGGCAAACAAAATAATAACAGGGTGAAAAAAAAAGGCAGGTGTCCCCCCGGCGGTGAGCGTGTAAACATCCCTGTGGTGGTGGTGGTGGTGGCGGTAGTTGTGGTGGTGGCGGTGGTCGCAACAGAAATAACAGACTCTCGTAAACAGCCACACCCACAGCAACTTGACATTTCCCACACCTGCCAATCGCCGCCCACCTGCGATGACAAAACAGTGAAAACCCTGTTCTAGTTGACGTGGGTGACTTCGTAGCACTTCTTCCTTTGCGATCTGTTTCGCGTATTGTTTCGTTAAAAAGGTACTGGAGAGTGGTGCCTTCACGTGGTGGTGCCGATACAAACGGGGGGCTCCTCTGCCGCCAGGTTATACAAATGTTCCTCAGCTCTCCAAAAGAGGATGCCGGACTGCGGAAAAAGACCGACCTAAGTCTGTAGTCCACTGGGTTCATACTCAGAGGAGCCTGAGGTTGCAACTACTACTACTACTGTTAAATAAGTTACTTTTCAGTCCTTTAATATCAACATAGTTTGGGTCAGTGACATGGAAAAGTGTATTACGGCGCAATAAGCAAAATAAAGCAGCTTAGGGATATATACTATGAAGTTTTCAACGCCAGAGGACCTAAGGGAAAGCGTCAGTTGGAAACATTGAGGGTGTACTTCCACTTAGGAAAGTTCGCCGACTGTCGATTTTTTCCGTTAAGTTCTACCTTCGATATTTCCCATTCACCCTCGACCATAAACATATCCTTCCTTCCTATACTCGTATGTTTGTGTTGCTATTTGCCATTACATAAAATACTTCATGCCGCACCGCAACTTTCATTGCCACAGCCGTCAGTGTCGGCGAACTTTTGATCGCCAAAGTATGTCATCCGAAGAAATATTTGTGCATGTAATAGGCCTATGTTGGAATGAGTTGCAGGGAGTACGTCAGCCTGGGTTGTTGTGGGTGTATATCAGCCAGGGGCATATCTTCAGGAAAGTTCCCAGTTAGCCATTCGCTCACCACTGCGAACCACTGCTTTATGGCTATGTACATTCCTTCATACTTGTAGAGGAGTTAGTTCATTTGTAATTGTTAGGTTATTAAGTATTCTTATAGCTTTGTTGTAAATTTTGTCCCATTGTTTTGGTGCAACTTCCCCAGCATCCACTCCATTAGGGTAGTGAATATTCGAGCTGAGAGAGCATATGATTTGTGAATTATGACAAACTGTTCGTCAGTGAAGAAGTTATGTATTCAGCACAATGATTCAGGTTTCTTTGAGGCGGTTTTAGCAAGTGATCAGAGTTGACGGGTCCAACTGAGGGTACTGTTAAGTAAAACACCAAGAATCTCAATAATGTTTGAGGTATCAGGCAGTATCTGTTTATTAGGAAACGGAACAGCCCATGATATCAGTTCGTGAATTGCTGGAGAAGTATTATATATGCCTACTGAAATATACTTTATTTCAGTATGTCGGTATAATTATTAGGTGAACTCTTGGATTGCGAGTCTGAAACTAGATACTCATTAACCGATATTAACCTCATTAATCCGATGACATTTTGTATATTTATTGTCTACCACAAGAGGCATTTATTTAACTTAGGACAGACTTGTAATGGAGGGATTCATGAAAAATATAGCAAACTCCTCCACTCAGAAGATTATTTCAGAGCCAAATGAAATCGTCCGGTAGTAGTAGTGAAGAAATATGACATAAATCATTGGAGAGAAGTGGCTGAAATCACTAGGTCAATCTGGGAGAGTATGATAACGAACAAATCGTCATTTTGTTAGCGTGGGAGGATTACCAAGTATATATCAGATAAAATTCATCACTGTCTCAGTCAGGGAAACTGATAGGATTTAGATTTGCTGACAAATTATTACTGCTTCAGTCTTCTTCAACTGTATGTTAGACGTCAGGTGAATAATTATCTTTCAGTCAGCAGAATTATTAATGTTAGGTTAACTGAAAATAAGTATAGTAATATCATATCATTGGCATTACGTCTGCTGTGGGATCGTAGAGATGCGTCAACGATTTGTTTTTTTCACATCAGTTGAGTAATTATCTGAGCTAAGGTAACAGAATAATTATAACCGTCAGTTAAATATAGCTGTGTCAGGTGACGAAGTAGAAAGGTCAGTTGAATAATCAGCGTTCCTGTGTCCGCTATACGATTATTTATTTACCATTCACGCCAGCTGAATTATTAGTGTCACGTCAGCTAAACGATTATCATTATATGAGCTGAATACGTAACGTGACGTCAGATGTATAATCATCATTTTGCCAGCTTAATAATTATGAATGCATCAACTGAATAATTACATTTATATCAGGTGAGTAATTACTGATTAGTTGAATGAATATTAAGTCAACAGAATAACTAGGCTTGCGTGATCATTATCTCCTCAACATAATTACATAAGTTGAATAATTATCATGGTCAGCTGAATGACTGCATCTAGCTGAATAATTACGTTACGTCAACTGAATGATTACAACAACGTCATTTAAATAATTATCGTTACGTCAGTCTGGGAGCTGCAACCTTATGGTCGAAACTCATAAAGTCGAAATAATCCATTAATTATGATGCATATTGATTCCTAACCTTGGATACAAGTGGAATATTTACCTGTTCAGTCCGGGAACGTCTTACTCATTTTTACTAACTTCTTAACATCTAATGACTCTTCGTAATATATAATAGTGTCGAGTTCCTATTCATATGTACAGTAAGAGGATTTATGTTTTGGTCGAGTGGAAAGGACCGTCTGTGCAGAGATGATTAATGTGCAGACTCGGTTTGCTTTTGGGAATGGCGTCTTGTAATGGAAAACTTATGTGAAAATTCTCCACTACATCGCTTATTAGGATCACGTAAAATCGTCAAAAATAATGTACTAAGATTGTAATATTAAATAGGTCATTGACGGAGGTTAATTCTTGTTACCTTTATATTATTTTATTCATCTAAAAGGAGACTGTTTCGAACGGGAGGGGTAAGATTCAGCCCTCATTAACCCCTTCACTACCGTGTGACTCTGCAAAGCTGAATAAAATCGTCTGGAAAGAGTAAGGTACAACGAAAAAAGCCATCACCGTAATAAAAACATTATACCTTTTATGTGCTGACGCCTTTGTTTAGTTTATATTTGCTCTCCCCAGACGATTTTACTCAGGAAGCAATGGGGATACTGAAGACTAAATATTAACCCTCCATTCGAACCGTCTTCCTGAGCTGACAAAAATCGTCTGAAGGTTGCAAGAGTTAAATAAACCCCATTGAATTCTGTGACGCGTGTTGTTTCTTTGCCTTTGCCATCTCTAGACGATTTTATTCAGCTAAGGACAGATCTATAAAAATTTAATGGTTTTGTGAAGGCTGTATATGTATAAAAAAAAAAAATCCTGCTCGAAAATTTGACTAGTAGGCGGAAAAATCGACAAATGAAAAAATAGTTAGTGAATCAAATATACAATGGGTTAAAAATAGGCTACGTCACCGGATACAAAGGGTATAAAATAGGCTACGTCACCGGATACAAAGGGTTAAAAATAGGCTACGTCACAGGATACAGAGGGTAAAAAAATAGGCTACGTCACCGGATACATAGGGTAAAAAATAGACTACGTCACCGGATACATAGGGTTAAAAATAAGCTACGTCTCTAGATACAAAGGGTTAAAATCACCTGTAATTGGCTTCCTACAGATCGATACAAAAGCAGACAAATACAAAAGAACGCTAAATCTGTTGGAGGAATATGGTAGGAAACATCGATTCAGAATGTAAAGTTTACTACGGTACTACTACTGCTATTATTATTATTATTATTATTATTATTATTATTATTATTAGTTGTAGTAGTAGTAGTAATAGTAGTAGTAGTAGTTGTAGTAGTGGTAGTAGTAGTAGCAGTATACAGTATAGTATATTTTATCATTATTATTACTATTATTATTATTATTATTATTATTATAGTCAAAATGCCACCAGACGATTTTTAGGGAGAATGTCTGGTTGGGAACTAGTTAGTGTAGGCTATGTTACTATCTAACCTCCCCAGTGTGAATGGTGTCTCTCCTAAACTAAATGAAACCGACTAGAGGCAGCAAGAATATTATATAAAGAACCGGTACGTCATCGTGTTCAAGGGGATTATGAAGGAGGGAGGTGTGTCGTGGTAGTAGGTGTCGTTACTGTGTAGGGAAATACTACTTGACTTATTTTCAGGCACGGTTTACAGAAGGAAACACAGGACATTTGCAGTTAAAACCATGCGTCAATTTAGCATCATAATATCGGATATCGACCTATACACTTACACTTGCGATTCTGCGATTGTAATATTTTTTTTCTTAAGTCTAGGAGGCTCTCTGACACGTATTTCAGGCCTTTATGTTACTGCTGTTGGTATGTTAATATTCTAGACTTTGATATTATTACACTTGTGTCAATATACACAGAAAAAAAGACCTAAAACCTTCAAAAAAGTATTGACATACCACACGCAGAATTAAGATAAGAAAGATGGCGAGTTCTGCTAATGTGAGGAGTGTACGGTCGTATGTGTAAAGCGCTTTCAAGATTATTTTAATAAAAGCCACAATTAAAAAAATAAGTAACTTCCTTTCAAATAATGATAACCATCGAACGATATAATTATATATATATATATATATATATATATATATATATATATATATATATATATATATATATATATATATATATATATATATATATATATATATATATATATGTTTATTTATTTATTCATTTACTTACTTATCTATGTATTTATATAACAAATGGTCAGAGGCTGAAAACCAGCAGAAAAGTTGCCAGACCATTTTTTTCTGGTCTACTGTACTAAGTTCTTCAGCGTGTGCTCCTCTCAGGTAGCCTGCGATTGGCGGCGGCTTTGTGTTGTGCAGTGTTGTGTTCTGCTGTTTGTATAGAGCTGGATGTGGCCAGGTTTCCGGCAGCGGGGCGGAGTGCTGCTGGATGTGGTGGTGGTGTTGATGGTGGTGGCGACGCAGCTCATTAAGCAGCTCGTGTTATTGGCCGCTAACAAATTCCGAGGGCGAGGGTCCATCTCAGATATTTTGAGCCAATTAGCGGAAGGTTACGTGCTGTCTCCCCACTGACATGCCGCCTCACCTGCTGACGCTGGAACAACACAACACGCCACAGAGAAATTAATAACACTATTCTCGATGAAGAGACCCACCTCCGAATCGCTACTGAAGATCCGTTTAAACTTAACCGAAAACCTAGGAGCGTAAAGCAGGAACCTTTTACTGAATATAATCTTTCAGTGTTAGAATTGTTATATATGCAAGTGCCCCCCGAACAAAGAAAGGGTTATATTCCCCACGTACGATTTACTCCTGATTGAACACTTTAGTATCCACTCGAACACACCTGTTTCTCAAGCCTAGAATACTATCTCTCTTATAATACTGAAACTGTTTGCGGGAAAATATCTAAAAAACAAATAAATAATTAAAATGAATGCTCCGCAGATATTTGCATTGCGAAAAATTCTTCATATTGCGCATTACCAAAGTACTGTTTTTGACAATATACCAGCGTAATCAAGAAGTCTCAAACGGTACAATTAAATAGACTCTAATGAACCTCTTACTTGCTGTAAAATATATTAAAGTTTATTCCTGCTACCTCCAGTGGTATTATTCAGCGTAGGAATGACCTCTGTTAGTGAAAAGGTTAATGAAGGTTATGTCCAACACCTGTAGGTCAAAAAGCTTACCGTAAGATGAATAAAATCGTCGGAAATATCAGTAGTAGACTAATAAACAATGTCTCATCAGATTAAAGTGGTTAATGAGTGTTCCCTTACATATGCGAGTCCTTAAGTAGTCGTAAAGGAAAAGGCTCTTCACCACTTCACTAGAGTCAGGGCAATATTCTCCCTGACTTTAGGACCTTAGCAACACCTCTTTCTCAGCGACTTATTTTGTATGCACCGTCTTGTCATCCATTATTATATTTTTGATACAACCTCTTTCACTGTGACGATGCATTTTTCTTTTCATTCTTCCTACCTCTTGACGATTTTATTCAATATAGGAAGGGCCTGAAGCAACTGAGGGGTTAATGAAGACAATATCTAACTTTTCTTGTGAAGAAAGTCTCCCCAGAGCTCAGTAAAATCGTTTGAAAATAGCAGGAATTAAATAGAGTAGGCTACGTCACTAGACAGAGGATTAAACAGATATACGGATTAACTCTCAGGCTCCTATGGCTCACTTTCCGCTGAATAAAATCGTCTGGCATTACATAGAGGAGATCAATAGACAGAGGATTAAAAAGTTATACATAAGAATATTACCTCCCAGGCTCCTATGGCTCACTCTCCGCTGAATAAAATCGTCTGGCATTACATAGAGGAGAATGAGTAAATTATGCCGTTCATGAGAGAGAGGCTAGTGGGTGTAGTAACATTCCCGGTCTCCATTACTATCAGCTGAATAAAATCGTTTGGTGTTACATGGAACTTATACAAGAGCAATCACGACCATGAAGGGGTTAAGGTGTAAAAAGGAAGTACTGTAAATAGCAAAGGAAACAGTGTTACGAAAATTGTTCCAGCACGAATACTGCTCTTAATGGCAATCAGGAGAATAACTCTATCAAGGGGAAGAATAATCCACTGAGAGTTTTGCACTAGAGAAATTATCCACGTACGAGGTAGAGCCACTTGGAGCCCGACTCACGTACTGACTACCTGCACGTGCAAGGAGAGAGAGAGAGAGAGAGAGAGAGAGAGAGAGAGAGAGAGAGAGGGCGGGGAGGGGAATAGATACGTAGGGAAACAAATAAAAGAATCGTAGGGGGGTATGTGAGATAGGGAGATGGGAGGGTAGTATACAATTAACATTTAGAGATGAGAGACGGAGATAAGGACTTGAAGGAAGGAGAAAGGGAGATACAGAAGGGAGGAAAGCAGGGAGAGAGGAAGGAAAAAATATGTGTATAGGAAGACAAGGGGAAAGTGTGGTGTATGGGGCGATGGAAATAGCGAGGGTGACAAATGAAGGTGGGACTGAGAACTGATGAGGGGGAGGATTGGAGAAGACGAGGGGGAAAGAAAGGGAGAAGTCGATGCACAGGGAGAGAAAGGAGGGAAGGAGGGCGAAGTATCTTAGATGGACAAAAGGAAGGAGAGAGGGTGTTAGGGAAGGTGTAATATAGGATATGAGGACTGGCGATAAGGAGGAAAAGGACTAATCAGAGAGAGAGGAAGAAATTGATGACTAGAGAGAGAAAGGAGGGAAGAATGGTTATTTACGTGGGATGGGAAGACAGGAAAGATAAGGGGGAAAATGGGTATGTGAGAAGGGAGAAAAGGAGATAGAATTAGTGGAAGGGAAGAATGGGGAGATAGGACGGAGGGAAGAGGGTGAAGAGGAGATGTTAGTTCCAGGATAACCGCATGGGGGCAGCACTTGTCGGACCCTGCAGTGTCATCTTCCCTCCCTCCCTCCCTCCTACTTGCTTTCCTCCCTCCTTCATCGTCCCTCTTCTCTCTCTGTTCCTCTCCCCTCGCTCTCTTCTTTTTCCTAACTGTTTATCACTCAGTTTTCATCCCTCCACCATTTTCTTTTGCATCTTTTTTTTTCCTTTTTCCTTCTGTTATCTTCTCCCTCCTCATCCTCTTCCCTCCCAGTTCCCTCCTCCCCTTCCTTCTCCTCCCCATTTTGTCCGCGTTTTCCCTTCATTCCTTCTCTCTTACGTTCTTTTCCCTCCCTTTTCCATCGTCCCCATCCCCATTCCTCCTGTCTCTTCCTTCGCTCCCCCACCCTTACATCTTTCTTCCTCCCACATCTGTCTTTCCTTCTTCCCTTCACGTCATCCCTCCCTCCTCTCTATTCCCTTCTCCGATCTACCCTCCCTCCGTCAACACCCAACCAAATCCTTCAGTCCCTCCGTACCCAGGAATTACGATAACAAAGATAAACAAGAATAAAAATGCAGAATATACATCAATAATCGTATGTATTTCAATATTAAACGTATTTTTTTTTTCTTCTTAAGCATTCCTTTACGTAAAAAGTTTTTTTTTTTTTTTCATCTGATTTTTCGTCCCACAACCGTCTTCTGTTTCTGTGCTTCTTTCTCCCTCGTCTTTTTCTTCTTCCTCCCTTATCATTTTCTGTTATCATTAAGGCCGAATTACCTGTTAAAACTGCAAAATCGAGGTGATTTCTGTTTTATGTACTCTCTCTCTTTCTCTCCCTCTCTCTCTCTCTCTCTCTCTCTCTCTCTCTCTCTCTCTCTCTCTCACACACACACACACACACACACACACACACACACACACACACACTCACAATCTTATCTAATCATTTTACCGCCAATCTCCATATTAAGCCGAATTTTAAGAATCCACGAAAGTGTTTAACTAATTTCACGCTGGCATCAGAATCACAAACAATAAAACAACATTCCTGCGTAATTCACTCCCCTTATTTGTACCTTCTTACACTGTCCCCAGGTGTAATATCAGTGTCTTTATTTGTACATTGGAATTTACAGGACCGTAGCACAGTGGATGGTACACTACTTAGAATATGATAAGAATATGAATTTCTGTAAGTCCTGATACATTTTACTGAATAAACCTAAACAACTTCTTACAGCTAAGGTCTGACGGCGCATTTTTCCATTTTTCATCCACCAACTTCATCTCTAGCGGTGAAGTGGTTAATGAAGGCTGTATCGAAGGCTATCAAAAAGTCTCTCTGTGGTATGTAAAAACGTCTTGAAATAGCAAAAATAAAATACAGTATACGTCTTCAAACTGAGTAGGTTAGTAATCGTCAGACTAAATTGTCACTTCAGTACTCCTTTCGCATCGACAAAATCCAATAGGTCAAACCACTCTGCAGGGAACTTTTGATTTCAAGTGCTATCTCATGCAATATTAGCGTCCTTAATTGTACGGCTGTGGACGATCATATCACTCTACTTTTTAGTCGAACATTTGTGACACTTTTCGAAAATAATCAGAAAAGTTTGTAAGGTACCGAAGTTCACATCACTGGGTTTCGAAAGCCTTTGTTCACCGTCTCATTATGTATCACTGTGAAATGGATAATTATGCCCTCAGTTGCAAACATCCATACATTTTAACTAGATATAATACTTGTGTCCCTATTGGTCATTCAGCTCGAGGACGTCCTTTGAGTTATATTCTTATCACCACTGGGTAACTGTATGTAGCTAAAGGGAGACATTTCATTGCGGGGGAGTTTAATGACAGTTGTTTCTGATTCCTTCACTGGCAGAGTTTTCCCCAAATCTGAACAAAAGTGCCTGGAGGTAACAATTAAAAAAAAAAAAAATGGAAAATAGAAAAAAAAAAAACGTCGTCCAGGTGTTGAATAGCGTTGCTTCCCTAATGAGCATTGTTCGTATCTTTTTTTTTTTTTATTTTTTATTTTTTTTTTAACCACCAGGCAGCTATGACTCACTCTCAGCTAACTATGAAATCATCTCGCCTTGGCTGGAATAGAATGCTAAAATTGTCCCGACCACGAGAGGGTTAGTGTTAGTGTATTAACTCTCAGGCTCCTATGACTCACTGTCAGCTGAACAGATTCGTTTTACCTGGAATACAATACTAAGAGTGGTTCCGACCATGAGATGGTTAACCAAATGGCTGTGAAATACTAACTGCACTCTTAAGCTACATTCCGACGGTTTTAGTAGGCACAGAGAAACCTACAGCAGCCATAAAGGATAAAAGTCTCGGTTAACGTTTTGGCTAAGATGTGAGAAATATTTGTTATATTCCAGCAAATGTCAAACGACTTCATTCGTCTCAGAGAAACCCATATCACTAAAACCTGAGACGTAAGGCAAGGCTAACGTAGTCCAGTATGTTTAAGGGTAGATGACAAGCCTAATCTCCCTGGCGGCATGGCATGATCGAAATACCTCCATTCATCTCTTGGAACCTATGCAAGGCCGTAACACCGACTAAAGCGTTCTAACCACTAGGCCACTGTTCACTGCAATCAGTTTTCGCCGACTTCTTCGCTAACTGTGAAAAAAGTCGCTGAGATTCATTTAATATTTCATTGTGTAAGGAGGACGCTTTAAATGACATGGCTATTGTTATTCTTCATGTACGGCCATTCCTCGAGATAGCATAGAGTGCCGGTTAATCATTGCATAGGTGCTTGCTGTCCTGTTTAACACCTTAAGTAGGATGACGTGTTTTATTTACTTTACCCTTGCTACCTCCAGAAGAATTTACTTGACTTAGGAATGACCTCTCCTATTAAAGAGGTTCATGAAGGCTACATCTATCTCCACCAGTTCGAAAAGTACCTCCTAAAAAAAAAAAATAAATAAAATAAAAGTATAGGACGTCATCTTAGTGATGAAATTAATCCCTTCCATCCCAGGAGCTCCTTTTTTTTTTTTTTTTTTTTTTTTTTATCCTTGTTACCCTTCAGAAAAATTAATTCAGTCAGGAAAAGATCTCTCCTATTTACGGGGCTGATGATCGCTATATCTAACCCCTCCCGTTCGAAAAATGTCTCCCAAGCTACATAAGAGTTTCTGTTAAATACCTCCCCCAAAAAATTATCCCAATAAAATATATCGTAGTAAAAGGGTGCATCATATTGCAGGTGGTCAAGTAGAATTCGTAACACCTTTTCCTAAGCGATTTACCCTGCACATTGCACCTCAGTATCCTCTTGTGTTAATAATGCAACCCATTTTTATATGAAACTGATGTAAATGACATTCAGGAGATATCTAAGGTGAAAATGCAAAACAAATCGCTTGGGAATAAGTGCAACGAAGCCTCCAATGACACCTAGAATATGGAAAAATGTCAGACTAAAAATCACCGGGCATGAGAACGTGAAAGGGTTAATACGTCCTAGTGCTGAAGCGGTTTAATGGCAAGGGTACTGCACTAGAACACGGGGCCCGGCATGCAGATGGGAGCGGATTCTTGGACTGTGGGACGGGCGTAGGGCAAAAAAGGGCCTCATTAAACATACCTGGAGTGTGTTAGGAGGGGATGGAAGCACCGGACCACACAGCTACGCCGGCATATTACAATACTGCCACAGCGTTATACCACATTCATACCACATCCATACCATCTACCATCTCAACACACCAGCACATTCACACAGTACAGTTACGCTTCCACACAGACATATTACACAGGCATATTACACCCCTGCTATACACAGCTAAAACTTTATTCCATACCACTACCACGTCATACCACATTCATACTATCTATACCATCTAACTTATAAATCGCCATTTCACTTCACTACCACAACATTAGCACCACGACTACCACGCAAGCATACTAGTGTGTTCTATTACATACTGACACACCATTATGCCACGCTGCTACCACAGTTTACTACCACCAGATCTTTGTTTCCTTTTACCAACGCCACATAAGACAACAGCATCCTTCATATACAAACAGCCACGTCGCCCTCGTGGTATACTGAGTTCCTGTTACACTGCCACACCTTTACACCACGCAACAACCACACCATACCATCTCCACATCATACACTACACATCGTAACTCACCACACGCAGGTATGTTACATTGCCGGCACACTGCATCACATCCTTACATCACATCATGCCACATCATACCACATCACATCACATCACACACGTACCCCTCCATATATTTCACTTCCCACTGCACACACCCTCATCGATACACCATCTACAAAACCACGTCATATCACTTCCTTATCCCCTGCTGTCTCACCACAATCGTTGCCGCCACCACCACCATCAGAACCCCCAAAACAAAAAATATGACACTACGTCAACTGCCACACCCTAACACCACCTTATAATGGCCTTCTAACACCTCTACACCACTACGTCATCACTTGCGTATTTCAGCCCTCGGCACACCAGTACCTAGCATATCTTTACACCACAAATCCTTCACATCACACAGACACGGATGCACACGAAACAGATATGAAATAATCCATATAACTATACACAGTTCACCTAAAACAGGCGTAAAATTTCCATCTCTCCATCTTGAATGCGAACTATAGCTAAATACTAACACTATATTGCTAGTCACGATGAAGTGCTAGGGAAAGGATGTAGAGCAGCAGCTTCACCTTTTTTTCTGCCACTGAGCTACGTGACAAGGCCTACAGAAGGACGAATAATCCAGGTTAAAGTAGTTGAGCTGTAGTCTATGAAAAAATGAAAAAGTCTGCATTTAAACAGTTTCCACGAGAACAGTCTACATAACGACTTGAAATAAAATATCTAACAAAACCATCCCTCACAGTAATTAACTCTTAAAATATCTAGCATTTATACCAACTAACACTCGCACCAAAAACTCGTACGCTAAATAACCTCGTACTATAATCATCCACTACACCGATAACGTCACTCAGACACCCTTTTTTAATTTCCGCCTGCCGTCACCAAGTATTTTATTGTCACCTGTTTACAAAGAACTGGTCCAATTATTGCCTTGTTGTCTGGCCGGTTGTCTGGCCAAGTATCTCGCCGGAAGGTAGGGTTATTATGCTGTATTATTCAGGAGAGAGAGGCTTTGGAACGTCAAAATCCCAGGGTTTGATATGGCTCTTTCTGTCGGTCTTTTTGTTGATTTATCTGATCCTGCCCGTCGATTGATCTATATCTGTATATTTCTCTCCCTTTTTGTTTACTTATCTGTCCATAATCTTGCTCTGCAGGCAGCATAATCATCATCGTCATCATCATCTGAATCCCTTCTCAGTGGTGACGTATTTAATAATTTATTCTTGCCGCCACCATTATTCTAGGGAGAGGCCTTTCAAACTGGAGGGGTTAAATGTTTGCTTCATTAACCCTCCCACTGCCAGGAGGCTCTCTTAAGATAAATAAAATCACCTGGTGGTAACAAAATTAAGCTGCCAGAGATCGTTATCGTGGTAAGGGGGTTAACTGTGGGGGGGGGGGATGTGGTGGCTGGGGGCATTCATCATCCACTCACTTGATGTAGTGCTGCCTTGGGTGTCTGTCCTTTCCTCTCTTCTTTCTTCGTCTGTCTTTCTTTCTTTCATTCTTTCCTCTTCCGTCTGTCTACGGGTGACTTTACACCCCCACTTCTGTCTTTCTTTCCGTCGCTCTTTCCTCTTCCTTCTGCCTATGGGTGACTCTACACCGAGAGACAAGCCAAATTCAGTAGTTTCCTGTACACCTGGAAGCAATTTACTACGTTGGGTGGTAACTATATAACCAAATTATGGCGCCTGGTGGTTTGGTGGGTAATTAAGGTGCTCCAATCGGATGGAGCCTGTGTAGGTTTATATCCAAGGGATGGTTGCGGTTTATTGCTCACGTAATGCCACTCAGGGATGAGTGAGGCTGGTCATTGTAATCTTAAATGTCAAGAACAACTTGCCTAGCCCCGGGCTCCTACGCTCCTCATGGGACGGCTTAGGACTGCATGATGGATGGATGGTTGGGGGTAATCTGGAATCATGTTCTGGTGGTTAGGCCTGTGAGATGAAGCCATAATTCAGGGGGATAGAATGATGTGAAGATGACTGTATGCCTAATGTTGCTGGGAATGCCTTTAATGGCTCTCTCACTTCCGTAATTTCTCCTTCCTTGTTTCTGGAGCCAACCTCTTCCCAGCTTTAAGCGGGGAAGAAGTTGAGGATGATGATGATTATCCTAGAGAGGGATGTTCTGATGTGCCGGGTAGATTAGGGACGTCAAAATGCCACAGCTTTATCTTTGTCTGTCATCGTTTGTCTGTCCATCTAAACCTGTCTGTCCTTCGACTTATATCAGCCTGTCTGTCGATCGATCCATCGTGCCCATCTGCTTGGTGGTGCATTATCAATCTGTATAATACTCTGCCTGACAACTTACCTGTCAGTTCATTTATCGTAATCTACTGGCCATGTCATCATCATCATCATCATCATCACTGTCATCATATTAATTCTCAGGGAGAGCTAAACAAAATGTTCATTTTTATTGGGACATATACCAAAAGGACAATAAATTCACATTTTTATTCTTCATCCTGCTGTATCGCTGTAACTGCCAGTCTGTTTTCACCTGATGCGGTGGGCAATAGCATTTTCATGTCTTATCTGCTAAAGCGTTGATCTGTGTAAAAGTTTATGCAGATTCTTTCAATCATTCATCATTCATTTCTTACATACCTTAACCCCTTGTTATTCTTGCTACTGCCGAACGATCCTTTTCAGCTTCAAGAGACAGAACTGTTAGTGAAAGGGTTAACTGAGTCACAACAACAAAGGGTTTCTTCAGAGCTGCATATTATCGTCTGTAGTTTAAAAGACTAGACAGAATCCAATGCAGATCATAGAGTAACTTAGCTGAACCGTTCTTTAGCTCCGTATCCCTAGCGTTCACCTAGTGTGGTCACGAAATAAACCTGCAGTTAACTGTATCTTGACTTACGTGGCTTATACAAGTGCATCCTATGAGGGTTACTTTATTCCTTCAGTCTGGTGACATAATTTGTTGTTTTTTTCTTCCTATTTCCAAACGATTTTGTTCAGTTTATGAAACTTGTCTCCCACTGAATGGGTTAGTGTAGGCCATTTATTACCCTTCCAGATCGAAAAATCGCCCCTAAAATAGAATAAAATCGTCTGAAAGCAGCAACGATAAAATTTTGAAGTGTCACCGGATTGGATTGAAGAGAATTATGAATGGGAAGTGAGTTCACTGCTCATTATTGATATTTTTTCATGTATTTTCTACTGTACAGTATCTGGACCCGTCTTATCCCACTGAAAAACGTGGAAAGTTGTTGTTGCTGCTGCTGCTGCTGCTGCTGCTGCTGCTGATGATGATGATGATGACGAAGTGGGAGAGGTTTAATGCCTACAGCGAATCGCTGCTGTTTCCCCCCCCTCCCGGCAAAAAAAAGATAAATAAAAAAATGTACGCAAAATGAGGAGGGAAAGGGCAAAATAGGCAGTTCATCGTAGTGGTTCTCATTAGAACTATTCCACTGATATCATTTTGTTACTAAATTTAATACTTTGGTGCTACAGTCATTCAAGATGCAAAGGAATGGTGAGAGGTGGATAAGTAAGAGAATGATCCAGGAAAAAAAGTCTGAACAGTTAGATAAAATTAGATTAAAATATGGACAGAGAATACGAAGGAAGGAGAAAAGCAGGAAGGAGAACGTAAGCGGGAAGAAACAAGAGAGAAAATGAGAGACGAAGAAGTAATGCAGAAACGGTCCCGACGAAATGGCGTGGACAGAGTGAGACGCCGCTAAACTACTCCCGCACTCAACCTCGCACTTAACACACTCAAGCTTGCCCGGGCGGAAGTGCAGAACAAAATGGTGGCTGATCCAAACAACAATCTCCCAACAAGCATTTCATAGTCATTTTGTTCCTTTCAGCCCGTCTCTTATTATATCACTTTGGCTTTATCGATATATTGTTTTATTCAGGTTAGGAGACATTTTTCTTAGTGATGGAGCCAGTTCTTTTTCCCATCACGACGAGAGACTTCCCTTTAGCTGAATATAATCCTCTGAAGTGTAATATGAAAATACGTCTTCTCACTGAAAAGTATTTAATATAGCCACGTGATCACTTTATAATTCGTTCCTTCTTAGACCCATTACTAAGAGAGGTGTGTGTTAAGCTGAGTATGGTAGCCTGATGGTAGCAACGACAAAATATGAAAGATATCACTGTACAAGCGGACTTTAATTCCATCTGGAATCATTATAAGTTTAGAATGTTTGAACCCCTTACATTTTCGTCAAGATTTAGTTCAGATCAGGATGGCTCTCTCCTACTGATGGTCTTAAAAATAGTATTCCAAGCCTTTGCCTCACCGTTCCTAGCCAGAGTGCACCGTTCCTTGCCAGAATGCCTCGTCCCTAGCAAAAGCACATTGTTCCTAGGTAAAGTGTGCCGTTCCCAGCAAGGATGTTCTCTTCTCATCCAGAGTGAGCCGTTCCTATAAACAATTCGTCATTACTGGACAATTCCCAGTAGCCCGCGGTTAGGTGGAAAGTGAAGGTACAAAGTATAAAGGAAAGCACACAGCGTCTTATCTAATTGTCATTTCAAGGATTATTGTTAGTGATTTTATTGTGACTGCAGCAACTAATTCATGAGTTGAGAATAAGGACAATAAAGCACTGTGGTTTAGGTGAGGAATGAAGGTAAGGATGAGATAAAGGTTGAGGGTGAGCGTGAAGGTTAGATGAGGATGAGGATGAGGGATGGAGGTGTGGATGAGGGGGAGGGATGAGGTTGAGGCTAAGGGTCGGTGTGAGGGTGAGGTTATGGATGAGGATAAGGGAGGGCATGAGTGTGAGGCTTAGGAGGAGAGAGGGGACAGAGCGTGAAGTTGTAGAGGAGAGTAAGGGCGAGGATGAGAGAGAAGCTGAGGAGGGAACACTGGGCTTATTATTTCTGATGACGCGAGTGATGAGTACGACTGATACTGGCAAGACGGGTGGGTGGTGATGAGTGCTGACGGAGATGCTGTGTGGTGATGTGCTGCGCTGTGTGGTGCTTTGTTGTATGTGGTTCTTTTTTGTGATGTGTAGTGCTGTGTTATGATGCTGTGCTGTGGTGAGAATGGTGTGGTTCTGTTCTAGTGTGTTGGGATGCTTTATGAAGTATAGTGCTTTGAGATGAAAGGGAACTGTGTGGTGGTGTGTGATGTGTTGTGGTGATTGGTATTATGCTGCTGTGGTGCTGTAGGATGCTTTCGCGTGATGTGTGCTGCTGTGTGATGTGATATTTTGATGTGCAGTTGTGAGTGGTAAGTGCAATGCTGTGTTGTGTAGTGTGAAGTTGTACTATGAAAAATACTTGATGAGACGGGCGTGGTGCAGCTGTGTTTTTGTTAGTATGCTCTGTGGTGTGTGGTGCATGGTGTTGTTTTGCGTTGTCCTGAATGTTATAGTGAGGGGTGATTGTGTAGTTGTGTTCTGCTGTGTTGTGGTGAGTGCTAGGGCTGTGGTAGTATGTGGTGCACTGAAGTCCGTGGTTGTGTTGTATGTGATGAGTGTGATGACTTTTTTAGAAGTGTAATATGTTGTGGCGAGTGTGGTGTGTTATAGTGACTTGTGTAACGTTGTGATGATGTTCTGATGTGGTGATATGATGAGAGTAGTGGTGAACTGTCCCGAATGTGTAGTATTACGAATGTGTTTTATAGCTGTAATGTTGGGCTTTGGTGTGTGATATTAAGTGCGTCTAGCATGGTGTGGTGTAGCGTGTGGTGATATAATTCAGTGTGGTGTAGTGTGATGTAATGTAGTGTGATGTGGTGCAGAGAGTTATACAGTGTGGTTATTGTGTGGTGCAGTGTGTTGTTATACTGTTTGGTGTTGTGTAGTGTCGTGTGGTGTGGTGTGGTGTAGTGTGTTATGATGTAGTGTGGTATGGTATGGTGTAGTGCGGTGTGGTATAGTGCACTGTGGTTTAGTTTGGTGTGGTGTAGTGTAGTGTGGTGTGGTGTAGTGTGGTGTGGTGTAGTCTGGTGTGGTGTGGTGTTTTGTCCTGTGGTGTGGTGTGTCGTGTACTGTAGTGTGATGTGGTGTGTTGTGGTGTACTGTGGTGCTGAGGTGTGGTGTCTTATGGTGTCCTGTGTCATGATGTGTTGTGGTGTGTAGTGGTATAGTGTGTTGTTGTGGTGCAGTGTTGGTGTCTCTCCTCAGCACCACACAAATCACCGGCCAGGCCCCCAGCAGCTTCCTTCAATTAACATTAGTGTAGTGGGTATTGCAGGGTACACACACACACACACACACACACACACACACACACACACACACACACACACACACACACACACACACACACACACACACACACACACACACACACACACACACACACACACACACACACACACACACACACACACACACACACACACACACACACACACACACACACACACACACACACACACACACACACACACACACACACACACAGCATCTCTTTTTCCTCAATTGTTTTCCTGCCTTATCCTAGCTTTACCCATCCTCTCTCTCTCTCTCTCTCTCTCTCTCTCTCTCTCTCTCTCTCTCTCTCTCTCTCTCTCTCTCTCTCTCTCTCTCTCTCTCTCTCGTTTCTGTTTGCTAATATGTCCACTAATTGGCCAAATAGCCTCCCATTCTCTCTGTTCTTCCTTCCATGCCAAACTTCCTGCCTCACGTTGACCACCCACCTCCCTGCCTTCCTGTGCTGCCTGCCTACCTTTTTCTCTGTCTTCCTGCTTTTTCAGCCACTCTGTTTTTCCATTGTCTTTTGATAACCGCCCTGTATTTTACTTCTTTTCTCTGCCTACCTTTCTGTATTCACCTTTTGCCACTTATGTACCTGCCTGCCTTCTCGTACCTCCTCCCTTTTTCTTCTTTTCTCTCCTTCCTCCCTCTGTCTAGTCTGTACACACTGTCCCGCCATCTTCCAGTTTCAATTCCCTTCTCCCTCTTTCTTTCTTTTGTCTGTTCCCTCCATCCTCCTTTGCTTCCTTTTTTCCTCTATATCCTTGGCCACTCGATTACTTGCCTCACTTACTAACCTGCCTCCCATCCCCACTATCCCACTTACTGCCGCATCTCAGCACAGTCTGCCTTCCCTCCTCCCTGCCTTCCAACCAGTGTGTGTGTGTGTGTGTGTGTGTTTTTTCCCTCTGCTCTTCCTAATTTTCTACTTTTCATTCCTCCTGCTTCCTTTCTTTAATTTACCTTCATATCAACCTGCTTGACTTGCCCACTGCGTACCTCCCTACCTGCCATTTTGCTTACCTTCTTCCGTGTTATACTACCCATCTACCTTCCACCTGCTTATCCTCCATCTATTTGCCTCTACTTTTCTACTTGTTCTTATCCTCTGCCCACCTGCTTGTCTGCCCTCTTCCTTACCTGCTCACCTGCAAATCTTCCTCTCTCTCTACCTGTCTACCTCCCTGCCCTTCTACCTGCCATCACGCACTGTCTGGATTCGTCTGCTTTACCCATTACCTGCCCACAGTATATCACATTATCTAGCTGTCTCCTTCTTTCCCTCTCACCATTCTTGCACTTGCTTGCTTGTCTTCTTGTCTGCTTACCTGTTTGCCTACTTACCTGCTTGCTTGCCGACCCCTCTTCCTGCCTATCTTCTTTCTATCAGCCTGCCCACTTCCCTGCCTGCCTACCTATCCGCCACCTTGTCTGCCTGCTCCCCCAAGCTTGCAGCCCGTAATCCTGTTAGTGTAAGCCAGGAGGTACACACACACACACACACACACACACACACACACACACACACACACACACACACACACACACACACACACACACACACACACACACACACACACACACACACACACACACACACACACACACACACACACACAGTGATGCCATGGCCTACCAACCCCTCCCTCTCTTCCCTCTAATTTTCTTCCCCCTTTTCCCACAACTCTCCTGTTCTCTCTGCTACTTTCGCTAACTGTTTCCATACTTGTTCACTCTTCTCTTCTCTTTTCTTCTCGTCTGTGCCTTACAACGGCTACTTCTCTTTTTACCCTTCACCGGACGAAGTCAGAGGAGGGTATTTTTATTACTGGGATGAACAACAATATGTGGCGAAGAGATTATGGTTTCCGGATCAGAACTCAGAAAGTATTCATTATAGAGTCATGAAAGCTCACATAGTTGTGTCTTATAGTGTACTGGTGCTTTTTGATAGGTAGAATGTTGTGTCTTAAGTAGTTTTTTGACAATAATGAAGTAATAAAAAAAAATCAGATTTCAATGCGACCTGCGCAAGGAATCTTAAGGGTAATAATAAAAAATGGTTGTTTATTACCATGGATAAACTACTGAATTTATAAATTTTAATGTTTTTGTGTTATACCGGGGGGAGGGCCGTTATGCACTTAGATGTGCAGGGAGGTGGGGGTATGTGCTTGGTCAGATGGAGGGTTGCAACAGCGTAGCGTTATCTATGTTTCAACCTTCCTTTTCTCGTCTCCTTTTTTCTCTCATCTTTTCTATCCAATTCTCTTCTCCTCTTTCCTTCTAATTTCCCTTCTCGTTTTTACTCTTGTTCTCTCTTGTATCCCCCTCTTCTCTCCTCGCCTTACCTTTCCTGTAATGTTCTCTTCTTTTTCCCTCTCTTCTCTTCACTTCAATTCTCTTCATCTTCCTTCGTTTCTCATCTCCTCTCTTCTTTTCTCTTTTCGTCCATTCTTTTGTCATCCCTTCTCTTGCCTTCTCCTTTTCAGTTCCCTTTACCAAATCTTCTCTTTCTCACTTCTCATCTCTCCACGCTTCTCCATTTCCATTTTCTTCTCTCCTCTTCTGTTCTCTCTTCATCCTCAAGTTTCTCCATAGTTATTCCTTTTTCCTCTCGTTTTCTTCTTCTCCATTCTCTTTTCCTCTTTTTTCTCAGCCACTCTTCAGTTCAGCCTTGTTGCTATGTTCTCTGCTGTCAGTCAGTCTCTTAGCTCTCTCTCTCTCTCTCTCTCTCTCTCTCTCTCTCTCTCTCTCTCTCTCTCTCTCTCTCTCTCTCTCTCTCTCTCTCTCTCTCTCTCTCTCTCTCTCTCTCTCTCTCTCTCTCTCTCTCTCTCTCTCTCTCTCTCTCTCTCTCTCTCTCTCAGTTCTATGCGTGTGTGTGTGTCCGTGTAAACAATATACCTAAATCAATTTTGACCTGAATTGGACCTAACTTGATAGAAGGATTGAGGGTCAGCCAAAGAATTATCCTGATATATTTTAGAGTAATGGGTCACCGGCTAACTTAAAATTTATTTCCGAATTAAACCAAACTTTGTGGGAAGGTTCAGTGTATGGGAAGGATTAAGATCTTCGGTTTTCAGAACAAAGTCAAGGTCTTATGGAAAGGTCAGATGTCAAGATCATAGGGCGATTTCAGCTCACACAGTTTTGATCCTAATTCGCTTGGTTGAAGGGTTAAAGGTCAGGCAATAGTGAGTTAATTCGTTTTTTAGAGTGTTTGGTCGAAGGTCAGTGTCACAGGAAAAAAGTGAAATGTTCGGCCCTTAGACCAATTGATGGGCGCGGGTATTGCATGCTCTTAGTGCCACTTCTTGATTTCCTTTTTTCCCCTTTTTTCTGTGTCTCATACTCTTCGATGATAATTTTCGTAACTGAAATAAGTTAATGTTACTATTATTATTATTATTATTATTATTATTATTATTATTATTATTATTATTATTATTATATTATTATTATTATTATTATCATTATTATTATTATTATTATTATTATTATTATTATTATTATTATTATTATTACTATTATTAACATCCGCCAAAGAACTTAGATGGAGATTATGTGTTCACTTTTGTCTGTTTGTCTGTGTGTACAAGATATCTCAGAATGTTGTTTTCGGATTTCAATGGACTCTGGTGGATAGGTGGGCAGCGGATCAAAGAAGAGTTGAATAGATTTTGAAATGGACATGAATCCGGATGCAGGAATAAATTTTAAACGTTATTTGCGATGGCGGGGGTATGTGCTCTTTGGGAATGTGTAACAGGGCATGATAAAGACGGTAGAATTGATTTACTCTGTGAGACCGGAAAAGTATTCAGCTGGTATGAATGAGGAATGACAGCACCAATTCATAATTTTTATTGGCGTTGGTTGAGGTATGCTCTCCCTGAGATCTTTCTAGTCACTATTATTATTATTATTATTATTATTATTATTATTGTTGTTGTTTTACAACAACAACAACAACAACAACAACAACAACAACTACTACTACTACTACTACTACTACTACTGCTGCTGCTGCTGCTGCTGCTGCAGCAGCAGCTTAGCAGCAGCTGCAGCAACAGTAATGGCAGCAGTAACAGTAGTAGTCGTAGTCGTCGTCATTGTAGTAGTAGTAGTAGTAGTCGTAGTAGTAGTAGTAGTAGTAGTAGTAGTGTGGTATTGTAATTACTGTTTTTGCTGTTGTTTACATTAGGTGGCAGCGGACCTGACAAGACCAACTCTGACCCACTCAGTCAGACGGACCAAAATCGGCACAATGAACCCTTTATGTGACCTATTTGTTGTTTGTGTGTGTTCCCTCTTCTGGTCTGGGTTTCTTTGGGTTTCCACTGTTCCTTTCACAGCTGCCCTTCCATATGGCGCCTCTATATTTTTTGTTGTTCTCTGTCGGCTTATACTTCTTTGCCAACCCTCCTCCTTCCTTTCCTACCTGACTGACAGCCTGCCTTCCAGCCTTCATGCTTGCCTGCCTGCTTGCCTGTCTCCCTGCTGCCTGCTTTCCTCCTGTCCCTGCTGTCTGTCTCCCTGCCAGCCCACCTGTTTGCCAGCCCAGAGTCTTTATCTATAGTATGTTGTCGAATCCTGTGAGGGTGGTCTGGCTATAAGGACTTCCAGGTGTTTTGAGTCTACTTAGTAACGAAGCTTCTTTCCACGATACTCCGATACTCCCCGCACCCATACATACTCTCACATCAGGTTGCTCGCTCTCGGTCCCCACTTTCTGCCTCCATCCACCTTACTCTTATATATCCACTTTTACCTGGTCATATACTACCATCTTTCCATCTTAAATACTGATATGTAGCAAGAGATTAAAAAGAGAATGTCGTGCTAATCGTGATGTAGTGCTATGGCAATGATGTAGAGCTGTAGTATTCTTTTAGTCTGCCATATATATAGATAGATAGATAGATAGATAGATATAGATATAGATATAGATATATAGGGCTCCACCGAATATAACGAATAAGGTGGCAGAAAAAATTACATCTCACCAAAAACTATGTGGCAGGGAGGTGAGATTATTTGCCACAATCCTCCCAACCAAACCTGAGTTATATTCCAAAGTATTTGACGGGCGTTCCTGTTGGATCATCGTCTATTAAAGGTCCAACCGCACTGCCTCCTGTGCTTATGGGCAGTGTGCCACCGAAAGTGAGTAAGCACTGTGTTGACAAGATAGAGACTGGGATATTAAACACTCTTAAATCCATGAAGATCTATGCATACAATGTAAGAAGCCTCGCTGAAGATTACAAACTTGATAACTTAATAGCTGACTGGAAAACATTAGTTGGGATATTGTAGGTTTGATTGAGACCCACAGAAAAGAAGAAAAAGTAATTCAGCTAAATGACAGTGGCCACCTATTTTACCACAGAGGAAGGGAAAATGAAAGAGTTAGTGGTGTAGGATTTCTAATTAACAGAAATCTTGCAGACAACATTGTTAAATTCAGCAGTGCATCTGACAGAGCAGCAGTGGTTGTAATTAGACTGTTCAAAAAATATACCCTGAAAGTGATGCAAGTATATGCACCAACTTCTCAAAGCTCAGATGAAGAAATTGAAACATTCTATGATGACATCTCCCAGATTATGGAAGAAGAAAAGACCACCTATACTATACTCAAGGGAGACTTCAATGCAAAAGTTGGAAAATCAAAAAATGGAGAAGCATGTATGGGAAAATTTGGAGTGGGAGAAAAGAATCAAAGAGGAGAAATGTTGGTAAACTTTGCAGAAATGTTTAACATGAGGATAATGAACACATTCTTTCACAAAAGAACAGGGAGAAAGTGGACCTGGAGAAGCCCAAATGGAGAAACAAAGAATGAAATCGAATTCATTATAGCAAATAAGAATAACACAATCACAAATGTCACAGTTGTCAACAAAGTAAATGTTGGAAGTGACCATAGAATGGTGGGTTGCACAGCAAGATTCAATTTCAAAAGCGAAAGAAAGAAGATGATTAAAGACAAAAAGATATGCCCAATAAAAGTCAGCAAAAACAAAGCAGCTTTTCAGTTGGAAATAAGGAACAGATTTCAGGCTCTCAGTAATGCTGAATGTGACACTGATGAGCTGAATGACAAACTAACCAAAGTGCTAAAATAATCAGCGGAGGTAGTAGTAAAACCTAATACAACCAAAGCCGGGAAGTATTCAGAGAAGACACTTGAGCTTATGAAAAAAAGAAAGGTAATGAAAGCAAAAACAAAGAAAGAAGATATAGAACGAGCGGAATTAAACAAGCTTATCAACAAAAGACAAAGAGATGAAAAAAGACAGAGAAACATGGATCAAATCAAAGAAACCATCAAAAAAGGAAAAAGTCTGAAACAGGTCCGAAATAAAATGGCACTTGGAAAGCAACAAATTACATCACTAAAAGACAAAAACGGTGAAGCCATTAAACGCAGAGAAATGATGCTGAAGAGAGTTGAAGAATTTTACAAAGAACTGTATGCATCAAAGACAGTAGTACCATTAGCTAACTTTTCTGTTGGCACAAGTGAAATACTTGAGGTAACACCAGACGAAGTAAATATTTCTCTTAAAAATATGAAAAGAGGGAAGGCTCCGGGAGAAGATGGAATAGTAACAGATTTACTGTTGGATGCAGGAGCAGAAGTACAAAATAGGCTTGCTCACTTATTAACCCAATGTATAAAACATAAGAAAATTCCCAAAACATGGGGTAATGCAATTGTTATTCTACTTTATAAAAAAGGCGACTCAAAAGACCTTAGTAACTATAGACCCATTAGCTTGCTATCAGTCATTTGCAAACTTTTCATTAAAGTCCTTACAAACAGAATAGCTACAAATTTGGAGGAAAACCAACCTCGTGAACAGGCAGGATTCCGAAGAGGGTACTCCACTACTGATCATCCGCACACAATGAATCAGCTAATTGAGAAAACTACAGAATATAATAAACCACTGTGTTTAGGTTTTGTTAATTACGAAAAGGCTTTCGACTCAGTGGAGCACATAGCAATTATAAATTCATTGCGAGAACAAGGAGTGAATGAGAACATTGTAAAACTGCTCGAAAACATTTATAAAGTGGGAACTGCTACAGTTAAATTACATAAGGACTCAGAGAAAATTAAGATTGAGAAGGGCGTGCGTCAGGGAGATACAATTTCACCAAAGTTATTTACAGCATGCCTAGAAAGTATTTTCAGGAAGCTAGACTGGGAAAACAAAGGAGTAAACATAGATGGAGAAAAGCTAAACCATTTAAGATTTGCAGATGACATTGTCCTAATCTCAGAAAAAGCAGAGACATTGCAAGAAATGTTAAGTGACCTGAACAGAGAAAGTTTCAAAGTAGGGCTAAAGATGAACCGGAGTAAAACTAAAATAATGTTTAATCCTCAAACACCAAAGGGCGTCGTAAGAATAAGTGGAGAAATTCTTGAAGAAGTTGAGTGTCACGAATCAAATTCGCGACATTTCCCTTTTGTGAGAAACCACAAACTATTAGTGGAAAACTCACTGTGTATCGCTCAGTTAACCGTTTCTCTCTCCATTTCGGGGTATACTTTTCAAAACATTCGTCACTGTTTTCAAAAGTGACCGATTTAATGCACGTCACTAAGTGCTGTACTGAGCGATACTATTGTTTCTTTATTGTTCGCCCCTGCTTGCCTCGACCGTTACAAAATGCGGCCTACTGCTCCCCCTTTGTTCCCACGACTTGGTCAGTCGAGTGTTTGTTGTGACGGAGAAAGGTCCTGTGCTCCAGAAGTGTGAGAGGTCAGCTAGCACCCAAGCTCCACTAGTACAGTTGCCCAGTACTCCCACCTTGGTGATACAAAGCATTCATCAACTAGTATTTCCTTCTTGTAGTTCCCTAGTCGTAAGAGTTTAATTAAGGTATTTTCCTAGGCATAAGGATTTAGCTTTTGCTAGAGTGAGTGAGTGCGATCTCATTAATTTGATTTTGAATTGTAACGTTAAATTTATTTTTTTTGTAATCAATAAATTTAGCAGTTCTTTTTCTTGAGCTTAATGTAAAGTAAAATCTTGTTTCATTTCTCCAAATTAAGCTTGTTTTCCATATAGCTCCTAGCTTGCATAAACGTTTTACTATTCATAACTGGTACTTAGACCAGTCTTGTTGTATTAACTTAAAATACGTTGTGCCACCTAGGAGTTAAGCTTTAGCAAGAACCTGATGTTAGTATTAGTTATTTATTGTCAGGGGTGAAGTAACTTTCTCCAGAGGCTAACAGTACTAATTCAGCATTTGTGAGTAATTAGTCTCTGCTGTGTACTGTTGAGAAAGTTTATAAATTCTCGTTCTTAGAGAATCGTGCACAAGCCAGCGTAAAGTAATCATTGCTTGACGTAGCAAGACAATCATTGTCCCTGCTCTTTAATATTATTGAATATTAATATCAATTAAATAATATTTAAGCATTTATTTTAAAAACCCCGTAATATTATAAAAACCCCGTGACATTGAGGAGTACAATTACCTGGGACAAATACTAAAATTAACGAAAGATAATGATAGCGAAATAAAAAGATGCATTACAATTAGATGGAAAGCTTTCGGTAAACATAGAGACATTATGAAAAATAGCTTGCCAGTTTGTATGAAACGAAAAGTATACAACGAATGTATAATTCCAGCTATGACATGGTTGTGAGACTTGGAAACTGACAAAATCGATGGAAAATAAATTAATTCGTTCTCAGAGAGCAATGGAAAAGGCAATGTTGGGAATATCTTTAAGAGACAGGAAAAGATCAACTTGGGTGAGACAGCAGACTAAAGTCAAAGATATTATAGAAGTTATAAAAGAACAGAAATGGAGGTGGGCAGGCCATGTAGCAAGAACAAGGGATAATCGATGGAGCAAGAGGTTGACTGACTGGACACCAAGAGATGGTAAACGTAGCAGAAAAAGGCCAGACAGGAGGTGGAGAGATGAGATAGAGAAATTTGCAGGGAAAACGTGGCAAAGCTTGGCTCAGTCAAGGAATTCGTGGAGAAGGTTGGGGGAGGCCTTTGTTCAGCAGTGGACTTGTAATGGCTGATGATGATGATTATATATATATATATATATATATATATATATATATATATATATATATATATATATATAGACACTTCAGAATAGTGAAGCAGTTCTTCGCCCTCCCTTCCTCTCCCCACCATCGTCCTATGATCATCTCATTTTTCACCCCACCAATTCCTACTCTTTCTCAATTCCCCTTTACCCCATCTATCTCGCTTCTTACTTTTCTTCCCATCCTCATATCCCTCTTCTCTTTCATCTATCTTCTTTCTTTTCTCATCTTCGCCCTCCTCTATTCCCATCTGCCCCTCTCTTTCTTCTTACCTCTATTCCGTCCTCCTCCCCGTTCCCTCTTTCTCCCTCCTCCCCCCGCCCTCTCTCTCTCTCTCCTCTTCCTCCCTCCTCTTTGACTATCCCTCTGCCTCTCCGTCCTCTCCCTCTACCTCTGTCCCCTCTCTCTCTCCTCTTCCCACTCCTCTCTCTCCTGCCCCGTTACCTCACTCTCCAATCCCCGAAACATTGCCTTCCCTTTTCGTTTTTCAGTTCTTTCAATGTTCATACCTCTTTTCCCCTTAACTTTCCCCACTTTTCTCACTCCCCCTTGCTCACTTTCTTTCCCCCTACCCCTCTTCTCTTTCCCTTCCCCCACCTTTCCTCCCAACCCTTCGTTTCTCTCATATCCCTTTTCTCTCCCTTCCCCCACCGCTGTCTCTCCCGCTGCCTCTTCTCTTTCCCTCCCCCCACCTTTCCTCCCTACCCTTCTTCTCTCCCCTACCCTTCTTCTCCTCTCCCTTCCCTCACTGCTACCTCTCCCCTACCCACCCCCCTTCGGCAGCGAGATGTGGTAGCGGGTGGGAGACTGGGAGCGTAGAAAACCAGGAATTCGTGGCACAATGGTGTTTAGGAGGGGGGACTCGCCTACAAATTGTGGTGTTGTCGGGGGGAAGAGAAAGAAGAGAGAGAGAGAGAGAGAGAGAGAGAGAGAAGAAGAACAAGAAGAATTTATATAACTGTTTAATAATTCACTCCTTCCTATTCTTTGCAGGTGAGTGTTGGCTTGTAACTGGCTGTTGGGAAAGAAGAGGTAAGTAATAAGGCACTGACTTGTCCGGAAATGTTAACTGTTTACGACTGATGAAGAATGGTTTTGTTGGTTGTTGTGAGGATGGCATTAGTTATTTGTGTGTGTGTGTGTGTGTGTGTGTGTGTGTGTGTGTGTGTGTGTGTGTGTGTGTTGTGAAGATGATCCTAGTTGTTGTGTGTATGTGTTGATGTGAGAATGATGCTAGTTATTGTGTGTATGTGTTGCTGTGAGGATGATGGTAGATATTGTGTGTATGTGTTGTTGTGAAGATGATGCTAGTTATTGTGTGTATGTGTTGTTGTGAAGATGATGCTAGTTATTGTGTGTATGTGTTGTTGCTGTTGTTGTTGTTGTTGTTGTTGTTGTTAGTGTGGAAATGGTTGGGGTGGTGATGGTAGAGTGGTAGTGGTGGTGATGATCATGTAGTGGTAGTGGTGAATGGTGATGGCGGTGGAGATTAGTGTATTTGTTTTTGTTGCTCTTCTTGTTGATATCTCTCCAGAGGAAATGAGACAGACAGACAGACAGACAGACAGGCAGGCAGGCAGGCAGACAGATTGGGAAGAAGAAAGGGAGGAAGGGAGGTAGACAGACATACAGAAAGGAAACAATTGAAATCCAGGTTGAATCAACAAATGGTTCTCCCAGTCAGTGTACCCACAGTTATTGAATTCTGAGGAAGTGAAGCAGACTACGAATAGGCCAGTTTCATCCCAGCTCATCGATTAGCAAACCTCACCTCCACATCTGCTCTCCCACCCCTCACTCCATCGGAAGTGATCATGTAATTGTGGGTTGACTGAGTGGCGGAAGAATTGTTTATTGATTTAATTTTGATTCAGCTTTCTTCCTTCTCTCTCTCTCTCTCTCTCTCTCTCTCTCTCTCTCTCTCTCTCTCTCTCTCTCTCTCTCTCTCTCTCTCTCTCTCTCTCTCTCTCTCTCTCATGCACACACTTCACGATGACTGGTGTACTTTACATACACATAAATTACCCTTATTCATGAAACCTTTTGATTGGTAGGAGGCCTTTCAGCTAAGCAAATTTACAGGATGATCGCCTAAATAAAATCACTAATCGGGGACAAAACCGATCTGTTTTCACCCACTTCATACAAGCTCTCCTCTAGCTTCCTACAGACGATTTAATTGGGCTGGAGGGGAGGGAATTGCACACTGAGGGGATTTAAGGAGTGTAATGTCTCCTCAATAGCTGTTTTCTCTCTAACCCTTTCAGTTCGATGAGGATTTTTTTTATTCTTACTATTTCCAGACGATTTTTTTTTCAGCCCTGGGGGTCTTTTCGAAGTGGATGGGTTAGATTCAGCCTTCATCAACACTTTCAGTTTAGTTAAATCTTCCCTTCGCTGAACAAAATCACCATGAGGTAGCAAGAATAAACCAAATTAATGCGTCAACGTAGTGATGGAGTTAAGCTGAATAAAATAGTTCGGTGGAACCAAGAATATAATGATAAATACATCCTGGGGTTTAAGGCATTAAAGGAGATAGTGTTTAGTCAGTTCAGTAGGACGGCACATTTATTTTTGTGGGGTTGGGGGTTAGCTCCTGATGATTTTGTTTTACTCTGGAGGAGACAACTGAAAATGAAGAGGTTAAAGGAGATTTTTTTTGTTTTAATTCTGTCACGACAAGGGGTCTCTCCTAAAGCTGAATAAAATCGTCTGGAGGTACCAACAAGAAAATATAAAAAACACTGTCCTACAGAAAGAGTGAACTCATTGGTTGCTAGATTGTTTCTCAGATGAAGAAAACTACTTAGTGTCAGCATGAGTAAAGTACCTGTGTCCACAGCAACGACATATTTTAGCGAGACTTTTATATTTCTCTGATTTTCAGGATTCTCTTTAGCTACAAACATTAATGTGATGTTACCTGAACAAAATAGCTAAGCATACGTACAGTTTATTTCCATTGCAGCAGCTAGACAGATATATAGTACCTGTAAAAAAAAAAAAAAAAAATCCACCCGAGGATGCCTCTTTTATTATTTTCTTCTTAGTCCCGAACGAAGTCTCTTTAGGGCTCGTGAGAAAAAAATTTGTTTTTAGAACTGGAGGCGTTAGGTAGAGTCTTCATTAACCCGTTCAGTATATAAAGTATCCTTTAACGTGAATATAATTGTCTGGTAGCAACGTGAATCACGTAACGCTTCCCTCTGCTAAGTAAAATTACCGGATGATAACCTGAATATAGGTCTTAATGTGTCCATAATAGTTAAAGGGACTTCCGGTTACTGAGCAAATCTTAAACCCAATGACTGCTAGGTTTTCCTTCAGCTAAACAGAGCGTCTGGTGGTGGTCAGATTAAATGCGCCTAAGACCGCCCACGACAGAAAAATAAAAATCCAGTCATCAGAATCTATTACCAGCAGTTCACTTTATGCTTCTTTATCTTCTTATTCTTATCTTCATTCTCATCCCGTTTTACTTTTCGTCTTCCTTTTCTCCCCACCTTAAATTTTGCTCATATCTCCCCGTCCCATTTCTTCCTTCATATATTCCGCCTCCTCCTATTTGTGTTGCTCCAACTTTCATCATCTCTCCTCTTCTTTCGTCGTTCCTACTCTTTTCTTCCTTTGTTTTCTCCTCAGTCACGACCTCTACGAACCCCCTCCCCCTGTTCATCCTATTCTTTGTTTTCCTTCATTTTACCATCAATTATTTCCTCGTATACATCTTTTCCTCTCGTCTACTTCCCTTTATTTTTTCTTCCTTCCTCTTCTCATTTTTCTCCCTCTTCTCCTCTTTCTGTTTCTCCTTCTCCCCCCTTTCACTTTGGTCCCTGTCATTTTCATCTTTCTCCCTCTCTTAGTCTTCTCTCTTCCTCCGTCCCTCTCTACATAAATTTTCGTCTCATCATCTTTCCCATCCTTTCTTCTACGACTCCTTTCACCTCCTACATTCTTTCCCCTTCCCTTACTTCTTTTTCTTCCAAATATTCCAAGCTAAATATCGCCAAGGCAGTATCGCCCTTTTTCTTGTCGGCTCCCCAGCTCATTTCCCTCAACTATTCTGTTTTTCATGAAGTGCCTTAATATTCTTTGGCATACTGATTATACATTTTATGGTAGTATTTAAAAAGATGATTAGAATATAAAGAAATGGTGAAGTAAAATATGCAAAATCAATCACTAAAAAATAGAGGGTATAAAACCTCTTGAGTCGAGGATATTATGAGCTTACAGAGGAAAGTGGGATCACAGTAATTAAGGTATTCAGTCGTCCGTCTCTCTCACTCTCTCTCCCGAGCCTCGGACCAAAGCATTCCAACCCTCTTCACGCCGTCCACAATACCCTCTGACCCTTTGCCTTATAGACTACTGGATCCTCTATACATAAGTGGAGGGGTCACGGGCTTTTCTCCGTCAGTAGAGTCAGGTCTTGTGGGGATGGGGGGGGAAGGGAAGGTGGGACGGATTTTGATCCCCTATGAAGAAGTTGTTATCGTCTACGAAGAGGGTTCCGATCCTTTACAGAGGGGGTTCGATCGTATATGAAGAGACTTCAATCCTATATGGAGTTATATATATATATATATATATATATATATATATATATATATATGTATATATATATATATATATATATATATATATATATATATATATATATATATATATATATATATATATATATAATCATATATGAAGGTGCTTCCATTCTGTGAGGAGAGGTTTCTATCTTATATGAAGAGCTTTCTATCCTCTATGATGGAGTCTCATCCCATGTACGAGTAAAAGGGGTTTTCATTCTATATGAAGTGTTTTTAACCCTCTGTGAAGAGTTTCTGATCCTCTGTGATGGAGTTTTGGTTCCATAAAGAAGTCGAACTATCCAGTAAAAGGGGGATGTAGTCAGGTATAGAGAGGTCCTGATTCTGAAAAGAAACGATTCAGTCCTAAATCGAGGTCTCGATCTTAGAGGGATTCTGATCTCACATACAGGGATTTTGATCCTAAATAGAGGGGTTTCTATTCTCTGTAAAGGGGGCTTGAACTTATATGACGGATTGAAGGATTACGTCTTTAAAGAAAGGGATTGTAATTTTCTGCAAAGGACGTTCTAAATCATACTGAAGGGAGCTTGACAGTGGTTGAAGGAGGTTCTTTCAGGAAAGGAAATTAAATATCAAACATGTTTGATACTCTGTATATGCATTTTGATCACCTTTAAAAATATATGGTTTTATTCTCATTGGAGAAATGGAATCCTCTTTGTAGGGAGTTACATCTTATTTAGGGGCTCAGTCCTCTTAGAAGGAGTTCTGATCTTGAGGGAGTTCGATATTAAACAAAGAGGGTTTGAACCTATATGAATATGATCTAAACATAAAAATATATGATTTTCGAAAGATGGGGGTTCGATCCTCAGTGTGGGGGGGAGGAAAGTTGTTATATGAATAAAGGAAGATCGTTTATGAAAGACAAAAAGCCACGATAGAAGGGATAGGTCTGTTGCTGTTACCATCCTTTGTATTCCTTTGTAGCCATCTTGAACATTATTTGTGTAGTAAATTGCATGGTTGTCTTTTTATCGGTATTCGTAAAGCCACCAAACACTTTGCGCCCAGATTGGAGTGAATATTGAGAAATACGGAAAAATGAAATTACTTGTTGATATTATAACTACCGTGCTACTGAACCTTGTTTATCTTTAGCATTGGTCAAGATCCTTTACGAAGGGAATCAAATCCTGTATATAACGGGTTCGATTCCTTCTAAAAGGGTTCCAGCCCTCCCCAACGCTCTCTTGTGTGATGGATCGTCCTGTTTACCACCATGATCTCCCTCCTCCCACCCTATCCCCCTCTTGGACGTGTAAGCCCCGGGATTGTGAGTCTTGGTTAATTTTTTCACTATCTCTAAGTCGGTGAACAAGAATCGGCTTAACTCCCTTCTTTATTCCTGGCGTTTGGGTTCGATGGTAAGGCTGCTTAATGCCTTTACTCTGGTGACGTCTTATATATTTAATTCTTGGCATCTTCAGGCGATTCTGTTCAGGTCGGTAGAGACTTTGGGAATTGGACGGGATTCCATTTAGCTTTCACTAATCTTTTGAACACGAGAGATCTTCCCTAAGCTGAAGAAAATCGTCAAAAAATGGCAAGAATAAATGGAAAAATACGTCATGAGATTGAGGGGGGTAAAGATGCATGCTGATTTTTCATAAGGGGATTTGCGTTCTCCTACTCGGTGTCACCCTAATCTCATGCTTCCTCCTGCTTAGCTTGCGTCTCCTACTATTCATGCACATACTCTCCTTCCTCCTTTTCCTGTTTTTTTCCTTCTTGTTTCTTCTCCTATCTTCCCCCAACTATTTTCCTCCTCCCCTCTTCATCTTTTCTCCATCCTCCTCCTTTTTCCTCTTCCTCGTTTCATCTTTACTCCATCCTCTACCTTTTTTCTCTTTTTCTTCCCTTCTCTTTTCTTTCTCATTCTCCATCCTCTCCCTTTTTCCTCCTCCCCACTCCCTCTTCATTTCCTCACCGCCTTCCTCTGTCCTCCTCCCTTTTGAGCCTCTATGTTTGGCTGTGGGTATTTGTGTCCACCATTCTTCTGTTATCATCTTTACCCTTCTCCTCTTTCTTCGTTCCACGTCTTGCTCCGCCTCTTTCCTCCCCCGGCCTACTCCTCGTCCTACTTCTCATTCCTGCTCCTTCCTCCTCCTCCTCATCATCATCATCATCATTATCATCATCATCATCATCATCATCATCATCATCATTCTTTCTTCAACATCTTCTTCGACTTATCTCCCTTCATCTCTTCTCTTTTTTTCTTCCTGATCTTGGTTATGTAAAGTGATATCTTTTTGTGTCCCCATCATTGTTTTTTCACTCTTCTTATTTTCCTCCTCCTCTTCTATTGTCCTTCTCTGTCTTCAGTCTCCTGCTCATTTTATTTTTTTCTCCTTTTCTCCCCCGTTTCTTTCTGGTTCTCTTCTTTATATTCGTTTTCTTCTTTGTATCTGCATACCTCTGAATATGTAACTGCAATTTAATAGAGCCAAGAAAATTGAAAATTGCTGAAACCCTCCAATCACATCCCAGCCACTACAAGCCAGAACAGAGCAAGAGAAGAACTAAAACTGAAACCCATCATTGAAAAAGAAATCGAACAAAAACAACTACCGGGGGAGCTCAAAACAGAAATTGACCACTAGGGGAGAGCTAAGCAAAAACCGACCAGTGGCAGAGCTTGAAGTGAATATCGACTAATAGGAGATTTCAACGCAGATTAGTACGGAAGCTGGAAACAGGAGCCAACCAGTGTGGAGCCCCGAAACTGACCAAGGGGAACCGTAACACGAACCAGTTGGAGAGGCTGACCAATGGGAGATACGGGCTAATGGGAGACACTGACCAATTGGAGACACTGGTCAACTGGAAATACTGGCCAATGGAAGATACTGGCCAGTGGGAGTTAATGGCCAAGGGAGACCAATGGGAGATACTGGCCAATGGGAGCCATTGACCAATGAGAGACACCGGCCATTGGGAGACACTGGCCAATGGGAGACACCGAACCGGAACAATGGGGAACACTAATACTGATCAGTGAGAGACACTGATACTGACTAATCAGAGTATATTTACCAGTGGGGGAACACTAACTAATGAGGAACACTGACCAGTTGGGAACATTAACCCATGGGGAACACTAACCAAAGGGGGACACTGACCAATAAGGGACACTAACCAAAGAGGGGAACACTAAGCAGTGGGAAACACTAACCAAGGGGAACACTAACCAGTAGGGAACACAAACCAATGGGAAACACTAACCAATGGGAAACACTAACCAAGGGGAACACTAACCAAGGGGAACACTAACCAAAAAGGAACATTAACCAATGGGGAACACTAACCAATGGGAAACACTAACCAATGGGGAACACCAACCAATGGGAAACACTAACCAATGGGAAACACTAACCAAGGGGAACACTAACCAAGGGGAACACTAACCAAAAAGGAACACTAACCAATGGGGAACACTAACCAATGGGAAACACTAACCAAGGGGAACACTAACCTAAGAGGAACAGTAACCAATGCGGAACACTAACCAATCAGGGACAAAGACCACCAGAAAAGACTAACCAATGGGAGACCTAGGGTGATATTTCTTTTCCCTGGAACGACAAGGAAGAGTGAGTGAAGGGGGAGTGTAGAACCTTGCCATGCCTCATATTCATCTTGCAATAACAAATCCAAGATATGACAGGGAACTGATGGTAAGTCTGTAGGTGAATCCCATCCCAGGAGACTGACCCAACACAACACCAGCTTATGAAGGACTTACATGCCTCTCGTGCTAAGGGGCTGCATCTCATGTTATAAGATTAACACAAATAGTAACAGTGAGAAAGCGTGGCACATTTTGGAATGAGAGAGAGAGAGAGAGATGAAGCATAGGGAGAAGGAATTGAAGGACGGGAAAATTTAGAGAGGAGAGAGAGGAGATACTGGACAGAGAAGGACAAAGAGAGAGGAGGGGAGTGGAGGAAGAAGAGAAAGAGGAAAGGTATGGGGGATAGGCATGAAAATAGTAAGCGAGAGGACAGAGAAGGATGGGAGGAAGAAGAGGACGAAAGACGAAGAGCGAGGAAAAAGGCTGACAGAACTGAAAGGCGAGAGAAGAAGGCACGAGAGCAGGGGATAGAAACATGGCCTCCGAGGAATCAAAAGGGAGCGTCATTGGCGTGTGTGGAGCCAACGACCTGTATTGTGAAGATTCGCTTTTGTAATAATGTCCTGGTGGTTTAGCGGCTAGAACGATCCACCTGATGTAATGGTCTTGCGCTGATGTCATGGCCTTGCATATGATCGATTCCCAAAAGGTGACTGGAGGTGTTTCGATCATAAAATGCCATCAAAGAGAGACGGCTGTTCATCTTACCTGAAATTTACTAGTTAGAGATCTTTAATTCACTGGTGCCCAACGATCCTCTGTTGGGGACTTTGCTGGAAGGGTACTTAACGTAATTCCCACCGCCTATCAGCTCAGAGTCGCGAAGTTCATAAGTCTGAATCCTGGAGTTAACCGCTTTATTAAATTTTGAAAATGCCTAGTTCCTCCCTCTTTAAGGGACGCTAAGTACTACTGGGTTAAACCTTATCATGTTCAGCAATCACACGCATGTAAATTATATAATTTTTTTTCTTCCTCAGCGTCCCCCCCCCCCACACACACACACTGCCCCAGTGGTCCCCAAAAGCCAAATAAAATAAATGCGACTTTTTCCTGAGACTGGTTCCCTTAAGTAGCTACAAAGAAACGCTCATCTGTTACCCCAACACCAGGCTCCCTCAAGCGAAGGAATGGGGGAGATGGAGGGAGAAAACGTGGGAGGGGAGAGAGGGGGTGAGGGATTGGGAGGAGAGAGGGAGGGGACGTGGAAGGATGAGAGGATGACAGGGGAGGATGGATGAGAGAAATGAAAGAAGATGAAGAAGAAGTAGAAGAAGGGGAGAGAGAGAGAGAGAGAGAGAGAGAGAGAGAAGAAGGAGGGATGGAAGGAAAATCTTTGTCCTCTCAAGTGGCTGGCTTTGACCAAGAGGAAAGAAGTGGGGTGAGGAGAGGGAGGGTATGAGGGGGGGGGATGGAAGGGAGATGGGAAATTGGTGAGTAGGAGACAAGAGGAGAAGGTGGGATGAGGTTAAGGGATGTAAAGAGAGAGGGAGGAGTAAAAAAAGGTAGGAGAAAGGAATGAAGAGGGAGGGAAGAATAAAGAAAAGGGAAGGTGGATGAGAAAGATATGAGGATGGGAAGAGATGCAGGGAATAAAAAAAAAGTGGAATGAGGCACAATGGAAAGGAGGAAAAATGAAGAAAATGAAGGAAGTAAGGGATAAGGATGTGAAGTAGAGGAATGAAAGGTTAGGGTGGGGAGGACAAGGACAAGGATAGGGAAGAATGGTGTAGAGGATGGATGGGAGACGGGGATGTTAGACGGGAAGGAGGAAGGGAAAGGAACTTAAGGGAGGGAGAAGTAATGGCACGGTAAGGGAGGAAGAGAGTGTGAGTGATGGGGAAAGGAGGGAAGAAAGAGTGAAATGGGGAGAAGAGGGAGTAGAGGAAGAAGGGAAGTAAAAGGGAATGAGGGCATGGAAGAGGAGAAAGAATGGGGACGGAGAAGGAGAGGGAAGAAGAGATAGGCTGGTTAGAGTAATGATGAGGAATAGGTATAGGAGGGAAAGGTTAAGAGAGGGGGAAAAGAGGAGTAAGAGCAATGGAAATGGAAAGTATGGGAAGGAATGAGGAGGAAATGGGAGATATAGAATACTACGGGGAGAGATTTAAGGGTAAAGAGGGAAGAGGAAGAAACGAAATGGTAACTAAAGTGGGGAAGAGTCAAGGGAGAGGAAGAGTGTGTAAAGGAATGGGAAGAAGAAAATTATCCTGTGAAAGGAGAGGGGGATGAAGTAAAGGGAGGGGGTGGAGAGAGGAGAGAAGGCGAGAGGGGAACAGGGAAGAGAGGAAAACTGATTGGAGGAAAAGGAGGAGGAATCAGGGAAGGGACAGGGTAGAAATCATGGGAGTAGAAAGGAGGAGGAAAGAGGCAAGGAAAGAGGAAGGAAGGGTAGACTTAGGAACATGTGAAGAAAGGGAGGGGGGAGGGGATTGAAGAGAACAAGCGGTGAGAGGGAGGGGAAGAATGGGAGAGGGGAAGGGAGATGAGGGAAGAGGAGGGAAGGTGAAAGGAGAACAAGAGAAGAGGGAGGGGGGGAGGGCGGCATGGGGAGGGGGAAGGAGACCAAGGGAATAAAGGGAGTGGGTAGGGGGGAGGTCCAGTGAAGGAGCAGAAATTGATAAAAGGAGCAAATTTCGTGGAACTGGAGAGGAAAAAGGTGTTGGAAAGAAAAGGGGGAGGAGGAGGCGAGGAAGGAAGGGAGGGAAAAAATAGATATTGGAAAGAAAAGGTGAGGAAAAGAGGGAGAACAGAGATGGTGTCCAGGAAGAAGAAGAAGAAGAAGAAGAAGAGGAGGAGGAGGAGGAGAAGGAGGAAGAGAAGGAGGAGGAAGAAAATGATGTCGCAGAGGACAAAAAACGATGATGGGTAAAAAGGAGGGGGAACACGAGGAAAGAAGGAAGGAAAGAAAAATAACGAAGACGAGAAAATTAAAGAAAAAATAATAATTTCACGGGCTTAAAGAAAAAAAGGAAAAAGAAAATAATTTATCCTGAAGGAAGATGAATTACAAGAAGTAGAATATCAGAGAAATACCTGGTACTCAATTAAGAAAACATTTTAACTGTCTCAGAGTCAAGAAAGCTCTGATATTCTCTTCCAGCTAACGTCAAGAAAGCTCTAATATTCTCTTCCAGCTAATGTCAAGCAATCTTATGCACTCAAGAGCGAATCATAGGATTCTGAGAGAGTTAATGGTACCCTCTCATGGGAGAATATATCTTATGTTTTGGTACAACCAACCCTAGACTACTTCAGTCAGCAGAGTGGGTCGTAGAAATCTGAGAAAACTAAGCTATATGAAGTAAACGACACTCTACATTATTTCCACTCCTCTCTCCTTTGTATGGGTAGTTTAAGAAATGAAAGTGGTGTAGCAGATAAGTTTTTGTGTTAAGGGAAATTACCGTCTCGAATATGATGACGTCTTTCACTTATGCTCTACCTACAGACAGTTACATTTAGCTTAGAAGTGACCCATGGTACTGAAGGAGTTAAGGAAAGCTCTACGGATCTCTTCATTATAAGGCTTTTCTCAGTAGCTGTATGAAGTCGTTGAGCAATAGTGAGTATTAACCGTTAAAAGAGCTTCATTATTCTGTATGGATAAGCTCAGTGAAAGGATACGAAGCTCTTGTATTTGTTGATAGTGGTGTGAGTGAGCCAGATCTTTGTTATATGTTGGTGTTGCTGTGATTAAGAGAATCAAAATCTTTTACATTTTTCCTTGGGTGATTGAGTTTGGTGAAAGAACCCTGAATTTTGTATTTGGTGCTGTTTAGTAAATAATGTTTTTGTTAGGTGTAAATAAGCTAAGTGATAAATGCAAATCTTTATATTCAATGATGTGACGCGATTGGTTAAATGACAGGATACAGAAAGATTTTGTATTTATTGATTTTATTGTAAGTTGGTTTGGTAAGAAAGAGGAGATATGGTTTTGTACAATATTTCCTTGCTTTGGTGTGTGTGTGTGTGTGTGTGTGTGTGTGTGTGTGTGTGTGTGTGTGTGTGTGTGTGTGTGTGTGTGTGTGTGTGTGTGTGTGTGTGTGGAAGGGCTGGGTGGATTCTGTGGATGCCTGACTTAACCCTTACGCTAAATACGAGGTAATTGATCGTGCCGAACCTTTGTCATTATATCCACCGTCTCTTACTGCCAACTATCCTTCTCTGTCACTTTCACCTACTCTCTCTCTCTCTCTCTCTCTCTCTCTCTCTCTCTCTCTCTCTCTCTCTCTCTCTCTCTCTCTCTCTCTCTCTCACACTTATTCTCTATTTCTCCAATATCTTCCTCCTCCTTCCCTCGGCACTTTTCATCCTCCTTCCCTTTCTTCTTACTCTAATCTCTCTTTACCCCCCACCATCCCTCTTCCCTCCCTCTCTTTTTCTCAACCTCCTTTTCTCCTTTCCTTTCTTTCTCCCTCCCTCCCTTCCCCATCCACTCACCCTCTTTCTCTCTTTCTTCGATTCCTAAACCCTTTAATTGAAACAGGATCCCATTAATTACCTGATTTCTTAAGCTCTGCCAACCTTTTACCATTTTCTCAAGGGCATCAGGTACAGTGGGGTCAGGTGAGGGCAGATGAGATTAATTAGAACAGGTAAGGGCTTGTGATATTTAAGGACTGATTATATTAAGGGCAGAAGGTATAAATTTAGGTCAGGAAAAAAAATCATTAGATCTGATTGAATTAAAGACAAACTGGATTAAATGAAACTAGATGAGCCTGGTTAAGGATTTGTTGGATTAATGGCATATAGGATTAATTTAGGACAGGTGAAACTAATTTAGAGATGGTTAGATTACTTAAGGTCATTTGAAACTGAAGGCATCTGGCCTTTATTAAGGACATATTATACTATTTCAGGACAGGTGTGATTAAAGGCAAATAAAATCAATTAATGGCAGGTAAGATTAATTAAGAGCTCATGAGATTAAGGATTTATGAGGTCAATTAAATGTCGATGATATTAACCAAGGGCAGGTGAGGTTAACTAAGGGAAAGCGAGGTTAACTAAAAGCAAACAACATTCAGGACAGGTGAGAATAATTTAGTAGGTGAGGTTATCGAAGGGCAGGTATTATTAACCAAGGCCCGGTGAGTTTAAGGGTATGTGAGATTAGGCAGAGGCGGATGAGAAGAAATTAGGTCAGGTGAGAGTAGGTATAGGTGAGCCAACTCCATTAATTACTTCTGTACAGTGATTTATTACCTGGTATCTCATTACTCACATTCGTTTGTTATTATGCGATCACTACTTGCTTTAGATATTTTATGTCACGGTAATTATTATTGCTCACTTTTCCTTTCATTTACCCTTTCAATCAAATGGCGTATGTTTGTCCCGTTATTCAGGCTGCTTTCAGACGATTTTCTTTCCCTCCGAACTGGAGGAGTAAGAGATAATCTGAAACAATTCCGTTATATCCTTGAGCTTAATATAACCGGTGAATAAAATCGTCTGATATTAGTGTGATTAAATTAAAAAAAAAAAAAAGAATCACCCCGAAGGGGTTAAATGTTTCACTACGATCAAGATTTTTCTGTTATTTTGACTCTCCTCCGACTGTCCGTTTCCGGAAAATGATAAGCCCGCCAAGTTAGGGAGTTAGAAAATGATTCGTTTAACTCATTTAGTGGCACGATTATTTTTCTATAGTTTTTTTTTTTTTCTGTCCACCAAACAAACCATACACAGAAAAGACTCCTCGGCCATTTAATCACGACAGACGAGTTTATTCAACTAATCCAGAACTTCTTACACTGAAGGAACTAAAAACAACCTTCCTTAAACCTACACTATATTGAGGATTCTTCTGTTACACTTTTGCTCACTTCAGACTGTTTAATTCTTGCTGCCGCCAACGATTATATTCAGCTATGGAAGGTCCTCTCGGGGTTAAGGGTTTTAGTTATTCAGGGGCCGTTTTTACAAAGAAACCTAGCCCATTTATACGATACTCACAGAAAGGTAATATTATCGAGAATCCTTTTGCCTTGTTATACTTTCCACTTTAGTATTTATTCTGGTTTAGTTGTGATGTGTTTAGGAGCCGTAAGAATGAAGAAAAAGTAAGCAAGAGCCACTATGAGTTAAAGTTCTTGAAAATGTATATATCCGATCCTAGGATTACCAAGGCTACCGAAACATTATGGAGGAAAAGTGTTTAGATCCAGTTTAATGTATGATGAAGTATTTATTCACTCATTACCCATTTCTCTCTCTCTCTCTCTCTCTCTCTCTCTCTTAGCACCCACAAACACATCACTCACTTGTTCATCTGTCATCATCCACCTACTCACCACTCATCACGCACCTTCTCATCACTCATTATCTACCTATTCCACACTCATCACCCAACTCTTCACACCTCATCACGACCTCTTCATCACCCAGCTGTTCACACAGTCATCACACACCTATTTTCCTCTACTCACCAGTCATCACTACTCATTTCCCACCTATTCACCATTCATCACCCACCTATTCACCACTCACCACCCACCTATTTACCACTCATCACTCACCTATTCACCACTTATCACTCACCTATTCACCACTCATTACACATCTGTTCACCACTCATCTCCCACCTATTCACCACTCATTACCCACCTATTCACCACTCATCACCCACCTATTCACCACTCATCACCCACCTATTCACCACTTATCACCCACCTATTCACCACTCATTACCCACCTATTCACCACTCACCACCCACCTGTTCACCACTCATCACCCACCTGTTCACCACTCATCACCCACCTATTCACCACTCATCACTCACCTATTCGCCACTCATCACCCACCTATTCACAACTCATCACCCACCTATTCACCACTCATCACCCACCTGTTCACCACTCATCACTCACTTATTCACCAGTCATCACACACCTATTCACCACTCATCACACACCTATTCACCACTCATCACCCACCTATTTACAACTCACCTATTCACTGCCCATCACCCACCTATTCACCACTCATGACCTACCTGTTCACCACTCATCGCCCACCTATTCACCACTCACCACACACCTATTCACCACTCACCACACACCTATTCACCACTCATCACCCATCTATTCACCACTCATCACTCACCTATTCACCACTCATCACACACCTATTCACCACTTATCACCCACGTATTCACCACTCATCACTCAGCTGTTCATCATTCATCATCCATCTATTCACAGTTCACCAGTTCGCCAGGCATCACCCACCTATTCACCACTCATCACCCACCTATTCACTCATCACCCACCTATTCACTCATCACCCACCTATTCACTCATCACCCACTTATTCACCACTCATCACCCACTTATTCACCACTCATCACCCACTTATTCACCACTCATCACCCACTTATTCACCACTCACCACCTACCTATTCACCACTCATCACCCACTTATTCACCACTCATCACCGCTCAAGCCACACCTGTTCACCCTCCATCACCCACCTATTCACCGAGTCATCACCCGCCTATTCACCCCGTCACCACCACCCACCCACCCCCTGTTTATGCCCCTCGCCGCAAAATGTGAAAACGTGAGTGTGTGAGGAATTAGTGGAGAGATAATGTAAACACTCCAGCGGCCGTGCGTCATCCTCCCTCCCTGCTCCCTCCTTCCTCTGCTATTTTCTCTGCTATTTCCCTTTACAAAGTTGTCTCCAAAATACACCATGGCATGTATAATTAATGTACAGTTACAGACAAAATAATTCAACACTTCTAGGTACCGAACTAACAATGCGAAACAGATTGAAGCACTTTAAACTCACATAATTTTATCAATCCAATAACATAATATTTTGTCTAAGTCTTCTTCTTTCAGGCGATTTTTTTCAAGTTAGGAAAGATCTCTCATAGTGAAGGGGTTAATGGAGGCTGTATCTAATCACTCCTTTAAAAAAAAAATAACAGATAAATTTGCCGAGAGAGGAAAAATAAAATGGTTGAGACGTCCCCCAGTTACAAGGGTGAAAAGTACGAGTTAGCTTAGCAGGTTCACATCAAGTTTCGATTCAGTTTAGAGACGCTGTAAAGGAACTATTAACCACAGCTGTACATGATTGTGTGTATGGGAGGGAGGGAGGATGGGAGTGGAGGTAGTGGTTATAGGGGCCAAGGGGAGGACCGGCTGACGTTCTGTGTGGAGCCAACTTGAGAAGGACAGTGACTTTGAATTTCTCGGTATTAAGAAAGTCATTTTTTTCTTCTCTCCTCTTCCTTAAGGACTGGGATTTGGGGCGTCTCTGAGCTATTGTGTTTGGGGGCCCTTTGTGCAGCAGCCACACACGCACGCACACGCACACGAACCTGCACACACACACACACACACACACACACACACACACACACACACACACACACACACACACACACACACACACACACACACACACACACACACACACACACACACACACCCACACACACACACACACACACACACACACACACACACACACACACACACACACACACACACACACACACACACACACACACACACACACACACACACACACACACACACACACACACACACACACACACACACACACACACACACACACACACACACACACACACACACACACACACACACACACACACACACACACACACACACACACACACACACACACACACACACACACACACACACACACACACACACACACACACACACACACACACACACACACACACACACACACACACACACACACACACACACACACACACACACACACACACACACACACACACACACACACACACACACACACACACACACACACACACACACACACACACACACACACACACACACACACACACACACACACACACACACACACACACACACACACACACACACACACACACACACACACACACACACACACACACACACACACACACACACACACACACACACACACACACACACACACACACACACACACACACACACACACACACACACACACACACACACACACACACACACACACACACACACACACACACACACACACACACACACACACACACACACACACACACACACACACACACACACACACACACACGAGTTACCTAAATGAGAAAAGTTGGCACACACAAATGTAAGATACATAGACATCTGCATGCATACGAGCACGGTTTATACTACATACATACAGGTTAGGTACAGTAATATTTGTATCAGCAATTTCACATGCATATCGCAACACGGAGATCATTATACGAAGCATGAGGCACACATACGAGCGATCGCGCACAATTACATAAAGGTATAAAAATATTCCCACACACACTATCCATCACACAAAGTTTTAAACACTGTAGGCAAAACACACACACACACACACACACACACACACACACACACACACACACACACACACACACCTTGTTTTCCACATCTCTTCCTTCTTTGTCTTTTCTCATCCTTCTCTTTTCTCCTTTCTCTTCCCCTCCTTTATTTTTCTCTCATTTCTCTTTCTCACCTATCCTCCCTCCCTTCTTTCTTCTCCATACAGTCACGCCTCTTCCTTTTGCTCCTTCTTGTCCCTTCACCTTCCTTCTCCTTTCATCCTCACTCAGTTTCTTTCCTGCTTACATTACTCATCTGTCTCCCTCTTCGTCTCTTCTTATCTCTCCCACTAATCTTCCTTCCTATCATTTCCCAGCCCTTCATGACGCCCTCTCCCCGTCCTTTTCTCTCCTTAACTCCCCATTAACTTCTTTGACCTTTTTCATCTTTCGCATTTTCTCTTCTTTTCAATTCCTCATTACCTTATCTCTCCTTGGTCTGTGCCTTCTTCTTTGTTCCATTATATCTTTGTGCATTCTCTCTCTCTCTCTCTCTCTCTCTCTCTCTCTCTCTCTCTCTCTCTCTCTCTCTCTCTCATCTATCGTTTCTAAGTCATTTCTCTCAACATTCATTTTTTTTTTTTTTTCAGGCCTCACTTCCTTCAGTCATTACCCTCAGAACTCAGCTCTTGCCATCGTTTGCCATAACTCTAAATTCCCTCAGTTCTTAATTCCTGCATCACGTTTTCATTTTCATTCAGCTTTCGTTTCGTGAAGCTCATTTCCCTCTGCTCTCATTTTTCTCTCATTTTCATCGCCTTTGTCTCCCGTGCACTTCTCTAACCTCTCATCCCCCAGGCCCTGCACATCCTCAACTCCTAACCCTTCATTTCCCACCCCCAACTCCAAACCCTTCAACCACAACCCCTAAATCCCCAACCCTAAGCCTCCAACCTCCCCCAGTCCTCAACCTCTCTCCTCCTCTCCCCCACCCCCCAACCCGCAACCCCCTACCCCAGCCCTTAACTTCAAATCACAACCATCCTCGCACGTTGTTATCCCCAACCCACAGTCCTAGACCCTCAGCTTTCAACCCCACCCCATAGCCTCAGCTCCCAATCCTCAGCCTGAACCCTCACCATTATCCTTCATCCTAAACTCTACATCCCCAGTCCCAACTTCCAACCCCATCCTTCAACCCTCAAACCTCCAGCCATAGCCCCAAACACCCAGCCCTCAACCCCAGTCTCCAATTCTCAACCTCGGCCCTAACGCCCAACCTCATCCTCAACCACAGTCTCCTATCCTCAGCCTCAGCCCCCAGCCCTCAACCTCCAATCCTCAACCTCAACCCCCAAACCCCATCCCCATCCTCATCCCCCAAACTGCTACCTCATCCTCAACCCCCACACCTCACCCTCAAATCAAACCCCCAACCTCATCTCCTCAACCCTCAACCCCCAACCTCATTCTCAGCCTCCAACCCCCAACCTCATCCTCAAGCGGGACCGTCACGCCTCCTCCGACTCCCCGTTTTTTATGCCACCATTTTCTCTCACACAAATATCTTCAACTTCCTCTGATTTTTTTGTCTCCTCTTCACACTCCCCTGCCTCCGTTTTGGTCCTTTCCTCCTTCATTCCTCTCTCATTTAGCGGTGGTTTTTCGTACCTGCGTCGAGGGGGCATGGTCAGTGGGAGTAGGACAGTTTTTTTTTTTTTTTTTTTGGGGGGGGGGGGAGGGAAGGGGGCCGGTTAATCGTTGTCGTTTGGGTTCAGAAGTCATTTAACTGATAAATTCTCTCTCTCTCTCTCTCTCTCTCTCTCTCTCTCTCTCCCTCTCAACTTTGATTTATTTTAGAGTAAAGTTTATATCTCGTATTTTTTTTACTTCTGAGGTTTTTCTCTTCTCCCATTTAAAACTATTCTTTATTTACTTTGGAATTATTTTTCTCTTTCCTTAAGTTACTCATTTCCATCCATTTAGTATTGTTTTCTCCAGACGAATTTAGTCATAGTATAACAGACCTTTCAAAGTAGAAGTGTTAGATACGGCCTTCATTAACCACTTCAGTTGTAAGAGTTCTGTGAAAAGTGGAGTACAGTCATCTGGAAAAATGTCGAGAACAGGATTAAGTACGCCATCGGACTAAATGGGTTAATGGCGTCGTTCAAAGTCGCCTGCTATATTATTATTATTATTAGTAATAGTAGTAGTAGTAATAGTAGTAGTAGTAGTAATGTCTCGATGTTAATCGCCTGAATCCACTTGCATCTGTTTTAAGTACCAGTAGGCTACTGTACATTCTTGCTGCTTCCAAACAATTCACTTAACTTGCTAATGATCTCTTGTATTGAAGGTAATATTTTTGGAGATAGAAAAAGTATCTCCTTACCCCTATCACATTATCTGGTGTTAATAAAAGTAAAACGAAACAAACATCCTTGGACTGAAGCGGTTAAGCATTTCATGGTCTGGTTCCGGCCCGGTTTAGGTGTCATTGGAAACCATTTTTTTTTTTTTTAAGACAAGAGGATGACTCTCTCTCTCTCTCTCTCTCTCTCTCTCTCTCTCTCTCTCTCTCTCTCTCTCTCTCTCTCTCTCTCTCCTCCTCCTCCTCCTCCTCCTCCTCCTGCAAGTCCTAAGTTAATCTGAAAAGAGTGAGAAGAGGAGAACGAGACAGAAGAGAACGAAAACAGAAAAACAGAAATCCAGGGAAAAGAAATGACGAGTAAACAGAAGAAAATGAAAGAAAAAACTACTACAACAATGCTTAAAATTACAGTAAGAGAAACGGAAGACACAGTGCTGCGGGGAGATGACGATGGGAGAGCAAATACTGATAAAAGAGAGGGATAAACAAGCAAGCAACAAGGAAAACAAAATCACCAGACCATCAAGGTAACTCCTAAAACGTAAATAACAAGCTTTTGGTTTACCCTCTCATGGTCGGAGCAACTCTGTTATTAATGCAGATAACGCCAGACGATTTTATTCAGCACAGATATAACTGGAACCTGGAAGAGTTAATACTGTCACCATAATCGCTCTCATGGTCGGAAAAACTTTATTTTATTATTTTTTTTTTATGCAAGGAAGAAGGAACCAAAGGCTAGAAACCCACAAGATTGTTTCCTCCAAGAAAAAATAAACTGAAAATACCAGAGAGACAGATTCAAGATGCGTTCATTTGAAGATCCCTGGACACACTGCTTTTAAAAGACTGGAGATCATAGGCAGTAGGAAATACAGAGAGGAAGACGGTTTCAAGTTGGCCTATTGAATACATGAAGGTCTGCGAGTAACAGTTAACTCATGCATTAGAGAGCTGGACAGAAAAGGGATGAAACTTTGCTGCTAAACGGGTGCTACGTGTTCTACTCCAACAACAACAGGGCGATTTTACTGAGAAGGAGTAAAGGAGCCTACGAGTGTTCATAATCTCACCATTAACCTCTTAGTGTCGAAACAAATCTAATATTCTATTCCATTTCACTTGACCATTTTCTTCAACTGTGAGTGACTTGTAGGAGGCTGAGAGTGTTAAATAATTACCCAGTCGTAAAAATGCAAAGTGGCGAATATTAGACCAACAGCATGATGATGATGACTATTCTTGCTGCTGTTAGGCGATTTTGTGTGTGTGTGTGTGTGTGTGTGTGTGTGTGTGTGTGTGTGTGTGTGTGTGTGTGTGTGTGTGTGTGTGTGTGTGTGTGTGTGTGTGTGTGTGTGTGTGTGTGTGTGTGTGTGTGTGTGTGTGTGTGTGTGTGTGTGTGTGTGTGTGTGTGTGTCTGTCTGTCTGTCTGTCTGTCTTAGGAGAGCCTATTGGTACTATAGGATTAGTAAGGCTCTAACTTTCCTTTCCAGTTCAAAAGGTCTTTCCTAAGCTGAATAAAATAGAGAACAGCAAGAATGAAAGATGCATGAGGTCCTTGGGCTGAAAGGATTCTTGATTAGAATAAAAACCATACATTATTCATCCATAAACAAAACAAAAATTAGAGGCAAAGATTAGTCCAGATTTTTAACCATATATATACAGAAAATTAACCTTGCAGTTACAAAGGAGAGTCACAAGTAAAGAATATAATCAAAAGAAGCAAGTTAAAGCAAAGAAAAAAGATGAAGTTTTACGAGAGAGAGAGAGAGAGAGAGAGAGAGAGAGAGAGAGAGAGAGAGAGAGAGAGAGAGCGTCAGAAATTGATCCAGAAGAGCAGCAAATAAAAGAAATCGTGTATCAGAAACTAAAGAAAAAGAAAAGTTTAACAAAGGACGGGAAGTAAGTGTATGAATAAAAAAAAATGCGACAACAGAGTAACAAAGAAAGAAAAATACATCAAAGAACAAGAAAGAAAGACGTGCAAGAAAGAAAAAATAAGAAGTTTAATAAAGAAAAAAAGGAGGAAGAAAAGAGTGTCAGAGGAAACGAAGAGTGCCAAGAAAAGGACCAAGAGGAGTAACAAAAAAAAGGGAAGAAAAAAGGATGTATAATAAAGAAAAATAATGTGAAAGAAGTTTAACACCAAAACTGAGTAAGAATGAAGTGTACCAATCAGAGAGAGAGAGAGAGAGAGAGAGAGAATTCAGAAAGGAAATAAAAAATAGAAAGAGGTTTAGCAAAAAAAAGAAATAATCGGGGCAAAATAATAATAAGAACAATAATATGGACATAGAAATAAATAGAAATAAATAGCAAGAAAGAAGGGAAACACAGACAAAGGATAAGAAAAAAAGAGTGTGAGGAACAAAGGCGAGGTGTAAAGAGTGCAAGGTAGAAAGTCACCAAGGGGAAAAAAAGGAGATAAAAAGTGAAGCAAAAAATAAAGAGAGCGTGAGAAATAAAGAGGAGGTGTAAATAAAGGAGGGAAAAGACTATAGTGACAATACAAACCCCAACTCATCGTGGGGCAGGACTCAAAGGTGAGGGTAATGGCGGATAAACATATTGAGGCCCTATTTTACGCCCCATGCCCACCACCCCATCACTTGTGGAGGGAAGGGGGATGTAGGTGGGTGGGGAAGTGATGTGAAAGGTGGGCGGGGAGATGATAAGGAAGTGAAGGAGGTGATGGGGGAAGTGGGGATATAGGTGAATGGGATGAAAGGTGAGTGGTTGGTGGCGAGGGTTGATAAGGAAAGGGGAGCGTAAGCTGATGGGGATGCAGGTGGGAAGAGGAGATAGAACGGAGTAGCAAGGAAAGCAAATAACAACAGACTTAATGATCCTTTCACGGCGGTTCATTACAGAGAATATTACTATGATAGGGGAGGCGATGATCGGTGGGAGTGGGGGCATAAGCGGGTGCCTAGAGAAGACTGTGGTCGGTGGGGAAAGTAAGCTGGTGGAGATGCGTGGATGTGCAGATATAGGTAGATAGGGAGGTGGTGAGGGAAGGGTAGGGGAGGCGGGAGCTGGTGGGAAGGTAAGGTGAAAAATTGTTGGGGAGGTATTGGATGACTGTGGGAGAGTGTGTTGATGGGGAAGTGAGGTGGTAGATGAGTAGTGAGTGGGGGAGAAATGTCGGAGGGAAAGGTAATAAGGGAGGTGGTGGGTAGGGAGACTAACTGGCAGAGAGAGGATAAAAGTTGTGCAGACTCATAAAATAGCATGCGAGGAGGTAGGCTGGATGGGATGTGAGTGGGTAGAGTAAAACAGCGGAGAGAGGATAGAGTGAGGAGACAGGGTGATGGATAGGAAACTGTACAAGAGATATTCTGTAGGTGGGGAGAATAGTAAAAATGGCTGTGATGGGAGAAAACATGGGACCAAAGGGGTAGGGAAGTGATGGGTGGGTGGATAGACGTAACACAGCAGGGTCTAGGGGTGAGGAGGGTGACAGAGGTAAGGGGGATGGGGGATAATACAGGTGGGCGGTGACCACTGGCGTTTAATCAAGTCCAGGAAATTAACACCATTGTGGAATAGTTGCCTGATGGTGGCCTGGGTCTGGATATATCATAGCCTTAATTTTTTTTACCCTTCTCTTTGTCTGTCGGGCTGTTTGCCTGTCTGTCTGTCTATCTATACTTCTATCTCTACGACCAGCTGGTGATAAAATTGTGTGTGTGTGTGTGTGTGTATGTGTGTGTGTGTGTGTGTGTGTGTGTGTGTGTGTGTGTGTGTGTGTGTGTGTGTGTGTGTGTGTGTGTGTGTGTGTGTGTGTGTGTGTGTGTTTCCTTGTGCTTTTGTGGATTATTAACTGATCCAGGTTCAGTTATCCTACTGATAATATTTCTTGGACACATAACGCTGTATACAATTCTCTAACCGTAGTGGATTTGTAAGAGTGCCCATGTACATGTGCTGATGCGTGTCGATCGTGCACACATGTGTGCACATGTGTACTTCTGTGTATGTGTGCGTGTGTGGTCATGTAAGAATGTGTGTGTGCGCGTAAAATAATGTTCGTGTCTGTGTGTGCATGTGTGCATATGTGTGAGTGTGTGCGTGCGAGTGTGTCTGCGTGTGTGAGTGCATTTATGTGTCAATTCCCACAGTTTTGTAAATCATAAATAGACCTGTGGGCGGTATAAAAACCGGCCAGATCCGCGGAATGTAATTAATGTGGCCTGTGTCATCTGTGTGTCTGGTGGACGCCCAAGGACACACGGGAAGAAGTTTTTGTCACCTCGGGAAGTTTTGGAGATGTATAGGTGGATGGCCGTGGAAGGTGTGGATGGGTGGGGGAGGTGGGGAATGGTTGAAATAAGCTGGTGTGGGTGGGTGGGACAGGGGATTGTGGGGGAGTTAGGGTGTGCAGTGAGTCGGGGAGTAGGTGAGTTAGATGTTGAGGTGAATGTGTGGGTGGGTGGGGGAGGGAGGAGTGGAGAGTTAGTGATGTGGGTGCGTAAGGGAAGGAGGAACTTCTGACGGTAACCAGAATTGAAACAGATAAACAAATAAAAAAGCTGAGACAGTACAGTGAAAGAGAAAAGAGTAAGCAAGTAGGGAAAGACAGCAGAGAAAACGACAGCAGAAAAGGAACAGAAAGAATGAGCAAGGAAACATATAAACGGAAGAGACATGAAGAATGAAAACTCCCCAAAAAACAAGAATGAAAGAAAATTAAAAGTTAGGAAAGAGAAAAGGGGAAGAAAAGAAAGAAAGGACAAATAAGTAGCAACAAAAAGACGAAAAAGAGAAAAAGAAAATAGGAAGACATGAGGAAGGGGAGAAGAAGTGGAAGACCAAAGGAAAGGAAGAGAGGAAAATGTATGAACAGAGGGAGAAAAAAGAAGAATAACTGAGGGTAGGAAGAGGAAAGACAGAGAACACCAACGAAGGAAGGAAGAAAAGAGTGAAAAGAAAATGGACGGTGTAAAAATAAAAAGACGAGGGAGGGATGAAAGGAGACAGATAGGAAGAAAACAGGAGGAACAAAGAAAGTAGGAGGAAAGGAGTGAGAAGAGGAAGATGAGAGGGAAGGACGGGGAAGTTACCTGCCCCCGGATAATTGTCTCCCTAGGTGGTCCTTCCCTTTTGTCTCACCTCCCTCCCCTCCTCCTTCTCCCCCTCCCTCCTTCCCTCCCTCTCTCCCTATTTGTCTCACCTCCATCTCTCTCTCCCCATTTGTCTCACCTCCATCTCTCCCTCCCTATTTGTCTCACATCCCTTCCTCCCTATTTGTTACACCTCTCTCCTCGCATCCTTCCTTCTCTCTCCTTCCCTCATTGCCACCTAAAGCCTTACCTACCACACTTCCTTCCTTCCTTTCTTGTTGTTTTAATCTGCTTATATTCGACTCATAAAATGGATATCATAGTCATAGCCTTCTAACAAGCGTCGAAAGGAACGCTAGGTGTATTGCTGTTTGCTTTCCTTAATTCTCCTTTTCTACCTTCCTATTTGTCTCCACTGTGTCTGTCACTCACTCCTTCCTCCTTATTTTCTCACCTTATTCCCTCCCCCTCCCCCATCCACAGCCTTCCTTCTCTCTCTCTCTCTCTCTCTCACACACACACACACACACACACACACACACACACACACACACACACACACACACACACACACACACACACACACACACACACACACACACACACACACACACACACACACACACACACACACACACACACACACACATTCTTCCTTCAGTCCTTCTATGTCACACATTCCTATTTTTCTCTTTCCTCTCGCTCCTCCATACCTACCTCACTTCTTTCGTTTCTATCATCTCTGTATGTCATTCTCCACACCTGCTTATCTCTCGCAGTTCCTGCCTCTGTCACTCTTCTCTCTAATCTCTCTCCCTTCTTACCTCCGTGTCTCTCTTCTCTCTTATCTCCCTCCTTTCCTACCTGATTTCTCTTTCCTCTTTTTTCTCCCTCCACTCCTACCTGTCTGTCTATCTTTTTTCTCCTCTGTCCCCATCCCTACCTCTGACTCTCATTTTCTTTGTCCATCTCTTCCTTTTTTTTTTTTTCTTTATCCATACCTCGCTGTCTCTCTTCTCTCTGCCTCTCTCTTCTCTCTCCATCTCACCTTCTCTGTCTCTCTTCTCTCGTTGTCTTTACTTTGTCACCACACTTTTCTCTCACAGACCTACAACCTCCCTCTCTGCTTTCATTTTATCTTCTCGTCATTCCCACTTTTAATAGCTTTAGTGTCATGACTTATTTTTATTTTGGTCTCACTTCTATTCGATTTTATTCAGTATGTGAGAGAGACCCCCTGTTACAGAAAAGATTATAATCGATTTTCACTAAGCCTCTTCAGTATGTTGACTTCTTATACTTCTTATGTATCTAATTCTTTCTATCGCCAGATGTTATTATCCGACTGAGAAATAAACCTCTCGCACTGAAGAGGTTTAACCATTTACTACGATGTCATCCTTTACAATATATATATATATATATATATATATATATATATATATATATATATATATATATATATATATTTTCCAAAATGTTGTTATTCCACTTTGAAGAGACAGTTCGGAATAGTAGTGCTTTTTGTAGCTTTGGTTAACGCCTGAACTTCTTGGACATTTTCATAATCAGAATGAAATAATCTAACCACAGAAAGATAAATGCAGCTTTCCTTCTGGCACTAAAGATGTTAATGTAAATCCCATCTTCAACTGTTTATCTCACCATCTTCCGTTAACTCTGTTATTCATCCACTTGGTATTTTTAAGATATTGAAATAAAATCTACAGTCCAAACATGCTTCCTTCCACATTGATTAGTAAAAGTTAAAGTTGAAGGTAATGCCATGAGACGCTTAGCCTCGGTGCTCATTTCTGTAACTTATTCTTTCAAGTCTTTGACGGGGTCTTGACCCACTGTCCTGGAATACTAAGCTACTGCATCATCCAGGTTAGGCTACTATAGGTACCTTCCGTAGATGTTAGCCTGGGTACTCGTTTACTTACAAACTCATAACGGGTGAATGGACACCTAAATCGAGTGGCATCTGGAACATCCGTTTCACTGCAGTGACGTCTTTTATTCATGCTACTTTCAGACGCTCTACCCAAGGGATCGTATAGTAACAGTATCTGCCAATACTCTCTAAGTATAATACTAGTGCTTTTCAGTACGTGCATTGCGTCACTAACTAAAGTCAGCAGTATGTATATAGTTCCTTTTTAGCAAATCTGACTTAGTATGGAAACAGTATGTGACACAGACTCATCACAAAATGAAACGCTGAGAACTTGGGCCCCGAGCTGTCTACGCAAAGCGTCGCTCAGTATGCTTCCGCCAAGCCTTACGCATGGACTTACCATGCAACCTCCATGACAGGGTCCATTGTGAGTTGAAATGAGTATAAAGAGAGTCGACCCCATATGATCTTGACTTTTGACGCCTTGGCCTTGCTAATCTAATCAATTCATTGTCCCTTCATTCTGTATCACTGACAAAAGTTTGGTCAAAATCGTCTAGGGGTTCAGGAGATATCGCGCTCACACCCTTATGACCTTGATCCTTGACTCCTTGACCTTGCTAACCTAATTAGAACATCACCTCATCATACTTCATCATGGACAAAAGTTTAGTGGAAGTCCGTCAACGGGTTCAGGAGATATCGCTCCCAGAAAAATGATATGGACGCACGGACCCACGCGCTCACGGACGGACCTTAGGTGGGCGGAGACATGATAAACTGCATAACCACAATAATTTTGGCAAATCATTTGTCCATTTTTGTGAGAAACTTGGCCCTCTAGTGAAGCCAGTCCAAGTCTAAGGGTTAATAAATATTGCAAAGTAGTTTTTACAGTTTCCATTTTTACAGTATATAAAAAAAAAAAAATCGTTCCAAAATGTTGTTCTTTTGACTAACGTTAGTCGGTTTTATTATGACTGTAACCAAGAATTTTGACTTAACAGAAGTAGGTTTTTTGCGCGCTCAAGATCATAAGCTAAAACTGCCTTAGCTAATGTGTAGTTTGGAAGTTTGTTTAGAATTCTAGACTAATACGTGTTCCAAGACAGCCCTGCCAGTATGATGATAATATGAACATTTCATTTCTTTCATTTGTATTGTGTTACGTAGATGACTGAAGTTTGAATATGAAGTTAGTCCATCATTCTTACTGGACTGATATTAGTTCTAAGATACTGTTTACAGAGTGGGAATAAGAGTAGCATTTCATTCCTGCTTATTTCAACTTTCTTATGGATGGATCAGTTCTGCTATCTTTTGGCTGACACGAGACGGTTTTATTAAGTTGAGGATGAGACATGGGACCTGGGAATGTTAATATGAAACTGTTAACGCTCTCATGGTCGTGACTACTCTTCTATTCTACCCCAGCTAATGTCAGACGATTTTATTCAGATGAGAGTGAGTCGTGGGAGACCGAAGGAGTAAATCATTGCAGTGCTATGGAAATGAAAGTGCTTGAAGATGTGGGTAAAATTAGTCCATTTCTCTTGCTGGGCTTTAATTTAATTTAATTTTATTTATTTTATTATTATTTTTTTTTTAGTAGCATTTCTAAGATGAAAAAGTTGTAGATGATATAAACTAGGGACAGGAGGAAGGCTTACGCTCATATCAACTACACGAGGATTATTAAGGCGTTAACTTTTGCCAAGTCTCAGTATTCCCCGAGACTAGGATACGCAACCGTCGAATTTACAGTCCAAGTCCTCATTTCAGATCTAGATACATGGCTTGAGATGGGCGTGGGTTGGGGTGGAGGGGCCGGGGGAGAGGGGATAGTGGTGGTAGAGAGGTCGTGGGAAGGGGGAGGGGGCATACTGTGGTCTGAGAAAACAGGGGCTGGGCCAGGAAAGTAAAAAAAATGTAGCACCGACAATATTTACACTGAGAGTCTCACAAAAACCTGCTGAAAAGAAAACAGGCAATTTCAGGAGGAGTCTTATAAGATATGAGTACCGTAAGGAGATAAAATATATAAATAGATGAAGAGGTAAGTATGAAGGGCCGTCGTTTCCTTTGGGGTACAGTGTTTCATAATATTTCTTCTTCAGTGTTTTATTAATCCTTTTGTGTGTTATTCATGACTTTTTAGTATCGAGGTAGCTTGCACCAGTAACACAGTACGAGATATGAATGTGTAAAAAGCAAAACTAATCACTTCTGCTTCCTTCCTCGTCCCTCTGTTTCCGTCGATTTCTTCTCTGTTTCCCCCACCTTCCCTCTGTTTCCTCCACTTTCCCCCTGTTTCCTCCACCTTCCCCCCTGTTTCTTCCAACTTCCCCTCTGTTTGTTACATCTTCTCCTCCGTTTCCTCCTCCTCTCCCTCTGTTTCTTCCACTTTCTCCTCATGTTTTTTTTTTTTCCCAGCCTTCATTTTCCTCTGCCTTCCCCAATTTTTGCCACCTTCCCTCTGTTTCCCCCACCTTCTTCTCTGCTTCTTTCACTTTCCTCTGTTTCTCTCATCTTCCCTTCCCTCTGTTTCCCCCACCTTCCTCTCTGCTTCTTTCACTTTCCTCTGATTCCCTCATCTTCCCCTGTTTCCTCCACCTTCCACTCTGTTTCATCCACCTTTCCCTCTGTTTCCCCCATCTTCCCATCTTTTCTCTCATTTTCCACTACCTTCTTAGTTTCTTTCGCCTTCCCATCTGCTTCCTGCTTCTTTATCTTGTTTCCTCGACCTTTGTTATGTTTCCTCTACCTTCACTGTTTTCACCGTTTTTCCTTCTGCTTCCTTCACCTTGTCAACTATTTTTTCCACCTTTCCTTATGTTTCCTTCCCCCTTCTCTTTTTTATCCTCTGACCTTGCTTCTGTTTCCTCCCTCCCTCCATAACCAACTAACTCAGTCCCCTTCCCTATCCATATTCTCTCTCCAACTCACCCTCCCTCACTTCCACCTTCACTCACTCATTTACAGTTTACTCACTTGATCACACACTCATTCATTCACTCACTTTCACTCACTCACTCCCTTACTACTTAACCCAGTCCCGACATCCAGCCTTCTTTCACTTAATTACTCACTCACTCACCACACATCTTCCCTCTCCTCTCCCTCCCTCCCTCACTCACTCGTTCACCACTCACCACATAGTACCCCTCCTTTTCTCCTTCACTTCCTTCCTTCCTCCCCACACAGTTTTCCTCCCCCTCTCCCTTCCTCCTTCCTTCCGTCACACTCTCCTCTCTCCCCTACACACATCATCCTTTCCCCTCGTCGCATGACTCTCCATCACGACTCACCCCTTCACATCCCACGTAGCCATATTCCATCCCTCTTCCTACAGATATCCCTTATCTTCATCCCTTTACTATCCTTCGCCATATTTCTTAGCCTTCTTCCCACCCTCTATCACCTCACTGACAAACCTGCCATACCTTCTTCATCCCTCCTAACCCTCCCTCCATCCATCCCCTCACTGAGATTCCTTGCATTCTCTCACTCTCACCCCCCCTCACAAATCTCTCACCCTCCATCCCTCCCGCCCTCCGTGCCTAACTTACAGTCCCTTCATCCCCTCACTCCCTCCCTGCCCCCCATATCTCTCACCACATCCCTTCCTACGTACTTCAGTGGCAGTCCCTCCATCCCTTCACTCTCTATCCCCATGTCCCTCCCTCCCCGTCCCTGTCCCCTAGCCACTACACTCCCTCCCTCACTCTAAACCTCCCTCATACATACCTGACAGTCTCCTAGTCCCTCATCCCCCAAACACACATCCTCCCTGTCTCTTAACTCCTTCATCCCTCTTTCCCTCACAGTCACTCTCTTTCACAGTTCTCCGTTTCCTGACTTCTGTCCCTCCCCCTCCTTCTTCTCCTAAACCCTTTTCTCTTCCCCTCCCCCCCTTCTTTCTTCTTTCTTTTTCCTAAACCTCATCCTCACCCTCTTCCACCTTTCAAACTCTTCTTTCTACCTCCCTCCTTCATTTCCTCCCTTTTTCCTGAACGTCATGCTTCCCTCCCTCCTCGCTGTCTCTCCAAGACCACTCCCTCATGCACTTCAGTGCATGACTATATTATTCTTGTCATCGGGAACACCAGACTCTCTCTCTCTCTCTCTCTCTCTCTCTCTTTTGTTCCTATAATTCATTCGTTGGGAGTGAATGGTGGCTATAAAATTTTTCCAGTCACAGCCATTATATTTCAGACGCCTCTTTCTCACCCCTTTCCTCTCTATTTTATCCCTCTCTCTTTCTCCTTACGTATCTCCCCTCCTTACCCCTCTTCCTCCTCCACTATCCCATTCATTCTCTCTCATTCTCTCACTCCCTTCTTCTCTTCTTTCCTCTCTCCTTCTCTCCTTGAGGTGATAGGGGTGAGGGGTTACCATCCTTATTCTTGCCATCAAAATCCAAACCCTCCTTGCTCTCCACTTCCTTTCTCTCCATTTTTCCCACTTCCTCTTCTCTCCCTTTTCCCTCATCCCTTTCTGTATCTCAGTCATTCTCTCTTTCTCTCTCTCTCTCTCTCTCTCTCTCTCTCTCTCTCTCTCTCTCTCTCTCATCTCTCTTCCCTTTTCTTTCCTCCCCTTTCCTCTCTTCCCCTCCTCGATCCCAGTCTTTCTCTCCCTTCCTCTCCCCCTTCCCTCCTATACTTGAGGTGGGGGGGGGAGGGGTGACTATTATTATTCTTGCCATCATAGCCAGTGGACACAGCGGACCACCTCGAGAAAAACTCAAATATTTACTGCCTGCTTCCTGGTTCTTGAGAGAGAGAGAGAGAGAGAGAGAGAGAGAGACAGACAGACAGACAGACAGACAGACAGAGAGGGAGAGAGACAGGGAGAGAGAGAGAGGAGAGACGGACAGACAGACAGACAGAGGCAGAGAGAGATAGAGAGACAGAGACAGACACAGAAGGAAAATATATGTACGTATATGTGTCTTTGTGTTTGTTTTGTATGTAGGCTACGTTCTCCTCTCTTGATTAAAGATTAGAGGGAGGAGGGAAGAGGAGAAGGAGGAGGAGGAGGAGGAGGAGGAGGAGGAGGAGGAGGAGGAGAGGGGAAAGACAATAAAAAGAACAGCAAGGAAAGAGGAGAAAGAATATAAAGAGGCAGATAAATGAAAGAAGAAGAGGTGGAAGAGGAGTAGGAAGGAGAAGAAGTGTAAGAAAGATATGAAAATAGAGAAGAACATGAGACCGAGGAAGAAGAGAGCTGAGGAGATGTAAGCAGTGTTTGCAAAGAGTTTGGGAAAAGACACTGTTTACCTAAAATAATCATTGTCTTAGAATTGTTGGTGCTTCTGTCTTTACTGTCATCTCCTTCTTCCTCTCTGCACCCTCTCCTTCGTCTCTTAGTAATTTTCTTGATCCTTTACTTCTTCTCTTCCTTTTGCGCAGTACCATAGTAGTAGTGGTAGTGGTAGTAGTATTAGCAATAATAATAATAATAGTAATAAAAAAAATGATAATATTAATATTTTTTTCTGGACAATCATCATTATTAACAGACATTATGATTTTTACAATTGTCTCGATTTCGTCCATTCTAGTATTCATAACACACAAAATCACATTTTTCAAGTATATATTAATTTCCAAGCCTTTCATTTCCCCTTCACCTCTAGTTTCCCCAGCCACTTGTGTCTCATCCCAGCCCCTCTTTTTTCCCCACTAAACTTTATTTGCTTTCCCAACCCAATCCAAATTTTTCCCCATGTAACTCCACTGTTTTCTTCATCCACCTGAATTTTTACCCCATCCAAGCCAGCTTTTTTCCTGTCTCAATTTTTCCCCACCCGATTTCCCCAGTCCACTTTTTTCACAACTCCTTTTTTCCCCACTTTCTTCTCTCAGCCCCATTTTTCCGTAGTCCCCTTCTTCCCCCTCCCCTGTTTCCCCACCTATCTTCCCCCAGGCCCATGTTTCCCCACTCTTTCATCCCTACCCCCCTGTTTCCCTATCCCCTTATTCCCTCCCCTCACGTTCCCCACCCTTTTCCTCCAATCCCATTATTTCCCTGCCTTCTGTTTCCCCACCTCCATCCCGTTTACCCACCCAATCTATTTCCCTATTCCCTGCTGTTCCATCTGTGTTCCAATCGCACTGTTTCCTCACCCCATGCTCACCCACTCCTGGTTTCCCCACCTCCTGTCCCACACCCCGTTTCCCCACCTCCTGTTTCCCACCCCTTGTTTCTCCACCCCTCCTCCCGCACCCCCATGTTTCCCCAGTCCCACATATCTTCATCCCTGTTTCCTGACCCTCTGTTTTCATCGCTATTTTCCCGTCTACTGTTTCCCCACCTCTTCATTCCTCACCTACCTCCCCCCCAAATTTATCTCTCAACTTCATTTTCCCCATTCAGCATTTCAGCCCTACTCATTTTTCTTACCCCTTTCCGTTTGCTTCCTCACCTATCCTCGCTCTTCTCCCTATCCATCCCCACTAATTTCCCCACCCCTCCCCATTTTCCCTGTCCCTCCCCTCTTATTCCCCTGCACCTCCCCACTTTCTCCTCTGCCTCTCCCCATTTACTTCCCTGCCCCTCTCCATTTTTTCCCTGCACCTCCCCACGTTTTCTCCTCTCCCTCCCCACCTTTTCCCCTGCCCCTCCCCACTTTTTCCTTGCTCCTCCCCATTTTTCCCCTTTCCCTCCCCACTTTTTCCCCTGCCCCTCCCCACTTGTTCCCCCAGGTCTCCGAGTGAAGGACCTCATTTTTCCCCAAAGTTTCCCCACCACCTGGTCACGCAGGGGGAAGCGGAGCGGAACTGATCAAGACCTGACACTTAGAAAAATCTTGGGGGATATTTTTTGGAGTGATTCTCTCTCTCTCTCTCTCTCTCTCTCTCTCTCTCTCTCTCTCTCTCACACACACACACACACACACACACACACACACACACACACGCACACACAATAAACAAATAGATAAATAGATAGACCGATGAACTGATAATCATAGAAGCGACAGACAGTCAGACAGACAATAACAGACGTACAGACAGACAGAGAGACAGGTAGATAGATGGAAGTATATACAGTAGACAGATAGATAGATAGGTATATAGATAGGTAGAGAAATAGACAGACTAATTGATTGACTGATATGTAGAGAGACAGATAAACAGATAGCTAGATAGACAGATAGATAAGCAGACAGACAGATAGATAGACATGCTCACTCATATCCTCCCGAAGTCATGCCTCATAACCTTTACATCGCGTTGACCCATTCGCTCCTCAGCATCTTCAATCTGCCCAAGAAAATAATCAGGAAAGTAATGTGAGAGGAAGAAGAGCAAGAGGGAAAGAAGACTAATAGAAACAGATAGACTGATACTCACATACATACACTCATTATATATGTTCGTGGAGAAGGTTGGGGAAGGCGTTTGTTCAGCAGTGGACTTGTAATGGCTGATGATATATACAGTATTTATATATATATATATATATATGAGAGAGGGGGGAGATATCAGAGAACGAGGATCAGAGATGCGGAGAAATACTGAATGGGAATAACTGAGAGGTGAGGAAGAGTGGAAAGAAATAGACAGAGTACAGTAACAGAGAGAGGGACGATTTAGAGGGGGGGAAAGAGAGGGAGAAACAAAGAGAGAGCGAATGAACTGAGAGAGGGGAAGAATAGACAGGGGGAAAATTAAAGGGAGAGAAAAAGAAGAAGGAAGGATGGGAGGCAAGCAGGAAGTGAGAATGAGGGAAGTAAAGCAGGAAGGATGGAGGGAAAGATGAGAAGAGAAATTATTGGTTGAATAAAGGAGTGAGACTAAAAGGGAATAGGAGAAATGAAGGGGGAAGAAGGGAAGAAACAAAATGGAAATGGAGAAGAAAGGAAAGAAAAAAAGTAAATAAAAAAGAGGAAAAGAAAAAGGGAAAAGAAAAGGAGAGAAGCGACAAAGGAGAGAAGGAATCAAGGAAAGATGGAAGAAGAGAAGAATTCAAATAGAAGTTAAAATGAAGAAGGGGAAAATGTGGAAGGAAAGAAAAATTAATGAAGGAGGAAGAGAAGTGTGAAATAAAAGAGGCTGGTGAGAGCTGCATGTTAAGAAGCTCTTTTCCCACCCACCCAAGGATGGGGCGAGGTAAGGTCCAGAGAACGAAGAAAAAAAGATAGGAGAAACTATAGCAAAGTCTACCCAGCTGAATGAACCACACACTCATTTACTCAACAGTCTAATTCCAGGATCCCCACCATCCAGTCACCCAGTGTAGGACTATACGGGTAAACCTGTACCGACAAACTACATTTCCATTCATTCAGCATGTAAATCCATCAGTACCATTATTTTATGTATTTTCATTGCTGTTTACAGACAATTTATATTTACCTTACTGGATGATGTCTGGTAGTGAAGGCTTTTTTTTTTTCTGTGCTCTTTCTGTAGGATAATACATTGTTTATTATATATTGTGTACTCCAAGACGAGATTACTGAGTCTGAAAAACAAGGAGTGAGGCAGGAAACTAGTGAGGAAGGTTGGGAGTGAGGCAGGAATGGAGTTGGGAAGGAAGAGGGTGAGGAGATCTTAATTCTGTAAACATCCTCATTGCTTTAATATTAGCCTGACGTCACCACCAGGCAAGATAGGGTGCGGCAAAGTAGGTGAGGCAGGGTGTGTTTGGTAGTTGAGGCAGGGTGTGCGTGATACGTGAGGGAGCGTGCATGGTGTGTGTGTGTGTGTGTGTGTGTGTGTGTGTGTGTGTGTGTGTGTGTGTGTGTGAGATAGATGAAGTAAGGGTGTGTGTGGCAGGTGAGGCAGGGTGTGTGTGGTAGGTGAAGCAGGATGTGTGTGTGATAATCTGAGGCAGGCTGTGTGTGGTAGGTTAGGCAGGATGTTTGTGATATGTGAGGCAGCGAGTGTGTGGTAAGTGAGGCAGGGTATGTTGCTAGGTGAGGCAGGATGTGTGCTAAGCTGGCCGAGATACATGAGGTAGGTGAGGCAGAGTGTGTATGTGCAAAGTGAGGCAGGGTGTGTGTGTGTGTGTGTGTGTGTGTGTGTGTGTGTGGGTGGGTGGGTGGGTGGGTGGGTCGGTGTGTGTGTGTGTGTGTGTGTGTGTGTGTGTGTGTGTGTGTGTGTGTGTGTGTGTGTGTGTGTGTGTGTGTGTGTGTGTGTGTGTGTGTGTGCGTAGGCGTGTGGGTGTGGTAGGTTAGGCAGGGTTTGGTTGGTGTGCGAGGCAGGTTATGTGTGGTAAGTGAGGCTAGGTATGCAAAATAAGTGATGCAGTGTGTGTGGTAGGCGAGCAGGGTGTGTGGTGAATGAGGTAGTGTGTGTGTGTGTGTGTGTGTGTGTGTGTGTGTGTGTGTGTGTGTGTGTGTGTGTAGTTGTGGTAGGGCGTGGCAAGTGATCAGAGTATATGACGACTGAAGTAAGGTGTGTGTGTGTGTGTGTGTGTGTGTGTGTGTGTGTGTGTGTGTGTGTGTGTGTGTGTGTGCGCCGGCGGGTGAGGCAGGGTATAATACTGTTGGTAAAGCAGGATGTAATAGGTAGCTAGCTGACACACACACACACACACACACACACACACACACACACACACACACACACACACACACACACACACACACACACACACACACACACACACACACACACACACACACACACACACACACACACACACACACACACACACACACACACACACACACACACACACACACACACACACACACACACACACACACACACACACACACACACACACACACACACACACACACACACACACACACACACACACACACACACACACACACACACACACACACACACACACACACACACACACACACACACACACACACACACACACACACACACACACACACACACACACACACACACACACACACACACACACACACACACACACACACACACACACACACACACACACACACACACACACACACACACACACACACACACACACACACACACACACACACACACACACACACACACACACACACACACACACACACACACACACACACACACACACACACACACACACACACACACACACACACACACACACACACACACACACACACACACACACACACACACACACACACACACACACACACACACACACACACACACACACACACACACACACACACACACACACACACACACACACACACACACACACACACACACACACACACACACACACACACACACACACACACACACACACACACACACACACACACACACACACACACACACACACACACACACACACACACACACACACACACACACACACACACACACACACACACACACACACACACACACACACACACACACACACACACACACACACACACACGGACGAAGGGAGGGAAGGAGGGAGGGAGAGTGTTGGGGCAGGGTCTAGGCGCTGTGGGCGGGTGCGAGTGGAGGCAGATGGAAGATAGAGTTAAATTGCTTACTTAGTCTTTGTTTACGAGCAACGTGCCACGAGTCACGGGCCCTGCTAACCCCAAGACACCGCTTTCTTTACTGCGGCATAAATCTCAGGTTCTATGACTCACTTTCAGCTCCATATAACTGCCTTGTTCCTATGAATCACTCTCAGCTCTTTATCGTTGTCGTGATCAAATGACTTACTCTCAGCTTTTTATCATTGTCTTGTTCATGTAATTCATTCTCAGCTGATACAGTCGTTGGGAGTTAGCTGCAATGGAACAGTAGTATCATTCTGATCTGTATGCGTCAATTATGAAAGTATAAAACGCTGGCTTCTGTGTAGCACTCTAATCAATAAAATCCTCTGGCATTACCTGGCATACGGTACTAGAGAACGACATCTGTATTAGTTCATTTTTCCTTTCCTCATACGATTCTGTTCAGGTAATGAGAGGTTTTTCAGGCTTGAGGGGTTAGGTAAAGTCTTCACTAAGCCCTTCATCACAAGAGATCTGCCCTAAAACTGAAGAAAATCATCTGACCATGGCGAGAATATTATACGAATGTGTAAGAGTTAAATCTGAGTGTGTTTAAATGATGGGTTTTCATGGGGTTGTGATTTTAGGAGAGGGTGTTGAGTGCTGAGGGAATACAGGAGAGAGAGAGAGAGAGAGAGAGAGTGAAACTTAACCCCTTCACTACAAGGGTCTCTCCTGATGAGTAAAATAATACCTTACGTGAAAGGAAAGTCACCATACAGAAGGGGTTACTTAAGGCTAAATAAACTCCTTCACCGGCAGACAAGATGAAATAAAGACATCATTACACACACGAAGTTATGATGTTCCTCTTCCTGAGCTGTAGTAATGTGTGCGTAGGCTTGGTTATGATATTTCTGAAACCTCGCTGGAGGCAGTGGTTATCGGTGGACCCTCTTTATATATGGAAATGACCTTATGTTATTCTGGCTCCGTGTCTTGTACGTGTATGTTACTTACCATACTTTTGTGGTGCTTATAAAGGAATAAGCTCTTTCCCACTCACGTCCTTCCTTCTTCTTTCCTTTTCTCTCCTTTTCCTTCCACCTTTTCTCACTCACTCCCCCTCCTTTCCTTCCTCCTCCTCTTCCCATCTTCCTTTTCTCCTCCTTTCCCCTTCTTTTCCTTCCCCCTTCGCTCCCTCCTTCCCCTTCTTTTCCTTTTCCCTTCTCTTCCTCTCTCCCCTTCCATTTCTTCCTTTCCTTTCCTTGTCTCCCTGCCTCCTTTCCTCACACGTTTCCTCCTTCCCTTCAGCACCTCCTCTGTCCCTGTCCTTCCTCTCCGCCTGGCTCTTACGGTTGCCTTCCTGCCTCCCCTTTCGACATCTCTCTTTCAACCTGTCTCCTAACCTGTCTACCCCCATGTCTCCCCTCGTACATGTTAGTCTCCTCCTGCCTCACCCTACCTTACCTTGCCTTTCCCTGCCTCACTCGTCTTTGCCCTGTCGCTCCCTGTCTCACCATACCTTACCCTGCCTCATCTTGCCTCACTCTGCCTTATTCTGCCTTACCCTTCCTCTTTGTGCCTTACCCTATCTCATCCTACCTCTTCTCACCTCTCCTGCCTCTCCCTGTTTCCTCCTCTCCCAGCTGTCTATCTCACTCTGCCTCACCGTGTCTTTCCCTACTTTTCCAGGCCTCTCTTAACTAGTTCTCATCATCCTACCCGTCCCTGCCTTACCCTGCCTCATTCTTGCCCATCCTGCCTCTCCTTTTCCACCCCTTTCTTTCTGTCATTCCCTGCATCTTCCTACCTTTTCCAGCCTAATCATGTCTCTTCCTGATTCTTTTTGCTTCTCTCAATTAGCCTACTTCAACCTACCTTTTTCAAGCCTCACTCTGCCTGTAATTGTCTCACGCTGCCCCTCCCTGCCTCTCTCTGCCTCTCCCTGCCTTACCGTGCCTCTCCCCGCTAACCTACTTTACCCTGCCTCGCCCAGTCAATACCTAACCCTTTGCCACTCTTCTGAGCATTCTTCCTCATCTTTTGTCTCTTAGTTACTATTATTCCTACTCCTTTTCAGTGTTCTCTTTTCAATTCGACGACTTCATTCAAGCCACAGTTAAAGTTCAATCATCTTAATTTGACCAAGATGATCGTCCTTTATAGCTTATTTCACATAGCTCGGTTTAAGGAAGAGAGAAAGCAACGATTCTATATTATTTCTGTGGCATCCCCTTCTGACCAGCTGTTTATTCTAGCGCATACTGTTATTGCACTTCGACCTTCAAAATAGAGATGGCAGTTTCCCCCCTCTCTCTCTCTCTCTCTCTCTCTCTCTCTCTCTCTCTCTCTCTCTCTCTCTCTCCCCTTCCCTTGTTCCTCTCATCTTCTCTCCCTGTCTTTCTTATCTGCCATCTTTCTTTTTTTTTCCTCTCCTTCATCCATCCTCGCCTTTCTTCCTTATCTCCTTCACTCACGCCTCTGTCTGTACCCCCCCTCCCACTCTTCTTCTCCCTCTACATCATCACCATCATCATCATCATCATCATCATCATCATCCTTACAGTATACCTCTTCCTTTAACCTCTTTTCTTCACCCCTCTTACTCCTCCTCCTCCTCTTCCTCCTCCTCCTCCTCCTCATCATCATCATCATCATCATCATCCTCATCATCATCATCATCACATCATCATCCACTGTCTTTTTTCCCGTTCTCTACCTCTCTCCTCCCCTCTTCGCTCCCCACTCTTTCCTTCCTCCCAGTTTCCTCTCCCTTCCCCTCTGGGTCAGATGCCTCACCCTAGATACGAGGTTATCCCGGGCGAGGTCATAAGAGGTCTCTCTCTCTCTCTCTCTCTCTCTCTCTCTCTCTCTCTCTCTCTCTCTCTCTCTCTCTCTCTCTCTCTCTCTCTCTCTCTCTCATCTGCTCCTCCTCCTGCATCTTTCTTGCATTTCTCTTCCTCTCCATCATTCCTTTATCTCTTCACTCCCTCTCCCTCCCCTACCTCCTCCACTCCTCCCCCTCCCTCCCTCCAAGACTAAGGTGGGAATGGGAGGTAATCATGACGTGAATCTCCCTCCCTTTCCTCCTCATCCTCCCCCACTTCTCCTTCCTCCTCCTGCTCCTTCTCGAATTGTTTTATTATTATCATATTATTATTATTATTATTATTATTATTATTATTATTATTATTATTATTATTATTATTATTATTATCATTATTATTATTATTATTATTATTATTATCCATCCATCCATTACCCAATCCTACACTGCCCCATAAGGAGCGTAGGAGCCCGGGGCTAGGCAGTTGGTCCTGACATTTAAGATGAGAGTGACCAGCCTCACTCATCCCTGAGTGTCATTACATGAGCAATCAACCCCAACCACTCCTTGGATATAAACCTTCACCGGCTCAATCCGATTGGAGCGCAGTAATTACTCACTAAACCACCAGGCGCCAAAATTTGGTTATATGGTTACCACCCAGCGTAGTAAATGGTTTCCTGGTGTACAGGAAACCATTAGGCTTGTCACTCAGTGTAGAGTCACCCACAAGCAGAAGGAAGAGGAAAGAATGAAGGAAAGAATGAGAGAAGAGGGAGTGTAAAGTTGCCCATAGGCAGACGGACAAGGAAAGAATGAAGTAAAGGAAGACAGAAGAGGATGGAACGAAAGAAGGCTGGAGGAGAGGAAAGGGCAAACACCCGACAGCAGCACTACATCGAGTGAGTGGATGGTGAGCGCCCCCACCTACCACAAATTATTATTATTATCATTTATTGTTATTATTATTACTGTATTATACTTTTCTTAATAAACATAATTACTATGTTTGTGAATTTCTCCTTAGTTCCATCCACCACCAATTTTAAGGACAGTTCCCTTGTACATGCTCTGCTTCTCGGTTCTATGTAATTAAAGGGCCTGATTTACTGACAGCTTTCCCATGAATCCCTCTCGTAACTCAGACATTAGCTGTAGGAGCAAGACAGAAGGCAGCAATCAGCACTCATCCATCCTTGTCCTTCCCCCCATATCATAGTTACGATGAGGAAGTGACCGTAAGAGTATTTATTTTTGTAGGAAGGGAGAAGAGAGGTGAATGCCGAATCTACCCATATCCCTTGTTCTTCCTACAAAAGCAAATCATTAGTAGCGACAAGGAGAGGACTGTAAGCATGCATCTCAGTAATCTTCTCCAGGACCATCATTCCATTCTTTGACGTATAGTAAAATGTATTCCCAATAGTTCGTCCACTTTAACTTGGCGGAGATTTTCGTCCTGTTAAGAGCTTGGTTCGCGTAGCTGTTTCCTTCACCACTTTTATAACACCTCCCTTTCTTCTTTTTGTTTTCCCTTCTCATTTCTTCCTGACACTTTTCATTCATTTTTTGTACCTTGTTTTTCATTCTCCTTTTCCTCTCCTTTTATTCTCCTTCATAGTTTTTTTTTTTTTCATCCTTATTTCTTTGCTCATTCCTTCCTACCTTCTTCCATTCTGTCCTCCTCTCCTCCCTCCTTCCTTACCATCTCCCTCCTCGTATTTCCTCTCCCTCACCCAACATCCATTTTTATCTTCGTCTTGCTTATTCTCTCTCTCTCTCTCTCTCTCTCTCTCTCTCTCTCTCTCTCTCTCTACCTACCTACCTACCTACCTACCTATCTATCTATCTACCTATCTACCTACCTACCTATCTCTGTCAGTCTGTCTGTCTATATCTCTCCTTCACTTCTTCGTTTCCATTCTTTTCTTTCCAATTTCCTTCATTCTTCCCTTCTTGTCCTCTTCTCTTCATCCCCCCTTCCTTCCTTCCTTCACTCTCTTCTCTCCTCCATTCTCTTTTCCCTCCCTCCCTTCCCTCTTTCATTCCTTCCTTTCCTCCCCTCCTCCTTCATTCCATTCTTCCTTCCCTCTTTCCCACCTACAGGACAAGTTGCCTTTACTTCTCTCTAATTGTTTTTCATCTATTATTTTTTCTGTTTTTTATATCATGGTAATATAAATGTTTTGGAGAGCGAGTTTGAGGGATAACAGAAGCAATTATATAACCAGTAATTATCTGTTATATAATTAAGGATAATTGTGCCCTAATGACTGGCTTTCCTTACTTTTATTTTGTTAACTAATTATTTGCAATTATTTTAACCATCTCTCTCTCTCTCTCTCTCTCTCTCTCTCTCTCTCTCTCTCTCTCTCTCTCTCTCTCTCTCTCTCTCTCCTAAACTGAATTAAATCTTCTGGCGATGGCAAGAATAAACTAAAAGATCGTCATTGTACCAAAGAGATTACAGAAATGCAGAGAGAGAGAGAGAGAGAGAGAGAGAGAGGGGGGGGGAAGGAGGGAGGGAGAGAGAGAGACTTATGAAAAATATAAAAAAACTTCACACATGCATCCTCTTGTTTTTCGTGGCATGCTTGAAGTGTTTATTATGCCTTTATATTTTTTTACGCTTCAGTTCCCTGTTTCTTTCCTTGATCTTTTGTTTCTGTTTCTTAATATTCCTTTCTCACTGTTCCTTCCATGGTTGAGGGGTGTCTTTAATAGGGTTAATATTCTGCATTCAAAATTTAGGTAGCTCTAGGAGAAGGCAAGGTTTCTCAAGTTTCTCTCTCCATCTCACGCCGCTGTACAGTCGCCGTCACAAGTCCTGTCCAACTTTTCTTTCTGTGGAATTCGAAAGTAAGTGTGGGTAATAAGAAGCAGGTGACACTGATTATTATTTGTTAATTTTTTATCTTTTACCACAGATCGTTGTCACTGGTGTTGTCTGCTGTAGATTCACAAGACCAATTTTAAAAGTTCATGGAGAAAAAGGCAGGGCAGACGACAGGACTTCTGATGGCGATTGTACCTCTCTTCCCACCCATTCTGGTCTTGTGGTCTAATGCACCTGTCGGACTGAAGGTCTGGTGTTTGAATCTCTAAGAGGAGACTAGAGGATTTTTGCTCATGTATGAAAGTCACAAAGGAAGTAAGATGTAGAGTCCTATATGAATGTCACAAAGGGAATAAGATTTTCTGTCCTATATGATTGTCACAAAGGGAGTAAGATTTTAGGTCACGTATGAATGTCACAAAGAAACTAAGTTTGTCGTCTGCAAGGGGTAATACTGAACTGGCTATTACTGTTTCTCTGGCTGTTACCGTTTTCTGTGGTGTAGTAAGTGGTAATATTTTTTCTACCACAACATCAAACACAAGGCCATCGTAAATATGAGGCAGCCTACCTCACCCAGCGTTACCTGTGTTGGTATTTAATCCTAGTGTGGTGCAGTATTACTCATGGCGTCTGATCATTAGTGTTAGAGTAAATGATTAACATATTTCACATTATGTTTTGTTATCACTGCTATCTAAGTGTCAGACTTGTATATTCTCTCTCTCTCTCTCTCTCTCTCTCTCTCTCTCTCTCTCTCTCTCTCTCTCATTAAAGGTAATTTTCAGATTCACTGTCCGGCGAAATTGCTAATGGTTGGATTAAGGAAGGGAAAAAAGGGATTCGATTTTTTTTATCCGTCTCGGTGTTTAGGTATGTTTCAGGAATGCAGGAGGGAGAGAGAGAGAGAGAGAGAAACGTAGATCAGTAAGGTCGATATGTTACTGAAGGGAATGCAAGAGGGGAAAGATGTGATAAAGGAAGGAGAGAGGGAAGAAGGAAGGAAGGATGGAAAGAAGGACAGCAGAAGGAAGGAAGGAAGAAATGGCAGGGTAAGAATGGGTGGTAAATGAAGGATAGAATGGAGAGGGAGAGGGGTGAAAATCAGAAGGGAGAAAGACTATAGACTCATTCTTATTTAGCCCCACACCCCGTTCTCCAAAGATGGCATAGCTTGTCTGTGAACTTGATACTAGCATCTGAGCTTACTCGTACTTATCAAGGAAACACTGTATATATTTGAGGAGCGGAAAAGTGGCATTAACCACTTCCCTACGATTTGAAAAATTTTGTGTAATATAATTGCTTCCAGAAGTTTTATTCAGCGTAAGAAAGATCGCTTGTATTGATAGAATGTGATGTCTTCTCGTATGTGCAAGAACAAAATACGTGCACTCGTAGCGCCAGGGTGAAGGCTCGTTCCCCTCTTTGCCCTAGTCTCCATATCAGATACTAGCCACCGAGCCTAACGTTGATTATTGGAAAACAATGTAACTGCAGCGGGAGGGAGATGGGTAGACTCGTTCCAGGTCTTTCTTGTGCTGGAGCCTCCCTACTGGACGCTAGCCACGGAGCCTACCCCGCACTACCAGGCCCGCCCATATCCAATTCGCCAGAAATATGGACCGAGATGGTTAACTTGTCGCAGTAACTTCTCCCTCCCTCTCTCCCTGACGTGTGGAGGAGGAGAGGGAGGAGAGATAATCGGCTATTCTGAGCTGGAGGGAGAGGGAGGGAGGTGGCTGGGATGAGTGGAGGAAGGGAGGAGAAAATGTAAGAGTCAGTGAAATGGAGTGTGAATAGCAGAATACGTGAGTGAATATTAGAGTTTATGTTTCGTTTAAGCATTTCACTAATTTAACTTCCATGTAATTCTATCTTTGTCATCTCCAGACGATGATATTTAGCTCAGGCAATACTCTTCCACCTAGAGGAGGTAAAAAAAGCCTTCATTAAGCTCATCGCTACTACACTACTCTCCCTAATCTGAAAGAAATTGTCTGGTAGTGTCATCATCAGTATCATCATTATTATCATCAGCATCATCATAATCATCATTACTATACTCATCTTCCTGATATTACTTTCCTCATACGTATAAGGTTAGGCAGTCCACAAAAAAATGGTCAAAGAAAAACAAACATATAAACAAAAACGTTAATGTCCTCTGGTTGAAGGGGTGAATGAACGAAAGTGGGTGAGAAGGAGTCCATGGGAGTGTGTTAACGTAAAGAAGTTAATTAGTGTGTGTGTAAAAATAAAGTGGTAGTAATTCAGTGGAAGAGTGTGTCCAACAGTAATGAAGACAAGTGACTGTGTGTGTGTGTGTGTGTGTGTGTGTGTGTGTGTGTGTGTGTGTGTGTGTGTGTGTGTGTGTGTGTGTGTGCGCGCGCAACAGACAGGCAGACAGGCAGACAAATATGCAGAGGGTGGGACAGTTTGTCTTTCAATTTGTGAGCTTGTGAGCATGCAAGAATATATATATATATATATATATATATATATATATATATATATATATATATATATATATATATATATATATATATATATATATATATATACTGCACACAAGTTTCGTCTGTATATGCAGGTACTGTGTGTGTGTGTGTGTGTGTGTGTGTGTGTGTGTGTGTGTGTGTGTGTGTGTGTGTGTGTGTGCGCGCGCGCAGGAAAAGAATGCATGCGTGCCTGTGCATGTGCGTGCGATGAGTGAGTGATAAGGGGTGAGTGTGGTGTAAAGAGGGGGTCGGCTGGAGTGCATTAACACACGCTGGGGAAGAACAGGATGCTTCCCAGGATGTCTTAATGAAGCTGCTCCGGACACTACTGGGGGTGAGAGAGAGAGAGAGAGAGAGAGAGTATGATACATTGTCGCTGAGTATTTACAGCACTGATGTGGAGGGAGCCACACTGGATCAGTCGTAGATTTTTTTTTTTTTTTTTTTTTTCTCTGGAGGTTTGCCCGTGCCCCAGTCGAGGGTTCCGTGGGTCTCCCGAAAATTTTCAGGTGTGTGCTAGTAGAATGGAATTTCATATATTTATGTATCTTTGTGTCGTTGACAAGGAGCCTACATGTGGTGGCGCTTTGCATCTTGGGTGGAGCAGTTGCGGCGTCCACCTAAGATCCAAACCTCTTCAGGTTCTCCAAAATCTAGCTGTGGGAAGAGCTCTGGTTTGACCCTGGTGAAGCACTGTCTACCAAAAGGCGACGCTGGATCCATACACGTTGCATTTACTGTACTGTACCTATAGGACGGCCACACAGAAACAGGTGTTTATCTGTGGTCGACGAGTCTGCTGGCCAGACAGGTTGGCTTTACACACACACACACACACACACACACACACACACACACACACACACACACACACACAAATATAGCCATTACAACAACAAAATCACATGTACTAATCTCATTAGACACTCTTTCCAATTCGTACTTCGCCAGCATGAGAACAGATTAATTTTGGCTGCCATTTTCCCTTCTATATAAGGTCTGGTCCTGTACTGGGCCTCTTATCAACTGTTACTTTTACAAATACTACTTAGGGCGTAGGCGGTGTACAGTATTTATTGTACGTGGCGTTTATTTAGTGTACTCAGTGTGTACTTTTGTGTTCAGTAATTTTTCAGTGTGATCATTATGTGTCTTGTGTGCATGTAACTTGATGTACAAAGAGTCCAACCTGTTTGTTTCTTTAGCCTGTGTGTGTGTGTGTGTGTGTGTGTGTGTGTGTGTGTGTGTGTGTGTGTGTGTGTGTGTGTGTGTGTGTGCGCGTTCAGTGTGTGCGTGGCCACGATACCATCATGGCCGCCGCCCCAGCTATTTCAGACGCTGAGAAATAAAAGAAAGTGATGGTATCTGTCGGAGGGAGGTTAAGGGGCTAGGGGAAGGGGGTCAGAGGAATAGTGTCGGGGAGGGGTGGGGAGGGGGGAGGGGTAGAAAAGGAAGAAAGGAGAGTATGAGTGATTTTGAGGGAGGGGAAAATGGGGAGAAGAGAGCATGGGGTAGGGAAGGAAGGGATCGGCAAAAACCAGGAGGAAGGAAGAGTATGGAGTGAGGGAAAGAAGTGATGCAAGGGACATAGGGGTGGAGTTGACAGGGGAGGGAAAGCAGGGAAGGACGGAGGAGCACTGGGAGAAGAATGGTAGGAAGGAGGGGGCGGGAGTGACAAAATTTCGTCTACTATATCACCTTTTCTCAATTCTAGCTACTATTCCTAAGCTGAGAGTCTTGGTGCATTGCTTTGCCTGTAGTTGATTCTTTTGCATATAATGCGTCAGAGAGAAAAGTAGCAGACATTCCCTACATATGAAATAGAGGCAATATAAAAGTGGCAGACATTTCCTGAGTATGAGATAAATGCAGTATAAAAGTCAGCCAAGTTTTGTCCGTGACTATTTATCAGTGAAGGGAAGTACCGGATAGAGAATGAGAAGGAAGGAAGGATGGGAGAAAGGAAGGAAGTAAAGAAGGAAGGCAGGAAGGAAGGAAAGAAAGAAGAAAGGAGGGAGAGCTTCTGGAGGGAAGAAGGCTATGAGGAGAAGAGACTAAAAAAAGAAAAAGGAAGGAATACGAGGTGCAGCAAATGATGGAGGTACATAGCTGAAAGGGTAGTCTAAAGACTGAATGATGAAGAATGAAAGTAGACACAGATCAGTGCCTATTGACTTTATGCGGGTTATTAAGTAGGTCATTTAATTTTTCGAGGTCCCATTCTATCCCCAACCTACGACACTCTACCATCGAATTTACAGCCCAGATCCCTATTCTAGTTTCAGTACGAGCAGGTAAGGGTGAAGAAAAGCTCCCACGAAGCTTTTATGGTCGGTCCGGAGATGAATGAAGACATGCGTCCGTCGACCGTGTGATCTGCGTTGCGCCATGGAATCGTTGGTGTTGTAACTGCTAGGGACATGAGTGGCGTGAGCTGTATCAATGCTGGGCGATGGATTACGCTGAAGAGAGTATACCCTGTGAAAATGGATGTTGTATTCAGGAGAGATGGTTCAAATAATAATATCCTCCAAAGTCGAACATGCCAAGAGAGGTAAAGAAATGGGCGTTGAGTGAAAAAAAAAAAAAAAAATAGGATAGACTAGAAAATGTGGGCGGTGAGGCTCATTCAGGGAACTATACACCTTGGAAATGGGGGCTGTACAATTGGCAGTCTGAGTGGACTGAACGTGTTTATCAAAATGTCGCCCATGAATGAAAATGTCAGTGCTGGTCCGGAAATGGGTGTGGGGAACAAGATGGGCGAGATGAGCCGGAGTTGCGATGGGAATGGGGGAAAGCCATGAGAGTGTTACCCTGTGAAAGTGAGTGTTCTGCGATTAGTGGTGTGACTGCAGTGACTTGCTTCAGAATTAGTGTTGTGATTGCAGTGAAGGTTTATTTTAGTCTTTTCTTCAAAGTAAGCGCATTTTTCGCTTATGTACGTACCGGCATCTTGCTGTTTGGTAAAAAAGGAGAGAAAAAAGAAGAGGAGAGAAACCTGAAAGAAGAAGGTGTATATACGGATGCAGGAAATGGAAGAGAAAAAATGGTAGAGAAGATAACACTGGGAGAAGAATATAAAAAAAGAATGACAAAATATGATGAGATGTACGGAATGGGGAAAGACTATAAACAGCTTTTTTTTTTTTTTTATGCTAGGAAGAAGGAACCAAAGGCCACGAGCCCGCAAAAACTGTTCCTTCCAAGAGAAGAATAAAATACAAGAGAGAGCCAAATTAAAGATCCGATCATTTCGAGATGCCTGGACACACTGCGTTTGAAAGACTGGAGATCATAGGAAGCAGGAAATACAGACAGAGGGAGACAGTTCCAGAGCTGCAGTAATTAAGGGAAGATGTGTGTGTGTGTGTGTGTGTGTGTGTGTGTGTGTGTGTGTGTGTGTGTGTGTGTGTGTGTGTGTTTGTGTGTATAGATAGATAGATAGATAGATAGATAAATATAGATAGATAGATATAGATAGATAGATAGATAGATACATGAAATGCGAAATACAAAAAATGAAAGCAAAATGACAGCAATAACAGGAGGAGAAACTGCAAAAGAAATTAATTTTTGACAATGACCTTAACCCCTTCAGTCAAAGGACTCCTTTTTCATTTTCGTTTTACTGCTACCACTAAAAAATTTAAATAAGCTTAGGGCGGTTTTCTCGAAGCATTAGACTTGTATTTAGCCCTCAGTAACCCTCCACTGCCAAGAGACGGCGTTAAAATGAATAAAATCGCTCGATGGCAACAATAATGGATTACAAAAACACGCCATGGTACTAACAAGCTGGGTAGAATGTCAGTATCAAGGTTATATTTGAAAGATAAAGGTCTAGTTCAAAGGGCAGATTCTCTCTCTCTCTCTCTCTCTCTCTCTCTCTCTCTCTCTCTCTCTCTCTCTCTCTCTCATCGTCTTTTCTATGTTCTTACCCTTTTTCCTACTACACGAAGAGAGAGAGAGAGAGAGAGAGAGAGAGAGAGAGAGAGAGAGAGAGAGAGGGAGGGAGGGAGGGAGGATGTGAAATTAGAGACAAAGAAAGTGGAAATGCTCAGGAGAGAGAGAGAGAGAGAGAGAGAGAGAGAGAGAGAGAGAGAGAGAGGGGGACATGAAAGCAGAGACATAAAGGTGGAAATGCTTAGAAGAGAGAGAGAGAGAGAGAGAGAGAGAGAGAGAGAGGGGGGGGGAGGGTAATGTACAGAGGACAACCCAACTGTCTCACTGAGTTATCTCCCGTCTCTCCCGCCTCCCCTTTATCTCTCCACGTCTGTCTGTCGTCCTAGCCCTCTCCTTCCGTCTCTATCTCACACTCTCTATCCTTCACTCCGCCTGATCCCTGTCTTTCTATTTCTTTCTCTCACTATCCCTTTGTCCCTCTCGTTATCTCTCCATGTCTGACTGTCATCTCTCTCTCTCTCTCTCTCTCTCTCTCTCTCTCATCAGGAAGTAGTGTTGCTAATGATATATTCGGCATTTTTAACGAGAAATGGGGAATATTTTTGAACATATTACCAGTTGCCACTCATAAGGAAATATGTCTAATTATTTTTTTTCTTCTTTTTTCTTTTTTTTTTTAACAAGAGATGTAGGCGGCATTGACCTTAGCTCCTTAATATTAACTCCTTCAGCCCGATGATGTCTTCTGTATTTTATTCTTCCTGTAATTTTCTTTAGAACTCCCAAATGGCGAATGGGATAATATATGCTACATCTTCCCCTCTTGATTAAAAAGTCTCTCCAACAGGTGAGAAAGATCGTGTCTTGGCACCATAAACCACGTCATCGTAGTGAAAGTGTTAAGTGCATACAGTACTCTTAGACATCGTATGTGTATACCAGATAATTTTTAGCCATGAAAAGCTTGAAACTTGCATTCTCTGAAATCAGACATGTAGTATTATAATGAAAAAATCACTTTTTTTTTTTTTCAGTCCACCTATACTGTGGCGTGGATTAATTCCCGTACAGTTCAGGTGAATTAACAAAGAAAGTTTCCTTTCTGTATGTCTGCATGTGTGTGTGTGTATGTACATATATGCATGTACATGTATGTGTACATGTATGCACATGTATATGTCGTTTGAAATATAACACACAGTGCATACCACGTTATAATAAGTTTATAACTTCTGATTAGTAGCTGTATTTTCTTATTAAAGTGCGAACATTCACTCTGTGATATTTTCCCTGGCAAATCTTTCTTGAAATTTATTTCTCCGATCAATTTTCCTATACTGTATAGCTGATTTCCAGAGTTTCTACTGGCTGAGGTGCGGCAGGGGGAGGGGTAAAAGCCCTCTGCTTTGCTGTTTTGTTATTCATCATTTGAGACTGCAGAGAACAGGTCATAGGAATGACGCACATAGAATACATCTCTCTCTCTCTCTCTCTCTCTCTCTCTCTCTCTCTCTCTCTCTCTCTCTCTCTCTCTCTCTCTCTCTCTTTTCGTCTATCTATCACTCTCCGTCCCTCCCTCCATCCCTCTGTCTCTCCTATCTCCCCTCTTCGTCTGTCACTCTCCTGACTTCATCTTTATCACACTGCGCCTATCTCCTAAGGTTTATTGCCATTCTCTCTCTCTCTCTCTCTCTCTCTCTCTCTCTCTCTCTCTCTCTCTCCTTACCTGTCTGCCTGCTATCACCTTCCTTCCGTCACCACACTCCATCTACGTCACAATGTCATTATATTATCTCTTCATTCAAGGCTTCATATGAACTTTATGCCCTTGTCAAGTAGATGCCCAGCTGCTCATAACAATATCCCTCTCACTGCTAGATATCTTCCTTTAGCTGAGCATAATCGCTTGATGGTCACTGTTGTGACGTAAGGATTTCTATGGACTGTTTGAAATCCCTTAACTACTATGTTCTTTTTTCTTTAACTTGGCTTAAAATTGACACATCTCCACCTTGAGTGCTCAGATGTAACAATAGATTAACATTAGAATATGATAGTAGTCAGGAAGAAGTACTGTGGAAAGGTTATAGAGCTGTAATATTTTTTTTTTCACTAAGTTGTGCGAAGTAAGCCAGAAAGGGACGAAATTTTGAGCCCAGTTAGAGTAACAGTGGTATTGTCGCCCCTCTGTTCAAAATCATCCAGAGTCAGCAGGAATGAAATAACTAGATATAATTGATCTTAAGGAGGTTAGACTTTTCGATATGGTTATGTGTTATTACCTAGGCCATGGAGGTGTTTTTTGGCATGGTTTGTTTGTCTGTCAGTCTGCATGTTTGTTAGCAGCATTATCGAAAAACTGTCTGATGGATGTGCAGAAGACGACCGTCAGAGGAGCTAAGTGATTAATCTGTGGAGGAAAATTTTCATCGGTCAAAGTCAAGGTCATGAAGAGAATGAAAGATGTATGACCTGGCTCGATCGAGATATGTTCGAGTGCTTTTGGTTAGTTTATTCTTTCTATTTATAGACTTTCATTAACATTAGGGAAACATTGTTGTTGTTTTTTTATCATTAGACGATTTCATTTAACATAACGGATACATCAATGGTGCTTTTAATCCATATCCACTACGAGACATTTTCACTAAGCTTAATAAAATCATCAGACAAAATTGGCTGTAACAGGAATAGAATTTAATATGAAAGACGTCATGATAACTGAAGAGGGTTGATAGTATCGTCAGCCCTCGCCTCATGCAAATATTTATGCTGCTGTCAAATAGAGCCTCAGCGTCTCATAAGATTAATTTGCATACCACTGCACCGATACGTAGTTTAACTTATGCACGGTGTACGGTACTGTTTTGCGTGTAAAGTATGCGTGACTTGGGGTATTACTCACTTCCTTGTATATCTCAATCTGCAGTTAGCATTTGCATATCAGTAATGGCTACGGTACTGGCTTCTCTTCCCTACGGCTGTGTATTATTATAGCTTCTTCTTGCAACCTCCCGATGATTTTATTGAACCTGGGAAATATTTCGCGTACTGAAGAGGGTACTCTACTGAAGGCCGTGTTTAACCTCTACAGTACGAAACTTTTCTCGAAGTTGAAGGAACTCGTATGGTGACAGCAAGGAAAAGAAAAATGACGGGGGTAATGTTTTTAAAGGCTTCAGCTCAAGAACGCAAATATTTCATTCAAGCCATTTCCAGACGACTTTCTTCAGCTTCAGGGGGAGTTTTTCGAACTTTAGTAACTCTTTCAATACAAGATGTTTCCCCTAAGTTGCGAAAAAAAAAAAAAAATCTTTGGTTGCCCAATGAAAAAATAAATAAATAAATAAAAGGCTTTCGTAGTGAAGGCGGATCTATACCTGCCAGGGGACTGGCACTGTTAACTAAGTCTATCATGTAAATTTGTATAGATATCTACGACTTTGATTATTCTTTATGCCTGTAGAGACTAATTTATTTCATACTTTGAATATACAGTATATATGTGTACATCCTTTGTATATACAAATGTGGTTTGTATCAGTCTATAGTCAGCGTAATAATTTGCGTTATTTAGGGTACGCTGATTTTTTTTTTTTCTTTCCCTTTTCTTTTTTTTACATAGTCTTGCTTTATTACCTCCACCAGGGGGGTTATGATTTTGCCGGTGTTCGTATGTTTGTTTGTCTGTTTATTTGTGTGTTTGTCTCTCTGTCTGTTAGCAACTTTACTCAAAAAGTTATGAACGGATTTTGATGACATTTTGTGGAAGGGTGGGCCATGGACCAAGGAGGAAATGATTAAATTTTGGGCCGGATCCGGATCTGGATCCATAATATCCCACACAATGTCTCCAAAAGTTCTCAATGAATTTCAGTGAAATCCGGATCCGGATCCTTTTTAATGGCAATGGCATTGGCGGAGGTATGAGCTCTCTGGGTGCTTTGTAGTCCTTATTAATTCATTTCATTATTTTATATACTTTTTATTTATTTGTTTAGTTACCTCGTGCTTATATTCATTCTCCGTTTTTGTATGTATTCATATGTAGTGGTTTATGCAGCAATGTATAGTTTTGTATTGATTTATTTGTTTATTGCTTATTAATTTTCTGTATTATTTGTAGTGATTTATGTATATGTATTTTTTTCTCCTCAGTTCACCTCGGGAGGACCAGAGAGAGACGCGAGGTGCCGTCGGAACTCAGATTGTTTCATGGTAAGTTGTAGCCATTCATAGACTAGCCAGTAGCATATTAGGGTAGGCTAGGCTTACTGTAAGCTGGGGTAGGTGGCTGTGTCAGGTTAGGTTAGGTTAGAGTACGTTAGGTAGTGCATTCCTTAGTCCATCATCCAGTCCTGCATCGACCCATCAGGAGCGTAGGGACCCGGGACGAGGCTTTTTAGTACTGACATTTAAGGCGAGGGTAACCAGTCACTATTCCCTGAGCAGTAATATGTGAACAATAAACCCCCAACCATTCCTAGTGACAGAAATCGAGCCCTGATGAGTCACATCCAGTTGATGCACCTTAATCCACAAGAACACCAGGTCCACTTGTTGGTCATATGGCTACCATCATAAGTAGTAAATGATTTCCTATAGTTCGGGAAAACCACTAGGTTTTTGCCTGCGTGGCAAGACAGTCTTTAATCACTTTGTCCAAGCCTCTCGAGTAGAAGTTAATTATGTTTTAGCATTCTGTTGTTTGATCCGTGCCGGAGAGGATAAATTTGCATTTGCAAGCTTTCATTCTCTGTTTCCTTTTTATTAAAAAACGCGCTGAGTTCTGTTCAGAATTTTCACAAAAGTGCAGTACGTAGAATTACTACACAAACTTACGATTAGTTCCTCGCAACATAGATCTTAATTTTCAGGAAGAACGATAAATACTTGTACAGGAATTTATTAGCTTGTTTCCCTGTCCTCTCTCCAGGAGAAAAAATCGCTTCTTATAATTCTACTCTAGTAAGATTTTTTTTTTTTTTCCCAGAAGTAACAAAAGTCATGGGAAGCGTCCACACTCTCCTTGTCTTTCCTGTTAATGAAAAAAAAAAAAAAAGTTACTTAACCGCGAGCTTATTTGTGCATCCGACTCCAGTGTTTAGACTTACAAACATACTGTCAGCCCCTGTCGTAGGTATGATGTTTTTTACCGTGTGGAACAGCAAATCATCAAAATCGGAGCGAAACAGCAGGAAGAGCAGAAGACACGCGACGAATCCGATCCCGTCTTTCCTTGTCCTTGCTACGATAACCAGATCTTAGTTACGACAGGGACCATGTCGTAAGCCTTTTTGCGAATATCGGACCAGGATGTCAAAGTATTCCTCTTTAGCTCATTTTGTGAGGTGGCTTATTTTTATCTTTATTTATTTTTCCCATCTCCAGACGATTTTATACGCCCACGGAGAGGCTTTTCAAATTTCAGATGATTCCGTGAGTTATTAGGAATGATGGTAAGCCTGCTGTGGTGGTCCAGCCAACTGGGTGGAGAGACGCAATGCGGCGTCCATCCTGGAACGAAACCTCCACATTCTCCTTTGTGCAGGGAAATAGGTTCGCTGCATGGGGTGTCCTTAAAGGGGAGACTGCTTACCTGCTATTGATGGGTCTGCTTAGCCAGACAGACTGGGTTCTACTACTACTACTACTACTACTACTACTACTATGACTACTACTACTATGACTACTACTACTACTACCAGTAGGATCGTTGAGTAAAATTGTCCGGTGCTACGAAAAATAAAATGACGTTGTAGTGAAGGGAATATTATTATTATTATTATTATTATTGTTATTATTATTATTGAGTAAAATGTGCCTTGGTAGCCCCTAGTAGCCGTGGGTAGCCAGAACCAAGCAGCCAGTGGATTAGCCTAGCGCCGGTACCTTCGACTCGGCGTCCTGTGAGTGATACGTGGCTGACACCTTCATATATAGATAGACTTAAGTGGCGCTCTGGGCCTCGCTTAATTCTTTGACTATGCTGAAGAGTTTTGTGCTTATTCTTGCTACCATCAGAGGACTCTTGTTAATTATAGGACGAGTCTAGTACAATAGTGAAGGGGTTAATTGGGTATATACAAGTATCTAACCAAAAGTCCCCCAAACTTGAATTAACATGCCATACATCCATGAACACATAAATAACATCCTTCTGAGAAAATGAAAACAATATATATTTAACCAAACTGATGGAACAACCAAACCCTAAGCATCCAACCAGAGTACATACATAAGCAAGGAAAACAACTTACATCCATTTATCTTTCCACTCCCCTGCAGTTAGTATCGTACGGACCGGAGACTAAGCTATTTAGTCTAGGTACTGATGTCAGAAATGAACAATCCATGACGCTGAGTGGTATTTGTGAGGAATAAACCCATTAGAGTTATTGGTTATATGCTTACAACTCAGAGAAGTAATTGGTTTGCCGGAGAACAGGAAACCATTTGCCTTGTCACTGGATGTAGTCACCTAAGGACAGTACAAAACTGAATGAGCGGAGGGTGTGCGACCCCGCCTACCTCCAACCTGGAGATAAACAGAAGACAGAAACTATAAGCATCCAACCAGAATAAATAAACTGAAAAGAAATGCAGTACACACCCAAACAAAACAGATAAACAAACAGATAACGAACGAGAAATATTCCAACGCGGAAAAGAAAAAAAATGTTCTCGAAAAAAAAAGATTCTTCGTTCTCCTGTGATGTTCATTTGTTTAGTCGTCGGGCCGAGACAAGTGAGCATCGCTGGAATCACAAACATCCTCGTACATTTGTCGGGAGGATTTTCGTGCCGTAGATCCTTGTTTATTTTAGCCAAGCCACCGCCAGACGATTTTGTTCAGCTAAGAAGAGAAGCCTTGGTAGTGAAGTAGCCACAATCTCCATCTGCACCTACGTGGGTTCACTTTATTTTTTGTATCCTTATCACCGCCTGACGATATTATTTAGCCAAGGATAAGCCCCCTTGTAGCAAAGAGGTTAGAAGGAATTTTCATGAGCTCTTTCAGTGTGATGGCGTCTTTCTTTTTCCTCTGCCCGCGCCTGACAGTTATATTAATCTTGCGGAATACCTGCTGAAGTTGAATTTTAGTAGGTAGACAGCTATATTAATCTTATGGAATACCTGCTGAAATAAATCCTTGAACTGTTTCTGAATTATTATATCTAAATTTAGGAACGTTTGTGTATACTTCAGAACAGTGAATTCCATTTGGATCCCAATAATCTAACAACAAATATGTGATATAAAAGAATAATGTGATAATTAAAAGTACAAAGTTATTGCTTGATGAGTTGCTGTTTGAAGATCTTACCCCTTCAACCCTTTTTGCTACCAGGCAGTTCGAGAAAGCTATCGTAATGTTCATAAAACCGTCTGGATAGGAAAAAAAATAAAAATGCGCCATTGGACTGAAGTGACTGATAATGTGAAGAGCCAGCAGTGACTTAAGAGTGTTTTAGCCTCGTGGATCTTAGAAATTTTCGTAAATAATAAAATCCTCTTAACCTTTTCACAACGACATGGTGTTTCCTGATTTTTCTTGCCTTTTTTTCAGACGATTTCACACTGCACAGGAGAGAATTTTCAAGCTGGAGGGGTTAGAAATAGCCTCAATAACACCTTCGAAAAAAGAGATACCTTTCTAAAACTGAATAAAAATCATCTGTAAGCCAGTAAAGTTAGCCATCTGATACAAGGAGTCAGCCACTTTACTCTGAGGACGTGCTTTTCATATTTGTTTCTTCCAATTTCCAGGTGATTTGATGTGGATGAGGGAAGAGTCTCTGAACTACAGGTTAGAGATCTGCAGAGGCCTTGATTAACCCCTTCATGACCAGAGATCTTCCATAAGTTGCGTGAAATAGTCCAGTGGCCGCCCTAATTAAAATGAAATAGGCATCACTGGATAGGTAGTAGTTAAGATATTCACAAACTTGGCATGAAATCACCTGGCCTTTAATCAACACGAGTAGCGATACCAATTTCCTTAATGAGATGATTAGGGAGATAGATAGATAATTAGGGACGGTAAATTAGCTGGCACGGGTTGCAAGGGGGGAGTGGCAAATAGATAATCGGGCGGATAAGTAGATAGATCATTAGCCAGGGCCGATAGATGGGCGGATAGATATGCCTGGCTGGGGACTGGTTTGCGGGGAGGACAGCAGGACTACAGCGAGGACGGCAGCTCATTAGTTCCAGGAGAGGAAATGGAGAGGAGGGATGGAGAGAAGTGTTGGAGGAAAGGAGAGAAGTGTTGGAGGAAAAAAGAAGTGTTGGAGGAAAGGAGAGGTGGTGGAGGAAAGGGAGAAGTGTTGGAAGAAAAGAGAGAAGTGTTGGAGGAAAAATGAGAAAGGTTGAAAGGGAGAATGGTTGGAAGAGATGCAGAGAAAGAAGAGAGGGAGAGAAGGAAAGTATGGGGAGAGGGGATAAAGGGAAGGAGGTAAGAGGAAATTGGAGGAATATAGAAAAGGAGGAAAATGGAAAGATGAGAGTGAAGAGGAGAGGCAGGAAAGAGGTATTAGACGGGACGAAGAGAAGAGGGGGTGGAGAGGAGATAGGCAAGAGAGGAAGAAAGGGAAGAGGAAGGGAAGGGAGGGACTCGTTTGTGAGGAGACAGGGGCTGCAGGAAGGATACCACCTCATTAGCTGAAGGAGAAGAAGAGAGAGGAGGAATGGAGAGAAATATTGGAGGAAAGAAGAGAAGTTATGGAGGAAAGGAGTGAGGTTATGCGAGGAAAGGAGAGAAGTTTGGAAGGAGAGAAATGCTGGAGGTAAGGACAGAAGTGTTTGAGGAAAGGGAAGAAGTGATGGAGGAAAAGGAAGAAGTGATGGAGGAAAGGAGAGAAAGAAGGGATGGAGGGAAGGAATGGAAGAGACAGAAAAAAGTGGAAGAGAAGGAGGGGATGGAGAGAAGAGGAAGCAGGAAGAAAGAGTGTAAGAAGGATAGGAACGAGGGAAGAAAGAGAGTGAGAGGAAGGGCTTTGGAGGGAGGAAGAGAAAGGGAGAGAAAGAGAGGAAAAAGGAGGAGAGGAGAGGGAAAGGAGAGACTTGTTTGTGTAGGAACAGGGAACAAAAGAAAGACGCCACCTCTTTACTTCCAGGGAGAGGAGAGGGAGGGAGAGAAGGAAGGGAGGGAAGGGAGAGAGAAAAGACGGGAATGGAGAGAAGAGGGAGTGAAGGAGAGAGAACTGGGTTCCGAATAAAAGAATAGGAGGAAAGTGATGGAGGAGAGGGAGTAAAGAGGAATGGATGAGAAGAGTTTTGGAGGTGATGGAGAGAAGAGGAGGAGGAGGAGGGAAGGAGAGCAAGAGAAGAGGAGGTAAAGTGAAGAAAAAGGTAATGAGGGGAAGACGGGAAACAGGGAATGAAGGGAAGGAGGGAAAGATGATGAAACGAAGAGAAGAGAAAGTTAAGAGAGTTAAAAGGTAATAAGAGGGGGAAGGGAAGGAGGAAAGGAAGGTAGGGAAGGAAGGAGGGGGAACACGGGGAAAGAAGAGAAGGAGAGGAGGATGAGAAAGAGGAGAGGAAAGGAAGGCTTGTTAGGGGACAGGCCTGGCAGACTACAGCAAGGACGCCACCTCATTTAGTTCGGGAGAGGACAGAGGGAGGGGAGGGATGAAGGGAAGGAGAGAAGGTGGAGGAAAAGGATACTGGAGAACGATGTGGAGAGAAGGAAAACTGGGAAGGAAGTGAGGGAATGGCGTGAGTGCAAGATCAAACTAACATAATATGAAAAAAGGGATAGAAAAGAAAAGGCGTTTTCTCCACATACCGCTTCCTCAGGCAGAGTAGAGTAGCAGGCAGGAAAACAATAGAAAATCGACATGATCGTTGGAAAGAACCAGCATGAAAATTTTTAGTGGAAGCAGACTAGGATATGCTTGGCACCACAATTATAATCTTTTACCTCTCATTCTGAAAATTAATAAAAAGAGGCCAAACAGTTGCAGAATGTTTGTGGAATTATCGATCCTCCATAATTACTCTGCATCATTGCCAGACTGGAAATGTACACTAATTATTTAGCTGTGGCCTATTGTGTAGAAATCTTTGTTTTGCCGAAATTTAAATGCAATTATGAGTTTTCCCCTAACTACTGCTACAGGTGACTTATTCCACTGTTCCACTGGGCAGGTATAAAGTACATAGCATAGAGAAGCTGAAAGACATAGAATGGCAGAGAGAGAGTGAGAGGGAACACAGAGAATAAAGATAGGAAATGAGAAGACTCTCAGACACTGACAGAGACAGCGAAAGGAGAAGCAAAGAGAGTGACAGAGAATTTGTGTGTGTGTGTGTGTGTGTGTGTGTGTGTGTGTGTGTGTGTGTGTAAGAGAGAGAGAGAGAGAGAGAGAGAGAGAGAGAGAACAAGGTGGACAGGTGACTAACAAGTGCTGGCAGGGAGGGCGTGATAGTAGCTGCGTCGGGAGGAGAACTCGGTGAGGCTTGACCTTCGGCCTTACCTGTAACCACTCGCACCTGATGTGACCTGACACACATCCTCTCACCTCACGCACCTGAGCCGCATTTTCAGTTTATTCCATTATTTATTTATTTATTTTTTATTTTTAGTTTGTAGGAGGTATATTGCCGAGATCGTGATTAAATCTGAATTAACCAAAAACACCAAATATCAACCATCCTTTGGCCTCTAAATCCTTTTAGGCAAATTTGATTGGAGAGACTAAATCCACTAGAACACCAGGCGTCCATTAATTTGCTGGAGTACTTGGAAGTATTTGGCTTGCTGTAGTGTAATAATATATAGGTATATAGGCTACTACATAGAGTGAGTTATGGGCTCCCCTTCTACCATATAAATACATGACCAAAATTAATGGCATATGAAAAGAGGAATCAGTCGGAAAGAAAGCAGACTTCAAAGCAGACACTAAAAAAAAAAAAGAAAAAAAAAAGGAGACAGTGAAAACACACGGACAAACACAAAAACAGAAATATAAGCACAAAATGGCCTTGAATGAAGCAATCAGGCAATACTTAAATGAAAACAAACTCAAAAAAAAAAAAAAAAAGCAAAGCAAAGCAAAGATACAGACTAAATATGGGTTGAGGAAACTGCAAATTTTTTAAGTTGCGAAAATGGAAATAGGGGGTGAAAGCAAGAATAACCTAGCAAATGAAGCGGGATGAAGCTAAGAATCAACACTTTCGGGCTGCTATAACAAACTCCCCGGGAATTTAAAATCGCTTGGAGGTAGCTGGAAAAGAATACGAGAGTTGCCCCGACCATGAGAGGATTACAGGCATTATCCCCCTTTACTCTAACTTGGCCTAAAATTGCCATCTATCATTCTTGAACACTGAGTTGTGACAATGGATTAACACCATATTATGATGCTAGTCACGAAGAAGAGCCTTGGATAAGATGTAGAGTCATAGGATTCTCTTATTCTGCCACTGAAGTACATGTATCGGGCTGTTAAAGGAAGAAAATTTGGGCCAAGTTAAGGTGAAAGGGGTATAATATAACAGTGAGGTTCTTATGACTCGCTCTCAGTTGAATAAAATCGTCTATAATCGCCTGGAATAGAATACGAGAGTTGCTCCGACCAGAAGAGGGTGATTGTTGCCAGTAATACCTCTCAGACACACATGATTCACTCTCAGTTGAATAAAATCGTCTGAAGTTAAGGGGAAGAGAGTACGAGAGTTGTGTGGCCATGGGAGGGTTGAGGGGGAGTAGAGAATAACAGAAAGAGGGGCGATTAAGGAAAAACGGGCGCGTGCAGTAAAAAAAAAAAAATAATAATAAGGAAATAATAAAAATGCAAAAGAGAACTGAACAAAAACAAGCAAAATAAACTGGAGATAATGAAGAATTAAATAATCAGAGAAAAAGTAACATAATAGCTACAGTTGATAAAAACATGATAAAACAATGAGGAGTAAACTGAGAGAAAAATGGATGAAAAACTAATTATTGGTGTGCCCTAAAAATACTTCATTGGGTTGAATGGCAATGTTCGTAACCCTTTCAGCCTGAGGACGTACTCTTTATATTATTCTCACTATTTCCAGACGATATTCTTATGCTTTGCAGAAACCATTTGTAGTGACGGGTTTAAAAACATTCTCCACTAATCTCATCAGAACCCGATATATCTTCGTAAACTGTATAAAATCGTCTGAAGGTACCAAGGAAAAAAAAAGTGCGCTATCGGGTAGAAAGGGCTGAAACTGAGAACGCGAAGGTAAGAACAAGTTCCCGAGTTTTCACGTGATTTTCTGAAGCACTTGATGATGACAGAACATGTCTAGCCTTTATGTATCGTTGCTGACAACACACATCTGACAGTTACAGGTGTGCCATCAGTGACAATAAAAAACTAGAAAGCTTTCAGAGAGCGCATACCTTCACGAACGCCAATAAAATGTAAGATTTACTGTTGTGATTCCTCTTTCCTACCAGACAGATACGTTTGCGGTCTCACATAGTCAGTCAGTCAGTTATACTGACTTAGACTAGTCTATTACTGAATATCAGAGATCGTACATATTCACCAACGCTAATGCAGTTTTTATTCCTGCATCCGGACCCGGAACTACCTCAAAATCTAATCAGTTTTTCCTTAATCCACTGCCCACCGATCCACCAGATTTTATTGAAATCCGATAACGTTTTGAGATATCTTGTCCACAAACAGACAGACAGAGAGACACGGCTGAATACGAGTACATAAATTCCTCCGACTTCACTAGCGGAGGTAATAAAGCGTTTGCATACATTTCCGCTCCCTCAGCTTCAATAATACTGCCATTGGTCTCGTAAGAAGCAAAGACACGCAGAATAAACAAGTGACAAAGGAAATTTTAATATGGAAAAATGGGATAAAATATAAGATTTAGTGATGCGGGGATGGGCATCATAAATCTCTCATGGTCGATTTTTCAGTGTCTTACCTGTATCCTTATATTCTTTCAACAAGTATTTTTTTTTTTAGCTTCATAATGCATTTCATCTAATCTGCGTATCTGTATTCTCCCCAGTTCTTGATTAGCATATTTTTCGACATTTCCTTCTTTAACTCTCGCTTTGTAAATACAACTCAAGTAATTTATTCCAGCTAACGGCAGACGATTTTTCAGTTGTGAGTGAGTCTTGGGAGCCTGAGAGTGCCAGTCATAGAAGAAATACAAACAGAATAGACAGACAATGAATAACTGAAGTAAACGAGTGAAAAAATCATGAAACAAGATAAACAAAGCAAACAAGTGGAAGCAAACAGAATATGTAACAGGAACAAATCAAATAAAAGTACAGGAAACGTTAGAATAAATTGGTTTAGTGAAGTAAAAAAAAATCGAAGTAGTGGTTTGTGGCCCAGAGGAGAGATTGTGGGTGCTGGGTCCCTTAATCCCATAATGTGTGTAGCGGGGAGGGCCAGTGAACCTAGCCTAGCCCCCCCACTCATCCCTTCACCCTCCCCCTCTTTAGCCCCCTTCCCCCCTTGTCTGCCCCCTCCCTCTTTCCCTTTTCCGTCTTCCATCTGTGTATTCCCCGACTCCTTGCCTCTCTAACCCCCCTCCTCCTGTCTTTCTTCCCCATCCTGAGCCTAGCCCTAGCCCCCTATCCTTTCCCCTGTCTATCTCTCCTTTCCCCTGTCTGGCTCCCTCCCCCTGTAACGCCCTACCCATTTCTTAATTCTTCCAGCACCTACCTTCTGTCTAGTTCCCTCGCCCTGTCTAGCCCCTTCTCCCTGCCTAGCCCGCTCCCATTATCTAGCCCCTCTATCTGTCTAACTACCTCCCCCAATCAAGCCCCCTGCCCCTGATAGCCCCTCTCCTTCAATCCAGTAGACGATGGATACAAAAATAGTTCATTTATTCAGAAGCAGTCTATTTTAAGTATACGAAAGTGCTTACTGTATGCAAAAGTAAGCCGTGGATACGAGAGCAATCTATTTAGTATGCAAAATTAGTGCATTTATGCAACGGCGGTTCCGTGAGAAAAGTCTCAGGTTTTCGTAGCCAAGATCAATACGATAGTTAATCCACTGTAGACTAAAGTTCCATCCGAACATGAACCCTCTCTAGGTCGGGGTAATTATAGCACTGAATTTTAGCTAAGACAAGAAGTGTTTATGCACCTAAGAATAAGTCATGGAGGCCTGAGAGTGTTAACATTGATAACAAAAACCCTCTCATGGTCGGAATAATTCTTATATTCTTTTTTGAATTAACATCAGACGATTTTATTCAGCTGAGTGAGTCACAGGAGACAGATGGCGTTAACGTAACTTCAATATTTAGTAACACAAGCATAGTCAAGCAGCCTCTGTGATATATTTGACAGCACTGATTGATCAAGGTAGTCCTCAGTTTAGACTAAAGAGTAAACAGTCGTAAACACTAAGAATGTTGTATCATTCAGTAGCCATTCCATCATAGCTGCCAAGAGATACTAGCATGTTTCAGCTGCTTTGCTTTATTGTTGTTACTATCTGGCAATTTTATCTAGCTTAGGAGAACCCCTTTGTAATGTAGGTTAATGTAGGATGGCTCGAACACCTGCAGTTCGAATTCCTCTCAGAATCTATACTCCATTTCACGAAGTCTGGCACGATCAGTGACGTCCTCAACGCCTGTAGTGTTGATGTAAATCCTCTGCACTAGGTGAACTTGTATTTATTACCTTGAGAACCATTATACAAAGGCAATACAAAAAGGTATGTCCACTACTGAGTACCTTTATCAATGCTGCAGGTGTTGATGACATCACTGATGGTGCCAGACTTGGTGAAATAGAGTATAGTTATCATCATCTGGAGATAGCAAGAATAATGTAAAGGAAAAATTACGTCCACGGTCTGAAGGGTTGAGGTAGCCCTACAGGTGACAGAGGTGATGATAATCCACTGTAATAGCCACTAGTCACTTACGTAGCCCCCAGACACATGAGTAGCCCTGTTTATTTAAGCAGTCTCCCATAAGTCTCTGGTCGTATTGATAGTCCCCCTCCAAATGCATACCAGGGTAATACCAACCCACGCACCAAAATATCGCCCAGACACCCATCATATTAGCCCCAACCCACCTATCTGAGTAGCACCAACCCACCCTCGACATGTACCCCAACCCACCTACCAAAGAAGTCCCAGTCCGCTTGATAGAATAGCCCGATCCCGCCAGAGTAGACCCTGTCCACTAAAGTACACAGCCCATAAAAGAAGACCCAACCCATCCAAAGGAACCCATTTCACAAGAGCAGCCCCAGTTTACCAAAATATTCCCAACCCACCAGAGTAGCACCGACCCACCAGAGTAGTCCCAGTCCACCAAAGCATCCCCAACCCACCCACTAGAGTAGTCCCAACCCACCAAAGCAACCCTAACCCACCCACTAGAGTAGTCCCAACCCACCAAAGCAACCCTAACCCACCCACTAAAGTAGCCCCAAGCCCACAGAATGGCCCTAACCCACCTACCACAGTAGCCTCAGCACAAAAGAGTACAGTGCACAAAAGAGTACAGTATCTCCTCTCTCCACTAGAGTAGCCCTCAGTTCGCCCACTGAAATAGCCCCAACTCACTCACCACGCTATCCCCCGCCCGCCAGAATAGCACCAAACCATCCACCACAGTAACTCCAACATACCGTAGTAGCCCCTACCTTACCAGTGTAGCCTCAGCCCATCATACTAGTCCACCCTCCCCTTCCCGCACCGAGTAAGACCCACAAAAGTAGCCCTCGCGCCATTTCCACCAAGCTGGATTTGTGGAGGGCGTTTCTGGCTAAAGCGACCGTCCCTCACTCGAGATAGACACGTTAAATCCGTAAAGTCCTCGTCATATTTACCACGCCTTTCAAATTTTCTTGCTCTCTTCTCTGAGGTATGGGGGAGAAACTTGCACAGTACGAATACATAAAGAACTTGCGGCTGTTAACTTAAAAAAGAATGATAAATAGTGATGAGATATTTTGTAAACAAACTGAAGGCGGTCTTCAGGGCGGGACGTCAGTGACTTATATACATGGGAGCTTATTTCTACATTTCTGACAGTATTTGCGTTTAAAACATATAACGTAAGCTGAAAAATATGCACGCACTTTTCAGCTATTCTGTTTTTCTTAAAACCAACTAAGATGGAGCACCTATTTTATTCCAGAGCATAGCTACAGACATTCATAAGTATTAAATAAGTTTTGGAAACGCAAAGCGACGTTAATGGAGCACTATATCATCAATGGAACAGATGTATGTGGTCGTTAACATATCGAGAGCAACCTAAACTATGATAGAATGTTCGGCAAATGTTCAGAGAAACAGCTTAAATCCCCGTATCTTCAAATTTCTAATAACACAGTGTATCCAGGATCGTCTTTTGTTCCACTATATAAATGATTTTTGATGAAGCAGACTCGAAAAAAGAAATATTAATATACCTTTAGGATGTCCGTATGCAAACGCATAGACAAGCAGCATATCTCATGAAATGCAGCAGTAGTAAATATTGTGTGTGACTAGTTAAGAAAAGGAAGAAACACCAAATGAAATTGATGTTTCTTTTGCTGTAGGTTTTTTGGTGCTGTTCCTTGATGAAATTCTGCAAAGGCATAATATTTCCGTAAGCTTTCCAACGTACTGTAACTAGGCATCTGGAAATATACAGTTCATTATGTCAACTTTTTTATATTTGAAATTTTACATGCTGTCGGTCTTGAGCGCTCTCTTTTCTTTTCTGTGTATTATGAATGGAGTTAGTAAGTGTCTGAATACTGTAAAAACGAAGAAATTCCATGAGAGATATCAATGTCTTTTTGTCAGTAAACTGCAGTGTACAGTATATTAGTATTTCCTTCCTGTTTTACTTTATGGACTGGTAACTGATACTTGAAAAAACCCTTAGAAAGTAAACATGAGAGTACTCAGAAATGAATGGAACTGAAATTATTATGTAATAGAAGGTAGACATAGAATTATAATAAAACTTATTTTTGGATGGGAGAGCAAATGAAAGTAGAGAAAGTAATCAGCACAGTTAAAATCACAAAAGGAAACTTACAGGTCATCTTTAGTACAATCCACATCATACAGACAACCAGGGTAACAGAATCGCAACCCAAAGATGGGATGAGAGAGAAAAAAAAAAGGTAAATAAAAAACATGATTATATAAAATTCATAACGCTGCGCGGGGCTAGGTGAAACACGCAAACAACTCAGAGTAAAGGCAGATGAGAAAGGCCCTCGTCCTGCAGTCCCGGACTGCCTCAGGCTGATGGTGGCTGTGACAACCAGAAAAAAATATAGTGAGAAGTCTTCAGCCAGAAGTATACTACTACCACTACTACTACTACCACTACTACTACTACTACTACTACTACTACTACCAATAATAACATCAATAATAATGGTTGTTCAAATGAGAACTTCGAAAAGTACACCAGTGGATTTACATTACTTCGTGGTGCCTCCTGCTACAAGTCTATTTATTAATGTTTCTTTTTTTCTTTTTTTTTTCACATGACACGTTCATAGTCTTCTGTTTATCATTATGCAAACCACGTCAGTATTCAAACTATATAAATGATAATGTGAAGGTTTAATAAACTAAATAAGGCACGGAGGAAAAATACCTTTGTAAGAAAATAACATAAGCGACTGTTAAGATGTAAAATGCAAAGTAAATCACCAGAAAAAGAGACTTCTGCAAGAAAAAAAAAAAAAATAAAGGCGTAATAAGCAAAACAGATCCCTGAGAAAGAGGTGCCAGCGAGCCTCCCAAGGTCAGGAGAGTAGGGCGTGAAGACTGCATCTGGCTGGAATAACACGGAGAGGGGGTATGATATCTAAATTGAATCGTGTCTCTGTACAAAGTCATCTGGGACCATGAGAGAGAGGGGAGCAGATCCGCCACCCCAACTCTGCCCTTCTCTCCCTCCTTCCTTTTGCTTACACCTCGGGTGGAAATTCGTGAGGTAGCTTATGACTTGTGCTGTGTATGATTAGATATGCCCTCTCTCTCTCTCTCTCTCTCTCTCTCTCTCTCTCTCTCTCTCTCTCTACATATATATATATATATATATATATATATATATATATATATATATATATATATATATATATATAGGGATCCTCTATGGTACAGTGGTAAAGTGTGCGTTTTCGTACACTGAAGAACGAGGGTTAGCGCCTCGCCAGGGTAAAAAACTTTGGGAGCGTTCTTCTGGCCACGTACTGCATTGGCGGACACAAGGGGTGCTGTGGTTGGACCAGTGTCGCATACTATAAAGTATACTTGCACCCAGTCGGCTTGCGCGGGCCGATTACACTTGGTTCAGAGACTACATACACATCCAAAGCGATTCCAACACAACAGTTACACTTACAAGCACTACTCACCCTACGTACAATCTCTACTAGACAGCGTAAGCCACTTGGTAGAGATACATTGGCTGTATCGTCCCCACTTCGGTAGGGATATGCCGGTCCTGCAGTGGACACTCAAACGGCTGATGAGATTATATATATATATATATATATATATATATATATATATATATATATATATATATATATATATATATATATATATATATATATATATATATATATATATATATATATATATATATATATATATATATATATATATATATATATATATATATATATATATATATATATATATATATATGTAAGTGCCAACATCGTGAACAAGAAAATTAAGGTACCCAGTTGCAACAACTTCAGCACAAATCCATGGAAGAATGAAGTTGTGGACGCATGATATAAAAATATGCGTGTTTCAGCGATACGCTTATGTATGGTGGTTGCTGTACATATGTGCTTAAAAATATGTAAAAACACTTATATATCGGTAAAAAATCATCAGCATTATGATATTCATCGTAATTTCTACCCCAAAACCACACATGGATTCTGTAGGGTCCAGAAAAAGAAGAAGGAAAAAAAAAAAAGGGGGAACTCATACCGGTATACAGTATGTTATCTACCATCACAGGATTCATTGAAAGTAATCATTTAAGGCTACGGATTTCATATCTGTTTTATTCGGCCTACCGCGAACTTTTGCCTTTTTAATTCATCTTGGCATGTTGGCTAGGGCGTCCCAGGCTTTAAAAGTCGAGGGAGATGGGTTTTATTCAAGAATATAAAAATGATGTCATGTGAATCCGTATTCTTTTGGGCAAAGGGGGCTTCACAGCACGTCTCCTTGCATGCTAAATGATGCTGGGTATCTTCTGAACTCCTCCCATCAAAGAGGCCATTACTGAGAAGAATAAAATTGTTTGGTGTAAGTATATAAAAACATGATCTGACTGGAGGTCAGTAACGAAACTGTGGTTTATATAATTTGCTTCATGTTAATATGCAGCCCACTAAAATTAAATTATAAGGAAGGAGTGCAAGGGAGTCTTTTTAATCCAAGAGAATGCTGGTGATAAATTACCAATATGCTGGGAATCGAACCAGGGACTCTCAGGTGAGAACCAGGCAGCATACCACTACACCACGACCAGGTAAAAGTTAACTCACGTTGTCACAATCTTGTAACCAACGTCCCTCCGCCCCCACTGTGGGCATCAAGAGGATGAGTACAGTACAGGTTTCTCTCTTCAGAATGCTGGTGACAGATGCTCTAGACATACTCTCCGTTCAGCACCACACAATTATAGCCCAAGTGTCCAGTGTCGCCGCCTGGTGCGCTGCTCTTGGCCTGACCTTTGAGAGTAATTATGAGTTAAGGGAAGGGGTGTCACGTGAACCATTTCGTGACGTGATACCAACAGGACGTGACTTAAGATCGCCTTTGTTGGGGAATAACCATCTTCTTTTACATCTTCTCACATCTTTGGACTCGGACTAATATCTGCCTGTCTTTTATCTTTGTCAGGACTTTTATTATTCATATTATTTCTTTTTCTTCTGTATTTCGATATCGTTTGATTCTGACTCATATATTCCTTCGTCTCTTATGCATGCTATTTCTGTTTTTCTTACACATATCTTTTAACATCTTTTCATTTTGACTGATATATTCCTTTGTCTCTTATCCATCCTATTTGTGTTTCTCTTCTGTAAATCATTTGGCAGTTTTTAAAATTATTTGCGTGTCACTTATCTCTCCTCATATTATTATTGCGTTTTTTCTTAAGTATATCTCTAGTTATCTTCTTACTCTGTCTCATACCTGTCTGTATATCTTGTCAGTCCTATGCCTTCTATTGTTATTTCTGTTATTACTGTATGTATATCTTTTAACATTTCCTTATTTTTTTTTCTTTTCTGACGTCGCTCACATCTGGAAACTTTTGGTTTTGCTGTTATCTGCCTGTATCACTAAGGTATATACCTTTTGTGTCTGTTATTCCTGTTTGTATATACTTGCTTATTTTGACATCTTTGTACTCAGCATTCATATATAGCTTACATTTAGCTTTTGACATCTAGTGCTACTTTTTTTTTCCCCTACTGCTGCCCGTCCCTTCTCGTCTTTTCCTTCATCCCGTCCCTAGTTGAAAATGGAAGTAAAGTTGATTATGAAATTATAATAATAATGATGATAATGATAGTGATGGTGAATTTTTTCTCTTTCATAGACTGGGGTCTTTTGGAAGATTTCCCTGTGTGTCTTGGAACAAACCTCTGACATTTTGCTTCATTCGTGTTTCATTCGTGTTTGTATTTTCTCTCACATTCCGTATGCACATGAAAAAGTTTACATGCCTTTTTTAACATGACAGTCAACGGCAACTTTTCGAGATCGACTTCATTAGACGCAGCAGATTTGTGTGAAAATTTTTTCCCATAGGACGGACCAGAAAATTTTAAGGAGTTGATATGAGTAAGTGAAGGACACTTTTATGATAGCTCTCTTGCCTTTTGTGTTCCTTCCGCTCTGTTGCTGAATTTTTCCCACTGGTGTTTAAGATTAGGATTAGGAGAGGGATGAAAATGATGATGAATCTCAGTCCAACACTCCCATCCCCCAGCCCCGTACACACACACACACATACACACACACACACACACACACACACACACTCCTTTCCACATGTCCTCCCATTTCCTCCTCTCCACACTCCCTCTTCCATTCTCCCCACTAACTCTTCTTCTCCCTTCCAACATCAGTATCTTTCTTTTCCCCCTCTTTATTATTATTTTTTTTTTTTTTTTTTTTAAATGCGAGGAAGAAGGAACCAAAGGCCAAGAGCCCGCAGTAACAGTTCCCTCCAAGAGAAAAACAAAATACAATAGAGAGCCAAATTCAAGATCCGATCATTTTGAGATGCCTGGACACACTACGTTTGAAAGACTGGAGATCATAGGCAGGAGGAAATACAGACAGAGGGAGACAGTTCCAGAGCTGACCTGTTGCATAAATGAAAGACTGGAAGTAACGGTTAACTCTTGCATTAGAGAGCTGGACAGAAAAGGGATGAGAGTTTGCTGCCAGACGGGTGCTACGCGCCCGTCGTAGAGGTGGAGGAATGCAAGCAGACAGTTCAGAGGAGCAGTGACCATTAAAGTAGCGATAGAAAAGAGATAAAGATGCAACAGTGCGGCGAAGAGACAGAGGTTGAAGGGAGTCAGTAAGAGGAGGAGAGTTAATGAGACGAAAAGCCTTTGACTCCACCCTATTGAGAAGAGCTGTATGTGGGGAGCCTCCCCACACATGAGAGTTGTACTCCACACAGGGGCGGATAAAACCCCTGTATAGAGTCAACAATTGTGCAGGGGTAAAGAAAGAGCGGAGTCGGCTTAGCACACCCAATCTCTTGGAAGCAGATTTTACAAGAGATGTAATATGATCTTTCCAAGATAAGTCCCGAGTAAATGAAACCCCAAGCATGTTCAAGGATGATGCAGGATTAAGCTGAATATTATTAAACATTAGTGGGTATACCTGTGGAAGATTTTGTCGGGTTGACAGGTGTAAGAACTGAGTCTTAGATGCATTAAAGACAACCATATTATTTTTACCCCAGTCAGAGATATGAGCCAAGTCAGACATTAGGTGTGCCATAGCCTCATCCCTTGTTTGTTGAAGTAACTGTTGAGATGGGCGTTGCGGGAACCGAATGGAAAGGTGAAGGGTGGAGTCATCAGCATATGAGTGGATAGGGTTAGATGTACAGCTTAGAAGATCATTGATGAATAAGAGGAAGAGAGTTGGTGATAGGACAGAGCCCTGAGGAACACCACTGTTGATAGATCTAGGAGAAGAACGATGGCCGTCTACGACAGCGGCTATAGAACGACCAGAAAGGAAGCTAGCGATGAAGGCACAGATAGAAGGATAGAAACCGTAGGAGGGCAGTTTGGAAATTAAAGATTTATGCCAGACTCGATCGAAAGCCTTTGAGATGTCAAGTGCAATGGCAAAGCTTTCGCCAAAGTCCCGAAAGGAGGATGACCAGGAGTCTGAAAGGTAGGTGAGAAGATCGCCAGTGGAGCGTCCCTGACGGAACCCATACTGACGATCGGAAAGAAGGTTGTGATAGGAAAGATGCCTTAAAATTTTTTTATTAAGAATTGACTCGAAAACTTTTGAAATACAGGACGTTAAAGCAATTGGACGATAGTTGGAGGGTTGGGAGTGGTCACCCTTCTTTGGGACTGGCTGAATGAGAGCAAACTTCCAGCAAGAAGGAAAGGTACAAGTTGACAGACAAAGGCGAAATAGTTTGCCTAGGCACGGTGTAAGCACAGAAGCACAGTTTTTGAGAACAACAGGAGGGACCCCATCAGGCCCATATGCCTTGTTAGTACTGAGGCCAGTAATGGCAGAAAATACATCAACTGAAGAAATTTTAATGTCAGCCATGAGGAAGTCAGAGGGGGGAAGTGATGGAGTAACAGCACCGGAATCGTCTAAGGTGGAATTGGAGGAGAAAGTCTGTGCGAAGAGATCTGCTTTATCAGTAGAAGAAATAGCTACAGAACCATCAGAGTAGAAAAGAGAAGGGAAGGATGATGAGGTAAAGTTGTTAGAAAGATTTTTGGCAAGGTGCCAGAAGGAGCAGGAAGAATTCGAGTTGGAGAGTTGAGAGCATTTAGTATGGATGAAATTATTTTTAGTAGAGCGAAGAACAGACTTAGCACGATTCCGGGCAGAAACGTAAAGATTATGTGATTCAGGGGTGGGTTGGCTCCGGTACCTTTTGTAGGCCTTCTCCTTGTTGCGGACAGCATTAGAACAAGCGTGATTAAACCAAGGCTTTCTTGCGTTAGTCAAAGGATATGAGAAAGGAATGTATGCTTCCATGCCCGAGAGAATAACCTCCGTAATGCGCAAGGCACACTCAGATGGCTCACGGCCATGGAAGCAATAATCATTCCAGGGAAAATCAAAGAAGTACTACCTGAGGGCCTCCCAGTCCGCAGCTCCAAAATGCCACAGACGACGTTTCCCTGGAGGGTCCGCAGGCCGTACTGGAGCGATAGGACAGGTTAAGGTAATCAGGTTGTGATCGGAGGAGCCCAACGGAGAGAAAAGATTAACAGAGTAAGCAGAAGGATTAGTTGTGAGGAAGAGGTCAAGTATGTTGGAGCTCTCTCCAAGGTGGTCAGGGATACGGGTAGGGTGCTGTACAAGCTGCTCTAGGTCATTAAGGATAGAAAAGATGTAGGCTTGTTCACCAGGTGGATCCGTGAAAGGAGAGGAGAGCCAAAGGTGGTGGTGAACATTGAAATCTCCAAGAATGGAGATTTCAGAGAAAGGAGAAATGGACAGAATGTGTTCCATCGTAGAAGTAAGATAGTCGAAGAATTTTTGATAGTCAGTAGAATTAGGGGATAAGTAAACAGCACAGATATATTTAGTCAGAGAATGACAGGAAAGCCGAAGCCAGAGAGTGGAGAATTCAGAAGAATCAAGTTCAGGAACACGAGAGCAAGATAAGTCGTTGCGTATATATACACAACAGCCACCTTTGGCTTTGAAATGAGTATAGAGAAAGTAGGAGGATACAGAAAAGGGTTTGCTGTCAGTTGCCTCAGACAGCTGAGTCTCCGTTAGAAAAAGAAGGTGAGGTTTAGAGGAGGAGAGGTGGTGCTCAACAGAGCGAAAGTTAGATGAAAGGCCGCGAATGTTGCAGAAATGAAGAAGAAGAGAGTCAGACAGTGGTTCCAGGCACCTCGAGTCGTCACCGGGAGAGGGGCAGATGGCGGGGGCATTTATGGTCCCCCCCTGGGGACTCCGAGGCTGGGTGAATTGACGCCATTTTGGTGAATTTTGAATAGGAAGTGTAGTGTGTACTGTGCATGTAGTTTGGTGAAGATAGATAGAGAAATTTGTACTGGAGAGCATGCTGGCCTACTCTCTGTGTAACTGAGACACTGAAAAAGTTCAGCAAAGGGGGATGGTCAGGAACTAGTCCTGAGGGCTGATGAAACGGGAGCTCCAGCACTCCCTGTCATCAGCTTTCCATCCACCTCGGGAGTACTGCCCTGCTCGACTGGTGCTACAGTCTACTCCTCCAGACTCTTAACTCCTCACATTTCCCTATTCTCCCTTCTATGCCCCTTCCCCTCCCCACATTTCCCGTCCACTCCCATGTATACCCCTCCTCCTCACCCCTAAACTCCTCCCCTCTTCAGAACCTCTCCTTCCTCTCCTCATATCCTCCCTCCCCATCCCACACTTCCCCTTCTTCTCCAACACCTCTTTCCCCTCCTCTACATGCTCTTCTAAAGCCCTCTTCCCCATCCCACACTCCCCAGCAACCCCCTCCTCCACCCGACGCTCCCCCACCTTCTCCATTTCCTGTCTTCCCCTCCCAGCACTCTTCCTCACGTCCTCTGCACCTCCCCTCCCCTCTTCTCACCATACCCCTCCACTTCTCCCCAGCATCTCCTCTCCCCACACTCCCCTTCCCCTTCACCATCAATTCCCCTCCCCCTCCTCACCCTCACTCCCCCCCTCCCCCGTCTTTGAGCTGCTACCAAAAGGCCTTAAGCTGAACCGAGTCATTTCTCTCATGACTTCTAATCGGTTGTAAGTCTCGAACGAGGGAGGGGAGGGGGAGAAGCAGGGAGTGAGAGATGGAGGGATAGAGGCAGGGAGAGTGCGGGGAGGGGGAGGGGAAGAAAGAGGGGGGTGGAGAGGTAAGGGCATGGAGAGGGAAGGGGGGGTAATGGAGAGAGGGAGAGAGGGTAGGAGCAGGGACAGGGAAGGAAGGAAGAGGAGAGAGAGAGAGGGGAAGGGAGAAGGAAGAGAGGGAGGGGACACACTCGAGATGATAGGGTAGAATGGTCGGAAAGGGAGGAAAGGACAGGAAGGAGAAAGGGGGGAAAAGAATTATCAAAATAAGGAATAGTGAAAGGAGAGACTATTTTAAAAGATGAAATTAGAGAATGCATAGACATGGGTGAAAATGGAAAAAGGAAGAGATGAGAGGAGCACTAAGAAAGTAGGTGGGGAAGCGGAAAGGGCATGGGAAACAGAGGAAAGGTGGACAGAGAAGGAAGGGGAGGTTGGAGAGAGAAGAGAAAGGAGATACGAGCGAGGAAGAAGAGCAAGATGGATGAGGAAGAGATAATATGTGGGAAGTGGAGATTGAGGGGATCGAGATATAAGGAAGATGAAGAAGACGAAGAACAAGGAGGAGGAGGAGGAGGAGGAGGAGGAGGAGGAGGAGACAGAGAGAGAGAGAGAGAGAGAGAGAGAGAGAGAGAGAGGCAGGTAAGGACTATCTCCCAGTGTCCCAGGAATGCAATCTCACACAATAGGTACATTTGACTTAACATCTAATCTCCTCTGGCTCTTCCTCGTCTTTCTCCCTTCACCTCCCCTACCCTCCCTCGCCCTATTCTTCCTCCCCTCCATCTCTCCCTCCAGCCATTCCCCCATTTCCTCCCCTACATATCCTCTCTCCCTTCATTCCTCCACTCCTCCATTCCCTCCCCTACATTTCCTCCCTTCCTTTATCCATCCCTTCATTCTCTACCTCCCCTTAATTTTCGTTCCTCCTTCCTTCCATCTCCCTACTTCCTAATGTTCTTCCTTTTTCCCCGCGGCCTTCCGCCCTTTTCCTCCCTCCCTTCCTCTCTCCCTTTTCAATTCTTCCCTTCCTCCATCCCTCCATTTTTCATTCATCCATTCATCCATCGTTCCTTTCATCTCTCCACCCACCTTTCCTTCCATCTCTCCACCCATCATTCCTTCCATCTCTCCACACACCTCTCCATCCATCTCTGCACCCATCATTCCTTCCATCTCTGCACCCATCATTCCTTCCATCTCTCCACCCACCATTCCTTCCATCTCTCCACCCACCATTCCTTCCATCCATCCATGCCTTAATTCACCATCCATCAGTTTTTTCAACCATCCATTCATCCATCATCCCTTCCATCCATAAAGAGATAAGATTCATCCATCTATCCTTCTCTCCTACACTTCACCCATCCACTCTTCCCTCCTACACTTCACCCATCCACTCTTCCCTCTTTCCTCTCTCTCCTTTCTCCATTCCCCCACTCTAGCTCCAACCCCCACCCTCTCTCAAACCCCCCACTCTCCCTCCAACCCCCGTCTCCCTCCAACCCCCCCCTCTCCCTCCAGCCCCCCACTCTCCAAGTCCAACCCCCACTCTCCCTCCAACCTCCACTCTCCCTTCAACTCCCCTTCTCCCTCAAACCCCCCATTCTCCCTCCAACTTCCAACTTTCCCTCCTGCCCCAACTCTCCTTCAACCACCACTTTCCCTCCAGCCCGCCTCTCTCTCTCTCTCTCTCTCTCTCTCTCTCTCTCTCTCTCTCTCTCTCTCTCTCTCTCTCTCCTCCTCCTCCTCCTCCTCCTCCTCCTCTCCCTCTATCATCTTCCTCCCCACTTCAGTATCTTCTTCTTCTCCCCGTGTTCTTTATTCCCCCCCCCCAGTCCTAGAGTAATGGTCCGTAATCCGGTCTAATGCCCGGTCCTGCGGTCTGACCCTCCCGGTACAGAAGTTGGTGTTATGGCAGACAGTACTGAGATGGGGACAGTACCGGGATGGGGACAGTACTGGGATGGGGACAGTACCGGGATGGGGACAGTACTGGGATGGGGACAGTACTGGGATGGGGACAGTACCGAGATGGGGACAGTACTGGGATGGGGACAGTACTGGGATGGGGACAGGACTGGGGTGGGGACAATACTGGGGTGGGGACAGTATTGGGAAGCAGTATTGGAGTGGGAGCAGTATTGGAGTGGGAGCAGTATTGGAGTGGGAGCAGTATTGGAGTGGGAGCAGTATTGGAGTGGGAGCAGTATTGGAGTGGGAGCAATATTGGAGTGGGAGCAGTATTGGAGTGGGAGCAGTATTGGCGTGAGGGCAGTATTGGAGTGGGAGCAGTATTGGAGTGGGAGCAGTGTTGGCGTGAGGGCAGTATTGGAGTGGGAGCAGTATTGGAGTGGGAGCAGTGTTGGCGTGAGGGCAGTGGTGTATGATAATCGACTAGTAAAGCAGTACTAATCATGTGACATATGGCGGTGTTATGGGATTAGGATTATTATGAATTATTCGCAGAGCTATCCCCTACCCTCATGGAAATTGCACAGCACTCCCCTAAGCTCACAAGTTTTTCTCCTCCTCCTTCCTCCTCCATTTCCTCCTTTTCTTCTTCTTCTTCTTCTACTTCTTCTTCCTATACCCAGGCATTTATACGTAGCTTCCAGAAGACATTTTGAATTGGATGGCCCTGATATGGCTTTTAGTAACCCTCTAACTTCTAAGCTACTCTCCAAAGATGATATAAAATAATCTGGATACACAAAAGATAAAAAGGTGAGAAAAAATCACATGGCTAAAATGGTTAAGGTATGAGACTCACAAAGAACATTAGAATGAATTCCCTCTAGTATCTCATATTTTCACTCGCAGGAAGGGCAGGAGACAAGAGAAGATTTTGCACTCTCCTTTACCTGTAATTTCTTGGAAAGAAAAAAAAAGTAGCTTATAATAGTAATCCCCTCGGGACTAAGATTTTTTGTTTTCAAATGAAAGTAAGACAAGGGGATATGTATACAGTCCTTGTCCTACCTTCAGAAAGTAATCATAGTTACGATAGATCTTAAATTTGTCTGTGAATGAGGCCCTTGCGAGGTGTGTAGCGACCCGATACTAGGCCACCATAAAAAAAAAGAAAAAAGAAAATGTAATGTATGTGATATCCTGTTAGTATGATGAATTCTTTTTCTAACTTATTCAGTGCCTCCAACCACTTTAACTTTGCTTATTCAGAGTTAAAACTCTCTCTCTCTCTCTCTCTCTCTCCTGCTTCAAGTGGTGATGACGATAGGTTTGGCAATATTGGTGCTAGTGATGATAGTAAGCCTAGTGATGATGACCTAAGTGATGATGATAGCTTGGTTGGCAAATGTAATGATGATGATGATGGTGATGGTCTTAGTGAACCCGGAGAAAATGATGATGATGATGATGATGATGATGAAAGTGGCGGTAAAGACTGTGGTGAAAAATGACAACCTAAATAAATGATGATGATACGTTCTGATGGCAATGATTGTGATGCTGATGGTGATGGTGAAAGCGAGGCAAGTAAGAGCGATGATGATGATGGTGAAGATGATAGCTAAATAAGTGACAGTGATAGCTGGGCTGGTGAAAATAATCGCTGTGATGATGGTAATGATGCTGGTGTTTATAAGGTTGTCAGCAGTGATGGTGATGGTAATGATGACGATGACGATGATGGTGATGATGATGATGATGATGATTTTCTAAGGTTGACAAAAGTGACGATGATAATGATGACGATGGTGATGACGATGTTGGTCTAACTGGCAGAAGTGGTGATAGTGATGATGTCTGTTCGTCCGATGTTGATGATGATGATGATGACACCATAAAAGATAATAGTAATGATGATGACTGTAAGTAAGGTTGGAAAAAATAATGATGGTGATGATGATGACGGCAAAGGTGATAATGTAGGTCTAAGTAAGGTTGGCAAAAGTGATGATGATGATGATGGTGATGATGGGTGTTGATCATTAAGACAGAAGATAAAGGTCGTTACGGAGAAAGCCACTTCCAGCTAATTGAAATATTTATCTGTCCACATCTTCCTCTCCTCAGCCCAGAAGGTCGTATGGTAATGATGGTGATCGTGGTGATGGTGGTGGTAGTAGATGTGGAGGGAGTAATGGTATTTGTTTCTGTGGTGGTGGTTGTGATGGGGATAGTAGGTGGTGTGGTGGTGGTTGTGGTAGATGGGGAGGGAGAGATGTAGTTGTTGTTGTGGTTGATATGAGGGGAATAGTAGTTGGTGTGGTGGTGGTGGTTGTTGTGGTAGGCGTATTAGCTCTCGTAATGGTGCTTGTGGTAGATATTTTGGAAGGAGCGTTGTTGTGGTGGTCACTGGTAGATGTAGGTGGAGCAGTAATTGTTGTTATTGTTGTTGTTGTTGTTGCGGTGGTGGTGATGATGGATTTATTATTGTTGTGGTAGGAATAGTAGTTCTTGTTGTGGTGGTGAGGATTTTTCGTCTTTCGTGTATTTATTGTGGGAGTATTTGTGATAGGAGTAATAATTGTTGTGGTTGTGGTAGGAGTAATAGTGTTGTGGCGATAGTGATAGTTCTGGTAGTGGTAGGTATAATAGTTGTTATGGTTGTTGTTGTTGTTGTAGTAATAATCGGTATGTTTGTGGTGGAAGTACTTGTGGCAGTTTTGCTGTGGGTGTGGAAGAAACAGTGGTTGTTGTTGTTGTAGTTGTTACCTTTGCTGGGAGTAGGTGTGGTGTGGCGGTAGTGGTTAAGTGTGATGGCAGTGGCACTGGTGATGGTAGTGATGTTATTGAGGGTGACTAGAAAATAAAATTATGACAGAAGCAACAGTGGCTTTGCTAGTTATGCCAGCGTTATTGTCGAGAGAAGGAGTTCAAGAAGTAACAGTGACACAATGATACTGGCAAGAAAATAATATAGAAATAGTATCAGCGTTGAGAGAAAAGGAAATGGTGGTAATGGTGATGGTAGTAGCGGGCTCAGTTCAGTGATAAGAGAACAAGCGATAGAAGCAGTGGTTAGAAGAATGGTAATGGTGGTATGGCGGTGGTATTGGTGTTAATGTAGTGGACATAGAAAAAGCCATGAAAACAGTGTCAGTGAAAGTAGTGGTAACGGTGGTGGTAGTGATGTCAGTATGGAAGAGGTGTGATGAAAGTAGTGTCATTAGTTAGAGAACAGGAAGTTGTGGTAGTGGTGGTGATGCTGCTGTCAATGTGGAAGAGAAATTACTAGACGATAAAAGTGACAGTGATGGGAGAAAGGGAAGAAGTGATAGTGCTGGCGATAGTGGTAACAATACAGTGATAGGAAAGGTGATGCAAGTATTATGGATGAATGTTGTTGTAATGGTGGTGGGAGTGATGTTAGTGTAGTAATGCCAACAAAAAAAGGTGATGGAAGTAGTGTCATTGGTGGTAGAAAGGGAAACACTGGCAATGATGATGGTAGCGGTGTTAGTGTAGTGGGATGAGAAGCGATAAAAGTAGTGTAGCGTCAGTGGAAGAAGTGGTGTTGGTGGTGGTAGTGGTGTCAGTGTAGTGGTAGGAAAAAAAAAATGATGGATTAAATGTCAGTGATGAGAGAAAAGACGATGATGTAACTAATATCCTGTTGATGTATATGGATGCTGGAGGAGGAGGCGGAGGGTCATATCAGCGCCACACGCAACCTCACATCAAACAAGGTATCTTCCAGGTTCTGTTCCCGCTCTTGGTGTAGTAATCAGAGCCACCATTAGTGTCGCCAAACCTGCCCTGAAATGAGTTAAATGTTGTCAAACGTAAAAACTTTCTAGAAAATAGCCAACAAGTTTGAAAAAATTGCTAGAGCGCCAGTGAGATTTGGTATAGAACCTTAAAAATGGTCCACAGTTAAAATTAATATATATAGATCTGGAAACAAAAACACGAAGTGGCAACACCATGGGCGTTCATTAACACGGGGATCTTCTCGTGTCTCCTGCATTACCTTATCACACTTGAGCTGCTGGCAGTTTTCGCTTAATATAGATAGTGGGTCGAGAGATTTTAGCTTTAAGTGGTTTGCAGACTATACTGTGTTGGTGTTGCTAACGTCTTGGATTGTGCCATTGGTGGGGTTTTGTTCGATCAAGTCATGTGCCAAAATTGTACTGCGGTTATACAAGAAGTATGCTAGTTTTTGTGACTGTGGTTTATGCGTCACTCATTGCCCAGGTCACAAGATGCCAGATACGTCAATATGATGCGTGTTTGCTCTCTACTTCTACTTCCTGTTTTGTATATTGGTTGACTTTTGAAGATTTTGCGGTGTCCCCCATGATAGTTCTTTTACACAGGTACATTTGAAGTATACACCTCTTCCACTGAACGAATTGATAGGTCCATAACCTTCTGCTTCATAACTGTATACGCACACACACACACACACACACACATATAGATAGATAGATAGATAGATAGATATAGGTTTGTGTGTGTGTATGTGTGTGAGTGTTTTATTTACATATAGATTGTGTTCCCATAACAGGACTGTACGATAGTCACATCCAGCCATATAAGAACAATAAGGTAATTAAGGACCGTAGGATAATTCTCACTTTACAAATGTAGGGATTGGTGTTTGGGTAACTTTCTGCTCTTCTGTAATTTTTCTTCTCTAGTATACTGGGCACCATAGTCAAATCCTCCCACATACTAAACAACCTCACAAGAATCATTAAGTCATTTGCTGCCTGCTCTCCTCTGTGTTCCTTTTATTGTTGTGCCTTTATAAGCTGGTACGGCAGGAATGTAGAATGTATGATTAATAATTCAGTGTGTTGTGGTGTATGGTGAAGATAATAAGTTAAATGAAATTATTATGTTGGCAGGTTTGGTGTGTGCATTTTACATTTTTTGTCCATGTTGACCAGTGTGTGTGTGTGTGTGTGTGTGTGTGTGTGTGTGTGTGTGTGTGTGTGTGTGTGTGTGTGTGTGTGTCTGTGTGTGTACTATGCCCTTTCCCCTGTAGACAATTTAGTGAGTGGTGGGAAGAGTCTGTCGTGAAGGAATTCCTAATCTGTTTAGGCTGTCTCGCTCTTCCCTTCCTCCTCCACCCTCTTCTTCACCTCCCTACCCCTCCATTCCCCCTGCATCTTCCTTCCCTCCCTCCTGCTCCTTCTCCTCTCTCTCCCCCTCCCCTCTCCTCGGCTCTCCCTCTCCCTCCCCTCTCCTCCTCCCTGTGTCTCACCTTCCTCCCCTCCCACGCATTCTGCATTATCCCCTCTCTCACTCCCTCCACTTTCCTCACATTGCTTTTCTTGCCCTTGCTTCATCTCCCTCTGCCAACCCTCACCTCCTGTCCCTCTCCCTGCCTCACACCCTTCCTCTTCCCTTACCCTACCTTTCTCCCCCTCCCCCGTCTCACCTCTCCTGTTTCACCCTGCCTCACCTATCTTCCTGCCTCACCAATCTCTCTCTACCTACCTAACCCTCACACCTTCCTCTCATCAGTCTTTGTGCCTCACCCACCTGCCTCACCCTGCCTCATGCATCTTTCCTTATCTTTCCTCACACCCTGCCTTCTTCAGTTTCCTTCTCTTGTCTTACCATTCTGCCTTTCCTGGCTCACCATTTTCCCTCTCAGCCGCACCGTTTGTCCTCTCCTTGCCTCACCATCCTGCCTTCCTTGCCTCACCATTCTCCCTTTTCCTTCCTCATTAGTCTCCCTTCCCTTGATCTATCACTCATCTTGCTAAGCTACTACCTTTCCCTGCCTCAGCAGCCTCCCTCCCTTTTTACCTCTCTTTGCCTCTGTCTCCCTTGCACCTCCACTCTCCCTCCCTTGCCTCACCTGTCATCCACCCTGCCCCATCATTTACCCTCTCCTGCCTCGCCGGTAATTCTCTCTTGCGTCTCCAAACTCTGCCTCACCATTCTCTCTCCCTCTGCCCCGTCGTCCCCCTTCCTCATCACCTTCCCCCTGCCTCAGCACACTCATCCATATCCCATCAGTCATCCTCCCCTGGCGCCCTGCTTCACAAGTCTTGCTCCCCCTGCCTTACCTTTCCCCTGCCTTACCTTCCCCCCGCCTTACCTTCCCTCTACCTTACCTTCCCCCTGCCTTACCTTTCCCCTGCCTTACCTTCCCTCTGCCTTACCTTCCCCCTGCCTTACCTTCTCCCTACCTAACCTTTCTCTTGCCTTACCCTTGCCGTACCTTTCCTCTACCTTACCTTCCCCATGCATTACCCATTTTCCTATCTCAGTCTCACTCTCCGTCTTGTCTTTTCCTTATCGTCATTCTGGGTCACCTTCACTCATTCAGTCCCACTCTCACTGCCTCTGCCACACCCTGACTACCTCACCCACACTGCCTCATTTTCACTGCCTCACCTTCATTACCTCATTCTCACAACTTCACCCTCACTGCTTCACCCTCACTTCCTCACCCACAGCTTCACCTTCACTGCCCCACCCTCACTAAGTCTGCTTTAGCCCTCACTGCCTCACGGTCACTGCCTCACCCTCACTGCCTTTGCCTCACCCTCATTGCCTTTACCTCACCCTCACTGCCTCACTCAAATTCATGCCGCACCCTATCCCTTCTATCCCTTCAGCCTAAAGAAGTAATTTTTCTCAAATTCTTGCGGCTACCAGAGGATTTTATTTAACCCAGAAAGCGCCCAACCCCTCCTGTTCGGAAACCTGAATAAAATCGTCTGGTGATAGCTACAATACAATAAACTTTTTCGTCACCGTACATAAGGAAGTCATCAGTCCGTTCCGTCTTCTCAGTCATTTATATTAAGCTCCATTCACCTTACCAACATCTCTCTCTCTCTCTCTCTCTCTCTCTCTCTCTCTCTCTCTCCCCTCGTTACCTCACTCACTATACTCTTATTTTCTGCCTGTCTCACCCACCCTCACCCTAAAACCCTTCACTTCTATGATGCATTTTCGTAGTTTCCTCCTGGAAGCTCCAAACTAGAATGTTGATCTCAGTGAAGGTTTCTAGCATTTGAGGGGTTAGTGAAGAGTACATCAAACCCTTTCACTTGGAGAAATCTTTATTACACCAAATAAACCTTTGTGGGTGTAAGTGTATTTTTGGACTGTGTTCCCGGTTTAAAGGGGTGAATCTTTTTTTTTTTTTTTTTTTTTGCCTCATACACTGTTCCATACTTCCCTTACCCTTCCTTATCTCTTTCTCACTCTGTCTTCCCCTGCCTTATCCCTCCCTCACCTAGCCTCGCTCTTCCCTTACCTTTCTTCCCACTTTTAACCCTGACTCACTCCGCCCTCAACCTGTCCCATCTTCCCTCACTGCCTTACCTTCCCTAACCCAACTTCACCCCTCCCTTACGCTGCCTCACCCCTCCTTCGCCCTTCCTGTCCACGCCCTTAACCTGTTTAACCCCTCCCTCAACCCTGTCTCACTTACCCTCACCCTGTCTTACCCTCCCTGGCCATGCTTCATCTCTCCCTTAACCTATGTTACCCCTCTCTTACCCTGCCTTACCTCTCCCTTATTCTGTCTCACCTTCCATTTTCTAAACTCACCTCTCTTTCCAAGCCTCACCCTGTGTCACCCCACCCTTACCCTGCGTCACACTTATTTCACGCTATCTTACTTCCCCTTTGCACTTCTCATCAACGAAATAATTACCGTAGAAAGAGTAATAAAATTCATTAACGCAAGTAATTAAAGAAACTGTGAAGGGAATGAAAATAAAAACAGAAAATGGACTGTGACGTAGCAGTAGCCGACGTAAACAAAGAGACTCGTTCCTGATGTGGGCAGCGTGGGAAGGAAGACTTCTCTCACACATCCACCCTCTCACTTTCACACTCTCACACAAATTGTATCTCAATCTCACACTCTCTCACGCATCTTTCCACACTCTCATACCTTCTATCTCACTCACACACTCTCGCACTATCTCTCAGACTCCCTCCTAAATTGCCGCCGTCACGCCCGCGAGCCTCACAGGGGACACCGGGACCTGGACACGCTTTAACTCGCCTCTTGTGTCCTGACCTCTCACGTTCTGAAGGTGGCGCCTCTCTCACTCCCTCCCTCACACTGCCTGCCGCGTAACACATTCTCTCTCTCTCTCTCTCTCTCTCTCTCTCTACTTGTGTGTGCGTGTGTGTGTTTGTTATCAATCCATATGTCTGTGTTTTTTTCTGACCCGCTAGTTTTGTTAGAGGAAACCCTGATTTTTTTTTTTTCATTAAGTTACCTCATTCCCATCCTCTCTCTCTCTCTCTCTCTCTCTCTCTCTCTCTCTCTCTCTCTCTCTCTCTCCTCCTCCTCCTCCTCCTCCTCCTCCTCCAGCTTTATCCCTGTCAACCAGAGTGTAAGGGAACAGAACCTCCAATCTTCTGTGCAGTCCCCCTTAACCGCCAGTTGGGGACACATACACGAACTCGTAGAAAATGGGAGACAAGGGGGAGATAGTAGGAGAAACAGATGTGTGTGTGTGTGTGTGTGTGTGTGTGTGTGTGTGGGAGAGAGAGAGAGAGAGAGAGAGAGAGGGGGGGGAAACAGAATAGAAGAGGTAAAAAAAAAAAGGGGAAAGAAATTAAAGTGAAAAAGACGGCAGAGACCAAAGAAAATGAAAAGACGAAGAAAAATAGAAAGAAGCAAAGATCAGTAAGTGAGAGGAAATATGGAGGAAGAGGGAGAAAAAAAGAGGGAAAGGGAAGAAAAATGGGAAGCAAGTGAGAAAAACCTGCGAGGGAAGGATGAAAGAGAAGAAAAGCTAAAGAAGAGAGAGAGGAGAGAAAGGAGGAGGTAAACAGTGAAAAACGAAAGCTGGAGGGGTTTTATAAAAGGAAGACAGAAAAGGGAAGAGGAAGAGAAGAGGGAAATATAAAGAAAAATTGAAGGGTGAGATAACAAATAAAGAAACGACGAGAAGGGAGATGAAGGAAGAATAATGGGATTGAGAGAATGTGAGATTAGTGTAAGACAGGGGTGGGGAACGTCCGGCCTCCGGGCCGTATAAGGCCCGCAAGACCATTTTATTATATATATATATATATATATATATATATATATATATATATATATATATATATATATATATATATATATATATATATATATATATATATATAATGTTCTGGGCTACAGCTGATTTTAAGTTGATAATTTTGTATGGCCAGCGAATGATGTTAAAAATATCTTAATAGCCCTTAACAGGAGAAAGGTTCCCCACCCCTGTTGTAAGACAACGAGTAAATTGAGATATGGAAGATTTTTATAGGAGGTTAACGATACCCGATATAATTTATACTGTATTCTTCGCATACAAAATATAAGGATGATTAAAGAAATGACGGAAGAAAATAAGAAAACGAAAAATGGAGAAATGACCGAAAGAAAGGACAAGAAAATAATGAAGGAAATTAAAAAGAGGAAAAGTAAGTGAAAGAAAGGAAGGAAATTAGGCAAAAAAGAAGGAATAATATTACAGTAAACAAGAGAAAAGAGGAAACAAGAAGAAAGAAAGGAAGGTGGGAAAGCAAAAAAAGGAAGAGAATGGAAGAAATATGAACCAAAATTCAGGAAAGGAAAACATGAATAAACTGGAATAAAGAAAAAAACATAAAGAAAAAAAATTTAAAGTAAGTTAGAGAGAGAGGGAGAGAGAGAGAGAGAGAGAGAGAGAGAGAGAGAGAGAGAGAGAGAGAAATAATGGGCTGAAATGAATGGAAGAATCATAAAATATAGAAAGAAAAAGCAAGAGATATAAAGAAACAGCAGAGAAAATAAGGAAGCGATGAAAAGGAAGAAACATAGAGTTAAAAAGGAAAAAAATGAGAAAGAAGATTATAATAAAGAAAAAGAGCCAGAAAGAAAAGAAGTGAAGTGATAAGAAAGAAAGTAGAAGAAGGAAAAAGAAAAGGAAAGAAGAAAAATATGAAGAAAGAAGACAAGGAAACTGTGAGAATAGAACACAGAAAGAATGGGGGAGAAAAAGGAAGAAACAAATATATACAGAGAAAGGGACAAAAGGGAAAAACAACAAAAAAGAAAATAAGAGAGTGAGGCAGAAGGAAAGATGAAAGAAAGAAACGAAAGAAAGAATGAGTTACAAAAAGAAAGGAGACAAAGAAGGAGATGGGAACAGCGCAAAATCAACACTAACACTGTTTTTCAACGAGCCGTTTTCGTAGTAAAAAATATCTTACAAATATTACATGCTCTCGCTCTCTCTCTCTCTCTCTCTCTCTCTCTCTCTCTCTCTTTGTCAAGGGTTGCGTGAGGGTGGTGGTGATGCTGAGTCAGGTGTGTCGGGGAATCGACCCGCTACCACGATTAGCCTCTTCAGTCCGATGATGTGATTTGTATTTAATTCTTGCAACCTGTAGGCAATAGATAGAAAGACCTGATAGATAGATAGATAGATAGATAGAGAGAGAGAGAGAGAGAGAGAGAGAGAGAGGCGGGGGAGTTAAATGATACAAGGTTAGTTTCTTGTGAGGGTGTGACCTGCATCTCATCGTTATCTGCCATATTATACTGCTGGTATAATGGTGAACTGTGTCAAACAGTATCTTTATATTTATTCGTAAATTTCACAGTGGCCTAAGATTTTCGGAAGGTGGCTGAGAAGGTGTGACATTATGAACAAGTTGGCCGGGGCAGATTACATCATTGTGGATTGGTCCAAGTCAACAATTCCTTTGCACTTAACGGGTTCTGAATTACTGACATAATATTCCAATGCATTTGATTGTTATTACTGACTACCTTAGGATGATCGCATTTAGGTCTTGAGACGGCTTTCGGAGGGTATAAGTTAACCCTTTAAGAAGTAGAGATTTTCCCAGGTTTAATATAATTCCTGTGTCTAGCTTTCGCAAAAATAAAGTATATAAATTGCGCCGCCACTCCTGAATGGGTTAAGTATCACTGATCGTAACTGTACACATCTCGTAACGTTTTTAGACTAACAGTGAAATATAACTCACTTGACATGACAGGAAACGTATCGTAACGTCATTTACGAAATAAGAGGATTTTTTTTCTTTTTTATGCCGTGTGGTGCTAGGCAAACTACAGCACATCACATACAAATTTTGATGGGTCAGTTTTTCACCTGAAGTTCACGAAAATCTAACAGTAAAGGTACGAAAACACAGCTTCCCGCCCTAAGTTTACTCTGAACAAAAATTTCACATAAACCATTCTCAGTAAAATATTTCTAAATTCGTATACCATTTAACTACTTCTACAGCCGTCATGTCTGCGGACGGCCAACCTCGCATGATGAATTTGTCTCCAGCTGCCAAAGGGAAGAGCAAGAGAGAAAATAGACACACGTTAACTCCTTCAGACTGAGGATGAAATGTTGATTATTGTCATGACGTATGCTGATGACTTTTTGAACTGAAGGGTCAGATATAGTAAAATTCATCAACTTCTTCACTACCACGGTGCTTCGCTAACCTGAATAAATCGTTCGGTACCAGGAGCAAAAAAAAAAAAAAAAAAAAAAAAAAAAAGAGCGTCATCGTACTGAAGGGTTAATGAGAGAAGAAATTTTAATGGTGGTGTTAGATATCTTCGAATGGATATGTATTTTATCATCTTTAATGGAATTTTCCACTTTAAGAAGTATGCTTTGTGCACAGTCAGAAATATTGGTTATCTGCTTAATGATGAGCTGGGGTGAGGTAGGGATGCTGTGAAGGAGAGAGAGAGAGAGAGAGAGAGAGAGAGAGAGAGAGAGAGAATTTTTAACACCAGTGTATCAAGAATCTGTTAAGCTGAAGGTAAATCTGTGGTTGAAGAGAGAAAACAACAAACTCTGTCTTCTTAATAAAAACAAGTTGAAAGTTCAGCTTGACCCTCAGCGACTATTTCCTTCTGGAGTCGTAGTCATAAACTTTCCTAAAGATAAGTTGCTTGTATGATTGCTTGTTTAAATTCCTATCTTTCCTCATACATTCACCAAACACGTCACAACTAACGAGTAAATAATAATGTGAATAATACAAGCCAGAGTGACTGCTGATAACGATTCACTACTTTCAAGATTTCCTATTTAAGATTTGGTTCACCTCTTGATCCTTCGCGAATATGATGCCGGTTTCAGTGCCTCGGCGTCTTACATTTTCCATGGTATCTTCTGGAATTTGTGCAGTGTCTTGAGAGCGTGTTTGTATGTTTTGCCCGACTCTGAACTTGTTATAGCAGTTAGTCTAATGGCATCTTGGATTTCGATTCGTTTACAGTTATTACCACTCCAGTCATTCTCTCTCTCTCTCTCTCTCTCTCTCTCTCTCTTTCTCTTTCTCTCTTAGGACATTTATATTCAGTTTAGGAGAGACTTTTAGAATTAGAACGGTTAGGTACAGCCATTATCATCTCCGTGACAACTAGAGGACTCCCCAAAGTTAAAGAAAAATCGTCTTTAAATGGCAAATAATAATAATAATAATAATAATAATAATAATAATAATAATAATGATAAAAGTACTTATTGTGAAGGGGTTTAACCATTAAAATTCCTGTTACATTTTTCGCCTCCCTATCTCTTGACAATTTTATACAGGAAGCGGGAGATTTTTTCAGACTAGAGTGGTTTAACACAACTTTCATTAATCCCCTGCACTTTAGCGTCCCCCGTTTGTTTCCTTTTTCTTTTTCATTCTTTTTTTAGTTTGTTCTTGCCATCTACATACGATCATATTGAGCTTCGGGCAGATCTTTAATGGTGGACGGATTAATGAAGGCCAAATCTAACCCATCCACTTAAAAAGGTGAAGGTCTAAAACCATCAGGGAAGTGGTGACAATGCCCTTCTCCAATCAGTGTTCCTTCCACCAGAAGGGCGATCCCAGAGACTCCAGTATGACCGTCTTTATAAACTTTCCTGACCTTAAGTTGTGTACAAGAGTGACTGTGCTATAAGATTGCCTGCACTCATACATCTACCAAGCATACGGGATCGTACCAAAGTGAACATTAAAGTGAGAAAGTACGAAAAACAAAGTGCTCTGTGATAATAGTCAACTGTTGGAGACTTGTTTATCCTGCAAGTTGGTTAGGATCCTTTATAAATGCGGCCCATGTCACTCTCAGAAGGCTACCATTTTCTACGACACAGTGTTGCAATTGTGCCAGGGATATCGAAGGAAACTCCAATTGAATTTACTGATTAGTCATAGGCTGACTAACAAAAAGTAGAAGCAGATGAGCGCTGTGCTTATTCCATTTGCTAATACTGCTTGTTTCAGCTGAACAAAATCGTCTGGTGTCGGTATATGCACCTAGGTATATGTTTTTCAAGCAGAGACCAGTTTAATTAGGTAATATTTAACCTTTTAAGTGTTCGGATTTTCTTCTGCTGAACAAAATAATCTGATCCTAGCCTAAATTTAATTACATACCGGTAAGAGCGTTCACGGCATCAAATGGGCAAAAATTACTCATATGTGAAATTAACCAACTAGTTACTGTGGTGGGGCCATCATTTGTTAAAAGATTTACTTTTTTTTTTTTTTTTACACCGAGGGCAGACACCCATTCAAAGTAAAAACCTTGAGAACAGATACATAAAATTACTGTTGTATTTCCAACCACAACTACAGAACTTCATCGTTACGGTTAAATTTATGAGAAGGAACTGGAGAGGTTATACATTTTTTTAATAGTTACTTAAACAAGTTTCGGGAGAAAATAAAGCATAGATGAAAAAAATAAATAAAAAAGGGAAAAGTCCGGACTACATGAATCCCTCCCCCTCCTTCTGGATCTGCCACTGGACAACAAGTGTCAGTCTTATAAAAGTCAAGACCTATGATTACTCCAGGAACAGAAATTTTTACGTTATATATTGTAACATATTTCAGTACTATCGGCCACTGCAACACGACACGCTAAGTTTTCCTCTCTCAGGATGATTGCGCCTGCTGTATTGAATATTAACATAACTAATTTAACCTAACCTAACGTAATGTAACCTAAGCTGACAAACTAATCTAAAACCTTTACTAACCTACCTTGCATCTCAAAAAAAAAGAAAAAAAAAGTGTCAAAATAGACCAAAGTTCTAAAATTTGTAGTCCGGAAGTAGAAGAAGGCTTAGGACTGATGCTGCACGATGGTCACTGAAGCATATATATAATTCTTACTAAGTCATAGTTTTCCCATTGAATACGAAAGGCAAGAAACGAATATACCTCTAGCCAATCGTCCTGCTGGTGAACAAGGACATACGACAATCAGGCTTTTAAACTTATGAGTCTGATTGGCTTGGAATTCGAACTCAGGTTTTTCCAGATGCGGGGTGACTGTGCTAACCATTACACCATCGGCTCCCCTGTAGCCCTGACGGACGGGCCTGGGGAAGAAGCCAAAAAAGTTGTCGGTACCCCAGCAATTTCGTCAAACTTCAAATTTGTGCGTGAAGGTTGTATTATCTGTGGGGTCGCATCACTCTCGTTAAAGTTTTGGCAAATGGAGGCCCTTGCTTATAATTACTGCCACGCTATAACACAAGGGAAAATTTTATGACACTGATTATCCTTTTTTTTTTTTATGTTTATGTGTTTACTCTCTCTCTCTCTCTCTCTCTCTCTCTCTCTCTCTCTCTCTCTCTCTCTCTCTCCGGTTGTCATATCACCAGCAGAGCGAGGGCGAGAACTGTTTCCGCATTAATTTCATGTACAGTTTTAGGTTGCATTGTGTGTGAATTTGCATCATTATAGGTTACCCCCTTCACCCTGAGGACATATTTCCCTTTTTTTTATTCTGGTTACAAAATACATGATTTTATGTATTTTAAAAGAATTATCTTGTACTATTTAAAAGGAAAAGAAAGAAAGAAAAAGAAAAAAGGAAAGAAACAAAGAAAAAGCAACTCATTGTTTTGAAGGGGTTGAAGTTTCGGCAAGGAGGGGCTTGCTAATAATATTTTTTTCCTTGACATTCACCACGACGACTTCTTTTTGTAACTTATTCTTGTTTCAACCAGACGATTTTATGCAGCTAAGGAAAGCCCTTGTAGTATGAGGTTTAATGAAGCCCACGTCTACTGTATCTCCTTCACTTCTAAGTTTCTCTCCAAATAAAATCGTTTGAAGAGACCAGAAATAATACAAGCAAGACGCCCTCTTTGTGAAGGGAGGCTAACGGTTCAACAGAAAGGAAAAATGTACGCGATATGAATTTTTTGCGATTGCGTCAGATTACCACCAGAATAAGGAGGAAAGCTGTTGCCTGTTTGATTTCTGTCTGGGCTGTAAGGGTTCGAGTACAGAAAATTATTGTAACGGTTTAACAAAAAGAAAAATGTTACGAGATACGATTTTTTTTTTTTTTTCTGGCAATTGTGTCGGATTAACAACAAAGGGAGGAGGAAAACTGCTGCCTGTTCGGTTTCAACTTGACGTCCTCTCGAGCCATGGCCAGCGTAACGGAGGCAAGAGTTCTTTCCTTGGGGCGAGTCACGGTCAAGGGTCATGACCTCCCGACGCGGCCGAAAAAATGTTGTGTCGGCACCCTTGTTGCCTCTTACATTCTGAAACACTGAACGATGAGGCTTGACAATGACTGCAAGTTTGTGGTGCGGAATCTGAACAACTCTGCCGTGACAGCACAGATTTTGTGTGGAATTTAGATACCGTCAAATCACTGTTTCAGGGCTTAAACGAAAGATGCCTTGGCGACACACTGATTGGATAAACTGAGGATTTCTCAGTTGTTTCACTGTTTTGTGAAATAGTGAACAGAATCCATTCCAGTAGTTTTCGTACAGGAAATTGTAGGAGTTCTGGTAAATTACCAATATGCTGGGAATCGAACCAGGGACTCTCAGATGAGAGCCAGGCAGCATACCACTACACCACGACCAGGTAAAAGTTAACTCACGTTGTCACAATCTTGTAACCAACGTCCCTCCGCCCCCACTGTGGGCATCAAGAGGATGAGTTAACCCCCTGGCACTCGGGCAAGTAGATGCTTTTAATCTATCCCAAACACTTACGGCAAGTCAGAATGAAGGGGGAAACCTGTACTGAGAGTCCCTGGTTCGATTCCCAGCATATTGGTAATTTACCAGATGATTTTTCCTGTGTACAGTACAGGTTTCCCCCTTCATTCTGACTTGCCGTAAGTGTTTGGGATAGATTAAAAGCATCTACTTGCCCAAGTGCCAGGGGGTTAACTCATCCTCTTGATGCCCACAGTGGGGGCGGAGGGACGTTGGTTACAAGATTGTGACAACGTGAGATAACTTTTACCTGGTCGTGGTGTAGTGGTATGCTGCCTGGCTCTCATCTGAGAGTCCCTGGTTTGATTCCCAGCATATTGGTAATTTACCAGATGATTTTTCCTGTGTACAGTACAGGTTTCCCCCTTCATTCTGACTTGCCGTAAGTGTTTGGGATAGATTAAAAGCATCTACTTGCCCGAGTGCCAGGGGGTTAACTCATCCTCTTGATGCCCACAGTGGGGGCGGAGGGACGTTGGTTACAAGATTGTGACAACGTGAGTTAACTTTTACCTGGTCGTGGTGTAGTGGTATGCTGCCTGGCTCTCATCTGAGAGTCCCTGGTTCGATTCCCAGCATATTGGTAATTTACCAGATGATTTTTCCTGTGTACAGTACAGGTTCTCCCTTCATTCTGACTTGCCGTAAGTGCTTGGGATAGATTAAAAGCATCTACTTGCCCGAGTGCCAGGGGGTTAACTCATCCTCTTGATGCCCACAGTGGGGGCGGAGGGACGTTGGTTACAAGATTGTGACAACGTGAGTTAATTTTTACCTGGTCGTGGTGTAGTGGTATGCTGCCTGGCTCTCATCTGAGAGTCCCTGGTTCGATTACCAGCATATTGGTAATTTACCAGATGATTTTTCCTGTGTACAGTACAGGTTTCCCCCTTCAAATTGTAGGAGAATGAGACTGAATTTTCTGTATTTGTGACCAGATTAATACAAAGCAGCACAATATTAGCTGGTTAATATAGTTTGCAGAATGCAGATAATGTATGCTAGGCGTTACAGTTTCCTGTTCATTAAAGCTTTGAGTATAAGGACAACACTCAAGGATTTAGTTGACTAATATAATTTCTGTCAGCCTAGGGAGTTTTCTACTTTTGTATATCCCGCTAGATTATAGAAGATTCCACTGAACTGATGACGCTCTTGTACGTTGTATAGCCTTTACTCACGACGGACATTATTTTTTTTCCTGCTTGTTATTTTACTTTGATAAAGGGAACAATATTTAGTGCTGCTGCTGCTGTTTATGGCTTAGTCTTTGCTCTGATTGGGCGAAAAAAAAAAATATTTTGCTTGTTAATTGCCAGTTACGAAGGCCAACGATATTTACAGCATTGTTTGTTAATTAGTCCTTACTTATATAGAGCGATCAGTAGTTTCTTCCGCTCTTTTCTGACTAGCATGTAATAGACATAGGACAATAATCTATTCTACTTCAGTTTATTACTTAATTCTTGCAAAACGCGAAACATGTTTTATGCTGCAGCTTGCTGTTTAGTCTTTACATTGATAGGGAGAGCAACATTTTAGGTAGCTAGTTGCTACTTAGCTGTTACCTACAATGTGCAGGGCAAGCAATATGTACACCGTTTTACTTAGCCCTTTGTTACATTAGAGTCAGGGTGAAGGGAGTCAGTCCGCATCAACAACTGAAATACGAACTTGGGACAGTGTATGTAAACTCTCGTAAATTTAAATTTGTTTATATGGAGCTATGAAATATTTCACATTCAAATATAGTTAATACTGAAGTGACAAAAAAGAACAGTATGTGATAATGATTATTATTATTCTGAAGACTTGTTTATCCTGTAAATTGGTTTATATCCTTTATTAATAATTCCTTTGAACTGTATAACAACGGCTGCAGTTACACGTACTTCCCTGAACTCCCTGCCCCTCGAAAGGACGATGGTATAGTGGAAGAGAACGGCAACTTCACCTGCAAATGCAGGGTTCACGTTCAGATGAGCTTGGAGCAACAACAACAAGAACATCATCATCATCAACAACAACAATAACACTTGCGTGCCATGGTCTGGGGGAATGTTTAGGCGCTTTTCTTGGCAGTCGCTTGAAATGACAGTCCCTTCTCTCTTTGTCCGCAGTGCTGGAACACCTGTGGGATCCTGCCCCATCAGCACATCGATCGCACCTCAATGTGTTCTCACCATACTGCCTGCGTGAGTATTAACCATTCTTCCTCATACAATACCCACTCACTGTGTACAAGCGAAAGCAATAATCGATATCCCCTCCCAGCAGATAAAACCATGAGCCAGTCATGTGTCTCTTTCCACTGGCTTCCCAATCATCTCACTGTACACTCACCCTCACTCTTACCGTTTTTTGTTGTTTGTTTCGCCTTCCAGTGAATGGGCAGTTCACTGGCCCGTGGCGTTGTTTTCTGGAGGGGATAGCGATTACTGCTTTTGAGTGTACAGTTCCACACCAACCCGCATTTACACGCAGATTTCAGTTATCTCAAAGTTTCTTGAAATCGATAAACATGTTCAGTAAGTTCATAGTTACCTGGATTCCGTATGTCTCTTACAAAAGTATCCATTCAACAGAATACACACACACACACACACACACACACACACACACACACACACACACACACAGTGCTTCCACTCTACTCAAAACTAGAAGCCTCCCTGTAAACGGGACTGTGCATTCAGTATACCCTCATCTACCATGAATTCACTATACTACGGTATATCTTTATTCATCATGCATTTACTATAAACTATCTCTACTCACAATATATTCATCATACTTTATTCATTATACCTATATTCACTATACTTTCATAATGCCTACCTGGCATAACCTAGCTTTATTACGCTGGACGACACGACACTCACTGTACAAAAATAATTTCACCGCGATGGTTTATTTACAGGTTATTCATGCCAGCAATTAATTTTTATAGGAAATCATGATTTGGGGCGTATGTTGCACTTAAATATTCACTCAAAACTTTTAAGTGTTTGGAAGCTGTTTAAGTGAATGGAAATGTACATAGAAGCACCTCAGTATTCACACTGTTTTGGTTGTTGAGTGTCTGGTAGCTGTATGAATGAAAAAAGTTTAAGCAAGGAATTACTTAGCTTAGGAGAATTTATGTCCATGAAGTGCAAAGTGAATGATGACGCATGAATGAAGATAGAAGTGTGGACATGTAATACAAGAAACAAGCATATAAGATTTCATTCATACTTTTCCTGTCTATAGTGGCCATGTGAGTGAAGACAACATGCAATCTAATATACAACTAAAGCCTGCTAAATGTGATGTGTATAGTCACGGTAAGAATGAAGCAATAAGTATAAGCAAGCAATCTTGTGTGCAGGAGAGTTGAGGAGTGTGCAGAAGAGTTTATAAATACTTGGCCTTGCTTCATAACCTAAGTCGAAGAAGTGTGAAGTGTATGGTTACTGTACGAGTGAAAACAAAAGCATAGGCAGTCAGCAGGAGAGTTAAGGAGAGTTTCGGATCTCAAAGGAAAATTTTAGGAAATATTTCAAATACTTGATCTTGCATTGCAACTCCACACTAAGAAATAAGAAGCACAAAGTTACTGTATGTGCGAAAGTAAAGTAGAAGCAACCAGTCAAATACACAGGAAAGTTAAGGAGTTTCATGGAACTTAGGAAATTATAAATTCTTGTCCTCCCATTTGAAGTGTTAAGTGTATAATTAATGCATGAGTGAAAGCAATGTATAAACAACCAATCGGATAGACAGGATAGTTAAGGAGAGTTTAAGAAAGTTTTAGGAAAGTTTATAAATGCCTGTGCCTTCCTTGCCACAGCTGGCGGGGTGTCAGGTGGCGTGCCGGTTCTCAAGCGAGGGGGGCGGCGCTAGACACTCCACCGACACCGCCCAGCCCCGCCTCCCCGCCCACCTCCCGCCCCCAACAGTGTCGGGGCGGGGCCAAGTGACGTGGGCGCCCCCTCAGTGGTCGGGGAGCGCCGCGCCCTCTCAACGCGATGACGTTATTTATGTCCTGCTGGTACATGGCGACGGAGGCTGGCGGGAGGTGTCGCAGGTGAGTCAAGGATGCCGCAAGAATGATAAAGAGATCGGTAGACAGACCGGCTGACAAACACAAAGATAATTGATTGATAGATAAATAGATAAACAAGGAAATGAATTCTTTTTATTGCAGTGCCGTGCATTGCTGAAGAGGAAGAATTATACAGTATGTTACTCGTACACCCACACCTTCAAAACCTATTTAATGGGGAGAGACAACAGTCAAGCCCGACATGGACCCATTTTCCTTCGTCCTTGAAGAGGTTCAGACTGAGCCGGTGCTGTTGTATCTCCCCAGTAAGCAACTCCATATATGTGTATAATTTCTGCCAGTTTCCTAAATCCACAAACACTTCTCAGATTATTCCCCTACCCCGAAAAAAGGGGAGGGGGGGGGGAGAGGAACATTTCCTGAGCGACTCAACACTGTGCAGATATTCCCTATGTTCGTGGCGTTTGCACTAAATTATATTGTCCTTGTTTGGATTCTTTCAATTTCAAGTTAACTTTTGTGAATGCAAATAGCCAGATCTCTCTCTCTCTCTCTTTCTCTCTCTCTCTCTCTCTCTCTCTCTCTCTTTCTCTCATACCGTCCTGCATCCACTTTGGATTTTATTATTAATCTCTTCTTATGTTTCCGCCATCAAGATAGATGATAATTTTAGGCTAAGTTAGAGGGTAGAGAGTATAATCTCCATTCGCCTTGCAGAGTTCTGGGCGGCGTGCACGAGTTAGCGGAGTGGGTGAAGGGGCAGATGGAGATGAGGTAAGGGTGCGACTCCTGGCAGTGACGCAAGAAGGCCTGGTGGGGGTGTCAGAGGCCCGTCTTCACCTCGACCCCCAAGATCCCCGCCCCCCTCACCCCCATCTACCATATGGACAAAGGGTAAGGCTAGCTTCATGTGTCAATTAACAGTGTTGTGTTTTCTTTTTGTCTAGCATGTTATGATGTAGAAAAAAGTAAAGTGTCAAAGAAATCTCTGTTAGAATGTGTACTTCCACAAGCAAGAAACTGTGGACAAATGAGAGTAGGCAGTTCAAGTACTTGGTGGAAGGAGCTACTTCGCATGTGTGAAGAACTCATAGAAATCTGTTGTATGGGTATATGGTAATGTTACTATACGCATAATCTATCGCAAATTGTCAACACGACAGCCATTTTATACAAAGTGAATGCGTACGTGATAGAACTGGTGTATTGCGATTTATCAAGAGAATAGCATTTCATACCGTACATGTCTCATATATTTAAGTTGAATGTAAATGTAACCCAAGAATACAAGGAAAAACGAGGCCATATTGTTCGTTTGAGAGCCATTTAGATCTATACTAGTGAAAAGAATATTTTCTCAAGGTAAATATAACTGAAGAGCTTACGTGTGAGGGAGTTGCCAAAAAGAGGGGAAAAAGTAGCCCGAAAAGCAAGGGAGAGGGGAATCCAGAAGGAGTAAAGCATTATTATACATTTAATAAACCTCAATTTGCCGTTTGTCAAACTTTTTAGCAACTATATAATTGCAGTAGAATAAACAATATAATGTAAGCATAACAACCGACATTACATCAACACTTACAATATCACCAGGTGGGGGTGTCATCACAGCCCGAGTCACCATCCCCAACACCTTCACTTCAGCCCCAACGCACGGTGATCGGCCCAGCAGACATCACCCCTGACAAATCCAGCTCTCCAACAGACACTCTTTCAGCCAACCCTTCCCTGGTCAGCACGCAGTTCTTCACATCAGACCAACACCGCACCAGTTCCAAACCCACACCACAAGCCACGTCGGTAAGAAAGAGACAGTTTGTATGACATAACCTGTTTTAATCTTGATTACACAACACATGTTCTTTTGAGATCTTCTAGCTCTGTTATAAAAATTGAGTAAAGTTCACACCGTGTAAAAATACTCGCAGTGTTAATATCTTCAGTTACTTACCCTTAATCATGTGCTGTATAAGGACCACAAAAATTTCCATTGCATACTCACATATAGCCAATATTCCATTCCATTTACAACATCCTTTATTAACTTTCGTCACCCAGTTCCCCTTACTGTGAATCCGACCTCTCCCATGAACATCTGATTCTGACCAGCAAACATTATCTTTGAAGTGTGAAACTAGAGGTTGTTATGGGAGTAATTATCAGTATCCTTAGGTGTTGTTTACTTGTTCATAACTTCCTCATCAGCAAGTAGTTTGATGAGGTTTCTGAACAGGATTCATCCCAGTATTGCACAATACCAGCATTTACTTTTTCGCTATTGCTGTAAAATACTGTAAATGATTGTATTGCAGGTGGATCCATCATGGGAGATTGAAGTGGTAGGTGTGGAGGTGGGAACACTGGCAGAGGTGCAAGTGCGATGGGGTGAGCGTGGGGCAGGAGAAGCCGAGTACCTACTTTCATGGTCAGAGGAAGCAGGATTTGTTTCTGGCCATCTTTTAACTCAGCAGCCTGCCACACACCTCACACTGTGGCCGGGCCAGTCATACCTCCTTCAGGTGAGACCTCTTACAAGGATTTATTATTAAATTACATGATATATATATATATATATATATTTTTTTATGTGTTCGACTCTGGGCATAGGTTTCACAGCCTGCTGTCAAGGCCCAGCAGTCCTCCTACATACCATACACCTCTACATGTCACCACTTCGGCGCTAATACCCACCGTCCATATTGAATACATGCTAGGGCTGTCTCATACAGGACTGGTGTATTGGTATTAGCGGGGGTATTTTTACGACATGTCGGCGGGTCTTCTGGTAGATCAGTAAAGCCTGATTTAATGAAATTCAAATCCTTAAACTGTTCCCTCCCCCAGCCGGGATTCGAACCTGGGTCCGTTAGGACTACAGGCAACCTCTCTACCGATTGAGCCACCGCCTCCCCTAATATATATATATATATATATATATATATATATATATATATATATATACTGTATATATATATATATATATATATATATATATATATATATATATATATATATATATATATATATATATATATATATATATACTAGCAGGGGTACCCGGCGTTGCCGGGCAAAAAAGGCAAACACTCCAATCCTATTTGTTCTAGTTCAGTCTTTCTTTCTACTCCAGAAAGACCATGTAGCCTACCTCTTATGCTGTTGAGGAGGAATTATAAGAGGTCAAGGATCTTTCTATTTCAGCTTCCGCAGAGTAACGCATTGTATTTGTGCGTACTTTTTCACTGTTACTGGGGACCTTAAATGACCTCTAACCAGTGACCTCAAATGACCTCGGAGGTCAACCTCACATAGCTTATGTCCGGACTGAAGGTCATGTTAGTCTCCATGCCAAAAATTGGGCTGATATGTCCAGTCGTTCGAGCGTGTATTACCGGTGACCTCAAATGGCCTCCTACCAGTGACCTGAAATGACCTCCGACCAGTGACCTCAAATGACCTCGGAAGTCAACCTCACGTAGCCTGTGTCCAAACTGGAGGTCATGTGAGTCTCCATGCCAAATATCGGGCTGCAGGGGTACCTGGCGTTGCCCGGTCCAAAAAGGCGAACACTCTACCGGTGACCTGTATGACCAGATCTGAATTTTGACCCCTTTAAAACAATCCTTGAGTCACCCTGATTCAGAATATAGCCTATATAAGGGTCTGGGAGTCTCTGGCCCTTGGTTTTGGCGTAATTGAAGAACAAACAAGCAAACAACGTGGCTCTCATATATAATTATACAGATAGATAGATATAGATGTAGATATAGATAGATAGATAGACAGATAGATAGATAGATAGATAGAGATCATCTTCATCATCATCATCATCAAATCCAGTGTTGCCCAATGAGGAGCGTAGGAACCCGGGGCTAGACAAATGGGTCCTGACATTAAGATGAGAGTGACCAGCCTCAATCATCCCTGAGTGGCATTACTTGGGCAGTAAACCCCAACCACCCTTGGATATAAACCTACACCGGCTCAATCCGATTGGAGAGCCTTAATTACCTACCTAACCACAAGGCGCCATAATCTGGTTACCTGGTTACCACCCAGCGTAGTAAATGGTTTCCTGGTGTACAGGAAACCATTTCGCTTGTCACTCAGTGTAGAGTCGCCCCAAGACGGAAGGAAGAGGAAAGAATGAAGGAAAGAACGACAGAAGAGGAAGGAAGGAAATAAGGAAGGAAGAGGGGATAGGGCAGGCACCTCAGCAGTACTACATCGAATGAGTGGATGGTGAGTGCCCCCACCTACCACAATACATATATAGATAGATAGATAGATAGATAGACATAGATGGATAGATAGATAGATAGATATGGATATATCTATCTATCTATCTATATAAATATATGATATATATATATATATAGATAGATAGATAGATAGATAGATAGATAGATAGATATGGATGTATCTATCTACCTATCTATCTATATATATTTATGGTCGTTCAATAGCCGCTGTTGTAGACAGACATCGTTCTTCTCCTAGATCTATCAACAGTGGTGTTCCTCAGGGCTCTGTCCTATCACCAACTCTCTTCCTTTTATTCATCAATGGCCTTCTAAGCTGTACATCTAACCATATCCACTCATACGCTGATGACTCCACCCTTCACCTTTCCATTCGGTTCCCGCAACGCCCATCTCAGCAGTTACTTCAACAAACAAGGGATGAGGCTATGGCACACCTGATGTCTGAGTTGGCTCGTATCTCTGATTGGGGTAAAAATAATCTTATTGTTTTTAATGCATCTAAGACTCAGTTCTTACACCTATCAACCCGACAAAATCTTCCACAGGTATACCCACTGATGTTTAATAATATTCAACTTAATCCTGCATCATCCTTGAACATGCTTGGGGTTTCATTTACTCGGGACTTATCTTGGAAAGATCATATTACATCTCTTGTAAAATCTGCTTCCAAGAGATTAGGTGTGTTAAGCCGACTCCGTTCTTTCTTTATCCCTGCACAATTGTTGACTCTATACAGGGGTTTTATCCGCCCCTGTGTGGAGTACAACTCTCATGTGTGGGGAGGCTCCCCACATACAGCTCTTCTCAATAGGGTGGAGTCAAAGGCTTTTCGTTTCATTAACTCTCCTCCTCTTACAGACTCCCTTCAACCTCTGTCTCTTCGCCGCACTGTTGCATCTTTATTCCTTTTCCATCGCTACTTTAATGGTCACTGTTCCTCTGAACTGTCTGCATGCATTCCTCCACCTCTACGATGGGAGAGTAGCACCCGTCTAGCAGCAAACTCTCATCCCTTTTCTGTCCAACTCTCTAATGCAAGAGTTAACCGTTACTCCCAGTCCTTCAGTTATGCAACAGGTCAACTCTGGAACTGTCTCCCTCTATCTATATTTCCTGCTGCCTATGATCTCCAGTCTTTCAAACGCAATGTGTCCAGGCATCTCGAAAAGATCGGATCTTGAATTTGGCTTTCTATTGTATTTTGTTTTCTCTTGGAGGGAACTGTTTTGCGGGCTCATGGCCTTTGGTTCTTTCTTCCTCCCATAAATATATATATATATATATATATATATATATATATATATATATATATATATATATATATATATATATATATATGTGTGTGTGTGTGTGTGTGTTTGTGTGTGTGTGTGTGTTTGTGTGTGTGTGTGTGTGTGTGTGTGTGTGTGTCTTCTTATTTGACACACTTGCAGACATTTATCACAGGGGACATGTTGAATAAGTAGGATCATTAGGATGAGTCAGCACCATCCTCTCCCCTGAAATAACTAACTTGTATAATCTATTCAGACATAGATAACAACTCTGAACAAGGCAGGGAGCGTCTTTGATTCCAGAATGTTCTCAAACCCCACTTCGTCACTCAGGTTAGACAGTCATTTAGTAGCATCCCCTCCCACACACAGTTCATGAATGTATTGGTGTTTAATGGTGTTAATGAAATGTGTTTTTGACAGGTTGAACTGGTTGATGCTCAGGGAAATGCTGTACTCAAAAGCCAGATAACACCCGTCACCTTTCCTGCCTCACCAGCCCAGCCACTTACTCCCCCTCCACCTCCTACCACAACCACAATGCAGTCCACTTCCTCCCACACCAGTGCCTCCACTCCAGTGTCCTCAGAAGTAACCAAAGAGGAGGGGTTCCATTATTATAGTTCCCAGGAGACAGCAATTCTCCGGGATGCTGCTTCATCAGTTACACCCTGGAGGGACCTTCATCTGAATAACTTTGTGCAGGACCACGATTTGCAGGAGACGGGGCAGGATTCGGGAGAGCAACCACAAACCTTGACAGACAGAAATACAGAACTGAGTGACACAGTATCAATTTCCATCAGTGACGATAAGAAGGACCTGCTTCATAACAATCTGGGAGTTGGAAAGAGAGCTGAGTTGGGTATAACACAGAAAGAACGAGAAGAGCAGGACAGAGTGTACCATGTAGCTGTGTGGTGTGTGGGTGTTGGTGTTGGAACATTAGTGTTACTTACCCTGTGCAGTATGGTGGTGTGGTTACTGAACCGCTGTCGAAAGTCTGACCACAACCATGACGACGACCATGATCATGACCATGACCATCACCACCATCACCACCATGGCCACCACCAGCAGGACGCAGCTACAGCAGACTATGAACAACAGCGAGGGGATTCTGTAAGAGGGTCCCTCAGGACATATGTTGCCCAACAAAGGAACCAAGCTTCCTCCTGGACTTTTGAAAATTTTTGTTCAGTGGGCAGGAAGAACCGGGTGGAAGGGACAAGAGTGGAGGAAAGAATTGGGGTGCCAGTGGGGATTGATAATGCATCTCTAGTAGAGAATTATGTTTTCATGCTTGATGCTCCTCCACCTCCTTCCTTCATCAAGCGCTAGTCTTTGTTGGATGTCATGTTGGAATGTGAGATGTGAAGACATGCATTATGATGGTTCATAAATGATCTCTCTTGATGAGCAGCTGAGTCAAACAGTGGATTCAGAAATATAATTATAGCTTCATTGAATTCAAAAATTACTAAATTCTTTCTGTCCACCATAAACCCATCTCAGAAAAAAATGTACTGAATATTTCAAACACTTGTTTGGAGAGTACCGTGCTATACAGTACTTCAGGTAGAAATGAAATTAGTACAGATTCTGTATTTCGTTTTGAGTATGATAAAGTGTTCCTTGAGGACACAGAGCCATCAAGATGTTAATATGGTGGAGCAGTTAACGTTTGGAAGCTATAAGATGTGTGGATTACGGTTATATTCACAGTACTTGAACAGAAGATAGTATGTAATGGCTTTCTATACCAGAGCTCCCTGTGATTTTGTGCTTAAGATAGCATTTATTGGAGAACTGTTAGTTGTTGTGCAATACATATAAAGCAGGAAGAAATCACAAAAAATGAAAGTACACACACACACACACACACACATATATATATATATATATATATATATATATATATATATATATATATATATATATATATATATATATATATATATATATATATAAAGTGCTTTATCTCGTAGTTAGAAAACACAGTGGACTAAATGATTTTTAAAAGGTAGATGTACTCTTGTTGTTCCAAAATGAACCAGACTTTTTATCATATCGGTATGTATTATTATGGTATTGTCCAGTTTGTGTACTGGGCATATAGTTCCTGACGTCAACATACATGAGTTCTCTTATACTTGTTCTAAAAAAGGAAAAGTAAACAAATTAGATAAATAAAAAAGTAAGTAGATAAATAAACAAATTCCAAATATTATTAATTTGCTACAGTGAGGATATTTCATACTTTTTTTTTTTTGTCAGTGCTTATGTGTTGTGCATAACTAACAGTTTCTCTTTACATTACGTATATTAAGTCATTTTTACCAAAGACGTTTTAAGATTTTTATGTGTATTAGTTGGCTACTGTATTGTTATTTGGTGAATATCGTTGACATGTTTATACATGCTGCATTATACAGTTTTCATCCTATTGGATAAATGATAAGACGCTGCACATGTGCATCATATTCATTGTAGTACTGCATTGTCAGAATTTATGGGTTGCCATAATACAGTATACAAATTCATGTGAAGATTCAAAATCAGTTCATGTATTGTATTTTTCGTGTTGAATATTTTAACCTTAAAAAGTACATATACTGTGAGTACAGTATTCATATGTTCATTCCCAATATGTGACATCACGAGGACAAGGTTATGATACAAGTACAGAGTACGTTTCGTGCTCAGAGCAGTTCCCAGTGACTATCATATTGACTATATGGTACATCAAAACTATAAGATGCTTCTTAATGTGAGATTCTGTACATATCCAGCATAATTCAAACATAATGGAAGAACTATTACAGCATGCTTGCTATACACTTGGAGGCTTTTCTCTGTAGATAATCTCTCGTGTGCCATTAAGTCTGGTAAACAAGGACATTGGATGTCGAAAATGATAACATTGTCAAAATTGGTAACCTGCAAATTTTTAATAAATAAAATATTACATACATACTGTGTATTCAGTAAGCAAAAGGAAAAACTTGCCTTATGCTAGTATACTGTATTATAATCTGAACAGTTGGAAAAAAGGTATTACATACTGACAGGTACATTACATGCAATTTGTCACCAGAAAAATGTACCAGTAAGCTACTGTATTTTTTTTTTTTTTTTTTTTTTTTTTTTTTTTTTAAGTAGTGGCATTCACATCAGTAGACTGTGTGCATCATTTCTTCAAGCTTTGATAATTTTAAGATAAAGACAACCTTAAGGGATGTGATGAACATCATCATTATTACTGATAAATTGTTTTGGTATTATAGTCCCATATTATTCGGCATTTACATCCTTTGCCGCACATTTCATCATGAAGTTACAGTTCTTATGTGCAAAACCAAAATCTTGATATTCTGTACCAATATTGGTATTTCTCCTCTCTACAACAAGTTACCTGTACCTTTAACACTGACCAACTTTTCCATTGACCAAGTTTTCCAAAGAATTAGACATCGTGTGCCAGTCGGCCTTGAATGAATATTTGAAGCCTCACCAAAGGCATTCCTGTACTTACACTGTGCCTTGTTAATTGAAACTCCTGTGTTTTACATTATCTTTTACTCTTAATCATTAAATCAGTAAACATAAATACTTTGTAGTTTTAATAATTATGAAGGAAGTTAAAATAATGGTCAAGCAAATGCAGAAGTTGTGTCAAAGTTTCTTCTTTATCAAAGCCTTTTTCGACAACAGGAGTTAGTAATTCTTCATATATTGGTCAAAATCCTTAATAACTGTCTGTGATTCAACCTTTGGCCTCGTCCACATATCCTGTAACCAGTACAAAACATTGCACCAGAAAGTAGTCTCAGATATTGTGTTGGACTAGAAATTTGTCTCATACATTGTGAGGAAATGGTATCAGATATATCCCTAAGTTTTGGTGTGTAAATTTTTTTCTGTTACTTATATTAATGTGAATACTGTAAATTTAACTTATGATCTGTGTAGCTATAAATCTATGTACAGTTGAAAGCCTAATGTAAATAATAGCTTTTTGTCCCTGTGCCTGTAACTGCTTCTCTCTCAGGGCTGTGTGTATTATAAATGTTTAAATTTTCCATAGGAACTGCTGTTACAATGTACATAAAGTTATATATTATGCTGAATAATAAAATTTGAATAATAATATAATTTAATTCCCTGTTGAACATTTTTTTTTAGTTTGTGTGTGTTACAGATATGGTGAGGGCAAAGGACTAATTGGGTACATATGACCTAGTACCATGTGTCACCACATTATTGCCCGGAATTTTAGCATTAGCTAACTCTGCTCTGAACAGAGGTCACTGTGTGCTAGTTAGGTATTGTACAGAGCATCAAGGTAGACTTTTTATCGAACACATAAGCTTCATGAACTGAGAAATTTGGGGAACAAACAAAGACAGCAGTAAACCCCTTCACTATGAGTAATTACTTTGTAACTTGCACTCGTGGCAGCAAGACGTGTGTGTGTGAGTGTGTGTGTGTGTGTGTGTGTGTGTGTGTGTGTGTGTGTGTGTGTGTGTGTGTGTGTGTGTGTGTGTGTGTGTGTGTGTGTGTGTGTGTGTGTGTGTGTGTGTGTGTGTGTGTGTGTGTGTGTGTGTGTGTGTGTGTGTGTGTGTGTGTGTGTGTGTGTGTGTGTGTGTGTGTGTGTGTGTGTGTGTGTGTGTGTGTGTGTGTGTGTGTGTGTGTGTGTGTGTGTGTGTGTGTGTGTGTGTGTGTGTGTGTGTGTGTGTGTGTGTGTGTGTGTGTGTGTGTGTGTGTGTGTGTGTGTGTGTGTGTGTGTGTGTGTGTGTGTGTGTGTGTGTGTGTGTGTGTGTGTGTGTGTGTGTGTGTGTGTGTGTGTGTGTGTGTGTGTGTGTGTGTGTGTGTGTGTGTGTGTGTGTGTGTGTGTGTGTGTGTGTGTGTGTGTGTGTGTGTGTGTGTGTGTGTGTGTGTGTGTGTGTGTGTGTGTGTGTGTGTGTGTGTGTGTGTGTGTGTGTGTGTGTGTGTGTGTGTGTGTGTGTGTGTGTGTGTGTGTGTGTGTGTGTGTGTGTGTGTGTGTGTGTGTGTGTGTGTGTGTGTGTGTGTGTGTGTGTGTGTGTGTGTGTGTGTGTGTGTGTGTGTGTGTGTGTGTGTGTGTGTGTGTGTGTGTGTGTGTGTGTGTGTGTGTGTGTGTGTGTGTGTGTGTGTGTGTGTGTGTGTGTGTGTGTGTGTGTGTGTGTGTGTGTGTGTGTGTGTGTGTGTGTGTGTGTGTGTGTGTGTGTGTGTGTGTGTGTGTGTGTGTGTGTGTGTGTGTGTGTGTGTGTGTGTGTGTGTGTGTGTGTGTGTGTGTGTGTGTGTGTGTGTGTGTGTGTGTGTGTGTGTGTGTGTGTGTGTGTGTGTGTGTGTGTGTGTGTGTGTGTGTGTGTGTGTGTGTGTGTGTGTGTGTGTGTGTGTGTGTGTGTGTGTGTGTGTGTGTGTGTGTGTGTGTGTGTGTGTGTGTGTGTGTGTGTGTGTGTGTGTGTGTGTGTGTGTGAGTGTGTGTGTGTGTGTGTGTGTGTGTGTGTGTGTGTGTGTGTGTGTGTCTGTACAAGTAATGTAACTCAAAAGCTTTAAATGGATTTTATCCAAGTTTTTTTGAAGACTTCAGGATCAACGCCAACTTGAACAGCTTTGCACCGAATTTGTGGAATGATTAACGGAAATGCAGGATCAAAGGAATTTAGTTTTGAGAAAAATCAAAGTTCACGGTCACAGGACAAGGCCAAATTTTACTCGTTTGTGTCTGTGTTAATAGTAACTACGATAATTTTGATTAATTTGTACCAAACATAGTGAGCAATTGAAGAAAATGATTTGTTCTATCGTTTTAGTGAGCAACTGATCAAAGACCAAGGTCAGCTTAGACTTTTTATCCAGTTTAAATCGATCTTTGAAAGAAAAATTCAGGGTAGAACTTGGATCAAAGGATTCTAGTTTGAGAACAAACAATGAAAGGCCAAGGTCACAGGAATAGGTGCTAAGGTCAGTTAGCAAGATTAATTCAAACAGTTCTGATTCACTTGGGACCACAGTTGGTGGAAGTACTGACGGACAGGCAAGAATAAAAGTAATGCAGTTTTCAGAACAATAAATCGGAGATTAAGGTTACATCATAAAGTCAAATATTTGGCGTGTAGACCAATTTAGGGTGCGAGTGTTGCATTCTCTGAATGCTCTATTTTGTTTGTTTTCGTAACTACTTTGAGGTTATTCAGTGTGTTCGTAGATTATGGGCAGTATCCCAGACTGAGGACATAGGATTAATGGTAGAGGAAAATAAACTGAAGGCATGAGAGAATGACGGTGTAAGCTTATTGAATAATATTTATTGCATCAGTTATTGTGCAATAAAGTATCTGTTTTATAAAATGCAGCGCTGAAGCTTAGGCTAGATCCAATTGTAGTATAGACAATACTCCCGTAAAATCATTTTACCACAGAGGGCTGAAAAAACTGAAGTTGTAAGGAGTTATTTAATTTTTTTTATTATTACTACTACTACTTTTACTACAACAACAACTACTACTACTACTACTACGGCTGCTGCTGTTGCTGCTGCTCCTTTTATTATTATTATTATTATTATTATTATTATTATTATTATTGTAATTTATCATCAGGTCAATTAAACACCTTTAAGAGCTAAGCACCATAGCTACCTCGCCGCTGCCAGTCTAAAAGGTGTGAGAACACCACATACTGTTTGGTGATGTTTCCTTTCGGATGCTCAAACCCCCACCCATTGCAATGGGGGCGACAATGAACTGAAATTAATGCGGTCACGATGGTTCACACACACACACACACACACACACACACACACACACACACACACACACACACCGCTCGCTGGTGCAGTGATAACGTTCCCGCTTGCCAACTGGTGGACGGGAGTTCGCGCCTCGCTCAGGTTGCGAAAAGTTTCACTGACGAAGTGGGTGGTTACTGTCCCCCTTGAGCAAGGGGACGGGTGTGTGCGTGTGTGCAGGTCACAGCCTTGCCCTTAGATCGGACTATATGAGCTCTCAGCTCCCTTCCGGGATGGTAAAAACTGATGATCACGACCATCAAGTGATCCTGACCGACCCGGTGAATTACACACACACACAAATATACAGTACACATGAATTCTCATACTCACATGCACATTTGCTGACACACAGTCACACACATATACATGCATATTCACACAAACAGTAGCACACATACATTCATGAACACTTTGATGCAAATTAACTCAGTCTCATGCATTCATGTTGTTAGACTGGCCCAGTTCTGTCAGATGAAAACAAACCGACTCTCTGGTTCGAATTAACCTCTAGACCAGTGTTTCTCAAACTTTTTTGCTTCATTCCTCATATGCGCGGGATCTTAACACCCTCGTGACTCCCCTTCAGTTTTCTCTCAAGGCCCTCACAAATAATGGTGGAAAAAACTATTGTGGTGCTCTCCATTTATTTTAATGCTTACAACGATCAAGCAGAATGCATATTTTGTTCCTATCAACGGGATGGCTAACACCGTTTTCTTTCAGTCAGTCGACTGATTCTAGGTTATCACTGATATCGTACATCTCATATCTGGGTCCACCTTCAACCAGTTTCGGCTTTTACTTATTGTGTGTAGAAGGGTGGAGAAACCAGATTCACATAAATATGTTGCTTAAAATGGTAAGAGGACTTTCAGTGCTATTTCACAAACACAATCCGATTTACTGCTATTACTAGCCTACCATGACTCCTTTAAAATCTTTCCCTGGCTTCCTTGGGGGCCGTGGCTCCCAGTTTGAGAACCAGTGGTAGGCAGTTGTGTAGGTAGTCAGGGAGACAAGTAAACAGTCGGATGGGTAGGTAAGTAGGTAGGTAGATTAGATAATTGATATGTAGCTACCAGGCAGGCAGACAGGGAGGCAGATAATGAGGCAGAAAGAAATGTAAGCAGGGGAAAAGTCACAGAAGTAAGTAGGGAAGTACCCACAGTAATAGGAAAGAAAGAGGGTATACGGGTGGGCAAGGAGGTCTGTACATAGATAGAGTATAAGGCAAATAAGGAGGGAGACATTGAGGTAGGAAGATCGGGATGTAGGTAGGTAGTTACGTATGTAGGGGTAAGGAAGCAGGAGAAGTAGGCAGGGAGATAAGTAGATATGCAGGTAGACAGTGAAGCTAGTAAGGACTCGAATAAGCAGGTAGGTAGTCAGGCAGGTAAAAGGTAATAGGTAGCCAGGTAGGTACTGTAGATAGAGAGGCAGACAGCAAGTAAGTATACAGGCAGAGAGGGAGGTAGAAATGAGGTAAGCAAAGAGGCAGGTAGGGAGGCTGATATGGAGATATGTAGAGTTGTAGGTTGACAGAGAAGTAAGCTGAAAGGAAGGCAGTTTGGGAGTCGGGCTGGTGAGTAGGTAAGTAGGCAGATAGGCAGAAAGGGAGGTGCGTGGGGAGGTAAATAGGTTAGCGGGAATGTCGATAGGGGGATAGGTGGAAAGGCAGGAAGGTAGGCAGACATGTTGATAGGGAGGTGCGTGGGGAGGTGGATGGGTTGGTAGGTAAGTAGGAAAGTTTTCGGAGAGAGAGAGTTTGATGGTACTGCTGCTGCTGCTGATGATGATGATGATGATGATGATGATGATGGTGCTGTTGCTACTGATGATGATGATGATGATGATGCGGAGGAGGCAGAGGAGGAGTATACTGACACCGGGAGAGAAGGAGGAGGATAGCACTGAGGAAAGATGATAAGGAGGAAAAGGCTGAAAATGGAAGAGGATGAGGCTGGTGCCTTCATACACCCAATTAAATCCTCTTCTCTTTCCCTTCTCTTCCCCCAGACAAATCGCATGTGAAAACGGTGTTCTCAGCCCAAATCACACATCAAAAAACAAAACTGCAAATATATCGAAAACGGTGCATTTTAGAGGAAAACTGAGTGGCGTCGACAACTGTTTAACTAATAATATCCCTTTTTTCAGTCCTCTATCCCATGGGCCAGGTCTCATCACGATACCTTCATAGGGAAATAGGCAAAAATGGGTCCCTTTTTAGATCTTGGGCATATAGAGGGAACCAAAGGATATATTGAGAAAAAAATGAAGCCTCAAATACATCTGGGTTTCACCTAAAAATGGTGTCCAATATTTTTGATGAAAATGCAGATGGGTAGGTAGAATAAGGAAGAGCTAAGAAATAAAGTCTACGGGTGTTTCACACCTCTTTGCATTCGTGATTTTTCATCAGATCTCTTTGTAATTTTGGCAGGAAAACGACCATCAGAGGTAAGTTGGTAATAGGCTATTTTCTGAAAAGGAGCATTTTAGAAGTAATCAAATGTTAAACGGAACAAGGTAGAGAGGTGGATGTACAGTAGGTAGGCAGGGAGATGGGTATGCAGGCAGGTAGGTAGGGAGTCGGGTGGGTGGGTAGATAGGCAGTTAGGCACTAGGTATATAGTGAGATGGAAAGTTAGATGGGAACAAGTAGGTAGGCATGCAGGGAGGCAGGTAAGCGGGGATGTAGGTAGGAAGGTTGAGAGGGAGGTAGACAGAGAGGTTGGCAAGGAGGTAGACAGTGTTTCTCAAACATTTTCACTTCATTCCCCACATGTGGGGATCTTAACATCCTCGTGGCCCCCTTTCACAAATAATGATGAAAAAAAAAATGTTGTGGTGCTCTTCATTTATTTTAATGTTTACAACTGTCGATCAGAGTGCATACTTGAATACATATCAGTGGGATGGGTGACACTGTTTTCTTTCAGTCAATCGAATGATTAGATTCAGTCGCTGATATCGCGCATCTCGTGTGGGTCAACAACCAACCAGTTTTGGCTTTTTATATATTAATAGGCGGAGAAACCAGATTCACACTAAAATGTTGTGGCAAATGGCAAGAGGACTCTAAGTGGGATTTCACAAACACTCTGAGTTACTACTTACACTAGCCCGCCATGGTCCTTCTAAAATCCTGCCGTGGCCCCTTTGGGGGCAATGGCTCCCAGTTCGGGAACCAGTGCTCTAGAGTGACTGGGATGCAGCATATGGCTTCCACCCTTGAATGGATCCCCATTTAATCATCATCATCAACATCATCATCATCATCATCATTATCATGATCATCATCATCATCATCATCATCATATACCTTAAATAGGTAAACTGAGAAATAATGATAATCACTGCAACTGGCATCATGTAATATTTGATAATGTTTATTAAGATCTTCATATTGTAAGATCCTTCTGGCAATCTCTGATGATTAAAGGACCCACTAGGCAAAATTTCGATGGATATCTGTCATTTCTCGATCTTTATTCGTATTAAAATGATCATAACTTTACATCATCACAAAGTTTTATGATGATAAATAGTTTCGAAGTACTAATCCATCCCCTTTTTTTTTGTGATGCACCTGACGCTCGTCTCAATTAAGGTGTTCGTCTACATTTTTCGTATAAATCTAATCACCGTTTGTGCATGTTTTTCACCCTAAAATCAGACACTCTAGGAATGTCAGGCAACTCTATGTTGTGGTGGGGTGTGGAGCGGCAACCACTCTTCCCAGTTTGTGGCCTCTCCAGCCTTCACTGAGAGGGGTGGATATTACACTCCGTCCTACGTATGTATAAGTTTATGTTTTGCTTTATAAATATGACATTTAGATGTATCTCTGTGCTGAATCATGAAGTTAATTTGTAAGTCACTTAATGAAGTGCATAATTGTTATTTGTGTTTTTCTTTATTATAATATTACATTATGTTGTATTAGTGTTGCTATGAAGATGGGAAGTCACTTAATGTGGTGCTTGTTTTATATTACCTAGCTTACAAGTCGATGAATCTAGGTTCCTAAATAATGTTAATAAAGTTTGTCTTCGTCAGTGCCAGCTTGAATCTTGTTCTTTGATGAAATATAGCATGCCAGCGTGAATCTTGTTCCTTGATAAAATATAGCATACTCCTTTTTGATGTAGTCTTGGGTAGGGTGCCCCCGTGTCTAGTTTAGCCTAGAGACCCCTGCCGACCATAGCCTAGTGCCAGAAGACTGTTCACAGTAGGAGAGATCCCTGGACCTGATGAGGATGGGATTAGTCTCCATTTGAGTCGAAATCTGTTTGAGGTATCCCAGACGATTTTATTCAGCTCAAAAAAGACTTAGGTAATGGAGGGGTTACGAGTAGATAATATCCTTCATTAACATTTCCTGGCCGATGACGCATTCCTTCATGGTTTTTCGTAATTGCCGTTTCTACGTCTTGAATGCTCAGCTGTAAAAGTAGATTATTACTAGAATATGGCGCTAGTCAAGAAGAAATACCATGGAAAGGATGTAGAGCTATATTCTGGCACTGAGCTTCGGTATAAAAGCTGCCATGAATTGAAAATATCCTTCTAATTAAAGTGACTCTACTGTAGTTAGTCCCAGACGATATTATTCAGCTTGGAAGAGACTTTCCGAACTGAAGGAAGAGTTAGATATAGCCTCCAGTAACCCTTCAGTCCAATGACGTATTCCCATGTTAATCTAGCTAATTCCAGATGATTTTATTCAACTTAAGTATAGACTTTTCAAATTGGAGGATTAATAAAGATTTGAATATCCCCTTCACTGTATGTCCTTCTTAATTCAATTCTACCTTATATTGGCATCTTGATTAAAATGAAAAAATCCCATCGGAATGAAGACCTTAAGGTTGACGTCTTTATTTTTGCCATATCCAACGGTTATGTCTATCATGGAAGAGACTTCTCGAACTGGGGTGCAACGAAATACCGAATTGGCGGTCATTTACCGAATTGGCACCGAATCGGCAGTTTTTATGGAAAAAATTGTTATAATTTTTATCACCATACAGGTTCATACACAGCTAATTATCTTAAATGCGATCAAAATTTTGTGCTTAATTTAACTGTTAAAAAAAAAAAAAAAAAAGAATCAGGATTCAGAGCGAAAACAAACTAAAGTAAGCGGAAGTGTTTCGCCTGTAGCTCGACAACTCGCCTTGACAGATTTGTAGTGTGTATAGATATTGATTTAACATGCAGATACATTTATTTGCTCGCCTTGACAGATTTGTAGTGTGTATAGATCTTGATTTAACATGCAGATACATTTATTTGCACTGTAAATCAATAATGATGCAAAATGGCAATCTGTCAAGGCGTGTTGGCGATCTGCAGGAGAAATATCCGCTAACTTTAGCAAGTTTTTGCTCTGAATCCTAATTTTTTATTAACAGTTAATTTAAGCACATTTTTTTTTACAGGATTCCAGATAATTCGGCGTGTATGAACCTATATGGTTAAATATATAAATATAGGTAGATAGATAGAGAGATAGATAGATAGATATAGACAGATAGAAATAGATGGAGAGATAGATAGATATAGTCCTAGTAAAAGTGAAGATTTGGTATATGACCTCCGATTCGGTATTTCGTGGCACCGTTCGAACAGTAGGGGTCAGATATGAATGACCTGTATTCCCTTCACAACCAAAGAATTTCCACACCTGGAAGCAAGTAAATCGTGTGGAAGTAGCAGTTACTGAAATACGTAAAGACGTCATATTAAACATTAAGATAGCATGACGTATTCTAATTGGCTTTGGTTATTTCCTGACACCCTTTGTTTAGCAAGTATCTTTTTGCATGTCCCTGATACATAGTATGTCGATACTGAAACGATATAAGGATTAGGGCACTTCATCCTTTCGATAGCATTTTTTTCGTGTTTTTTTTTTTTTTTTTTTTTTTTGGTAAATGAAAAGATGGTAAATTAATATCCAATTAAGGATGGTAGAACAGTTCAACAGTAACTGCCGAGCAGCCGTAGAGCGCAGGTGTGTGCCGACAAGACCTCCCGCAGCCTTCACCGCAGTCACCACCTCAGTCACCGCAAGCGCCCCGGGCCTCGCCCTTCAGACCATACCTATAGCAACATGGCCCAGACTGATGCCCATGGTAGTCTCCCGTCCTCGGAGAGGCCGGCGATGTGCCAGCACCTGAACGTGACATGGACTTCGTTGTCTCAGAGGAACGACGTGATGCCAGAGTGAAGCTGAATTTTCCCTTGGATTGTGAGCTCTCCCTCTCACAAAAAGCAAAGTGGGCCAAGTCAGTGGCAAGATAGTTTCCTGCTTTTGAGATATTGTTCAAAGAAGGTAAGACACATCCATACGTGACTGTGAATACTGGCCCTGCGGTAGATTGCCTGACCAGTGATACCTTCGGCCACGGCTGGTGCTGATTTGTTTCACTTTATTCCTTTACTATTCTAGTACTACCCTTTACTCCTGTATACGTCATACGAATGCCACTGTATTTCATGAAACAGAGTGTAACCTATATATATATATATATATATATATATATATATATATATATATATATATATATATATATATATATATATATATATATATGATAATTTTTTATCAATGGGTATGTGGCTACACACACACACACACAAAAAAAAAAGTGTGGCCACACCCACGAAAGTCCATTTACTAACTGTATGTAACTGCATTGCAGTGATTCTCAAACTATGGGTGGCGACCCAAAGGTGGGTCACGAGAGGAATTTTGATGGGTCGCAGGGACATAGAATAGGCCTAATGTTTTCAGTGTATTTTATTTACTTACTCGAATTTATAATTATACTTATTACACTATTAGCATATTCATAATAAGTAAGCTAGGCTATATAGCGGCCACTTTCTGTGTGTGTGTGTGTGTGTGTGTGTGTGTGTGTGTGTGTGTGTGTGTTTCATTTACTTTCCCTGTGGGTCGCGAAGTCTTGAAATATTCCAAATAGGGTCACATACTAAAAAGTTTGAGAACCGCTGCTGTATTGGCTGAAGAAGGTGTGTGGCACGACCCACCACCTTCTTCTGTTGTATTAGCATTCTGTACCTCTTACAGCAGTAAATATTTCAGTTCAATTCAGATAGCAGAGCAGTCTTTTTTTTTTTTTTTTTTTTTTTTTTTTTTAAGGTTCTTGATTTACCATTCAGTACAAGCCCCAACACTCTGGGGAACACTGTCCCTGAAGGCCAAGCAGGGAGGGGTGCATGAGGAAAAAATCGGTATCACAGGGCATAGAAGGTACAGAAGGGATTATCATTACAAGCACAATAATGAACAAAGACATACAATGATACATACATGGTACAAAGTTGGCACAGTAATTATCATTACATGTTTTGATATGAGTGAAGTGGTACATAGATACACACGTATGTACATATATATGCAGGGAGAGGCACATATGCACACATACATATACGCATATATCTATACATATATGTATATATTCATGCATATGTAGCAACAGACATACTGCATGTACAGGATAGGGTACGTATATATAAAGATATGGGTATGTATAGCATACAGGCGTGCATACATATACAGTACATATGCAACACGCACATATATATGATATATTCATATATACAGATACATAGACAGGGAGACATGTGTATACATAAACACCCTAAGTAGATACCTTTATATAGTCACATACACAGGTGGATAGAGAAAAAAAAAATAACGCGATATGCATTATAAAAGTACCTCTTGATTCAAAATCCCAGCACTAGGACACTACATGCACGTACACCTGATGTGTGTGCGTATGCGTGGACAACACACACACACACACACACACACACACACACACACACACACACCTAAATGTCCGATCATTGTCCTAGTGCCAGGGCATTACAATGAAAGGAAGTCGGGGTGGAGGGTGAGAATGTCTTCGAGTACACCAAGATGTGTGATGAAGTAGGTACACAAAGCAGAAAACAGGAGTCCAGGGGGTCTGAAGGGGGCAATAACTGGGCAGTTAACGATATGATGGGATAATGCTTCATCCATTGGATTGTGACTGAGTTTACATGGCCTGTTGGCGGTCGGTCGTCCGGTGATTTCCCCTGGGGAGCGATACCCCAGGCGATTGCGGACGACTGTCACATCACAGCGGCGGGTGTGGGTGGGGTGCTTGCCATAGGTATGTCTCACGCCACGGTAGGTGTCACAGTGCTGGATGGTGACACAAGTGGGATGTTCAGCATCGGTACGCAAGGCTAGGTCCTTCCTGGATTCCTCGAGAAGGATTCTCCTGACAATTGTCGTGGACACAGGGAGGCGGATGGCAGCTAGGGGGAGGTTGCAGGCAGCTCGGGCTAGGCGATCTACCTGGTCGTGGCGGATGTGACCAACATGACAGTATCAATAAAAATTAGTGTAGTTACGGTTTAAAGTTCCGTTTTCTAGGATTACAATATAACAGAAAATGATTATTTTGGATAGCCTTATGTAAAATATTTAAATTCTCGACTACATTCCTGTTTGGCTTACAAACACATCTCGAGAGCTTGAGGGCTCACATTGAATACTAAATAAGAAACCTAAAAGAAAACATTTCTAAACTGGAAATGAACGCTGGAATTCTGATCAGCTATGTTATGGCTGTATAAGACTTACCTTTTTCGATTTAACGTTCCTCTTTTTCAGGGATGGGAGAGGGGGAAGTAAGGGACATTTTTATAACCTGACAGTGGAGTCGCCCACTTATATCGATGCCATCACGTTAAGGTATTTCTGTCCAGCATCCCTCAAATGGTAAAAAGGTTAATGGAGGCTATACCTAACTCTTCCAGTTTGGTAAGGCCACACTTAGACTACGCAGTACAATTCTGGTGTCCTTACTATCTATCTATCTATCTATTGCCAGACGCCATAATCCCTTAAGGAGTGGCCATTTGACTTTGAGTAATTTGTTTTACGGGGAGGGGCACTAATCCTCCACCAACCCACTTGCTGACACGTAGGGAACACGTATGATTTGGTTATATGGTTACCACCCAGCGTTGTAAATGGTTTCTTGGCTTACAGGAAACCATTTGGCTTGTCACTCAATGTAAAGCGACCTGTAAAGGAGAGAAAAGCAATAAGTGACAAGAGAGATGGGAGAAATAGGAAGAGAGGACGACAGGCACAGAAAAAGAATGATAAAGGCTAAGGAAGAAGTAGGCAGCACTACATCAAGTGAGTGGATGATGGATATTAACTCGTTAGAAAATGTACAGAGAAGAATGACAAAAATGATAACTTGATGTTCGGAACCTGTTATATGAAGACAGACTGAAAAGACTAAGTCAGCACTCGTTAGAGAGGCGTAGAATAAGGGGAGACTTAATTGAGGTGTTTAAGTGGATGAAAGGTATAAATAAGGGAGATATTAGCAAGGTACTTAAAGTTAGCATAGAGGATAGAACTAGCATTAATGGTTTCAAACTAGAAAAATTCCGTTTCAGTAAGGAAATAGGTAGAAATTGGTTTGGTAATAGAGCAGTAGACGAATGGAATAAGCTGCCTAGTAAAGCAGTTGCTGCCTCTTCCATTCAGAGGTTCAAGCATAGGCTAGCTAAGCATATGACAACTAAGGGGTGGGTATAGAAAAAATAATCTTATAACCAATACTAATTCATAATTTTTCCTTTTCAGGTTACACTATGATAGTCTCTATTCTCCTTTCACACTTTCCTATAAAATGTCCACGCCAGTTTTTCTATACTGTGTGGTGTTCTTTCTGACTTTTTCCTGCCGGCTTCAGCTGGAGGGTTTGGAGGGCGGGGGAGAGCCTTCTTCTTTGCTATCCTTATCTCATTCTAGTAGTTCAGTTACTCTTCTAGGAGCTGACAAACATGGGCCAACCGGCCTGCTGCAGTTATCCTCTCTTCTTATGCTCAATGTTCTTATGTTACTTCTACCCTGTCCTGTTATGCCCTGTCCTACTTTGCACCACCCTGCCCTGCCTAGCCATGGTCTACCCTGTCCTGCCCTATCCTGTCCTGTCCACTGATCTGCCCTGCTTATTCATGTCCTGCCCTACCCTACTGCCCAGCGCGTGTGCGACGAATTATCGAATCGGCATTTTTAACTGGAAAATGTTATAATTTTCATCACCATATGAGTTTGTAGCCTACACATCTAGTTATCTAAAATCCGGTCAGAAAATTGTGTTTAACTATTAATATTAAAAAATCAGGATTCAGAGCAAAAACGTGCTAAAGTTGGCGGAAGTGTTTCGCCTTTAGATCGCCAACTCGCCCTGGCAGCCTTCTATTTTGCATAAAATTTATTGATATCAAATGCAATCAAATGTAATGGCAGGCATATTTTCACTTGTTACCGATATTTTGGTAGTTATCCTTACTTATATTCCAGTAAAAAAATTGAGGATTTGCGGAGTGTGTTTTTGGGCTATAGGCTATTTAAAGCAGTAGTGTGACTATCTATTGCCAGACGCCATAATCCCGTAAGGGGTGGCCATTTAACTTTGAGTTATTTGTTTCACGGGGAGGGGCACTAACCCTCCACCAACCCACTTGCTGACACGTAGGGAGCACGTATGCTTTGGTTATATGATTACCACCCAGCGCTGTAAATCGTTTCTTGGCTTACAGGAAACCATTTGGCTTGTCACTCAATGTAAAGCCACCTGTAAGTGAAAGAAAAGTAATAAGAAGTGACAGGAAAGATAGGAGAAATAGGAAGAGAGGAAGGCAGGCACAGAAAAAGAATGATAAAGGCTAAGGAAGAAGTAGGCAGCACTACCTCAAGTGAGTGGTTGATGGTCGCCACCACCTACCACTAACCATTGGGCTATTTCTTGGTGCCTGGGATAAACTCTGGCATTGAAGCAGATGAGTTTCTTTGTACTATTTAGAGCGTTTATGTTACTAAAACTGTGCTTAGAACAGGTAAAGAAAGCACACTTGGTGGTGATGGTGATAGTGGTAGAGGAGAAACTCAAAATATGCCCTGGAGAGGCTCCAGAGATTTACCTCATCACGCCTCTCTCTCTCTCTCTCTCTCTCTCTCTCTCTCTCTCTCTCTCTCTCTCTCTCTCTCTCTCTCTCTCTCTCAAACTGTGCTTAGAACACGTAAAGAGAGCACACTTAGTGGTGATGGTAAATGCCACCAGGGAAATTGGCTGGTCAGCTACCATTAAATACAGTGGACCACAGTAGCCTGGCCTAGCCTCAGGCCCATACACCTCGTAAAGAGGGTAATCTATAGCACTTATATGCAGTGCCCTACTACCTACCAACTACCTACCTGCCTACTACATGGCTACTGACACATCACAATGACCATTTAGCTACCCTCTCACCTTCCTATCTACCTGACTACCACATTGCCTACCTACCTACCTGCCTACCACAGTGCCTACCTACCTGTCTACCACCGTGCCTACCTACCTACACGCCAGTTTCTCACAGTGCCTACTTACCTACCCGCCAGTGGTGAACAAAAATCATGAGATAAAAAAGTAAAACGAAGGCGTCCTTGGCCTTAATGCGTTATCTTGAGATGAATCGTCTGTCGGAAGTCTAAATATGATAAGAAATGCGTCCTTGTAGTGAAAGAGCTAAATGTTGCTTTTGTCTCAGTTTATAATTACGGAATAGACACAGACACACCCAAGACAGGAGGTGCTAACAGCGATAAGGTGGAAATTCACGATATCTACGAAGCCGGTGGGGGTGGTACAGGGGGAAGAGGGAGCGATGACTGGCAGAAAATGTCCCCCCCTTCTCTCCCTCCTCACCTCCCTATTCCCTGTCACCCCCTTCCCCTCGTTCTCCCTCCTCCCCCTCGTTCTCCCTCCTCCCAGCTCCGCCACATCACATCAACATATTATGGAGGGCAATAACACTCACCTAACACTGCCTCATCACCTAATATTTTTCGTGTGCCTCCCGTGACAGCAATACTTCCTTCATTTTTACTAACAGCAATATATTTACGCTCTTCATTGTTAAATTCATACATTAATATTGCTTTCGCAGATCACCTCATGTAGAATTATTATTATTATTGAGCATTTTTTAAACAGGTGAGGAGATGGACTGTTGTCATGCTACAGGTTTCACAGTCGCAGTAAAAAATCTATCAACTGCGATGGCCGGGTATCGAACCCGGGTCAACTGCTTGGAAGGCAGCTATGCTCACCACTATACCACCATCGCTATATTAATACAGGAGAAACTAGAGTAACTAATCTTTTTTCTCTTTCACACTACCTGAGCTCTGGAAAAGGAGGAATGCATATTATAATTATTTTGTGCCTGTTGACTATACGAGGCCCATTAAGACATCTATTTTTTTTCTGTCTCAATCTTCCCTCAGACTACGACACGCAATCGTCGAATGAACAACCCAGGTCCCTATTTTAGTTTTAGGGGCGAACAGTTTGGGTACTTCGTCGTAGCTTTTCTGTGCCAAGGAAGATGTCATCCACTCTCACAGGCCTAAAGTAGTGGCCATGGCTGAATTATATCCCTGTAATTATCCAGCATATTGATTTAACTATACCTTTCTCACTTAAATTTGGACAAAATTTGCCATATCTTCACCTTCAATGCAAGTGAAAAATGGATGGACTGCTACTACTATTGCCACCACCACCACTACTACTACTACTACTACTACCACTTCTATTACTACTACTACCACCACCGCCACTACTACTACTACTACTACTACTACCTGTACTACTGCAACAGCAACAACAACAACTACTACTACTTACCAGAACTACTGCTACAATAACAACAACTACTACTACTACAAGTATTACTACTGTTACTACTATTATTACTACTACTACTACTACTACTACCACGACCACCACTACAACTACTGCTATTGCTGCTGCCACCACTACTACTATTGCAACAACAACAATAACAACAACAACAACAACTACTACTACTACTGTTTTTCCTTACAAACGATTTTATTGGGTCTGGGAGTGTCCCTGTAGTAAAAGAGATAACAGAAGCTACATCTAACCTCTCCGGTTCAAAAATTTTAGCCTAAGCTGAATAAAATTGTCTGGAAGTAGAGAGAATAAAGTGGAAAATGCTTAATTGGACTGGAGAGGCTAAATCTGAATTCGGTCTATGTAAGAGGGCTATAATTCGTGATGCGCTGTGAACCCTCGCCCAAATTCCAAATATTAAGTCAAAACACACACACACACACACACACACACACACACACACACACACACACACACACACACACACACACACACACACACACACACACACACACACACACACACACACACACACACACACACACACACACACACACACACACACACACACACACACACACACACACACACACACACACACACACACACACACACACACACACACACACACACACACACACACACACACACACACACACACACACACACACACACACACACACACACACACACACACACACACACACACACACACACACACACACACACACACACACACACACACACACACACACACACACACACACACACACACACACACACACACACACACACACACACACACACACACACACACACACACACACACACACACACACACACACACACACACACACACACACACACACACACACACACACACACACACACACACACACACACACACACACACACACACACACACACACACACACACACACACACACACACACACACACACACACACACACACACACACACACACACACACACACACACACACACACACACACACACACACACACACACACACACACACACACACACACACACACACACACACACACACACACACACACACACACACACACACACACACACACACACACACACACACACACACACACACACACACACACACACACACACACACACACACACACACACACACACACACACACACACACACACACACACACACACACACACACACACACACACACACACACACACACACACACACACACACACACACACACACACACACACACACACACACACACACACACACACACACACACACACACACACACACACACACACACACACACACACACACACACACACACACACACACACACACACACACACACACACACACACACACACACACACACACACACACACACACACACACACACACACACACACACACACACACACACACACACACACACACACACACACACACACACACACACACACACACACACACACACACACACACACACACACACACACACACACACACACACACACACACACACACACACACACACACACACACACACACACACACACACACACACACACACACACACACACACACACACACACACACACACACACACACACACACACACACACACACACACACACACACACACACACACACACACACACACACACACACACACACACACACACACACACACACACACACACACACACACACACACACACACACACACACACACACACACACACACACACACACACACACACACACACACACACACACACACACACACACACACACACACACACACACACACACACACACACACACACACACACACACACACACACACACACACACACACACACACACACACACACACACACACACACACACACACACACACACACACACACACACACACACACACACACACACACACACACACACACACACACACACACACACACACACACACACACACACACACACACACACACACACACACACACACACACACACACACACACACACACACACACACACACACACACACACACACACACACACACACACACACACACACACACACACACACACACACACACACACACACACACACACACACACACACACACACACACACACACACACACACACACACACACACACACACACACACACACACACACACACACACACACACACACACACACACACACACACACACACACACACACACACACACACACACACACACACACACACACACACACACACACACACACACACACACACACACACACACACACACACACACACACACACACACACACACACACACACACACACACACACACACACACACACACACACACACACACACACACACACACACACACACACACACACACACACACACACACACACACACACACACACACACACACACACACACACACACACACACACACACACACACACACACACACACACACACACACACACACACACACACACACACACACACACACACACACACACACACACACACACACACACACACACACACACACACACACACACACACACACACACACACACACACACACACACACACACACACACACACACACACACACACACACACACACACACACACACACACACACACACACACACACACACACACACACACACACACACACACACACACACACACACACACACACACACACACACACACACACACACACACACACACACACACACACACACACACACACACACACACACACACACACACACACACACACACACACACACACACACACACACACACACACACACACACACACACACACACACACACACACACACACACACACACACACACACACACACACACACACACACACACACACACACACACACACACACACACACACACACACACACACACACACACACACACACACACACACACACACACACACACACACACACACACACACACACACACACACACACACACACACACACACACACACACACACACACACACACACACACACACACACACACACACACACACACACACACACGGCGAAAATGCTGGTCATTTTGGATGTTCAAACATGCAGGTGGGGCTTCGAATAGTCAGTCGTAGATTCACAGACTTACGATAAATATCCTCTCCCAACCAGAATTTGTTCCTGCAGGAAGGGCCAGAAAATGAGAAATTAGAATATTCCCATGTCTCTTGCTTCTCCTGCCAAAAGCAAGTCACAATTTCGACAAATAATTAATCAGATAATTGTTTGTGAACCTTTGCTCAGATGCGTAGCTATAAGGTATGAAATTGCCCGTTTTCATTTGCCTTCATACCTACCGAACACTTAACAACCACAATGGAGTGAATATTAAAGTGAAAATTACGGAAAAGAAACCTGATAATTAAGCGCCTAGAAAACCAGCTGTTTAAATACAGGCTCAAATCCTTTATGAAGATTTGCTTAGGTTCCGCAGATGTCACGACCCCGTTGCGCAGCACCGCCACGCAGTCGCAGCGCCTTGCTCTCATTCCTCCCTCTCCGCTCGTTCTCAGAGCACTTGCACGCATACCACCACTCTCCTGCATTTTGGTGAATATTTATTATACTTAGTTTGCTTTATCTTCGCCTTAAATCACCACTGCTTCACCTTGAATGCTGAGTTTTAAGAGACTGACATAAGATTATATGATGCTAGTGACGGAGAGTGCTGTGAGTTGGATGTAGATTGTAGATACTGTAACTTTGCCTAAAATGATCACCTCTCCATCATCAGTGTTTAACTGTAATTTTAGGAGATTAGCACCAGAATATGATGCTTAAAGAGAGGGTCACATTGTATGATGTAGAGTGTCTAGCCGTGTCATTGCCATTCTGCCACTGAGCAACGAAAAATCTGCTTCAGGGGAAAAGATCTTCGCTAGTTTGTAGGATGACTGCAATGACAGGTTAGTCTGTCGATTGTTTCGCAGTTGGCGCTGTTTTTATGGTAATTTTGATGTTCATTTATAAGCTATTATCGCAAGGTTAGTATGATAATTGTATTTAGATAATTAAAAAATTTGTCAGTGTTACAGGTATAGTAGTGACGAGTGCTGATGAGGCTAGCTATGATGAGAGGAGGGATTACCAACATAAACGACCGTCATCTTGCACTACGGTGCATCAAACAAGGTTAGTGGTCGCTTGTGACTTAGCTACCGTAATTTTTGTGCAATTTTGGTTTGTTGGTAATTTTGACATTCATCTTTGGAGTAAAGATTTTAAAATATTGATAGTGTATACTGAATAGTTAGCCGTGTGGTGTAGTAAAAAAAAAAAAAAAAAATCTAGATTATGTGAATTGCTTTTCTGGACTACTGGAGAAATGTGCAGGTGTTGATGACGTGAACAGGTGTTAATGGTAAGTTCTCATATGTACACGACGTTCTGACACCCTGCTCGTCCACCTTACAAACGAAAAAAAAAAAAATCCTCTTCCTGCATTTTTCGGTGGTTTATTGATCTGTTTTCGATACATTCCTCCGATTTCACGGACTTAAAATAAAAAAAAAAGTCAGTGTCAGCGTAGTTGTTCCCCCCTTGTCTCACTTCATCCATCTGCACGAATAAGGACCTTGATGTGACATAGTTGCTGGTCGTGTTTTGGGGGAAGATTGGGAAGTGGCAAAAATGAGTGTCTGTCTTAATGACCCTAAGTCAGTCTTGTGTATTTATTTATTTTTGCCATCTTCCATTCCAACATTCCTTCAATCTGTGTTTCCAGTTAACCTATTGTCAATATTAGATAGATTATATATTCGTACGTTTGTCAAAAGTTCTCTCTCTCTCTGTTCTTTGCCTAAGTCACTCGTTCTTGACTGTATATGTTTTTAGGATATTCTAATTTGTCTAACTGAGAGCGAATAACAATTAAAAATGGTGTGCTTCTTCATGATTAACCTGCATTGACTATTCGTCTTAACTTGCATTTTTTCTCAATCCACCAAAAAGTAACACAATTTTTCTTACTGGCTCAGCATTCAGATTACTTTCTATTCCCATTCAGAATTTTAAGTGTCCTGGGTACACAATAACTCAGTCATTCAGGCATCTGATCTCGGTATTTCCTGACATCTTTGAGTTTTATGGTAGGATTCAGCTATGACACCGTTGCTCGAGGTACCCTTGTTTGGCCATGAAATGTTCTATTCCAGTTGGATCAATAGTTTTTTTTTTTTTTTTTTTTTTTTTTTTTTTTTTTTTTTTTTTTTACAGGTGGCCTACGGTTTACAGTACAGACCCTTATTACCGTACTACTTCAGAGAACGGAACTTTGTTAACTGTCTTGACAGCACGAAATCTCTTGGTCTGTTTGCTTCAATATGAACACTTTGAAATATCTTACATGATTTGCGTAGTTAAATCCGGTTACTTAAAAAAAAGGAAGGGGAGCATTTCATTTATTCCCTAGCGATAAACCTGCCTTGTATGATTAACCCGTTAGCTGTAACTTAAACCATTAGTGTCCATGCCTGTGAGAAGGATTTTGCTGGATGGGTATTTAGCGTACCGCCCTCCGCCTGTCAGCTCATAGTTTTTTCCGTATTTCTACCCTACGTGAGAAACGTTTTTTCAGTATAAATATAAATTTGTCTATCTATCTGTCTATCTATCTATCTGCCTATCTATCTATCTGTCTATGAGTGTGACCTGATATGACCACTTTCTTCACAGGTAAGCTGTTGACTCTTCGCATCGTCTTCACATCATAGTCATGCAGCATCGGCTTGTGTCACCTTTGATTAACCTCCACAGCGTCGCAGATGGTGAGTGTTTACTCTTCCATTCCTTAAATGCTAGGACGTAAGGGCATCTAGAATATTGGAAGGAATTTTTTGGAACAAATAAGAACACTAGTTTCTTTTGTAGGTTCATTGTTCCAGATAGGCAGGAGCAGACTTTTGGGACAGTGATTAAGAGGTGAGGTATTGCAGTCTGTGGCAGGTACTTTGAGGAGGGCGAGGGGAGTACTGTAGGGAGTGGGAGCACTTGTTAGGGCAGCGCGAGGTGGTGTGGTGAGGGAGAGACGGATTGGACAGTATGATGGAAGGAGGTGGGTGGTGGTGTAGTGGAGGAGAAAGGTGGATAGGACGGTGCTCGTATGGTGGTGGAGATATGGACAGTAGTAATAAACAATGGAGAGATAAATAGGGCATGGTGGCGATGGAAAAGATGAGATGATGGAACTGGAGAAAAGAACGGGGAAACATGAGGGTGGAGGGAGGGAGAAGATGGGAAGGGACGGGACGGGGATGACAGTGAAAAGGACAAGGAAGGTGGAGGGGGAAAAGGAAGCATCAGAGAGAGGAATTGGTGGGGATGAAAGGGGATGAAGGGGGAGAGTTGGGGATAGGGAAGGGGAGGACAGGGTGAGTTGGAGATGGGAAAAGGGGTGAATAGGGAGAATTGTAGATGGGGAGGGAAACGAGGAGAGATGGGGATAGGGATGGGGAAGAGGGAAGACATGGAGAGTCGGGGAAGGGAGGATGACGGGGAGAGTCTGAGAAGGGAGAAAGACAGGAAGTTGGGGAAAGAGGATGACTGGAAGAGCTGGGGAAAGAGGAAGACAACGAAAGTGGGGGAAGGAGGAGGACAGGAAGAGTGAGGTGAGGAGGAGGAGGACAGGAAGAGTGAGGTGAGGAGGAGGAGGACAGGAAGAGTGAGGTGAGGAGGAGGAGGACAGGAAGAGTGAGGTGAGGAGGAGGAGGACAGGAAGAGTGAGGTGAGGAGGAGGAGGACAGGAAGAGTGAGGTGAGGAGGAGGAGGACAGGAAGAGTGAGGTGAGGAGGAGGAGGACAGGAAGAGTGAGGTGAGGAGGAGGAGGACAGGAAGAGTGAGGTGAGGAGGAGGAGGACAGGAAGAGTGAGGTGAGGAGGAGGAGGACAGGAAGAGTGAGGTGAGGAGGAGGAGGACAGGAAGAGTGAGGTGAGGAGGAGGAGGACAGGAAGAGTGAGGTGAGGAGGAGGAGGACAGGAAGAGTGAGGTGAGGAGGAGGAGGACAGGAAGAGTGAGGTGAGGAGGAGGAGGACAGGAAGAGTGAGGTGAGGAGGAGGAGGAGGACAGGAAGAGTGAGGTGAGGAGGAGGAGGAGGACAGGAAGAGTGAGGTGAGGAGGAGGAGGACAGGAAGAGTGAGGTGAGGAGGAGGAGGAGGACAGGAAGAGTGAGGTGAGGAGGAGGAGGAGGACAGGAAGAGTGAGGTGAGGAGGAGGAGGAGGACAGGAAGAGTGAGGTGAGGAGGAGGAGGAGGACAGGAAGAGTGAGGTGAGGAGGAGGAGGAGGACAGGAAGAGTGAGGTGAGGAGGAGGAGGAGGACAGGAAGAGTGAGGTGAGGAGGGAGGAGGAGGACAGGAAGAGTGAGGTGAGGAGGAGGAGGAGGACAGGAAGAGTGAGGTGAGGAGGAGGAGGAGGAGGACAGGAAGAGTGAGGTGAGGAGGAGGAGGAGGACAGGAAGAGTGAGGTGAGGAGGAGGAGGAGGACAGGAAGAGTGAGGTGAGGAGGAGGAGGAGGACAGGAAGAGTGAGGTAAGGAGGAGGAGGAGGACAGGAAGAGTGAGGTGAGGAGGAGGAGGAGGACAGGAAGAGTGAGGTGAGGAGGAGGAGGAGGACAGGAAGAGTGAGGTGAGGAGGAGGAGGAGGACAGGAAGAGTGAGGTGAGGAGGAGGAGGAGGACAGGAAGAGTGAGGTGAGGAGGAGGAGGAGGACAGGAAGAGTGAGGTGAGGAGGAGGAGGACAGGAAGAGTGAGGTGAGGAGGAGGAGGAGGACAGGAAGAGTGAGGTGAGGAGGAGGAGGAGGACAGGAAGAGTGAGGTGAGGAGGAGGAGGAGGACAGGAAGAGTGAGGTGAGGAGGAGGAGGAGGACAGGAAGAGCGAGGTGAGGAGCACAGGAAGAGTGAGGTGAGCAGTGTGGGAAGGCAGACGGGAAGGGGGAGGAAGAAGATTCAGATTGGGTGGAGGACGGGGCTTTGGAGAGGGGAAATGGGAGAAGAAAAATATCACATACTGGGCAGGACAGAGGAAGGGCAAAATGGAATAGGAAGGAATGGACGAAATGAATGGATAAGATGTGGTTATGGTAATAACTATACGCAGCTTCAAGTAATACACATCCATTTAGAGGGTAAAAACATCTCCCTGTCTAGGGAATTTTTGGTGCATAGCTTTTTGCGATTGGGTGGAATCGATTGCCTATCTTCTCACTCGATTAGAGCTACAAAAATATGCATGGATTTTTTTTTTTTTTTTTTTTTAGGTTACATCATATATGGATCTTTGTGGTGGAATGTCAGTGAATATAATGTAACAGAAAGTTTGACTTCAATATGGAACAGTAAAGCGAAAAACAGCATGGCTGAATCCGTGCTGAGAATCCAGCACTCGACAGATCTTATTGCACGTTTGGGATTTCTTTTTCCCGACAGTTTGCAGCAATCGTCGGAAGTATGTAGCTGATTTTAGATTTTGATTAGGCATCAGGTCAATAGAGAAATTCATCTGTAAGATGACGAACTGCAGTAAGGAGTTTGTGAGAGGGAAGCGTGGCATAATTTGTTTATTTGACTTAATTTAATGAATGCTAGAAAAAAATGTGCCGTAAAGTTTGACGTTTTAACTCATGGTTGCTTTCTCTCAAGTGCTTTATTCCAGCTCACCGTGGACGATTTTACTCAACTGATTCATATGAGCCTGAGTGCAGATACTGTTACCATTAACCTTTTCATGGTCTCAGACAATACTCGGCACAGGTGAGCAACAGAAAAGACTGACTTAACGGTACATTCGTGTTCTTTAGCGGAGTAGAGTAGGTTCGAATCCTCCTCAGGTACAATATTTTTTCGCAGTAAGTTTCTCTGTGTTTTTAAGGAATAATTTTAGAGACAACACGAGGATTAAATGCGCAGCATTTTGGTTCATTTATCATAGTATGGGAATCGTTCTTGTCGTTGAGAATAGTTTAAAGTGACAGAGATTAAACAATTTTTTTTTTTCCTAACTTAGTGCTGAAGATGAGAATGTGATAACTGCTGTATCAGAGTTGTCACAGAATGTAAACTGTGAACTGAAAGTTCAGTGTCGTTGCACTGCAAACTGATGTGTACGCATACACCTTCGTTGTTTTAATTGCAACATCTAAAGCCTTGCAGATATTTAATTTTTCCTCCCTATAAAAATTTGAATGACTTCATTGACACATACAGAAGTGCACAGTGAATTACGGTATTGAAACTGAATATACGAACGCCCAGGCGAGGCTGGGAACGGCTGAGACAAGCGACCCCAACGAGAGAGCACAGCAGCCTGGTGCAGGGTGGTGGTGTTGGTCGTGAATGGGGGGTTTCAAAGGGTCCCCGCCTGGTGGCTCCACAGGCGTCACTCAGCCACCTGCATTACGCACCCCTCTGCCCCTCTCCCCTCTCACCCCCCACCACCACACACATGCCGCTGTGCTGGTCTGGTTTAGGTTTGCGCAGAGAACTGAGAGCACACGCACACCTGGTGATCCTCCATCATCATCATTATTGCTTTTGTCTGAAGTACAGGATAGGTGCATGGGACAGGAAGTTCGATTTTTTTTTAGCTGTTTATTTTTTACTGTAGTTTCTGAATAGTCACTTTAGGAGTTGAGTGGAGAAACAGGAGGACAGATGAAGTTCGGGAGCGTTGTGGTGTTCATGCTGAAATGTTAGAAGTACCCTAGATGATTTGGCCATGTGGGGAAAAAAAATAACAGTGACTGCGGGAGTGTACGTGAGGTAAAGCGTCGGGATGGATAGGTAGCCTAGATGAACGATGGTGTACAAAAGGGTAAGGGCTATTTGCTGTCTCATTTAGCCAGTTAGCGGTGTGCACCCTCCTTTCATCGTCGTTACGCATATAATATCTATCAGTAAATGTTTCATCTCAGCCCAAAAGTACGAGTACTAAACGGTTCATGAAAGGTTAGCTTAATCAAGAGAGAAAGTTGGGTGTGGGGGTTGAGACTGACCCATTCTTGTGATCCAGATTCGAAGTTAAACTCTTTTGTAATGGTTTCCTTTATTGATGAAGATGTATCTGTCAGTTACTTTTAGGGTGAAGAGATAACGTAATGAATTCGGAACGGTCACCCAATAATAGCCTATGATGTAGTTAATACTTTTACAGTAGCTGTACCTAGTATCGGCTACCACTAACAATAGCAACCATCCTCAACAAAATCAGTATTAGCCTTTGGTAACCGTATAACCAAACCATACGTGCTCCCTACGTGTCAACAAGTGAGTTGGTGGAGGGTTAGTGCCCCTCCCCATAAAACAAATAACTCAAGAGTCAAATGGCCACCCCTTGCGGGATTGTGACGTCTGGCGGCAGATAGATAGAATGTCGACCAGCTTGCCTACTCTGCTTCCATCCACGTAGATTCAAGCTTAACCCCTTGAACCCCATGGCGTACTTTGTGGTTTATGCTTGGTATATTCAGACGATTTTATTCACCTTAGGGAGGGTTTTCCGAATTAGCGAGGTTAGGTATAGTCTTCAGCAACCCTTCCACTAGGAGATCTCCCCACAGCTGAACACATTTGTCTGGAAATAGCAAGAACATTACAAAATATACTCATCACGTTAAAGGAGGCAAATCATCTTCAGGTAGTTTACAACTCATTTTCACGGTACCACCAGTAAAATGTATTCAGCACTCCCACTTGCGCCCAGCCACCGTTCGGTCCTTTATGAGCTCCCTCCCACCCATAGAATCCCTTTGGCAAAACCTCTAGCTCTGTCAGGGGCGATTCACAAAGAAACTTAGGATCGGTTTTTTGTCGTAAAGAAGATGTATTTTTGCAAAGGGGACAGAAAGGATAGTGCAGAATCCTACAATGTCTCTTGAGCTTCCTGTAAAATTATATCTAAATTATGAGAGGTGAGTTATGGTGTCATCTTCTTATTTTCAGTCCGGCGCTCAAAATATCACCCCGGGGCGTAAAGAGATTGTAGAAGTTTGCGAAAAGGATGCGATCTTTCCAGTACTCGTTCGTGCCTAGGTCAGCTTCGTTCGTGAGAACCGTAAATCTGTATTGTTGTAAGAGAGGATCATTTTCTTGACTCCAGCGATAATACTGCTTCATAATTTATCCAAAGACATGTGTGTGACGGGGGTTGCATAGACAGGCAGAAACGACGTGATCTGTACTTATGCAGGTCAGCGCCTCTCTTAGGTACCGCAAATAGCAGTTCTTGAGGATTATTTTCTTGAGAGATTCCAGCGATAATAAGGCTCCACAACCTAACCAGGGGTGCGTGCGAAATGAGGGCATAGAGTCCTTGTATCGGTACCGTACGCGAAAAGGTGTCATTTTTGCGTACATAGGTCACCATCTTTCCTGACTACCGTATATCTCTGCAACAGTACTTAAGTTTTGTTTACAATCTCGGGTCGATGGCACGGTGCTTCCAGATTACTGTAGTTAGCTCTCCGTACTCATTGCCTCCTTATGGTGTATTGCAGCTGCGTTATTACCAGGAGTTGTGTGTATCAGCCAGGAACTACGAATTGCAAAATGAGCACCAGTGAAAAATAACACCATCACCCAGTCCATAATGTTCCCATCGATAAAGATGAGGTGAAGTAAAATATAGAAATAGAAAAGGAGGAGGAGGAGGAGGAAGCATGCCTAGTGAAATGGATCAAAGAGTCATTTACACATCACTCAAGCCTTTGGAATCCTGGCTCCTCTTTGCAAGCATCATGGTCTGCGAATATCCTTTCCTCCCCAAATGCCTGACATGCACCTGTCGGTTGTTATTACACAGACTACCAAGTTCAAACCAGGAGTGCCAAACTTTTGTCATGCGATTCTTATTTACTCACTTCGATCTATTGTCAGTTTCTTAGTCATTAACTTTCATACCTCATCTTTTCAAGCACAGAGTGTTAAATTATGGCAACTTATGGAAACATAAAAACACAATATAATTTCCATTATATTATTGGAAACTAGATAATTATAGTTCACTCACTCTAAACTGGCCCAGGTTTTCATCGTTTTGCAGCTTATTTCACGTAGTCCTGTGGCAGAAAAAAAAAAAATGTGGCTCTACATCCTTTATGTAGCATTTCTTGTGACTTGCATCATAGTCTGTTGCTACTCTTTTGTTTAGAACCCAGCGTTAGTGATGATGGGATGGCAATTTTGGGCCTAGGTAAAGTGAAGACAGTATAGCTTTCCCATCCGCCGTCAGAGTACGACTGTGCCACGAACTGCTCAGATAGAATAATGATACATACTAAATTGTCCTCACAGTAAAGGCATTCAATCTCTGAGAATATTTCTGTGATTATAGCTTTCTTCAGCCAAAGCAGTGTTCTTACATTATTTTTTCAGCAGTTAATTGCCTAGAACTACATCACATAATTCAAGATCGTACTGATTGTACTAAAGTACTTCAACGCTCTCCTAGACCATTTCTCCTCCGAGTCTAACAGTTGTCCTATAGTTTTAAGAATTTCACTGCCTGGAGTAAATAATAGACTACACCGTTGTTCAAAATCATATCACTAAAGTTATTCAGGTATCTCTAGCACTCTCCACTGTCATTAAGTTTTGGATATTTTTAGCACACACATTGCTGTCAGGGTGAAGGATAGCCTGTCATCCGTATCAGAACTGTTCTTGATTACTTTCCGCACTTGATTACATAGATAAAGCTGATATTATTAGCACAGTTGATCTGATGGTAGCATCTTTCGCTACATCTTAGAGTTCAAGATGATGATAGCACAATAAGGGGTCATTAGCACTCTCCGTTTTCATTGTTTTGGGTCACTTCACCTGGCCAGAGCATTTTTTTTTCTTTTAGTGTTCGATTGCCAAGAATTACAGGTACTTGAAGGACGTACTATTCGTGCAATTTGTACCGTAATTTCCAGCATTCATAGTTCAAGGTGGTGCAAAATTTCCGGAGTTCTTCCTAATAATTTCCCTCAAGTTAAAATCGCAACTCTTAAAAGGAATAAATTTGTCTGGAGTTTATTAAGGATGTAATTTTAAAAAGGTTACTGTACTGAAAAAGTTGGAGATGACTGCACACGACAATGACCGCATGTGATGTGCGGACAGAGGTGGTGGTGATCAGAATGACGACGACCATGGCTATGGGTGATGACGTTGCTTTCTCCGTTTTACCCCGTCACTTGAGTCTCATTCGACCACCCACACACCACTCATCCCGTCCCGTCACACCTGCCTCCCCCCCTTACCGCTTCACCTGTCTTGGCTCACTCCTTCTCTTATCCTACTCAAACGAATGACTTGTATGTATGTACGGTATGTATGTACAGTACAGTATGTATTTATGTTTACGAGTATATGTATGTACTGCTCACCTCACAGCTAAAGGTCTTGTACATGTGACAATTCTTGTTTTCAAAGCATCTGTTAGTAAAAAAAAAAAAAAAAAAAGGAAAAGAAAGAAAATGTTATCCTCATAAACTTTCTTTTCAGTGGAGAAGGGGATATTGTCGGCCGCGGGCTCTGATTGGCTATAATTTCTCCTTTAGCGATAAGTGCACAGAGATTCAAAATATGGCACCCGCTACACTGACCTGCCTCACTTGCCCTTCAGGTTGCCGTTTCGTGGAAGTAGTCTTCTAATATCGAAAAACAAGTGAGCGACGGACCTAGACGTAGAAGAGACGGACTTCTTTCCACACTAGTGTGGAAAATTTCCACACTACCCCTTTGTGCTATTTTTTTTGCTATAAATGGGATTTTGACATGAATAGGAGTCATTAATATGTACTGCTGCTTACAGTATATCGTTTTTGAATAATACACACATTTAAAAACAAGGAAAAATACGTCGTGGACCAATGTCTACTTGCACCCGGCCGGTAGAATCGCTGCCACTGAATATAGTATTATTTAGCAAATTATTTACAAGACAAATGCCAAACACTGTCATACTTACTTTAAGGTGTTCAGGAACAGCAGAAGCAATTATCTCAGTAAATCGCTTGTACCTGAACTGTGAACGAATTCGGCATAGTATGATGGCCAGCAATGAATAACAGGAACCGTAACAGCTATTTTCCTACTGACTGTGGATAAACTCAGGTGATCTATTTGTGGTTGGTTACCTGTACATTTTCTTTTATCGTGTAGGGAAAGACTACTGAATGTAACAGCTGTATGTTCAGTTTCTTTTATTATTTGTTGGTTGTAGATAAAATTATTTTTTTCTTGTTTGGTTACTTTTCAGCACGTCCTGAAGATTTACTTTGATATATTAACCCCTTAACTTCAGTGCACATCAGTCAGGATCGGTTTTATTATTCACACCTTCTTCAGCAATACTCACATAAAATAAATATATTTTTAGTTGTGCCATCATCACGTTTTCTATCATCCTGGCCACTAAACAAGAACGTGTGGAAAAATGAAGTCAGAACCAGCGTGGATTTACGGCACTCTGCTTCCAGTTCCCACATCACTCACTCGCCTTACCACCATCATAAGAGAGAGAGAGAGAGAGAGAGAGAGAGAGAGAGAGAGAGAGAGAGACCATTATTCGCACCCACGTATACATTCTTAGTGATACTCGTGCATGTAATCACTATTCTCACTCAAATGTCAGAGTTAATGGTGTAACTTCCACGCATTACACCTCTTTCCTCCCAGTTTACGTGAGAACCTGCAGTGTTCCGCTTCACGCCTCTCATAAGCATGTTTTATAGGGACATATATGTGACACTGATCTTTGGCCAATTAAATGATCTGTGTCGGCTGCTGCGGGTTCACCTCAATGGGTTTTCAAACGCCCGTGGAGAGAAAACCAAGAAATATGGCAGAACTTTTGATGCCGACTTTGCCGCATCAGTCAGCGTTTGAAGGAGAGAATCTCGTAAACTCTGAAAAAATATTCGGGAACTACCAAAAGCAGGTTTTGGTTGAGTGTGATATCCTGGTCAGCGACTCCATTTTACTGTGCGATAGGGGTTGTGGGTAAGGAGTAACACATGGCTCTCAAGTGTGTATTGTACGAGCATCCTGCCATTGAAAATATTTGCAAAGTAGCCGCAACAGTACCCTACCTCTCCCTACCTCACTCTACCTCCCCCTGCCTCCCCCTACCTTACTCTCGGACTAAATCTCCCTACTTCACTAACTCCCTCTCTCTCTGTCTCATTCTATCTCTACATCATCGTACCTTATCCTCCCTTTCCCTGCCTCTCCCCACCTCAGTCACTCCGTACTTCACCTTTTCTACCTCTCAGTGCCTCACCTTATTCCTGCCTCTCCCTGTCTTTGCTTATCTCTACTTTTCCCTGCCTCACCCTCTTCCTACCTCTCCTTACCTCAGCTTCGATCTACCTCTCCCTGCCTTGCCCTCTTCCTACCTGCCCCAACCTCAGCGTTTCTCTGCCTCGCCCTACCCCTTCCTGCCCCACTCTCCCGCTATCTTAAATTAATTCACATTGTCTCTACCTGTCTGTGCCTCATCCTCTCCTCTTCTCTCTCCCCTCCCCTCTCTCTCCCCCTCCCCTCCCCTCTCTCTCCTCCCCTCCCCTCTCTCTCCTCCTCCCCTCCCGTCTCTCTCCTCCTCCCCTCCCGTCTCTCTCCTCCTCCCCTCTCTCTTCCCCCCTCTCTCTTCCCCCCCCTCTCTCTTCCCCCCCTCTCTCTTCCCCCCCCTCTCTCTTCCCCTCCCCTGCCCCTCCCCCTCTCCCTCCTCCTTACCCCTTTTCAAGGCCACTTAGTGAAGGGCAGTCGTGTTGGGTACGTCCGCGCACTCGCACGCGCTCATGTGCGCGCGGTCGCGCACACACACACACACACACACACACACACACACACACGCACACACACGCACACGCACGCACGCACGCACACGCACGCACACGCACGCACGCACGCACACGCACGCACGCACACGTACACGCACACGCACACACTACGAGTATTTAGGTATGTATGTGCCTTGTATCTCTCTTTCTCTCTCTCTAACTGTATTACTGTTCCTCCCCCTCTCCCACTAACCTCCCCTTCTTGCTTCCATCCCTTTACTTTCCCTTTCCCTCACTCTCACCCCTTACTTTCCCTCTCCCTTCTTCCACCCTGTCTTTCTTGCTTTCATATTATCTTCTCTCTCCCTCCACACCTACCCCGCCTCTCCTATCCTCGTTTATGTTTCTCTCCCTCCCTCCCTCCCCTTTCCTCTCCTCTCTTCTCCTCTTCGCTCCTCTCTCCTCTTCTCTCCTCTCTCCTTTTTTTAATGGAATGGGCATCAGAGAGAGAAGAATTTTGGATGAAGAATATACATTATGTGAAACAAAAAAGTGACAGAATTGAGCTCTCTTGTTTAGGTTACATGATATTAGTGTTTCGGTTGGCTTTTTTTTTCTTTTTTATTTCTATACCCCCAGCATATCAAGGGTCTGTATGTTCATCTGTTGTGGGTTTAGGATCCTTACTCTTACCCCCTTCCCATTCCTTCCTCACATGTAGCCCTTCCCTCCTTCCAAATACTTTTCATCTCTCTCTGCCTCTGTCCGTCTGTCTGTCTGTCTGTCTGTCTGTCTGTCTGTCTGTCTCTCTCTCTCTCTCTCTCTCTCTCTCTCTCTACTTATATCTCTTCTCCCTCTCGATCTTCCTCCCACCCGCCTCCATTTATCTCTATCTTGCTCGCCTCCACCTCCGTCTCTCCACTTCCCTCCCTCCCACTGTCTCCCCCACACTATCCCTCCCATCCTACTCATCTGTCAGCCCCCCCCCCCTTCCATTCCACCTTAAACTATCGTACCCACCCACACCACCATCATAGGCACTACCAATCCCCACTCACCCAGCATCACTACCACCACTGAAAGCATCAGCCAACATCGTCTGAGGCCACATCTCCCGTAACGCTCCTACCATCTACCACAACTACCACCATCCTCGTAAGTTTGTTAATACCAGGAACATACACGTATCTCCTTTACTACGTTGGTGCCTTTTCACGATAGGCAATCTTCACATGATATTATTTAGCTGTGATGAGAGGTTTCGGGCTGGGGTGGTTAAATACAGGCTTCATTGACCCTCTTCCTTCATTGACCCCTTCACTGTGAGGGCGTTTTCCTAAACTGGAGAGAATCGTCTGGTAGTGACAAGATTACCAAAAACAGGCCATCTTACTGGAGGATATACAGATGAGAGGGCGAAGGTGGATGGAGTGTCTCAGTTTCAGGATCTACCCTTTTCACTCTCATTTGGCCTAAAACTGCCGTCTCCTCATCTTCAATGCTGAGTTAGTTAAACCAAGAGATTAGTCGTGCCAATAGCTGTTACTCATCGTGCGTATTTTGTATATCAGTAAAATATGCAGAGATAAATATTAATGAGTATAATGATAAGTATGGTGATTGATGAGATGATGATAAATCACAATAATAATAATAATAATAATAATAATAATAATAATAATAATGATGATGATGATTTTGATGGCGATGATTTAAGACAGCAATAATAATAATAATAATAATAATAATAATAATAATAATAATGATGATGATGATGATGATAAATTAATAATCATTAATATTCAAAATAAAAAATATGAATGATCATAATGATTTGATAACAGTAATAATACTGATAAAATATTATTAATCATGATAATTATAACACCATTGCTAATAATAATCACAACAATATAATGTAAACTGACAAAGCATATCATATGTTGCAAAAAAAAAAGATCTACATGAAGGACTGGAAGCAAACCCGATCACTGCAAGTCTGGAAGGTAAGGCCGATGGAGTAGCATAGCCTGTCATGCATCTTGTTTGTCATCCAGTGCGCTATCACCACACCAGCATTACACCATCACCGCATCACCATCACACCATAACATCATCATCATTATACCATCGCTGCAACACCGCCACACCATAATAACACCATCATCATCCTTGAACTCAGTGCCTTCCACGTTGTAATAAGCAGGGATGAGGGGAAACGAAAGGAAGCATCATAACTGCGTGTCGGCCGTCTGTCTTCCAAACCTCTAGTGATAACATACGTTTCGAGGCCGTCATGTAGTGATTTTTAACAGGCCAGGGGTATACTTGGACATGTCATTCTACGTAAACAGCTGACTCGGCAAAAGTACCCTGTAGCGATGATATAGTGCAGTGCTTGTGGCGGTGTGATAGGGTACTGATAACCCTATAGTGTTGAATTCTGCTGTATCTACTGTTTAGAATATCACCATCATCATCATCATCATCATCATCATCATCATCATCATCATCATCATCATCATCACACTGACATTTTTCTTTCTTAAGGATGGGGCAAGGTGATAATAATGAAATGGATGAGAAACAAGGCGTGTGGTTGACTGGGTTGTTGGGTGAAATGTCGCTCCAAAAGCAATTCTCCACCATCACCGTTAGTGTGCAGTTTTAGCCACCCATAGTACTACTGGCATTTACATTATTATTATTATTATTATTATTATTATTATTATTATTTAGATATTGCTGTTGTAATGAAAATACAGCAATATCTATAATTCTCTCTCTCTCTCTCTCTCTCTCTCTCACTGTATTACTGCGTCCTCAACCTCCCCCCCCTCTCCCTCTACCCCCCTCCTCTCTCCTTCCCCCTCTCCCTCTACCCTCCTCCTCTCTCCCTCCCCCTCCTCCTCTCTCCCTCCCCCTCCTCCTCTCCCCCTCCCCCTCCTCCTCTCCCCCTCCCCCTCTCTCCCTCCACCCTCCTCCTCTCCTCCTCTCCCTCCACCCTCCTCCTCTCCTCCTCTCCCTCTACCCTCCCCCTCTCCCACTACCCTCCCTTTCTCCCTTCCATCCCTTTACTTTCCCTTTCCTTCACTCTATCCCCTTACTTTCCCTCTCCCTTCTTCCTCCCTGTCTTTCTTGCTTTCATATATCTTCTCTCTCCCTCCACACCTACACCTCCAACCCTATCCTCGTTTATGCTTCTCTCCCTCCCTCCCTCTCCTCTCCTCCTTTCTCCTCTTCTCTCATCTATCCTTTTTATAATGGAATGGGCATCAGAGAGAGAAGAATTTTGGGTGAAGAATATACATTAGGTGAAACAATAAACAGTGACAGAATTGAGCTCTCTGGTTTAGGTTACATGATATCAGTGTTTGGGTTGGCTTTTTTTTTTTTTTTTTTTTTATTTCTATACCCCCAGCATATTAAGGTCTGTGTGTTCTTCTCTTGTGGGTTTAGGATCCTTACTCTTCCTCCCTTCCCACTTCTTCCTCTTATGTAGCCCTTCCCTCCTTCCAAATACTTCTTTTTATCTCTGTCTGTCTGTCTGTCTGTCTGTCTGTCTGTCTCTGTCTGTCTCTGTCTGTCTGTCTGTCTCTGTCTGTCTCTGTCTGTCTGTCTGTCTGTCTGTCTGTCTGTCTGTCTGTCTGTCTGTCTGTCTGTCTCTCTCTCTCTCTCTCTCTCTCTCTCTCTCTCTCTCTTTCTCCTCAACTTATATCTCTTCTCCCTCTCGATCTTCCTCCCACCCACCTCCATTTATCTCTATCTTGCTCGCCTCCACCTCCGTCTCTCCACTTTCCTCCCTCCCACTGTCTCCCCCACACTATCCCTCCCATCCTCCTCATCCGTCAACTCCCCTCCTTCCATTCCACCTCACACTGTCGTACCCCCCCACATCACCACCATAGGCACTACCAATCCCCACTCACCCAGCATCACAACCACCACTGAAAGCACCAGCCAACATCGTCTGAGGCCACATCTCCCGTAACGCTCCTACCATCTACCACAACTACCACCATTTTCGTAAGTCTATTCATACCAGGAACATACACGCATCTCCTTTACTACGTTGGTACCTTTTCACGATAGGCTAGCTCCACATGGTATTATTTAGCTGTGATGAGAGGTTTCGGGCTGGGGTGGTTAAATACAGGCTTCACTGACCCCTTCACTGTGAGGGCGTTTTCCTAAACTGGAGAGAATCGTCTGGTAGTGACAAGATTACCAAAAACAGGCCATCTTACTGGAGGATATACAGATGAGAGGGCGAAGGTGGATGGAGTCTCTCAGTTTCAGGATCTACCCTTTTCACTCTCATTTGGCCTAAAACTGCCGTCTCCTCATCTTGAACGCTGAGTTATACCAAGCGATTAGTCGTGCCGATAGCTGTTACTCATTGTGCGTATTTTGTATATCAGTAAAATATGCAGAGGAAAAAAATTAATGAGTATAATAATAATGATGGTGATTTGATGATGACGATGATGATGATTAATAACGAAAATAATAAAAAGATAAAATAATAATAACAATAATAATAATCATCATCATCCATCCATCCATCCATCCATCCCCCAGTCCTATGTTGCCTCATGAGGAACGGAGGAACCCGGTATTAGGCAAGTTGGTCCTGGCATTAAAGACGAGTGACCAGCCTCACTCATCCTTGAGTGGCATTACTTGAGCAATAAATACTAACCATCCCTTGGATATAAACCTACACAGGCTCAATCCGGCTGGAGCCCCTCAATTACCCCCTAAACCACCAGACGCCAAAATCTGGTTATATGGTTACCACCCAGCATAGTAAATGGTTTCCTAGTGTACAGGAAGCCATCTGGCTTGTCATTTAGTGTCGTCACCCATAGGCAGAAGGAAGGCGAAAGAATGAAGGAAAGACAGAAGAGACAGTGTAAAGTCGCCCGTAGGCAGAAGGAAGGCGAAAGAATGAAGGAAAGACAAAAGAGGCAGTGTAAAGTCACCCGTAGGCAGAAGGAAGTGGAAGAATGAAGGAAAGAACGACAGAAGAGGAAGGAAGGACGAGAGGAAAGGGCAGACACCCAAAGCAGCACTACGTCAGATGAGTGGATGGTGAGCCTCCCCACCTACCACCATATAATAATAATAATAATGAATAATTGTAATATTAAGAATGATTTGATATGAATCAAATTAATTTGATAATAACAATAATAATAATATATTATTAATCCTGATAATTATAACATCATTTCTAACAGTAATCACAGCAATGTAATGTAAATTGATAAAGTATATCAGATGTTGAAAAAAAAAATCGGGCCGTTTTAAACATCTCGACACAAAGGACTGGAAGCAAACCCCATCACTGCAAGTCTGGAAGATAAGGCAGCTGGATTAGTGTAGCCTGTCATGCGTCATATTTGTCATCCACCTCCCTATCACCACACCAACATTACACCATCACCGCATCACCACCACATCATGACACCACCACCATTATACCATCACTGCAACACCGCCACACCATAATAGCACCATCATCATCCTTGAACTCAGTCCCATCCAGACTGTAATAGCAATGATGTGGGGAAACGAAAGGAAGCATTATAACTGCCTGTCGGCCGCCTGTCTTCCAAACCTGTAGTAATAATATACGTTTCTAGGCCGTCATGTAGTGGTTTTTAACAGGCCAGGGGTATACTTGAACATGTCATTCTACGTAAACAGCTGACTCGCCAAAAGTGCCCTGTAACGATGATACTGTATAGTGCAGTGCTTGTTGTGATGTAGTATGGTACTGATAACCCTATTGTGTTGAATTCTGCTGTGACTGCTGTTAAGAATATCATCATCATCATCATCATCATCATCATCATCACACGGACATTTTTTTTCTACCTCAGGATGGGGTAAGGTGATGATAAGACGGTAATGGATGAGAAGCAAGGAGTGTGGTTGAGTGGGTTGGTGGGAGAGATGACGCGCCACAAGCAATGATCCACCATCACCGTTAGTATGCAGTTTTAGCGACCCATAGCACTACTAACGTTTACATTGCATTGCTCTTATTATTACTGTTACTACTACTACTACTATTATTATTATTTTTATTATTATTATTATTATTATTATTATTATTATTATTATTATTATTATTATTATTATTATTATTATGTAGTATGGTGGTGATGGTGATTTTGATATTGCTCTTGTATTGAAAATAAAGCAATATTTATGATTGTCTGTCTGTCTGTCTGTCTGTCTCTCTCTCTCTCTCTCTCTCTCTCTCTCTCTCTCTCAAGCCCTGTTCACCTGACAGACTCAAGTAGGTGATAAGCAGGTACATTTCATTATCACGTTTCAATCGCCAGTCATACTTATTACTTTCATCACATAAACATTACCCTAAAAAAAAATTACCATCCTCCTCCTCCTTATCATCATCATCATCATCATCATCATTATCATCATCCTACATCCAGAAACAAGAAGAATGAGGGTAAAGTTGGTGCTTGTAATTTTAGATCAGCTTATTACAGTGACAAATTACATGACTGATGAGAGAGTATGTGTGTAGGGCATTTACTAAACATTATTTCATAGTTCACTGGCTTTTGTAATTTACTGTTCTTGTTTCTGGATTCATATTAGCCAGGAAAAGGATGATGCTAATTGTGGTACTAGTGATGATGATGATGATGATGATGATGATGATGATGATAAACGTGAACTAAGCAAACTGCAAGCTGAAGTCGTCCATCTCTTCGGCAGTCAACCATCCCCCTTTCGTGGGATAGAAAGGGCCTTGAGGGACGTTTCTCTTGGTCAACAGATCTGCCTAACTGCAACGATGGCACCGCATGATGGCGTCCGTCTCTAGTTCATGATGATATCTTTTAAATACAGCAACACATTTATTCCTATCCATATCATACGACTACAAATTAATCGGTCAGAACAATGAACATAGGTGACTGTGGTGTTCATTGCAAATTCACTCAAGGCAGGAGATGATATAGTAGTAAGAAGTATGCGTCCTCATCATCATCGTCCTCGTCCTCATCATCTTCGTCCTCGTCCTCATCATTTCCGTCCTCGACATCATCTCCCTCGTCTTCGTCGTCGTGATCGTAACCCTCATTTCCAACTAAGAAATGGGGTAAAGTAAAAATTATTCAGATCTGGGAGTCAAACGTCGGTCTTGTACTTTTATGCAGCTGATAATTATAATAAAGTCCTATGCGTTAAATCAATCAGTCGTTCAAGTATAGCTATAGTTTTCAGTTTAACACTATTGTCAGTTTAGTGTTCGTCTATTTTTGTATTCATTTAGTTTTGTGGATATCAGTTTTCTTTGTAATTAAAGTTTCTGCCTGTCTATACGGGTGGTTGTCATATTCTTCGCGTTCACTCAGTACATCAACAGTTCGCTAAAATTAATAAACTCTGTGAATTTAACCACACGTGCCTATAACAGGGGCAGCAACATGGCAACCGTTGTGCGCCAGGTGGGACGCCATGTTGGTCCTCCACTGCGCCGCACCCTGGCCAGCGCAGCAGTAACAGCAACAACAGAGGAACAGCACACAGCCACAGCCACAGCCACAGCCACAGCCACACCACGCCCTGTCACTGAGATACCAGGACCTAAGATATACCCTGTCATTGGATCACTGCCCGAACTGCTCAGCAATAAGTGTAAGACGGAGAGGAAGTTTGTCTGTGCGTGTGCGTGTGCGTTTGCGTGCGTGCGTGCGTGCCTGAGCGTTTGCGTGCGTGCGTGCGTGCGTGTGTGTGTGTGTGTGTGTGTGTGTGTGTGTGTGTGTGTGTGTGTGTGTGCGTGTGTGTGTGTGTGTGTGTGTGTGCGTGTGTGTGTGTGCGTGTGTGTGTGCGCGTGTGCGCGTGTGCGCGTGTGTGTGCGTGTGTGTGTGCGTGTGTGTGCGTATGTGCGTGTGTTCTTACCTAATTGTTCTTACCTAATTGTATCTTTACAGGAATGAGTCAAGCTCGTACTGTCCCGTGTCTTAAACCATATTTATCGTACATATCCTTAAATTTGTGAATTGTTTTGGCACGCACTATTTCATTCGGTAGTGCATTCAACTGATCAATTGCTCTGTTTGGGAAACTGAATTTCCTCACGTCTTTATCGCCTCTCCTCTTATGCAGTTTTTTGCAGTGTCCTCTTGCTGATGCTTCCCCATATGTTAAGTAATCATTTATGTCTATTTTCTCCTTCCCTGATATTCATTTATATAGCATTATCATGACACCTCTTTTCCTTCTCTCCTGTAGCGTTGGTAGATTCAGTTTATTTAGTCTTTCTTCGTAGCTTAGATCCCTTAAGCTTGGTATCCATCTTGTAGCGGCCTTTTGAGCTTTTTCAATCTTTGTGTTTTTTGAGATGAGGACTCCAGACTACTGATCCATACTCCAGGGGTGGTCTGATGAATGATGTTATTATCCTTCTTAGCACGTCTTCATTTATGTATGTGAATGCTATTCTCATATTTGCAAGCAGTGTAAACATGTTCCGCACCTTCTCACTGATGTGGTCAGCCGGAGATAGTCTGTTATTGTCTTTCTCTCTTTCTGATGTGTGTAGGGTTTTATTTCCTAACGTATAATCCCAATCAGGTCTTTTTCCACTTTTACCAAACTTGATTACATGACACTTGTCCACATTGAATTCCATTTGCTATGTGTTACTCCATTCATGAAGTTTATTAAATTCTTCTTGTAGCTCTTTACAAGAGTCTGTGTTAGTAATTCTCCTTTGTATTTTTGCATCATCTGCAAACATATTTAGATAGCTTTCATTTCCAGTGTTACTGTCTATATCATTTATATACCCTAAAAACATGATTGGTGCCAGCACTGAGCCCTGTGGTACTCCACTAGTCACTTCTTTCCATGATGAGTAGTTTCCCCTTAGTATTGTTCTCATTTCCCTCTTTATGAGAAAATCTTGCATCCAACAAAACAGTTTGCCTCGAATTCCTCCTTGATGGTACAGTTTCCATTAAAGTCTTTGGTGTGGTACTGTGTCAAATGCTTTCTTGAAATCTAAATAGATACTGTCCACCCATCCTTCTCTTTCCTGTATTGTGTATGTTACTCTGTCATAGTAGCTCAACAGATTAGTAACACATGATTTTCCTTTTCTGAAACCAAACCGTCTTTCTGTTATCATATTGTGTTGTTCTAGATGATTTACCCAAGCTTTTCTTATAAGCTTTTCTAATACCTTGCTTACAACACTGGTCAGTGAGACTGGTCGGTAGTTGAGTGGATTTTGTCTATTCCCTTTCTTGAATAAGGGGACAATATTTGCTTTCTTCCAAATATCAGGTAGTTTTCCTTGACTCAAGATTTTCTTGAAAATTAAAAATAATGGTTTACTTACCTAACTCCTTTGCACATTCTCGTAGCACCCAACATGAAATTTCATCAGGACCATTTGCTTTTCCTCTGTCTAATTTACTTAACTCCTCCTGTATTACTTTTTTTACTTTTTCTGATATTTGTATATCTGGTAGTGTGTGTGTGGACATGCATGTTCCACATAGTCCCTCTCAAAATTTTTTTCTTCTGTAAAAACTGATTGGAAATTCTTATTTAGTGCTTCACAAATATCTTTCTCTTGTGTATAGGTGATTCCCTCGTCCGTAATGGATTGTATTATATCTTTTACTTTGGTTTTGCTTCTGATGTAGCTGTAAAATAGCTTCGGTTGATCACTACTTTTATTTAGTACATCCTCCTCAAACTGTTTTTGGGCTTCCCTCCTTACTCTTATATAATCGTTTCTTGCCTGTTTGTAATTATTATATGACCTTTCACTATTGTCTTCTGTATCTATTCCACAACAAATCTCTTCTTTTTTTTTTGTTTACATTCTGTATTGAACCATTTCTGTATTTTCTTATCTGCTTCTTTGTGCTGTGGGATGTACTTCTGGACTCCTATTTCATAAAATTCACAGAATTTTTCATATACAGCATTTAAATCTTGTCCTCTAAGCTCATTCTCCCAATCAACTTCTAAGAAATACTTCTTTAGGTCATGATAATTTCCCTTTTTATAGTTTAGGCTCTTTTTGTAACTTTCATTGCTGTTAACTATGTCCTATGCTATCCTGAAGTTGCAATTTAGTACTGCATGGTCGCTTTTGCCGAGTGGAGCGTGATATATTAAACTGTCTATCATTTTCTTGCCGAGTAAATATCAATCTATCTATCTATCTATTGCCAGACGCCTCAATCCCGTCTAGGGTGGCCACAAACAAATCGCCTCCAAGTCGCCCTGTCCCCCGCCATTTCACTGCCCTGTTCCCAACTCATACTCCCCTCTCTCATATACCTCTCCACCCCATCCCTCCATCTCATCCTCGGCCTCCCCCTCCCTCTTCCCCCCTCCACCTCACTCACATACACTCTCTTCGTCAGTCTTTCACCCTCCATCCTCTCCACATGGCCAAACCACCTCAGTGTGTTCCTCATAACGCTTCCTATCACATCCACATCCACACCACAACGCTCCTTTATATCCTCATTCGTCAGCCTCTCTCTCCACGTGACTCCACAGGCTCCTCTTAAATAACTCATTTCCACTGCTCTCACTCTTGACTTGTGTCCTTCCAACAGTGTCCAAGCTTCACTTCCGTACGTTAGAGTTGGTATCACAATACTGTCATGTAGTAACTTTTTCACTTCCATGCTCACTTCCCTGTTTCTTATCACTGCTTTCAAGGAACCAGCAACCTTTCTTCCCTGCTGTACCCTTTCAAGCACTTCACCCTCCAAACCTCCATCCTTACTCATCACACTACCCAAATACTTAAACGTACTCACATTTTCCAATTCCTCACCATCCAACCTCGCTGTACATCCACTAACTTCACCTCTCTCAAAGACCATCACTTTACTCTTCCCTACATTCATCTTTAGGTTCCGTTTCTTACACACTCTCTCAAACTCATCCACCAAGCCTTGCAGCTCCCCTTCGTCTTCACTCAACAACACAGTATCATCTGCAGACAACAGTACAGGGAGTTTCCAAACACTATCCTCTCTCACCAGGGCCACTCCAACATCCACTACCCTACCTTGTACCTCTTTTATTACCCCATCCATGTACAGATTGAACAACCATGGAGACATGACATCCCTGTTTCAAACCAACTTTCAAAGAGAAAAATTCACTTAGTTCACCATCCACACGCACTGCAGCCTTCGCACCATCGTACATACTCTTCACAGCATTCAACAACTTCCCATCTACTCCATATATTCTTAACACTTTCCACAATCCTTGTCTATCCACCCTGTCATATGCTTTCTCCAAATCCATGAAAGCCGCATACAACTTCTTTCCCTTCTCTAGAAACTTTTCCACTAAAGTTCTAAGAATGAATATCTGATCTACACAACCTATTCCCTTCCTAAAGCCTCCCTGTTCTTCTCCAACTTAATTTCTCTGTTCTTTCTCTAACTCTGTCTATAAGTATCCTACCATACACTTTTCCTATTATACTAAGAAGACAAATGCCCCTATGATTACCACACACTTCTTTTTCCCCTTTTCCTTTGTACAAGGGAATAATTATACCTGACTTCCAATCCTCCGGGACTTTACCTTCCTCCCAGGCCAATCTGCACATCTTCCACATCCATTCTACTACTATCTCTCCCCCATGCTTCAGCATTTCACCACACACTCCATCAATTCCTGGGGCTTTCCCCGATTTAACTTTCTTCATTGCTTCCACAACTTCTATCCTACTGATTTCTTCCTGTCTTCTCACCTCCCTCCTTCTCCCAGCCATTCCCCAGCCACTTATACTTGCATTACTTCCATCCTCTACGTTCAACAATTCCTTAAAGTGTTCTCTCCATCTGCTCACTTTTTCTCCCTTCTCCACTAGTAATCTACCATTTTTATCTTTCACTCCCCTGCTAACTTCACTTCCACCCTGTCTTACTCTTTTCACTTCTCTCCAGAACATTTTCTTACAGTCCCTCCACTTTACACTCAAATTCCTTCCAAATTCCTCATCCACTCTCTTCTTACTCTCTCTTACTAATCTTTTCACCTCTCTCTTCCTTTCCACATATAACTCTCTCTTCCGCCTCTCAACTTCTTCCATGCCCCTATTTCTCATCCATTCATTGTATGCTTTCTTCTTTTGTGCCACAGCCTGTTTCACCTCTTCAGTCCACCACGCTGTTCCTTGCACCCCCCTCCGTCTTCTCTTCCTTCCACACACCACATCACATGCTGCACATATTTCTTCTGAAAATATCTTACACATACCTTCCACGTCTCCCATCTGCTCCAATTCATATTTGCCCAATCGTTCCTCCACTTCTCTCTTATACTCTGCCTTTTTCTCATCCTCTTGTAACCTTTCCACTCTCCTTGCAACTACTCCTTCCTCTCGTCTTTCCTTTCTTCTATTCCTCCATCTTACTTGCATCCTAATTCTGGCCACCACCAAGTAGTGGTCAGAAAGTCCACTCCCCCAACCTCTATACACTCTTGCATCCTTTACACATCTTCGCATCCTTTCATCCACACACACATAATCAATCATTGCCTTCCTTTCATTCAGTTCACCACCCACCCTTCTCATCACTCGCCATGTATACCTGTGGATCATTTTATGCCTGAAGAGGGTATTGGCTATCACCAACCCCCTCCCAGCACAAATGTCCACTAACGCACTCCCATTCTCATCTATCTCAGCAGGCACACCCCACTCACCAACTATTCCATCCACGTTCACATTACCAACTTTACCATTCATATCACCAATCAAAAACACAATCTCATTCCTTCCAAACTTTTCCATGCACACTTCCACATTTGTCCAGAACTCTTCTCTCACTCTTCTAGCACGATCTTGCGTTGGCGCATACACACACACAATCGCCCACATTTGTATTCCAACTTTCAACTTTACCCACACAATCCTTGACCCAACTGATCCATACTGTCTTATGCTCTTCTTCCATCTTTTACTCACAACTATACACACTCCTTCCTTTGCCCTCTCATTCTCATCTACTCCTGCACATATACCCCTTCCATACTCCCATTCTCTCACACTTTCTCCTCTCCATTTTGTTTCAGTTATTCCACATACATCCACTTTCGCATCCTCAAGCACCTGGACAATCTCTCTCTCTTTCACCTCATCATTCGCTCCTCTTACATTCCATGTACTCATTACCAAGTCCTTTGTCTGGTCCTGGGTCGTCATCGTTTGGTCAGTCCTTGTCCGAGGCTTCTTGTTTGTTTTTTTTAGTTAGTTGTTTTCCGGGGAGGGGCACTAACCCTCCGCCAACCCCTTTAGTCGCCTTTTACGACAAGCAGGGATACTTGGGGAGTATTCTTGAAAACCCCCCTACCCCCCAGGGGTAAATATGAGATCTAGCATTGAAGGTACATCGAGTCCTCTTTTTCTGGTGGTTTACCTCACATGTTGCATTAGGAAAAACTCTTGCACGAGGTCCAGGAGCTTTTGGTCCCAACAGCTTTCTTGGCTTATTATATCTAGAGTATTCCAATTTATATTTGTATTAAAATCTCCAGTTAGTATAATTCTTTCCGATTTCTCTTCCATTTTATGTAGTAATGCTCTTAAACTCTGAATTGTACTCTCTGCCAGGTCCTCATATTCGTCTCTTTCCCATGTGTTTGATCTGGGTGGCATGTACAAATTGGCTACAGTTATTTTCCCTTCAGATGTGTTGATCTCTACTGCAATCAGTTCTACTTGTGAGGGTATATCTAGTTTTATTTCATTGACTTTTAGATTTTTCTTAGTTAATATTATAATTCCTCCTCCTTTTTTTAAGTTTCTATCTCTTCTCCATATATCATATTCCTCTAAGTTTAGTATGTCATTTGATATCCTTGGTGTTAATTTTGTTTCAGTTAGGCATATTATATGTGGTTCATTTTCTGACATAATCATTCATCTCTAATAATTTAGATACCATTCCATCCACAGTGAGTACATCAACTTTATCATCTTGTTTATATATTTGTCATGACTTGGTTCTACTACCTTCCTCCTTTTTATTCCCTCCTGTTTATGTACCACTTTCGTACCTGCAATCCTATTACTTTGTAAAAAAATGTGTTCTCTTCTGATCTTCCCTCATAATTTGTTTTTGCTTCCTCCCTCTTCTCTTTCAGTAATTCCAGTTCCTCTTATGTTAAGCATCTTTTTATCCATACATTTTTGAACTCCTTTTTTTCCATAAGATTCTTTGCATTTTTTAGTATCTCCTCCACGGTGTTTACACTCTGGAAAGTTACCTTTAGAGGTCTTGACTTGCTTTTCTCGTATTTCCCTAACCTTTTGTGTTCCTCTATGTCTTTACTACAGATTTCCTCTGATATTTCTTTCAATAAGCTCATTACATTTGCCATCTCCTTTTTGTCTCTTGAGATCTTGTTTTTTACTTCTTCCTCTTCTGTGTGTTTGTGTGTGTGTGTGTGTGTGTGTGTGTGTGTGTGTGTGTGTGTGTGTGTGTGTGTGTGTGTGTGTGTGTGTGTGTGTGTGTGTGTGTGTGTGTGTGTGTGTGTGTGTCTGTGTGTTCGTATGTTTGTATATGTGTTTCTTTGTATGTTTGTTTTTCAAGAACCCACTACCTGTATGTTTAATAGAATTATATTTACCTATCTCCCAATCTATATATATATATATATATATATATATATCATCAGCCGAAGTCGGGACGATACAGCCAATGTATCTCTACCAAGTGGCTTAGGCTGTCTGGTAGAGATTGTATGTAGGGTGAGAAGTGCTTGTAAGTGTAATTGTAGTGTTGGAGTGGCTTTGGATGTGTGTGTACTCTGCGAACCAAGTGTAATCGGCCCGCGCAAGCCGACTGGGTGCAAGCATACTTTACTGTAAGCGACACTGGTTCAACCACAGCACCCCTTGTGTCCGCCATTGCAGTACGTGGCCGGGTGAACACTCCCAAAGTTTATTACCCTGGCGGGGCGCGAACCCTGGTCCACCCTTGTACGAAACGCACACTACCACTTTACCACAGAGGCTCTCTCTCTCTCTCTCTCTCTCTTTATATATATATATATATATATATATATATATATATATATATATATATATATATATATATATATAAATATATATATATATATATATATATATATATATATATATATAATGAACTATTCCCTCTCACTTTTTTGCATCCCGTCACAGGTAGGCCTATCACTGCTTCCGCACAGGGGTGATGAGTATATCCGCCTCACAGAAAACAAACGGCAGAATTAAATTAACATTACCTTCCTCACGACCTCTCCCAAACAGCTTCATCTGGACCATTAATAAAGTGTGGCTGGGGATGATAGGACTCAACAGCCCTATCGTCTTTATCCATCTATCTATCTATCCCCAGACTACTCCATCTCGACCATCGACAAACTATGGGCTTCTCTGATCGACCGATACGGCCCCATCGTCCGCCTCATCAACCCTGGCATGGAACCAGTCGTCTTGGTCAAGGACGCTGACGAAGCGGAGACGCTCAATAGGTAAGCATCGTAGTAATCTTCATCACCATCATCATTATTATAACCTGCAGAATCATCGTCGTCACCGTCATTCTGTGCCGCCTAAAACAAGACCCAGTGACGATGACGATGACTCTAAGGATTACGATGACGACAAGGATGACGACGACGATGATGATAATTACTGTTGCCAGAGGGTGGAAAAATGTGTTGACTCTCTCAATCTTTATACTGAAGAAATGGTGACCTGCTGCATCTTTTTTTTTTTTTTTTCTTTTTTTTTGTGTCCGACTCTGGGCAATAGGCTTCACAGCCTTCTCCCAATGCCCAGTAGTACTCCTACATACCATACACCTCGACATGGACTTACTGGCATTTCTCTGGGAGAAAATTCTGCACTTTTTAATTAATAATAATGATGTTGATGATGATGATGATGGTGATAATAATAATAATAATAATAATAATAATAATTGATAATAATAAATAATACTGCTGAAAATAAACTATTATTTATTATTATTATTATTATTATTATTATTATTATTATTATTATTATTATTATTATTATTACTATTATTATTATTACACATCCTCTTCTGTCTTTTTCCTTCATTCTTTCCTCTTCCATCTACCTATGGGTGACTCTTCATTGAGTTACAAGCCAAATGGTTTCCTGTACACCAGGAAACCATTTACTACGCTAGGTGGTAACCATATAACCAAATTAAGGCGCCTGGTGGTTTAGTGAGTTTTTTTTAAGGCGCTCCAGTCGGATTGAACCTGTGTAGGTTTATATCCAGGGGGTGGTTAGGGTTTATTTGCTCACGAAATGCCACTCAGGGATGAGTGAGGCTGGTCACTCTCATCTTAAATGTTAGGACCAACTTGCCTAACCCCGGGCTCCTACGCTCCTCATGGGGCAACACTGGATTGGATGATGGATGGATAGTTGGATTATTATTATTACCCTTGTTATTATTATAATTATTATTAAGCTTCCCCATACACGTGTACAGTATATGGCGACGCTTATTGTTTTGTTTTGTTTTTTCCTCTTTCACTGATTTTTCTTAGATCTTGATGATGATATTATACAGGAAGGTACTGTAGGGCAGTCCAAGTACTAGTGCCAAATATAGATGACCTTGACTTGTTACTGAAGGTCATATACTAATTTTTGGTGCAAAAACTGCATATTTGAAACTGAAATTTCTCAGAAACAAGTTGAGATACAGCTATTTAACTGAAAATCTTATGATATAACTTTTTGCTGAGAATTTTGGCTGAATATTTTGCCATTTAACCAAATGGAAAGTACCGAATTCAAATCTTCTTAGTGTCTAATTTGTAACACGTTTTAGAGAAAACCACAAAGGCTGTAAAACCGTAATTTTACAGAAATATAATTGTGGTCCCTCTCATTATGTGGAAGGAGTATGGTTACGATAGGTATACAGTCATCCAGTTTTGAGATCACTGTAAAATGTACCCATGCCTGCAAAAACAATCATTACCGGCGCCATAAGCAGTTATGGCGAAGCTTTCTTATTGTGGCTACACAATAAGTAAATAGGTAACTAACTATTATTATTGTTGCTGTTAGTGGTGGTAGTGCGGCTGCTGCTGCTGCTGCTGTTGTTTGTGTTGTTGTTGTTTGTGTCGTTGTTGTTGTGGTTGTTGTTGTTGTGGTTGTTGTTGTTTGTTGTTGTTTTTGTTAATCCAACCTAAAAGGGTCATATTCTCTCCAGGGCCACGTATAACATGCCCCAGCGACCCCCTCTGGCCTCACTTAAGAAGCTGAGGGATGAGATAACCGACTACTTTGAGAAGAAGGGAGGGATCTTGGTTGAGTGAGTACAGCCTAGAGTACTTTGCTAGGGAGAACTTCTAGAGTCAAGTGCCATGAGTATATACACTGAACAATGCTGGTGAGTACAATGTACAATAGTGTCATAAGTACAGTCTAGTGTATAGTGCCAAGAGTATGGTCTAGAGTACAGTGCCATGAGCACATCTAAAGTGCCCTAAGTACAACCTACAGTATTGCCAACGAGTACAAACTAGAGTACGGAGTCAGTGAGTACAACTTAAGATAGATTAGGTTGTTTGGTTAGACTGTATTCTTGTGTTTACAGATTAACAACGTAAGTTAAGATTACCTTTGGAACAAGACTAATTACTCCCCCTTGCCCCCAGCTAATCCTGATCCCAAAAGGACCCCGGTGGAAATACGCCGCATAGGCCTTTTGGGGTTAGGCTTGGTTGGTTTCAAGCATGACTGGTACTTACAATAACTTGTTCAGTGTTTAATGTGCCACTGTTTGAATATGCTTCAAATAAAATTGTATTATTACCATTTATTTTTATTATTATTATTATTATTATTATTATTATTATTATTATTATTATTATTATTATTAGGACGGTGTGGTTATCACGTTAGGTTCGGCTATTTAATTTGCTAGAGCCTGTCCACAAGGGTCCTTAATCAAACATATTCTAACGCAATCTGCCCATTCTGTAGGTTAGGATACATTCTGGAAGAACACAGTTTCAATCGGCCGCGTTCTGAACAAGGCCTTTCTCACTTCCAGACGCAGCATATGTTACGAGAGAGAGAGACAGACAGACAGACAGACACAAACAGACAGACACACAGAGACAGAGACAGAGACAGACAGAGAATGAATTACTGTGATTTTGTAACAGGCATAATAAATCGCTAAGTGAATGGTGCTAGGAAGCCTACAATGTCACGAGTGTCTAACACTGGAACTATGGCTTCAGACAGAACGAGGAGTGGTGGCGGGTGAGGAGTAAGGTGCAGGTCCCAATGATGAAGCTGCAGAGCGTCGAGGTGTATCTGCCGGACATGGACGCCGTCTCCAAAGATTTCCTAGATAGGCAAGTGCTATTACCTGTTCTCGCCCCGGAGGGGCTCGGGAACCGGTATTGTTTTCACTCAGTTTGTCTGTTTGTTTGTCTGTCTGTCTGTTAATAACTTTATGCAAAAACTATTATTGAGATTTTAACCATTTCGTGCGTGGATAATAAAATGCAGTATAATATCACCGAGGGCAACCCAACACCCCAAGAAGGAGCCCACAGAGAAGCATATACGGTACGCCTGGACTCCGGGTGACAGGGACATAAGTTTGCCCGGGCCGTGCGCCCCTATGACCCGGAGCTCATCCGCCGCCACCATAGCAGGAATGTGAGACTACCTTCCGGGCGAGCCGACCATCGACAACCACAGGGTGGAACTGTTACTCTAGCTTTAGTCAACACCCCTGAAACGGCCGGTATCTGCTCAACCCTCCTACAGGAGATAGAGGGCAACCACTCTGGAGGTAACAAGGAGACGGCTGGTAGCCGCTCCCGCCTTCATCAGGAGACAGCCTGAAGGTGCCCCTAACGAGATGATTGGTAGCCGCTCGACCCTCCTACAGGAGATGGCCTGCAGCTGCTCCGGAGGTAACAAGGAGATGGCCTGCAGCTGCTCCGGAGGTAACAAGGAGATGGCCGGTAGCCGCTCCCGCCTTCGTCAGGAGACGGCCAGTAGCCACGCTGAAGGTGCCCTGAACAAGACGGCCGTTAGCAGCTCGACCCTCCTACAGCAGAAAGCCTGCAGCCACTCTGGAGGTAACAAGGAGACGGCCGGTAGCCGATCCCGCCTTTGACAGGAGACTGCCAGTAGCTGCTCTGAAGGTGCCTGAGTCAGCCTGTAGCTGCTCCCTTCCCCAGGCCACGGCCAGTAGCCGGGCCTTAGTGACGGCTGGTAGCCGCACCCCTGGAAGGCCACAGCCAGTAGCCAGGCCCTACGGTAGGAGACAACCGGTAGCCACTCCTCTGTCAGGTTGTGACTCCTGCTCAGCAACCTACCACCCAGAGGGAGCCCCCAGCCTGGAGGAGTACTGGAGAGGCCCCATGATTACCACCGGGCTCTTCTCCCTGCAGTTGGTTCCTGAGAGGACTCGCCTGATGGACCCCGGCATAGGCCGACACCGCAGCCCCCTCCTGACAGCGTCCCTGACCGCCAGGGACTGCAGCCCTTGGGACCTCCAGACCGCCCCCAGGACCCCCAGGCAGGATCTCCCTACACCCCAACGTCGGATATCTTCGTCCTCCATCAGGCACCTGAGCGAGAAGTTCAGGAAGCTATTCAGCCCCGGCCTTGAGGGCCAGACTCCCGCCCCAAGCCCTGAAAGCATGGGACCCTTTGCCACCAGCAGCCCCGGATGAGAGACGACGCCCCTACGTGTGATTCCGTGGCCCCTGAATACAGAGGCCCCTGGCTGAACTCAACCCTGCCAGTAGTGAGGCTGAGTCACCTCCGCTGCCCTTGTACCTGACCGCCACTACTCCCAGAACCGAAAGTGAGCGACAGTGAAAGCACAGTGTCCATGACATAGTGAAGTAAGGACAGAACAGTGAGTTAACAGAATAGGGGAAGTAAAAGCACCAGTAATAATATAAGAGTGGTCCAAGATAACGGTGAAACAATGAACACGGCAAGGCAGTGAAATACGGGTCTATCTCAGTGAACACGCCACCAGATAGTGACACCGCCTCACACTAAGATCATACAGAGGCCCAAGTGCTAAAGTAATAATTAACTACCCGACCAACAAACCCGTTAGCCTACCCGCAGTGAAATAGTACCACCAGCTCCATCAGTGCACAGAACCTAGACTTTCCTACAATAATAGTGCATAACCTCTCTGCCCTAAGTGCTATTCACCTTACCCGATCTTGTCCTGAGTAGTATCCTGAGCGATACTAACACCCCATATCTGGGCCTTAGAATTATAATTGTCCAGTATACTCATATTTGTGACATCTGCCCGTTCCACAGTAGAATTTAACAATACACATGTAAGGTTGTTGCCTTGAGTTTTTGTGTCCTCCCTCTCTCTTATTTGTCTAAGCTCTGGTCTAGAAAAAGAACCCAGCTGCACACTAGGCGTTAGAGGGATGGGAAGCCGACCCTAAAACACCCAGCATTACAGATCAATTTTTAAGTTTTCTGTTCCACGACACATCGGCTTTTCTCCCCTCCCCCCCTGACCTCCGCATGCACAGAAAAATATGTATTCTCTGCTTATTTTTACGACGCGAACATATTTATTTTGCCTCAAAACCCACATATTCCTATTCGTCGATGTTTGTTCTACACGATAAGCAAAAAAAAAAACACACACACACAAACTATACGTACGTTAGGGCCGTGTGAATAAACATTCAGGAACATACATCTCACTTGCCAACATCATAAATCGAATGTTTACTAATCAATCTCTCAATGTTATGTGATCATTGAAAAGGGAATTTTATGAGCTTTCGAATGGGTGTGGTCCCAGTTTGATGTGAGGTACGGTATTCGAGTAATAAGCGAAAAAGTAAAACCCATTTCCGACAGACAACAGATTTTTTATTCGGGGAGCTCTAGCGAAAAACTTTTCTTAGCAGTGTTATGTTTGTATCATAATATGCAGAATTTCATTGGCTTTTATATGAGACCACAACGGTGATCCTAGGCCTCACAGTTTTTGAGAAAAATGCAAAAAGCTACGGTGTACCCATCCGCACGCTGAACTGCTGTCAGTTGCGTTCACTTACGTTATTTTCCCAAAGTTTGCAAACATTTTTATGCTTGATAGGTATGGTTTCTTTGGTTTTATACCAGCAACTATTTTATACAGCTCTGTTTTGTTTTTAGTCCTCTCAGAAACCATACTTGAACACTAAACCTGTTGCTAACAACTAAAACTGAAGCTGTACTTATTTCCCTGTCATTTGTATTGAGGTAAATAACAATATAAATGTGTATGTGTAAATATACTGACATAAAGATAGGTAAATAGATAAATAAAACAAGAAAATCACTTACTTCTCCAGTGGTGATAATCTTCCTGCAGGACCATATGGGTTGGGAGGTGAGGCGTTTTGTAGTGTGTGTGTGTGTGTGTGTGTATGTGTGTGTATGTGTGTGTGTGTGCGTGTGCGTGCGTGTGCGTGCGTGTGCGTGTGTGCGTGCGCGTGTGCGCGTGCGTGTGCGTGCGCGTGTGCGTGTGCGTGTGCGTGTGCGTGTGCGTGCGCGTGTGCGTGCGCGTGCGTGCGCGTGCGCGTGTGCGTGCGCGTGTGCGTGCGTGCGTGTGTGCGTGTGTGCGTGTGTGCGTGTGTGCGTGTGTGCGTGTGTGCGTGCGTGCGTGTGCGTGTGTGCGTGCGCGTGTGTACGTGTGTGCGCACTCTCCACTAGTGAAGGTATCGCTCGGCATGGTACCGCTCGAAACTATCACCGATGCAAAGCGGCACATCACATACAGGACACATGTTCCTTGTGTCCTTCCTCACCCCCAACTTGAAGCACAAGGTACACCTGAGCCTCTTCCCATTGGGGATCCATGCCCAGTTGTGGCCCAGAATGCGGTCCAACATCACGTCGTCATCAATCACCCGGCGATGCTTGCTTGGATGCCCTCGTGCTCAGTGATCCTGTCATGCAGGAGTGGCAGCTCCAGGCTCAAGCACGGGTTCTTCTGACGGACCAGCAACTGGAGGTGGTGGCGATGCTGGCACCCATGATGGGCGTCCTGCAGGCGGTGCTGGTGTTGGTGATGGCCCCCATGATGGGCCTGCTGCAGACGGTGCTGGTGGTGGTGATGGGACCCGTGATGGTCCTCCTGTAGGCAGTGCTGGTGGTGGCCGAGCCAGTCCAGGCGCTGGTGCCTGTGCCTGCTGTGTGCCAGGTCTTGCTGGTGCTGGCCGTTGGGTAAGTAGGTCTGGGGCGTGGTGGATAACGTGTCCAGATGCGGGCCAGTCCGCTTCATGGAAATGCAGAAGATCATAGATGATCTGCTCCACAAATTCAAGGAGAGTTACTATCCCACATCTGTACTTTTTGTACAAGGCGAATGCGTTGATGAGTGCCATGTGGATGAAGTAGAAGGTGATCTTCTTCATCCACTTGATGGTTTGCCATTGGATTAGGTAGTACTGGACCATCTGATTGAAATTATCCACCCCACCCATGTACTTGTTGTAGTCCTCCAAAATGACAGGCTTGTTGACGACCTTCTCTATATAGGTTGTCTGCCCGTCATTACCCCGCACCTTCCCACCAACCCTCTTCGGAATGATGTCATCACTGTGGAAGGTGGACACCATGCTGACAAAGCACTTGTCCCTCCACAGCAAGATGAGCACATTGTCCTTGTGCCTGAACACCATGTCCCCCTCAGGCAGGCTCTTAGCCCTGGCAATGGCCTGCAGCTGGCATGGTGCTCCTCTAGGCAGTTGTAGTGTCCCACACACGTAAAAGCCTGCAGTGAAGAGTCGTTTGCACAGGGCTACAGAATTGTAGTAGTTGTCCATGAACAACTTGTAGCCCTGGTCCTTCAATGGTTCCACGAGGCTCTACACGGTGTTCTTGAGGGTGGGTCCGCTGCACCCCTGCGTAGACCTCGAGGTTCTGGATGTAGCCCGAGGATGACTCGGACAACATGTAGAGTTTGATTGAGTATTTGGTGGGCTTCTGGGGGTTGTAGATGTGGAAGGACAGCCAGCCCTTCCACCCCAGAGAGCCCTCATCCAGGCTGAGCTGCTCCTCAAGTTGGTACATTGACTAGAACTGCTGAAGGAGGTACTCCACGACCATGTGAACGCGGATGAGCTGATCTTGGTTGTTCCGGGATATGATGAGCGTGTTCCGGGTATGATGAGTGTGTTGAAGGTGCGTAAGTGCTTGAGGATGGTGGTGAAGCGCCTTCCACTCATCGCCCGCCTGAACCTTGGGTAGTTGTGAAGCTTGGAGCTCCTCCAGTAGTGCCTGATGGTTGGCATGTGCACGACCCCCATGAAAAGGTACAACCCCAGGTGAACCAGGCATCCAGCTGAGTCCCCAGGAATGTGGCATACCGGCTCATTTCCACGGTGAGATATGACAACAACTCCCGCATGAAGAAGAGCTCGAAGAACTGTAGGAGAGTTGTTGGAATATCCACCTGGATCCCTGGGGAGCCAGTTAACAGCCCATGGTTCGGTGTGAATGGGCCACTGCTCTTCCCGGGATCCTCTTCAGTGGCAGTGGCAGCGGGTCGGCCTGCCGACACTCTTCGGCCTACTCTTCAGCTCCTTGGATGTCTCCTGTGTCCAGGCAGCAGACCACGGCACCCTCCTCTAGGAGGGGATGGTTCGGACAAGGACAAGGCAGAGGGCTCTGGGGACACAGTCTCCTCGGCCTGGCTGGCGAGGATGTCATCGTAGCATCCTGCACAGCAGATGCGCTGGAGGGACCATGACAACATATGATGGCCCGGCTTCTGGTGACACTGGCTCGCCTAAGGGGGCAAAGGGGCCTGGAGATCGCGAGCCAATGAAGAGAGTGGTAGGACTGGCAGGTCTTAGAGGTGGGGAGTGCTCTGCTGTGGGGCCGGCCGCTGATGCTGGTGTTCTCTCCCATGGTGGAAGGCAGCGGGGCAGCTTCTGTTCACGGCTGGAAGGAGTCAACTCAATTTCCTCCACCCCAGAATGGTCACTCTCAAAATCACTCTCCAACTCAGACTCATCAAGGAGTTGTCTCCACCGATCTGGTGCCAACCAGCGTTTCATCTTTGCAAGATTGATGTCGTTGCAAGCCCACTGGAGGATGAATTGCTGTCAGAGGGTAGTGGAATCCTGTGCTAGAGGTGTGAGCTGGAATAAAGGAGTCAAGATATTGTATTATTCACAGCCAACCAAGAACTTTGCTCAACACTGGCACAAAGCGAGGATTCATGATATACATGTATGTCCTTGAAAAACATCGTCTACACCTGACTTAGCGCACAGGTAGGGGCCACGAGCACATGGTTCACTTTCATTTCCTTTCACATTACACATAACCAAATCTATCATACTGTAAATGCATGTGTTCTGTAGGCTCTTACCTGTGTGCTAAAGTGTAGCAGATGATGTTTTCCTTACAAGAACATGCTGCAGTGTTTACACTTTTATTTCACATTACACATAACCGAGTCCATCATTGTATGAGAATTACAGTATATTTCACCGCTACAAGTATATGCACGTGTTCTGTATGTCACACTGGATTTTGCTATCTTTGTGCTAACTCAGGTGTATGAGATGCAGTCTTTCTTACGAGCATGTGTTTCACTCTTTCATTTTCTTTTCACATAACACATAACTAAATCTATCAATATATGAGATACACAGCATATTACACAACTACAAGTAAATGCATGTCTTCCGTAGGTCAATTACATGGCCCCTACCTGTGTGCTAAGCTGTAGCATATGATGATTTCCTGATGCGAACACACTGCAGTGTTTACACTTTTATTTCATATTACACATAACCAAATCCATCATTTTATGATACACAGTACATTACACCATCTAAACTTCTGTATGCCACATTGGATTTTGCTACCTTTGTGCTAACTCAGGTGTACAAGACAGAGTCTTTCTTACGAGCACGTGTTTCACTTTCATTTTCTTTTTTCATAACACATAACCAAATCAATCAATATATGAGATACACAGTATATTACGCCACTACAAGTACATGCACGTCTTCCATAGGTAAATTACATGGCCCCTGCCTGTGCTTTAATGTGTAGCAGACGATGATTTTCAGACAATCATGCGGTTCATTTTCATTTTCTTTTCACATTACACATAACCAAATCTATCATTTTATGAGATACACAGTATATTACACCATCTAAAATTATGTATGTCACGTTGCATTTCGTTACTTTCATGCTAACTCAGGCGTACAAGACACACACTTTCTTAAGAGCACATGGTTCACTTTTTCATTTCCTTTTCACATTACACATAACCAAATCTGTCATTTTATGAGATACACAGTATATTTTACTACTGAAATGTAAATGCAAGTGTTCCGTGCGTCAGGTTGGATTTTGCTATCTTTCTGTTAACCAGGTGTACTGTATGTTTCTTATGAGCACATGGTTCACTTTCATTTTCTATTCACTTAACACATAACCAAATCCACCAGTATATGAGATACACAGTATATTACGCCACTACAAGTACATGCACGTCTTCTGTAGGTCAATTATGTGGCCTCTGCCTGTGCGCTAAGGTGTAGCAGACGATGATTTCCTGATGAGAATTTGCTGCAGTGTTTACACTTTTATTTCACATTATACATAACAAAATCCATCATTTTACGAGAAATACAGTATATTTCACCACATCAGTACATGAACATGGTCTTTATGTCACATTTGGAATACTAAGGTATCGCAGACGATATTTTCTGACAAGCACGTGGTGCAGTGTTTACGTTCTTCCACACAAGCATTCGATAAACATATCACTATTACACTCGTGCTTTATTTCACACACGAAGCATGCAGAATAAATATAACAATAAAATAAAATGAAATATCCCTATAAACCTCCTCTATTTTATCCCCTCCTGTCAGCGGCATACCGTGGCTGTAAGGTGTACGTGACTCATGCCCTAGCCAATATTTTATCATGTACACTCGCTGCACTATACTTCTATTTATTGCACAATAACACTATTCACCATATATCAGCATAAAACAATGATTTTATCAACACCTTGGCAAATATTCCGTTAATGACAAACGCCGTGTTGTAAGGCGATTTCCCACCCACCCCTAAAGCTGCTGAATGTTTAACAATATCCTTGCTTACTAGGTATTGCACACTACAGTATATTCACCTGATTCACTGTCACTATTGTTCAGTGGTTGAATACTCACATTTGGTGCAGGGTAGAGGCAGTGTACAGTAGTTGCTGGGCTACGGCAAAAAACAGATAGGCCTAGCACAATCTTCGTTGGGCCAACGGCTGATAACGGCCTGGAATGATTCACAAAAACCTAATTTCCTATTGCAAACACCAAATTTAATCATAATAATGGCCAAAAAGTAAACACAAGCACTAGTGGTATAGTGAAACATGATGCACGCCTGGAACAGGGGTAAATAGAGGAGGATTTAAAGGGCCCACTGCGTGCTACCTTCTCCCTTGACAGCCGGCATGGTACTAATCAACCTGTCTGGGCTGTTGTGCGTCTTGGGCCCCACAGTTGTCAACTCCTTATTTTTGACAAGAAGCAGGGAAACTGACACCTCCAAAAATGACAGCAATCAGCCAAAAACTTTTTCTCTGACAAAGGTTTTTATATTTTTATGACAACAAACGCGTCGTTGTGTATGAGTGCAGCCACACCCAAATGGCGACAAATGTGTCATCATGTACAAAGGGGTTAAGTAAAATTACAGGGATGATGGGCTGTGACCTAATCACTTGATTAAATTTTGGCCCAAGCTGGGCAAGGCCCAGGCTGTAGGCTCAAAAAATGTTAAAAAAAAAAAGAAGAATGGGTAAAAATCGTCATATCAACATGAAACAAAAACCTGCATGAAACCAAAACCTAATGGTGCATGTTTCAAATCTGCATCCCATAACATGCCTCATTACACCAGGGGGGTCACCCACCAGTTAGCAGTAGGGGGGTCAATGTCGGATGGGCATAAAATGGTTAGTTTTCACATAATTTACTCCAGATTTGATATGTGACATCTTTGACTAGATATCCTGTTGTGTTTATACGTCAGCACTAAAATGCATGCCGGGGAAGAGTATGATGTGCCTTGGCACCACTTCTTATTTTCTTATTGGATTTAACGGATCTAAATTATGCCAACAGTTCTCCGCTTTATGCTAAATCATGCTAACAGTATTCCCATTTATGCCAAATTATGCTAACAGTAGTCTCTCTCTTTTATTTTATTCTTACATACCCTTGTTTAACTCATTTGTAGTCATAACCAAGCAAAGGTGTTTAACTGGCTGCCTAAAGGTGGTGTTATAGGATTTATTTATTTATGTATTTATCTGACATCTGTGAGAGGCATGTCCATTTTGGTGGAGACTTTTGGAGGCTTGCTGGCAACTTGGACTGCAACAGTCCTGGTTCCAATACCTTAAAAGTTAAGATAAAGTCACCCTGATAAGAGGTGCTAGGGAAAAGTTGCTAGAAACATTGACAGGGTGACACCATGTTAACCAAACCTTGCCTTACTCCTGTGAAAAACATTAATCTTGGTATTTATATATCCATCTGCCTTATCTCTGTTCATCTATCTATCTATCTATGTCTATTTGTCTGTCTGTCTGTCTGTGTATCTATCTGTCTATCTTTCTATCTAATATTACTGGAGTCTGTGTTATTAACTGGCTTGGTAAACGTTATTCAGTGGTAAATAACTGACACTGCATTTTCTAAATCTTTTTCTTATGAACGTTGTTAGAGGGGAGAGGGTAAGAAAAAGAATTGTATGCATTTATATACCGAGATGAAAACCTCGGTAATAAGTCCGTCACACTTATCGAAATTTCGAACCATGGAAGATGTAAGCACTCCTTAGAACCTCAAAAGTGGTATATATTGTTCAAAGGCCTCTCAGTTCACAGAGTTGCATTGGAGTCGTGTTGCAACAGACAGTTTGTATGGACCTTGGTATGGCAGTCCAGAAACGTTATATCGTAGAAGCTATGAGACAGATTGCTAAAATAAGACCAATTGGAGGAGTCCAGTGCAAAAAGAAAGAAAGAAAAAAAGAAAGAAAGAAAGCGTATGCAGAGGACTCCTGTGTGTTATGAGGAGGTGGTGAAGCATGTTTGAATATTTTGCCAAATGATCAGAGCTGTGTGTTGGGTGTTTCACAAGATGCTGTAGAGTGTTATGGATAGGAAAAATATAAAAATATTCCCCAGATGATTCAGTTACTGGTTACCCATTCTTTTTACCCTTTTCTGTAACAACTGATCTGTTCTTTGCTACCGCTATATGTTATTTCAGCTAACTTCAACCCGAGAACGTATTCTCTTTGTTTTATACTTGCTATTTCCAGGTGATCCTGTTTGCCTTGGCATTTACTCGCCGAACTGCAAAGGTTAAAGATCGCGTTTATTAACTCCCATACAAGAAGACTCCCAGTAATCTCCCAAAATGAATAAAAACATCTACAGGCAGAATAAAATGTAATAAATACGATACGGGACTGAACAAGGTTACTTACTGCAATTATTCTTGTCCCCAGGATAGCATTGCTGCAGGCGAAACACGGGGAGATGCCGAGTAACTTCCAGGAGGAGTTCTACAAGTGGGGTCTTGAGAGTAAGTCTGGGACTCTGGGGAGGGAAGGCAGGGCTGGAATTCACCTTAAACTCAAAATTGATTCCATATCGTAACTTAGATTTGTTTTTGAAGAAAGATTAGGAATGTAGTGTGCAAAACCTTCCCACGTCTATTGTTATACTTGGTACAGTAGTTCCGATAAGGAATTTATTATAAGTTTGTGATTCTGTGATGGCAACACAGATCAACATAAATTCGTTTTCGCATGAAGAATAAAGAAAATTGACAGTGCAAAACGTTCCTGTTTTCCCTGACATTTACATCAGGAACCTGGTAGAAAGTTTAATTTTGACTTAAGGATTGTAACTGAATCACGATTAGGCCACAGGATATAGAGTAGAGAGTAACTTAGAAATAAACAGGAGTGCAGTTAACCCTAGTGAAGGTGAAATTACCTGTTGGAAGTAAATTATGGTGGTAGTAACCTTTCACCTGCCAGAAGTTTCCCCTATTTAAATGGTACCGTTTGCCTCCATCATCTTGGAATGCTTTAACTCTTTCAGTAAGCCGACGTTGTTTATGCTCTGTTCTTGCTTAATTAAGACGATTTTACACAGTTTAGAAGAGCTTTCCTAGAGACTAAAACCTGAAATTTCGAAGGCTCGAATGATATGTGCATGGACGTGTGGCTCTTTTCACCAGACCCAGTGCTGCTAATAACACTTTTTGTGTTTTCTTGTAGCTATATCTGGATCCCTCTCATCTTATATATTAGCAAGAAATATGACGATGATGATGATGATGATAATGTGTATCTACATTAACTTAAAATTCTAGTATACAAAGCTATTAACTATGTATCCCATACCTAACCGCACAATGTGCAGTCCTAATCCTATCTCATATTAACCTTGCCTAATACATTTTGGTAACCTATCCATTATAGCCGACCAGCCATTCTACTTGCTACCCTTTACCCTACCATAACCTACCTTAGCTTGTCCTCTATCTGTTACTACCCTGACTTCCGTTTTCACCTGTAACATAGCATACCATCCCCTCTTCTTCTATACCATTGCATATTACACCTTCTTCTTCTGTATCACAGCGTACCACACCTTCCTTGTCCATCACATAGCACGCCACGCCCTCTTCTTCCATATTATGGCATACCACACTTTCCTCTTCCATACCATAGTGTACCACACCCTCTTCTACCCTACCATGCCATACTACACCCACTTCTGCCCTACCATAACATACAACACCTTCTTCTACCCTACCATTCGATACTACACCCTCTTCCTCTGTCACACCCATCCCCGACACCTCACCCCTCACCTGCTCTAATGTGCCCTCCCCTGCCCTACTGTGCTCTTCAGACCCTTACCTGCCCCCTTCCTTACCAACCCTGCCCTTTCCTCCTCGTCTCTTCCCTGCTGTATATTGCCTTCCCCCGCACTGCTGCACTACTGTTCCCCCTACACCCCTGGTACCCATCCTCCCCCTTCCCATTCTATGCTCCTCAGTCCATTTGCCTGCCTTCCTTTTCTATACTCCGCTGTTCCCTTCTTTCCCTTACCATATTGTGCCCTCTTCTCCCCTACTATACTAATCCCTCCTTTTTTCTGTCACACTTTTTCTTCCCTCCCCTGGCATATTATGCCCTTCTTTCCTCCGTCATAACTTGTCCCATCTCCACTGGCATGCTAAGCCCTCCCTTCTTCCGCCATACTTGTCTTGTCTTCGCCGCATACTATGCTCTCTTTTTATTTTTTTACAATACTTTGTCCTCTCTCCGCTGCCATACTAAGCTCTCCTCTCCCCTTCCATTCTTTCCCCCTATTTTCCAGCCGTTGGCGTGGTGGTGTTCAATCGCCGTTTGGGCTGCCTGTCGCCGCAGCCTGACTCGGTGTCCCTGCACCTGATCGAACTAGTCAACACCATGTTCAGTTCCTTAGCCGTCACTGAGATGGGCGTGCACCTCTGGAAGATCTTCCCAACCCCCACCTACAGGAAGCTCAGGAAGTGTCATCACGAGTTCCTTAGGTGGGATTTAGTGGCACTTTTATTCGGTTCAAAAATTACCAGACTGCTCCACTCCTTTATACAGACGTCTTTTTTGTACCTCCTCCCCGATATAAGGGGGAGTTAGTAGATTGTAGGAGGAGGGTAACTTCAGCCTACAGTCTACTGGGTTCACATTCATATGATCCTCGGGTTGCGACTACTGCTACTGCTACCTGGATCAAAGAAAAATGCTACTCTCAGAATTTTGTTACTGGCTCTCAGCTATATAAAAACCATCTGGAGTTACCTAGAATACAGTAAAGTGCTAAAGTACAGAATCCTCACGAAAAGCCATCACCAGTTTCTCATGTAGGATAAAAGACGACTTTTATCTGGACTAAAACCTCTGAGCAGTTCTCAGGCATCTATATTTCTAAGCTAAATGACATTGTCTGGCTTTTGCTGGTATGCAAGACTACTGTAAACTTGTCCCGACCTTGAGAAAGTTATTGGAACGAGTATGAAAACTGTCAGGCTCCTATGACACACTTTCGGCATTATAGAATCGTCTGCAACATTAGCTAGAATAAAATACGGACAGAATTAGGCCATGAAAATTTTTCTATTCAGATTAATCCAATTAAAATCCCACTTAACAATATGTACCCTAACCCGATCTGCATTGCTACAATTTTTAGAATGGAGTGGCCAACCTCACTTATGAGGTGGCCCAAGGTGAGCTATTCAGGGGGGACCGGAGATATTCTCCCGGAGTGGCTAGTGGGATTACCTGGTATATTTCAAGGATGGTCAGGGCCTCCCCTGGCCACTTTTCAGGCTATACAATTGGCTTGTCCTAACCTAACCTATCCCCACCCCAATCTATCCGTAACCCAGCCTGGTTAAAACTATATTCCATCTAACACTGCATAACCATCTCTGGAACAGAATAACGGACAGCTACATCTGTGACACGGTGAAACGCTTAGAGGAGGAGACGGAGGCAAGGAATGGCAGTGAGGATGGGGCTGAGGTTGAGTCTAGGCAGCTGAGACTGATGGAGACTCTGCTGCTCAACCCGGGACTCACGTACAAGGACGTCGTTACCTTCGTGCTCGATCTTGTCTTCGGGGGCATCGATACGGTCAGCCACTAGAACGTCTCTGTCTTTCTGTCTGACTGCATGTCTTTTCACTGATGATGGTGAGGGATGCCTTATGTTGTGGCACGGTATACAGTAACTAGTGTACACCATTACCTGGTTTTACAAACGTCCCACAGCACCTTCCCTGTCCTCGAAAGGATTATGGACTGCAGAAGGGCAGTTTAAGCCTGGAGTCCACCGGGTTCACATTCAGATGCGCCTAGGGTTGCAGCTACCACTGCTACAATTCCTGCCTTATTTCAGTTTTCCCCATATATACTTATGAGAGATATTTCGAGCTAAAGGAGTCGAATATATCCTTCATTACCCTCCTTGCTACTAGAGAGCTCTTTTTAGGTGATTAAAATCGTCTAGAGGTGGTAAGAATAAACTAAGAAGTATGTTACCAGATTCAAGAGAGTTTACCTTAAGATCTCTGACTCCATATAATGTCAATAAGTAATCCATACCCACTTGCACATTCCCATCCCACACGAGTCTTCACATCCTCACCTACACTCACATCCACATCCCCACCGATGCCTATATTCCCTCGCCTTTTTCAGGATTCACATCTCCACCTACTTCCATTTTCCCACTTTTCCACCACTAATATCTCTCATCTTTTCCTTCTTCATCTCTCATTTGCACCCACCTCCAAATCTTTCACTTTCCTCCACATCTCGCTTTAAATTTCTGTCTGCTGCCACATCCCCTACAGCAGGAGGTGGACAGGGTGATAGCCAGCCACCAAGGGACACTCACTCGCTTCGATATACACCATCTGAGCCCACGTCCGCATCCCGCACGTACACCCATCAACACACACGAGTACCACACCTACAGCATAACACACCAAAACCCACCACCACTTAACACACCAACATCCACCACCACTTAACCAACACCTACCAACACATACCATATCTACACCCACAGACATATCCCTAACTTAGACTTACATTCCACACAGTTTCAAGCCTTCACATCTTAACCAACGACATCTATCTATCTATCTATTGCTAGACGCCTTAATCCCATATGAGATGACCACAAACAAATCGCCTCCTCGTCGCCCTGTCCCCCGCCATTTCACTGCCCTGCTCCCAGCTCACATCCCTCTCACTCATATACCTCTCCATTCCATCCCTCCATCTCATCCTCGGCCTACCCTTCCCTCTCTCCCCCTTCACCTCACTCACATACTCTCCTCGTCAGTCTTTCACTCTCCATCCTCTCCACAAGGCCAAACCACCTCAATGTGTTTCTCCTAACGCTTTCTATCGCACCCACATCCACACCACAACGCTCCTTCATATCCTCATTTGTCAGTCTCTCCATGTGACTCAACATGCTTCTCTCGGATAACTCATTTCCACTGCTCTCACTCTTGACTTGTGTCCCTCCAGCAAGGTCCAATCTTCACTTCCATACGTTAGAGTTGGCATGTAGTAACTTTTTTACTTCCATGCTCACTTCCCTGTTTCTTATCACTGCATTCAAGGAACCAGCAACCTTTCTTCCTTGTTTTACCCTTTCAAACACTTCACCCTCCAAACTTCCATCCTTAATCATCACACTACCCAAGTACTTAAACATATATTTTCCATTTCCTCCTCATCCAACTTCGCTGTACATTCACTTACTTCACTTCTCTCGAAGACCATAACTTTACTCTTCCCTGCATTCACCTTTAGATTCCTTTTCTTACACACACTCCCAAACTTATCCACCTAATCTTGCAGCTCCCCTTCATCTTCACTTAACAACACAGTATAATCTGCAAACAACAGTACAGGGAGTTCCCAAACACTGCCCTCTCTCATTAGGGCCACTCCAACATCCACTGTCCTACCTTGTATCTCTTTTATAACCCCATCCATATACAGATTGAACAACCATGGAGACATGACACATCCCTGTTTCAACCCAACCTTCAAATAGAAAAATTCACTCAGTTCACTATCCACACGCACTGCAGCCTTAGCCCCCTCATACATACTCTTCATTGCATTCAGCAACTTCCCATCTACTCCATATATTCTTGGTAAATTCCACAGTTTTTGTCTATCCACCCTGTCATATGCTTTCTCCAAATCCATGAAGGCCGCATAAAACTTTTCCTTTTTCTAGAAACTTTTCCACTAAAGATCCAAGTGAATATCAGGTCTACACAATCTCTTCCCTTCCTAAAACCTCCCTGTTCATCTCCAACTAATTCCTCAGTTATTTCCCTAACTCTGTCAATAAGAATCCTACCATATACTTTTCCTATTATACTAAGAAGACAAATGCCCCTATGATTACCACGCACTTCTTTTTCCCCTTTTCCTTTGCACAAGGGAATAATTATACCTAACTTCCAATCCTTCGGGACTCTACCTTCCTCCCAGGCCAACCTGCACATCTCCCACATCCATTCTACTACTATCTCTTCCCCATGCTTCAGCATTTCACCACACACTCCATCAATTCCTGGGGCTTTCCCCATTTTGACTTTCTTCGTTGCTTCTGCATCTTCCATCCTACTGATTCCTGCCTCTTTTCTCACATCCTTCCTTCTCCCAGCCATTCCCCAGCCACTTATACTCACATTACTTTCATTCTCTATGTTCAACAATTCATTAAAGTGTTATCTCCATCTACTCAGTTTTCTCCCTTCTCCACTAGTAATCTACCGTGTTTATTTTTCACTCCCCGACTAACATCACTGCCACCCTGGCTAACTCTCTCCACCTCTTCCCAAAACATTTTCTTACAGTCCCTCCACTTTACACTCAAATTCCTTCCGAATTCCTCATCCACCCTCCTCTTACTCTTTCTCATTAATCTTTTCACCTCTCTCTTCTTCTCTACATATAGCTCTCTCTTCCGTCTCTCAACTTCTTCCACACCCCTATTTCTCATCCACTCACTATATGCTTTCTTCTTTTGTGCCATGCCCTGTCTCACCTCTTGAATCCACCATGCTGTTCCTTGCACCCCTTTTCGTCTTCTCTTCACCTCACACACCACCTCACATGCTGCACATTCTTCTGTAAATATCTTGCACACACCTTCCACGTCCTCCGTCTGCTCCAATCCATATTTACCCAATCGCTCTTCCACTTCTCTCTTACATTCTGCCGTTTTCTCATCCTCTTGTAACCTTTCCACTCTCCTTGCGCCTACTCCTTCCTCCCGTCCTTCCCTTCTTCTATTTCTCCATTTTACTTGGACCTTGATTCTGACCACCACTTGGTGGTGGTCAGAAAGTCCACTCTCCCAGCCTCTATATGCTCTTACATCCATTACACACCTTCGCATCCTTTCATCCACACGCACATAATCAATCATTGTCTTCCTTTCATGCAGGTCACCACCCACCCATCTCATCACTCGCCATGCATACCTGTGGATCATTTTGTCCCTAAAGAGCGTATTGGCTATCACCAACCTCCTCTCGGCACACATGTCCACTAAAGCACTGCCATTCTCATCCATCTCAGCAGGCACACCCCACTCACCGACTACTCCATCCACCTTCACATTCCCTACTTTACCATTCATATCACCAATCAAAAACTCTCTCTCATTCCTTTCAAAGTTTTCCATGCACACTTCCACATTTGTCCAGAACTCTTCTCTCACTCTGCTTGCACGATCTTGCGTTGGCGCATACACGCACACAATCGCCCACATTTGTATTCTAACTTTCAATCTGACCCACACAATCCTTGAGCCAACTGATCCATGCTCTCTTATATTCTTCTTCCATCTGTTACTCACAACAATACACACTCCTTCTTTTGCCCTTTCATTCTCACCTACTCCCGCACATATACCCCATCCATACTCCCATTCTCTCACAGTCTCACCTGTCCATTTAGTTTCAGTTAATCCACACACATCCACTTTCGCACCCTCAAGTACCTGGACAATCTCTCTCTCTCTTTCACCTTATCATTTGCACCCCTTACATTCCACGTTGCCATCCGTATCATGTTCTTTGTTCGGTCCTAAGTCGTCATCTTTTGGTCCGTTCTGGTCCGAGGCTTCTTGTTCGTATTTTTAGTTGCTTTCCGGGGAGGGGCACGCCAACCCACTTGCTGTCACTTAGGGAACACGTGTTGGTTGGTTATAAGGTTACCATCCAGCGCTGTAAATGGTTTCCTGGTTTACAGGAAATCATTTGGCTTGCCACTCAATGTAGAGCTACCCTAAAAAACAGTACCACTACACTAAGCGGGTAGATGATGGGTGCCCCCACTTACCACATCATATGCTAAATATTTTCTCGCTCGACATGTCTCACCACACCTCGCTCTCCAGACGTCGCACACGGTCGCTTTCGCCATGTACCTACTAGCAAAGAACCCACAGGCGCAAAAGACGCTACGGGAAGAAGTGGACAGTGTTCTGGCCGGGCACGATGGTCCTCTCACCAAGACCCACCTCGCCCGCATGTCATACCTCAAGGCTGTGATTAAGGAGACGTTGAGGTGGGTATGTAGGGTGTGGGTAGGGAGCAGTTTTGGTAGGATGATTGTAAGGAAAATTGGAGGAGGAATGAGAGAGGTAATAAGAGAAGTGGGTATGGACAAAGATGAAAGAGGGAGTAATGAAGAAAGAGCATAGTCAAGGAGATGAGTTCCTCTATTATTTCAGTTTACTCTTAAGGCAGGTCCCTCACTATCCTCCCGGAAGCATCATCTATGGACTGAGAAGCATACCAGGCCTGTCTCAGCTTAGGATATTAGCACAGCAGAATAAAGTGAAAGTAGAAGTGCAATATTAACCGAACACATTTCTGACTCTATGTGGAATATGAATGAGTAAATAATTATGAAGAGGAACATAAAGGCGATGCATAATTATATCCCAAATATTCAGGAGGTAGAGATGGGTAAGGTGCACTATCAATTTCTCTTTCAGAATCTATCCCCTCGTGCTAGGCCTGGGTCGCATCCTCACCAAGGACGTCGTCATCAAAGGCTACAACGTCACTGCTGGGGTGAGTCGTTGGGTGTGTTGTATTTGACTTACATACTCCATTGCACCACTCCCTTGCACCACTCCCTTACACCACTCCCTCCCTCCCTCCCCCCCCTCCTATTGTTGTGTTTATCCGTTATTGTTTCTGATCTCTCCTATCCCATGTATGTGTGAGACAGTGGTGATGATGATGATGTGATGGTAAATATCTTTTCCCATGTTAGTTATGGGAAAATAATACTCTCAGACTTCTGTGACTCTCTCTTAACTGAATGGTATCATGAACAGTTAGCGGAAGTAGAAAACCAGAATTGTCCGACCATGAGAGGGTGTTAATGCTCATGTTCTTGTCCTCACTCATTTAATAAAATCGTCTGGCGTTAAGTGGAATCCTAGAACTGCCCCAACCGTTAGAATGATATAATTGGCGTAACTTAGTAAGCTAGACATCCTAACATAGGTACATGGATGTTTGGGAGCGTCTTACCCCGCGCAACAAAATTACATACTGGATTTTCATTCTTTTTTATCTATCTATTTTAGTTTATCCTCCAAAATCAGGGTAGATCAGAAATGTACCCTTAGTAGCTCAGTCTTTACAACCTGAAACAGTAGACGAAATGTTTGAAAAAGGTTATCCACTGACCTGTCATTCATTTTTGTATATAAGATCAATAAAGGAACTGTGTAGAGTAAAAATGCACTAATCATACAAAGCTTATGTCCTCAGAAGAATGCGAGTAGCAATAACGCACTTTATGAAGTCATCAGTCCCCTTGGCAAAGATATAGTCAGTTGTCAGTCATCTGGGTAAAGAGAGTCAGTTACAAAAGCCCGTTTGCTTCTCTTGCCTTTTTTTCGTCGCTGGATTTATAGAAGTTTAAATGTGACACAGTGGACAAAGATGCATGTTATCCTCCACTGATGGATGATATGAGACTAAGGTCATTAAGTCACATTTACTGTTTATGAATCCAGCAATGGTAGAGAAACAGGAGAGGCGAACGGATCATACTATTTACTGTACATTTTGATCGAGCACATAACCCATGGCCCCCACAGCACATAACCCAAGACCCCCACAGCACATAACCCAAGACCCCCACAGCACATAACCCAAGACCCCCACAGCACATAACCCAAGACCCCCACAGCACATAACCCAAGACCCCCACAGCACATAACCCAAGACCCCCCACAGCACATACCCCAAGACCCCCACAGCACATACCCCAAGACCCCCACAGCACATAACCCAAGACCCCCACAGTACATAACCCAAGACCCCCACAGCACATAACTCAAGACCCACACAGCACATAACCCTTGGCCCCACAGAACATAACCCAAGGCCCCACAGCGTGTAACCCAAGACACCCACAGCATATAACCTAAGACCCCCATAGCACATAACGTAAGACCCCCACAGCACATAACCCAAGACCCCCACAGCACATAACCCAAGACACCCACAGCATATAACCAATGACCCCCACAGCACATTGTCCTCTCCCTGAATATGCTGCTGGGATGGGAGGATAAGTATTTCCCCCGCGCCAACGAGTTCCTGCCTGAGAGATGGTTGCGACACAGGCCTCTCGGTCCCATCCACCCCTTCGCCTCGCTCCCCTTTGGCGGCGGTACCAGGATGTGTATCGGCAGGCGTGTGGCAGAGCAAGAGATGTACACGCTCCTGGTTAGGGTAAGAGATGTGCCTTGCCTGCTTGTTCTCACATAATGGTTCTTAGTGCTCTTGGTTAGTCGTGTTTGCCTACTTGCTCTTTTGTAATTGTTCCTAGAGTTCTTGTTCTTGCCTTTTCATGTATACCTACCTGCTTTTCCTAATTGTTCTTAGTTTTCTTGCCTATGTATTCTTTTGTAATTGTTCCTAGCGCTCTTGCCTACTTCTTACGTAATTGTTCTTCATGTTCTCGTCTGTTTGTTCTTCGATGGCACATGGGAATTTCAAAAAGTATAAATCATTATCAACAGTTTGCTATCCTTTCCAGAGCGTGAACCAACACTTCGCCATTACGATACTTTAGTGTACGTATCCTTTGGCCTCACGAAGGGATAATCGAAAATTTACGTGGGCTGATAATAGTAATAACTTTCTAAATTCCAGTGCGATTAATAATAGACCTAATTATTGTTCCAGGTCTTTGATTCAAGGCAAAACATGAGCAGACTAATTAACAGGTTTACAGATGACAAAATTCACTGGATAAAAAAGCACGAATGTTTGAATGTTTGCTTTACTGATGATAATTTACTGTTACTGACTCTTAACCAGCCTTTCTGACACAAATACTCTTGCCTAATTGTTAATATCCAGTTGTTTTACCAGATTGTTTTACTGCAGTGTTGTAGATGACTTTTTAAAGGACTGAGTCAGTCACGTATTGTCCCGTTTTCTGCTAGTTTTCTCATCAACTTAAGTCTGAGAGAGAGAGAGAGAGAGAGAGAGAGAGAGAGAGAGAGAGAGAATGTATGTATGTATGTATGTGTACGTGCCAGTAAAGTTTCCCATTCCTCCTCCAGGCTGTGCAGCGCTACAACATCGACTACAAGTACGAGGACATTGGCATCGAGACCGGCATGGTGTTCAAGCCTAACAAACCCCTTAGGTTCACTTTCACAGAACGGCACTGACAGAACACACAGACCAGCTCTTAGGATAGTTAGGATTGACAGAAAATGCACACCCTCACATCCTGTTCATAAGTATCCCAGCACTTTAAGAATACATGCATACCCTCAAATCCTCTTCACATATATCCTGATTTTTAAGTTTCTCCTTCTAAAGACCCTAACAAGGCTGTCAGCTCACGTCCTTTGCTTATGTACCCAAGTTTTAAGCTTTTCCAACTTTAAATGCAGCTGATAAACCTTTGTTACGGGCTGAGGCTCTGGCACATTTGACTTTTGACATGACTTAAAATATGATTAAATGAAAAGAACCGTTTATGTGATGGAGTGAAATGTATTTCCTGTTCATCCACTTTTGTACAGGCTATATCTTTCCTTTAAAACTTACCATATTATATTACTCATTTATTAGTGTAACCTTAAGTAATATGCACTATTGTATGCAAAATCAACACAAACAAATATTACTTAAGTGGGAAACATAACAATTAGGTTCCTCAACAACATGCATTAGGAAATAGGGATAATCGCCTTGTATGAAATATATTTGTCCACCTGTTTCTCTACTTAAATAAATCTTTGTATAGGTTGCTAATCTGTCTGCCAGCTTGTTTCAGTGGATGCCTGGTGGTCTTGTGGGTTATGGCGCTTCAACAGGGTATGGCTCCCAATGGTTTAAATCCGTGGAATGGTTGGGGTTTATTGCCTGCATGATGCCGTTCAGGGGTCGGCGAGTAGCCATTTTCGCCTTAAATTTGTGAAGTGAGTAGCCTAGCGCCGGATTCTTACGCCCCGAATGAGGCATGAAGGGGGGAAGTATTTGATTAAAATGGAATTCCTTTTCGAGAATTCCCCAGCCCAAAGATAAACATACTGGATTCACTCTCTTTGAACTTCAGAATTTTGGTCTATTTACTTTAGAGAAGAAACTACTCCTCTTGACACTCAGGCTCCTGTGACTCACTCAGCTGAATAAAATAGTCTGGTGTTGGCTAAAGTAGAATGCGAGAATTGTCCCTGTCATGCGAGGTTGACAGTAACAGTATCAGCATTTTCTGGCTCCTGTGGTTCACTCTCAGCTGATTCGAATATTTTGATGTCATCAGAAACTGAATACTAAAGTTGTCCCGACCATGAGAGGGTTAATGTAGGCTATTAAATTCAACTTTTGTAAGATTACAACTTTAACATTCATTCCTCATACGACCCTCAGCTTTTCCTTTCCTTTTCTTATCTGTACCTTTTGTTCAGGATCAAAACTTGGGATTTTCTTGCCCCTGAACAAATTCCTGAACTCAAGGCAGTGCAGAAATAACTGACCGCGTGTTATGTGGGGAAGTGAAGAAAAACAGCACTGCCGGCCATACCTCTGTGGCGGGTAAACCAGTACCACGTCAGTCCCCTCGTCACTCACCCCCTTCGTCACTCATCCGCTTCGTCACTCACCATATCAGTCTGCATTTATGAGCCGGATTTAGAAGCTGCCCTCTATACCGACAACTCCTCTTTCAATACTCTCTCTTCACCCACACTCACCACTTCATTCAGGTCTGTGCAAAAAAAAAAAAAAGAAAAAAAAAAAAGTAAGCGGTCAAGCCGATTATTAGGATGATAGGCAGGCAGGTTATTATCTGAGAGAGAATGGGACAAGCTGCTGATTAGAACGGCAATTTAATTGATTAGAATGAGAAGCGATAAGACTGATGATAGAATGACACTAGGGCAGCTGACGGTTAGAATGCATTAGCGGAAAGACTGGTAATTAGAATGAGTCAACTCTCCTGTATAGTGGTTTCAAATAATGCACTCGTTATAGTGTTATCGCTGGGAATATGAGATAGAGAATACTGCTCTGATGAACACCATACTCTGTAGGTGGGGTGAGTGAGGCCTGTAGAAATCCGGACAAGAATTTGGCGTTGCTAGATACGTCATACTTAACATGAATTATCACTGTCCTCTGTAATTTTTCTTACTGCTGTAGCCTAACTGCATCTTACCCATACACAACAACAAAAGACTGTAAATTGTACCCGAGTATTATGAGACTAGAAGTGTAGCTTTTAGTCACTCCACACCAGTATGAGACTTCCCGCGGGAATACATTACGTGGGTGAACATTTGCAGGAGAAAAATTTTGCCTTCGTCATGCACAGGGCACGTGAGGATGACATTTGGTTAATAATCTTAATTTTTCTCCTGTCCCCCCGTGATTTCCTGCTTTTGTCATCACCCTGTCTTAAAAAAAAAAAAAAAAAAAAGATGCAGCTGATGTTTTGTTCTCTTCATTTTGATCGTCGTCTTTTTCGTTTCTTCATTTTGGTTTCTTCACTTTAGCACAATAATTTTGGTTGGTTCATATTGATATGTTCATCTTGTTTTTTCATGTTTATCTCTACACTTTGACTACTTCAATTTAATGTCCTCATTTGGGTCTCCTCATTTTGGCCTCTTCATTTTGATCTTATTTGGCCTCCTCCTTTTTGCTTCCTCATTATGATCTCATTATGGCCCCCTCATTATAGTCTCCTCATTTTGGTGTCCTTATTTTAGCCTCTTCATTGTGGTACTGTTCATTTTTGGCCTCATTTTGTTCTCTTCATTCTGGTCCATAATGCCATGATGTGTTTTTGTCACCACCAGCCTCTCTCTCTCTGAGGACTGATATGACGGATTTAGCTTGGGTTTTTTCCTGTTCTTGCTTCCACCAAACTACTCTTTATTTCATGACGTAAGAAATTGAATCGATATATACAGTATTCATGCTGACCTCAGACAGATCTGTTTTGCTCAAGAATGTCTCCTCGTTGTAGAAGTTAAAACATTCCCCACCAGCCCTCTGAAGACGAAATAAATCATAACCAATCTCCAAGACCTAAACTCGCTCTACCAGTGATCCAGCAGCGGCGGAAAGAACTGCCAAATGAATTACAGCGGCTGGCTTGCACACGCCTTACATGAAAAGGTCACATCTGGCAGCGGAATGATAATCTGTGTGGTCGGTCTAACGTTGCTTTTGTATCTGTTTGCGGTGTGGATAGTGAAACAGCCTAAATTTTACGCTGGTTGATAACGAGCAAGATAGAGTGTGAAGCCGGTCGTGGTCGCACCTGAGTGAAGGTGAGGGATGACTGGCAGAAATGGTTCCTGCTCCCTCACTCCCCCCTCTCCTCATCTCGACTTTCCCACCCATCGCCCTTCCGTGGCCAGGCCTCATCATATCACATCAACATATGGAGGCTTGAAACATGCATCCCACACCACCTCATTACTTCATTTTCTCAGTGTGTCATCCATGACGGGTACACTTCCTTCATTTTCATCAGCATCACAATACTTCACCTTTATAACTAACTTCATATCCGGTAATAAGCTTGCTTGTATACGTCCATCACGGTTTATACTTTAAAGTATTTGCAAACACTGTGGGAGGAACTACTGACATGCGTACATTAATTTTATTTGCTTTAAAAGTTCATTGTCTGCGATGGCCGGGAATCGAACCCGGGTCAACTGCTTGGAAGGCAGCTATGCTCACCACTATACCACCATCGCATGAAATTCTGGTGTTGTTTGACGTGTGTGGAATGATCATATTTACCAAGGATCACTAACATGAAGGCAGGTGAGGGTCGAGGGATTTCCCCCTCCTCATATATTGGTTATCTGCCTTAATGACAGCAGTGCATTCACATTCTATCTATCCATACCCTTTCCTAAATACTCTCCAGTCGGAGAGTTACTGGTCTTTCATCAACCAAGGTTTTGAGTGACCAGAGGAGGAGCTGTCAGTGTCCTTGGATTGCGTCGTTGAATGCGATTTGTGATATGGATTGAAGATACATTAACTTTTCTACCCATCATCTATCGTAGCCCGCGAATGATGGCACTGTCCATAACAATGGACAGTGTGTCGTTCCCATCGGCATGAAACTGCCTGCCAGAAAAGGACGACGACCTTATTAAGATCCGCCACGGCGCGGCGGGTCACTTTCATACTGTCTGCCCCTCACCAACCTTCAGTTGCGGTGGCCATACAAGCATTAGCGAATCCTGCCCTGAAAAACAGGATCGAAGCAATGCCTGTACTGGCCAGCTTTCCACTCCATCCGGTGTCATGTGCACCAAGTTTGTTCACACAGAAAGTTAGTTATTGTTATGTACTGAGTACTCTCTACCACTTTCCTGTTCTGGGGCGTACTATATACTACTAAATAGGTGACTTCCTTTGATAGACAGAGAGGCACTTTGTGCAGAAATCAAATTTTCCTATGCCTATTGTAGGAAGTTACCAACTGTATTTAGGATTATAAGGCTGAAGGTTAGCGATGCGGCATAGGGCATTTTAGTGGTTATGACACCGGTCTCCCATTCACATGACACCAAGATTGCTGCTGCTGCACCTGGCTCAGCTTGTCCATCATTACAACCACTCCATTAGTTCCTGCTGCACCACCTCTCTTGGTATCAGTAATATTTTCATGTCTGTCCTTTTAAAAGTTGGGACTAATAATGTCTGATTAGTATTTGATGGTCCCATGACGAAGGGTGCTGTGGAATAAGAGGCTAGAGATCAACCATGATCTGATCTTAATCATGAGGTGTGTGTGTTGGGGTGGGTGGGTGGGGTGGGGACATAGTGGTGATGGGTACAGGTGGAGGCAGGGAGCTGGGTGGTTCTCAGGTTGAGTGGGCTACTACCCACTGACCGTACGCATTCTTTCCATTCCTCTGACATTCCTCTCTATTCCCCCTCCATTCCTGGTCGCCCCCTCTCGTGCGCAGATGATGTACGCCAAAAATTTTAATGAGGCTTAGGTATTAATGAATGTATATATTTAAGTACAGGACAATATTCAGTGTGGGTTATATGCGTATACTATTCCAGTGGTTAATTCCTTACATGATCCCCATTATGGCCTTAATTGAGTTAAACGAGGAAAAAGACCCACCTCCTCCTTTTGGCTTAACTGACTGATCGCTCGTTCGGTTGAATTCTACAGTACATAGTGTAGCCTCCCTCTGCACCGTTCAGTCACGTAACCGTAAGGAAGGGTGTTATTGTAATTACATTTCTCTATTGTGTACATTATCCAATAGTAATAATATTTATAATAATAACAATAACAATAATAATAATAATAATAATAATAATAATTTCCCTCTTTCACATCTGAAATCCAGCACATCGGGCTCTGACTTAACTCTTTCTCTCTCCTCCCTCTTTTCAGCACACGCAAAACTTTATTAAGATTGCCTGAACATAATCTCGGACTTTCAAAAAGTAAAAGAACATTCACGTTAAACATGCGATGGTGGTATAGTGGTGAGCATAGCTGCCTTCCAAGCAGTTGACCCGGGTTCGATTCCCGGCCATCGCAGGCACTAGTTTTTAATAAATGAATGATCTTAGACCTGAGCAGTATCATGGGAAAAGAACATGTATGACAGTAGGAGTGTGTGTTATTCCACTTCTTATCTCTTTTAGATTCGGTGATGAATGAAAATACATGTATAAATCGGTGTTTAATCTTATCAAATGACAGGCTGCTGATTGTATACATTTCACATAGCTTTATGCATGATCATGAATTGTTTTATGAAGACTCTGGAGCATAAATAAAGTTGTGTGGATGGAGTCTGTGTGTTGGTGCACTGGATGTGAGCGAGGACTCAGCCGGCCATGTGTATGGACAGCCGGTGTGGCAGTCAGGGCTGCTCCAATCACCCTAACCGTTACTAACACTACCCTACTTAACACCTCTACACCTCACCACCACTTCTGAAACCCCATCCCCCACGAATGCCTCTTTCCGTTTCTCCGAGCTCCACCACCGACACCACCACCACCACCACCACCACCACCACAACCACATTACAAAACAACGCCCCACACATACCACCACTACCACATTGTATAACACCACCACCACCACCACATTATATAACAACAACCCACCATATACTATCCTATGTAACAAATCTTCACTCCTCTTCATCTCATCACCACTCTCCTCAACCTCCCCCCCCCCCACCACCACCACTACCCTCCTCTCTATTCCCCTGCAGTTCCATCTCTTCCATCCACCACCCTCACTACTTTCACACCATCACCACCAGTACCACCACCACCCTCTCCAACGATATATTCCTTCCAGTTCTCTCTAACCCTTCAAAACCACTCTCTCCTACTTCCCCACAGTTATTACCTATACCACCACCCCCTCCAACCTCATCTCCCCCTACCCTCTCTCCTACCCTCTGCCAGCACCCTCTCCCAGTACAACCACCACTACCATTCACCCCGACTTTTTTTTTACTCTCGGACCGGTCAGATTCACCACCACCTCTACCTTCTCCTTCCTCCATTTGCTTTTCTCATCCTCGCCACCTCATGCCCATCCTGACTCTTAAAAGTAGCACCTTTCGCCTTTCCCTCCATAGTCCTTCATTTCCTTTTGTCCTCTTCGATGGCATTTTAACTTGTCATGTTTTCTGCTGGTTCTTCCTTTTCACTTTTCCTGCCAGTTACACTTGGAGGATTTGGTAGTGAGCCTTCATAAATGTTATAAACTCATGTCATATTCTTGTGTTTTTTTGTTACTCCTAGATAAGAGCAGTACCCCTGGATAAGAGCTGTCTATTGAGTCAACCGGCCGTGCATGTAAGACTTGAAGGAGCGTGACTTCTTTGCCATATGTTGTACAAAATGTTACTCTAATCTTCAAGCGATGGTGGTATAGTGGTGAGCATAGCTGCCTTCCAAGCAGTTGACCCGGGTTCGATTCCCGGCCATCGCAGTGATGTCTTTTGGGTGCTGACAGATCAAGTTGATTCGCCAGGCAGGTGTTGTGGAAACTACGGGGTAACGTTTCCAACAGCAATGATGGGATCTAAGCCATGGCGAGTGCGTTGTGATGTGATATGTGATGTGCGTGCCGCCTGGTGATGTTTCCACACACACTGCAACCCTGGCGAGTCCAGATATCTGACGTGTAGTTCATTCACCCGGGAATTTTTAATGGTAATTTGTAACAAACTGATATGTAGTATAAGATTATGCTGTCTGAATATTGCAATGTCTTCAGTCTGCCCGTGTAATATATAAACATTCGTGTGGGAAAACCACAACTTCAGACCGTGAGTCGATTTCCTTTCTCCACTTTTGCTTTCCTTCGCTCCCCCGCTCCTCCTCCTCCTCCAGACACCCACTACTTCTCCCCTTCCCCTCCACCCTCCTTCCCCAGGACTTCACTACCACCCCTCCCTGCCGTGGTTGGTTCCCTCACACCTCCGCCTGAGGGCCCTCGTTAAGTGCAGTTCAAGCGACGCTGGGTATGTTATGTCCTGATATTTTTATTGATTGCATAAACAATCTACAAGACAGCATTAAAGTGTCATACGCAAATAAATCTGTATGCTAAGGTGTCGATAATACGATTATAGGGAGTAGTAGTAGTAGAGTAACCCCGGTCAGTCTGGTCGAGCAGACCAATTAATCGCAGGAAAGCAATCGCCCCTGCAGTGTCATCGCATGCAGTGTCATCGCATGCAGTGAACCGATGCTGACCAGCAGTGGACAGCGCCTAGTCACTGGGAATGGCTGGAATGTCGAAATTTGGTTCTTGGATGGACGCTGCATTTGGTTAACTCCATCCGGTTAAAATGTGCGCCATAGTAGGTTCCACATCATACCTTTATTTGGTAATATGGTTACCACCCAGCGTTGTAAATGATTTCTTGGGTTACAAGAAGCCAGTGATGCTGTTGCCTACTTCTTTCTGCTATGCAAACTAAACCTGAGAGAGAATTTAAACATTCCAACCTGCGGTCCGCAGTCTGCAGGGATGCAAACCAAATGTTCGCATGAGGATCACATGAATTTTGATTATTTTGTTGCAGTTGATTAGGCTCATATTCTACTTCATTTGCCCTTTCTATGCATTACCTCTTGCTTTAACAGTCGCATGATTATCTATAAGATACGTATTTTAAAACCTCCCCCCCCTCACAAAAGATAACATTGATCTCATTTGAATATCACTGCGATGGAATAAATAAATAAATAAATAAATGTGTGTGTGTGTGTGTGTGTGTGTGTGTGTGTGTGTGTGTGTGTGTGTGTGCGTGCGCTCGCGTGTGCGTGTTCGTGCTGCGTGCGTGCAGCGTGCGTGCGTGTGTGTGTGTGTGTGTGTGTGTGTGTGTGTGTGTGTGTGTGTGTGTGTGTGTGTGTGTGTGTGTGTGTGTGCGCTCGCGTGTGCGTGTTCGTGCTGCGTGCGTGCAGCGTGCATACGTGCGTACGTGCGTGTGTGTGCGTGCGTGTGTGTGCGTGCGTGTGCGTGCGTGTGTGTGTGTGTGTGTGTGTGTGTGTGTGTGTGTGTGTGTGTGTGTGTGTGTGTGTGTGTGTGTGTGTGTGTGTGTGTGTGTGTGTGTGTGTGTGTGTGTGTGTGTGTGTGTGTGTGTGTGTGTGTTTGAATACAGTATCTTGTTGGCAAATAGTTATTATTAGTTGTTTACGAGTATATGTCGTCTTATGTCTAGTAATACTGTAAATTACATCGGTATGCTCGTAATGTATAATCAAACTCAATATTTCTCTCAAATGACATTTTTCCTCAAGACTCTAATAGGCTTGTACTGGACATCGATATACAACTAATGTATAATCAAAATCAGTGTTTCTGATAGTGCGAATTTCTTTCAGCTACCCCTTATTTTTTTTTTTTTTCCAGTAAAGATGCAAATCAGAGAATGGCCGTGCGAACCAGAAGGCGCACCAAACGTCAAGAATCCATTAGGCTTCTCACTTAGTGTAGTCACTGATGTGAGTGGATGATGATCGCCACCACCTACCACTAAGGTAATTAACATTATGCTCTGCCCACTTCAACTTGGTATTCAGTTTAAAAGTAGTTAAATGTTAGACGGTACAATCAACACTACATTTATTGAGCTTGATTTTCACTTTCCAGGTTGCACACAATGCTGGACATTATCTCAGTGGACTGCAGGCTGAAGCTGTCATTCTCCCGCACCCAACCATCCTCCTTTGGTGGGATAGGGAAGCTGAGGGACTATTGTATAACCGTGCAGTGGAGCCTCACGGTTATATCGGTGCCACCACATGAAGGCGTCCCTCTCCAGCACCTCCATTATATGTGTACAAACTGTAAAGATGCATAATCTGTTAAGTATGTATTTTATTGACACATAGATTGTTTACATGATTTCCTTCCACTAGACACATTTTCAGGAGTAAAAACCCCAGACTCCCTCGTTTCCACCAATTTTCCTCCCCTTAACCTCGCCCCCTCTTACTCTTTTCACCTCTTCTCCTCCTCCTGTCCCTTCCCCTTTCCTCCCTTCATCCGTTCCCAGTTTCCTACCCTCACTTACTCCCTCCATTCCTGTCACGTCTCTTTCTCTTCCTCTATTATACTTTCTCTTCCTCTATTAAAATCGGCATCTCTCGATCTTGAATGCTGAGATTAACACTAAAATAATGCTAATCAGGGAGAAATGCTATGGAAAGGATGCTGCGCCATTGCATTGTCTTTTTCTGTCACTGAGCTACGTGAAATAAGCCGACGAAGACGAAAATCTGGACCAAGTTAAAGTAAAAGGATTATGACAATATTTACGTATAAATAAGACTATCTTGAAGGGTACATGAGAGCTTGCGTGAATGAATGAAAGTGAATGAGTGAGCGAGTGACTGACTGAGCGAGTGAGTGAATGGGTGAGAGTGAATGAAGAAATGAAAGTGAGTGAGTGAGTGGGGACAGAGTAGGTGAGTAAATGAGTGAGTGAATGAGTTAGTGTGGAGTGAGTGACAGATTAAGTGAATGAGGAGTTAGTGAATGCGTGGGTGAATGAGCAAGTGAGTGGGGAGTGAGTGATTGACGACTCTAACAATAAATTCTCGTGTTATTCTTTATTATAAATCAATATTTAAAATGCAGACATGTCAATTTTAGGGCTAGTTAAGGTGAAAAAAGTTTAGTCAAAACGAAAGACACGATAAATACTACTCAGCATGATAAAAAACGAGTCGTGTGCCCCAAAATGGAGCTCAGTGAACCACAGAAGCCTCGAATCCCGTCAGTCACCCTCTAACCACGAGAGGGGGAGGACGCTGGAGCTGTGTGTACAGTATATTTTGTCAGCAGTAAGATAGTACGTAAACAGCATCCCCATCTTGCTGAGATAAACAAAGGTAAGTGAGGATATTGTTCTTTAGTCTTTCGATAGCTACAAGTTCTTTAACCTGTGCCAAGTCGTCTGTACAATTCTGAAAAGTGATGAAGCGTTGTGGTGTTGATGCAGATGTGACAGAAAGTGTTGGGGGACGTAGAAGAGATGGTTTGGTTACCTGGAGAGCACGGAGAATGGGTGATCGATTAGGAGCGTGCATGTGAGTGAGGAGGAGGGAAAGAAGGGGGGGGAGGGGAAGACCGAGGATGAGGTAGAGGGATGAGGTGGAGAGGTACTGTACGTGTATATGAATGAGGGTGGTGGGAGATGAGATAGGGCAGCCGGATGATGAGGGCAGGGTGACATGGAGGCGGTCTGTGGCCACCTCCAAGACTAAAACGTTAGGCTATAGACAGGCAGGCATATAGACATAGATAGACAGACAGATAGATTAATAGAATGATAGATTAATAGATAGATAGATAAATAAACAAACAGATTAACAGACAGATAGATTAATAGAGATGGATTAATAGATAGATAAACAAATACACATTAATTGATAGAATGATAGATGAATGTATGGATAGATACATACATACATGCATACATACAGGCATTCAGACACTCCATCACATTGCTCTGAACTCAGTTAACACACAGAATAAGTCTGTGATCACCAAGTTTGTACAGTTTAGATATGAATGTAAAGAGTAAGGATTCGATATAATAAAACTGAAGGGGAAACTTAATTAAATTTTTTGTGAGTCGCTCAAAAGGTAAGAATTATTCTTATTCTTATTCTTCTTATTATCATTATAATTTTTATTATAGCAGAGAAACTTGTCCAGATTTTCACATTAAAGTATATTCCCACACGCATAATTTTTTGCTTTTTATTCTTTTCGAGCATTATACATACATACCAGTCTATACACACACACACACACACACACACACACACACACACACACACACACACACACACACACACCGCTCGCTGGCGCAGTGATAGCGTTCTCGCTTGCCATCTGGTAGGCGGGAGTTCGCGCCTCGCTCAGGTTGCGAAAAGTTTCACTGACGAAGTGGGTGGTTACTGTCCCCCTTGAGCAAGGGGACGGGTGTGTGCGTGTGTGAAGGTCACAGCCTTGCCCTTAGATCGGACTATATGAGCTCTCAGCTCCCTTCCGCGAGGGTAAAAGCTGACGATCACGACCATCAAGTGATCCTGACCGACCCGGTGAATTACACACACACACACACACACACACACACACACACACATATATATATATATATATATATATATATATATATATATATATATATATATATATATATATATATATATATATATGTATATATTATATCCAACCCTAACCTATCTTCCCTTACCCTACCCAAATCTAACATCACACCCTACCCCTGACCTTATCTAACCAGTCCTATCCTTACCTACCCAAAACTTCTTACGCTATCCTCCCTCCTGCAATGTTTTACCCGCCCTACCTACCCTAACCAAACCTTACTCAGCCCTGCCCTTAACTTACTCTACCCTACCCTACTCTACCCTACCTTACTCTACCCTGCCCTGCCCTTCCCTGTCCTGCCCTAGCCTAGTTTGCCCTGCTCTTCCCTACCCCTCCCTATACTATCCCACCCGACCTTGCCCTGCCAAATTTAGGACATCCTACCCTTCCCTTACCTAACTTCTCCATCCTAGCTTTAACCTACTCATCCTTGTATTAACCTACCCTACCCAACCTAACCTACCCTACCCTACCCAACACAACCTTATCTTTCCTTCCCTACCCTACCCTACCTTACCCTAACCAACCCTACCCTAGCCTTACCCTACTCTACCCAACCATGTCTAAAACCTAATCAACAGCGCTTCCTCAGCCCCTCCATAATCCATAGTAATAATGTATAACAACAAAAATAATGTTATTTGGTTTAGCATATACTCGTACAATTAGAGTGGCACATTAAACACTGAACAAATGTTTATAAGTACCAACCAAGGATAACCCAAATAGACATATGCAACGTATTTCCATTTGGGTCCTTCTCATGGGACCAGGGTTAGCTGGGTGCAAGGGGGAGTAGTTAGTCTTATTCCAAAGGTAATCTTAGCCTAAGTCATATTAATTTGCAAGCACAAGAATATAATAAATAAAGAATATTAGTTTGCTGGTAACCTACTTAAAACTAACATTGACTCTGAAGTGTTTAGTAGTACAACACTACGTCAGCATCTCTGACAGAGGCTGCCTGTTGAAGGTATCATTTCATATTTCTCTAGAAAGAATGAAGGCTTCTGCTTGCTTTTATACTGTGAGTTACTGTATATCATTTTTAATCACCAAGTTTAAAGAATTGTTTTTAAGAAATTCATTGCAGTAAAATTTTCATGAAATTTAGGAAGTTGGACAGATTACATAACTTTTATTTTTCATGTCTGTTGATTTATTATTTGTGTCCTTGAATCTATTGTGTGTTTTCTCTTATCACTTTAACATGGCCCAAAAATGGCGTCTCTCCATCTTGATGATTGAGTTGCAACGAAAGATTAACACGGAGCATGTTGCTGGTCACGAAGAAGTGCATTAGAACGGATACTGAGCTTTTGCTGTCATCTTATCTTGAGTACTGACTTGTGACGAAAAATTAACACAAAAATATGATTCTTGTAATAAAAAAAAAAAAAAAAGTCTGTGAAATGGATATGGAGTCGTAATACCATCTCCGTCAATAAGTTTTGTTACATACTCTTCAAAGGGAGAATATTCTGTGTCTGGGCAATATGTAGTGTGTTAATGGCGGTGAAGGGTTGGGTGCAGTGGGGTTGGTGCAGTTGGGTAGGATCGGGGTTGGGTTGGGTGCGTTGAGGTACGATCGAGATTAGGTGGGGTGCAGTGGGGTTGGATCGGGACTGGGTGGGATGCAGTGGGGAGGAAGCGGGTTTGCGTGGGGTGCAGTTGGGTAGGAGCAAGGTTTGGCTGGGTGCAGTGGGTTAATGGCGTTGTTTTGGGGGGTTCATTAGGGTAGCAGCAGTGTTTGGTGCGGTGCACTTGGGTAGGACCAGGGTTCGATGGCGTGCATTGGGGCTGGAACGGGGTTAGTAGACGTGCTGAGGGGGTTAAGTGGTGATGATTGAGGTGTAATGGGTTTGATTGATTGATTGATCATTCGATCAACCCAGTGCAACGGAATCACCACAACTCCTACACCATCTGCACCCACTACATGCGGTACAAGCAGTGTTGGATGGGGTGGAGTGGGGTTGGAGCGGTGTTGGGGTGGGATACAGTAAGTTAATGGCATTGTTAGTTGGATTGCAATAGGGTAGAAGAGGAGTCTGATGGGGTAATGGCGGTGTTGGGTGGCTAGCAGTGGGTTCAGGGTTGGTTGGGGTACAGTGGGTTGGAATGGGGTCGGGTGGGGTGGGGTGGGTTGGAGTGGGGTTGGTTGGGGTGCAGGGGGTTGGGGTGGAGTTCGTTGGGGTGCAGTAAGTTGGAGCAGGGTTAGGTGGGTTGCAGTGGTGTATGATCGGAGTTGGTTGGGAAGCAGTCGGGTAGGATCCGGGTCGGGTGGGAGCAGTGGAATAGAATTAGGGTTGTGTGGGATGCATTAGGGTAGGACCAGATGTTGAATGGGGTGGAGAATGGTAGGAGCGATGTTGAATGGGATGAAACAGGGTAGGATCGAGGCTGGGTGGGGTGCAAGAGGTTGGAATGGTGTGGGTGGGGTGTGATATTAGCTTGAACAAAATAAATCATTCTCAGTCTGGGAGTAAATAAAGACTATTCCTGCTCAATCATCCTAAGAGTTTTTTTTTTCTTTCTTTCTTTTTTTTACCTGATTGAAATCGTCTGAATCAAGAGGAGTAAGTGTAAAAAATGACGTCGGCCGGTGAGTGCTCCGTGTTCTAGGTGCTGCGGGTTAGTCCCAGAGGTGTCCAAATGATTTTATATCATGCAGGCGTTTTGTATTTTATTTTTGATACCTTCAGAAGATGTTAATCAGCTTTAAGGAGCCTTGTCTTACGGAAGAACTTAGTGAAATTTATATCCAACACGTCCAGTTCGAAAAACTAAGTATGCGTCCTCGTGCTGAATGGCCTGGAATTCCCGCATTCCATGCACACGGTGGCGGAACCGCGTGATAGGAAGAAGTCAAACAGACGACACTGCTATTTTTACACTAACTTGAAAAATAATTGCCATTTGTCCGTGTTGAATGCTGGGTCGTAAGTATAATTTAACTGGGCAGAATTTTTCGTCCTTTTATAGGTTACTTCTCGCAGCTCAATGGCAGATCAAGAAAATACTACGGCCCTGCATCCTTTCCATATCACTTCGTCGGGACTAGCATCGTATTCTAGTGTTAATGTATTGTTCGGATGCAGTAGGTTAATGATGTTGTTATGTAGGCTGCAGTAAAGTAGAAAAGGTGTTTGATGGGCTTCAGTGGGGGAATGGCGGTGTTGGGTAGAGAGCAGTAGGGTAGGGAGGGACTGCGTGAGGTGTAGTGGGGTAATGGCGATTATTATTGGGGTGCTGTGGGGTAGGAGCAGGGTTGGGTAAGGTGCAATAGGGTAGAAGCTGGGTTCAGAGGGGTGAGAGGGGGCTGGGTGGAGTGCAGTGGGGTAGGACCGGGGTTGCGTGGGATGAAGTGGGGTTCGAGTGGGGTTGAGCGTGGTGTAGTGGGGTAGGATCAGGGTTGGGCGGGATTAAGTGGGGGTAGGATCGGATGTGGGTTGGGTGCAGTGGGGTTGGGTGAGGTTCTGTGGGGTAGGATCGGGGTTGGGTAGGGTGCCGTGAGGTAGGAATGGGGTTGGGTGAAGTTCAGTGGGGTAGGATCAGGGCTGGATAGCGTTCAGTGGGGTAGAATCGGAGTTGGGTGGGGTACAGTGGGGTCGGATCGGGGTTACGTGGAGTGCAGTGGAATAGGGTGGGGTTGAGTAGGGTGCAGTGGGATAGGTGTGGGTTTGGATGGGGTGGAGTAGGGAAAGATTTGAGTTGGTTGGGGTGCAGTGGCAAAGCATCTGGGTTGCGTGGGATGCAGTGGGGCGGGTTCGGGGTTGGGTGGGGTTCAGTGGGATAGGATTAGGGTTGGGTTGGGTACAGTGGTATAGGATCAGGGTTGGGTTGGGTGCAATGGGATAGGATCTGGATTGGGTGGGGTGCAGTGAGGTAGGGTCGGGATTGGGTTGAGTTAAGTGGGATTGAATTGGGGTTGGGTGGGGTGCATTGGGGTAGAATCGGGGTTGGGTTGCGTGCACTGGGGTAGGATAGGGTTTCTTGGGGTTGCAATGGGGTAGTATCGGAGTTCTGTTGGGGCAGTGGGATAGGATCAGGATTGGGTAAGGTGCAGTGGTGTGGGATCGCGGTTGGGTGGTATACAGTAGGGTAGGATCGGGGTTGGGTGGGGTGCAGTGAGGTATGATCGGGTTTGGGTGGCGTGCACTAGGGGATGATAGGGTTTGGGGGGGCTGCAGTTGGGTAGGATCGGGATTATATGGAGTGCAGTGGAGTAAGGGTGGGGTTGAATGGGATGCAGCAGGGTAAGAGTGGGGTAAGGTGGGGTGGAGTGGGGAAGGATTGGGGTTAGATGGGGTGCAGGGGGGTTGGAGTTGGGTTGGGTGGGGTGCATTGGGAAAGAATCGGGTTTGCGTGGGGTGCAATGGGGTAGGATAGGGGTTGGGTGGGTTGCAGTGGGATAGGAACGGGATTGGGTTGGGTGCAGTGGGATAGGAACGGGATTGTGTTGGATGCAGTGGGATAGGATCGGATGTGGCTCGGGTTTAGTTGAGTGGGATCGGGGTTGGGTTGGTTTCAGTGGGGTTGGGTCAGGGTTGAGTGGAGTGCACTGGGGTAGGATCGGGGTTGGGTTGGGTGCACTGGGGTATGATCGGGTGTTTGGAGGTTGCAATGGGCTTGGATCGGGGTTGTGTGAATTTCAGTGGAGTAATGGTAGGGTTGAGTGGGGTGCAGTGGGGTAGGGCTGGGGTTGGGTAGGGTGCGATTTGGAAAGAGTAAGCTTCGGTCCGGTGCGGTGGGTTAGGACCGGGGATGAGTGGGGCGCAGTGGGGTTGGAGTGGAGTTGGGTGGGGTGCAGTGGTATAGAATCGGGGTTAGGTGGAGTGCAGTGGGGTTGGATCTGAGTTGGGTGGGTGCAGTGGGAAAGAATCGAGGTTGTGTGGGGTGCATTGGCGTACAACCAAATGTTGAATGGGGTGGAATGGGGTACGAGACATGTTGCATGGAATGCAAAGGGGTTGGATCGAGGCTGGGTGGGATGCAGGGCGGTTGGAATGGGTTGAGCGGGGTGTGATATTAGCCTGAACAGAGTAAATTAGCCATACTCAGTCTGGAGTTAAATAAAGTCTGTTCCTGTTCAATCTGCCTAAGAGTTATTTATTATTTTTTAACCTTCTTGAAATCGTACCAGTCTAGCAGAGTAAGTGTAAAAAACGACGTCAGCTGGTGAGTGCTCTGTGTTCTAGGTGCTGCGGGTTGAGTCCCAGAGTTTTCCAGATGTTTTTTTATATCATGTAGACGTTTCGTATTTTATATCTGATACCTTCAGAAGATTTTAATCAGCCTTAAGGAGCCTTGTCGTACAAAAGAACTCAATGAAATTTATATCTAACGCGTCCAGTTCGAGAAATTAGATAAAAGTCCTCGTACTGAATGGCGTGGAATTCCCGCATTGCACGCACAAGGTGGCGCCACCACTGCTTTGCTGTGAAGAGATGAAGTCAACCAGACGACACTGCACTTTTTACACGAACATGAAAAATGATTGCCATTTTTCCGTCTTGAATGCTGGGTCGTAAGTATCGTTTTAATTTGGCGGAATTTTTCGTCCTTTTGTAGGTTATTTCTCTCTGCTCATTGGCAGATTGAGAAAATACTATGGCCCTGCATCCTTTCCACAGCATCTCTTCGCGACTAGCATCGTATTCTTGTGTTAATATATTGCCAGGGTTTAGTAAGTTAATGATGTTGTTGGGTAGGTTGCAGTAAAGTAGAAAAGGTGTTTGATGGGCTTCAGTGGGGGAATGGCGGTGTTGGATGGAACGCTTTCGGATAGGGAGGGACTGGGTGACGTGCAGTAGGGTAATAGAGATTTTTATTGGGGTGCAGTGGGGTAGGAGAAGGGTTGGGTAAGGTGCAATAGGGTAGAAGTGGGGTTCAGAGGGGCAAGAGTGGGGTTGGATGGAGTGCAATAGGGTAGGACCGGGGTTGGGTGGGATAAAATGGGGTTGGAGTGGGGTCAGGTGTGGTATAGTGAGGTGGTATCAGGGTTGGGCGGGATTAAGTGAGGCAGGATCGGAGTTGGCTGGGGTGCAGTGAGATATAATCGGGGTTGGGCGAAGTTCGGTGGGGTAGGATCAGGGTTGGGTGAGGTTCGATGAGGTAGAATCGGGGTTGGGTGGGGTACAGTAGGGTAGTATCTGGTTGGGTGGGGTAGGATCAGATTTAGGTGGCGTTGGGGGGCTGCAGTGAGGTAGGATCGGGCTTATGTGGAGTGCAATGGAGTAAGGTTGGGGTTGATTGAGGTGCAGTAGGGTAGAAATGGGGTTGGGTGGGGTGGAGTGGTGAAAGATTGGGGTTGGTTGCAGTGAGGTGGGGTTGGAGTTGGGTTGGTGAGGTGCAACGGGATAGAAACTGGGTTGGGTGGGGTACATTGGGGTGGGATCGGAGTTGGATGGGGTAAAGTGGGGTGGGATCCGGGTTGGATGGGGTGCAGTAGGGTTAGAATGGAGTTGGACTGCGTGCAATGGGATAGCATTGGGATTGGGTGGGGTCCAGTGGGATAGGATCAGGGTTGGGTCGGGAGCACTGGGGTATGATCGGGGTTGGGTTGGGTTCACTGGGGTAGGATCGGGTTTTTGGGGGTTGCAGGTGGGTTGGATCGGGGTTGTGTGAAGTTCAGTGGAGTAGTGGAAGGGTTATGTGGGGTTCAGTGGGATAGGAATGGGGTTGGGAGAGGTGCAGTGTGGAAAGGGTAGGGTTCGCTTGGGTGCGGTGGGTAGGACCGGGGCTGTGTGGGGTGCAGTGAGGTTGCAGAGGGGTTTGGTGGGGTGGGGTGGGATAGAATCAGGGTTTCGTGGAGTGCAGTGGGGTGGGATCGGGGTTGGGTTGGGTTGGGTTCAATGGGGTAGGATCGGGATTGGATGGGGTGCAGTGGGATGGGATTGCGGTTGGGTGGGATGCAGTGAGGTAGGATCGGGATTGGATGGGGTACAGTTGGGTAGAATCAGGGTTAGGAGGGGGCAGATGGGTAGGATCGTGGTTGGGTGGGGTGCAGTGGGGTAGGATCGGGGTTACGTGGAGTGCACTGGGGTATGAAGGGGGTTTGGTGGGGTGCACTAGAGTAGGATTGGAGTTATTTTGTGTTGCAGTTGGGTAGGATCGGTGTTGGGTAGGGTGCTGTGGATTAGGATCAGGGTTGAGTGAGGTGCAGTGGAGTAGGATCGGGATTGTGTCTATTGCCGTTGGATAGTAGCAGGGTTTGGTGGTATTCAGTGGGGTAGGATCTAGGTTGGGTAGGGTGCAGTGGGAAAGGATCAGGGTTGGGTGGGTGCAGTGGGGTAGGATCAGGTTTGGGATGGTTGCAGTGGGGGAGGATCGGAGTTGAGTGGTGTGCAGTGAGGTAGGGTCAGGGTTGGGTGTGTGCATTGAGGTAGAATCGGGGTTGGGTGGATGCAGTGATAAAGAACTGGGGATGTGTGGGATGCAGTGGAATACGACCAGATATTGAATGGGGTGGAGTGGGGTACGAGAGATGAACGGGGTGCAAAAGGGTAGGATCGAGGCTGGGTTGGGTGCAGGGGATTGGAATGAGGTTGAGTGGGGCGTGATATTAGGTTGAACAAAGTAAATAAGTTATTCTCTGTCTGGGGGTTAATAAAGACTGTTCCAGTTCAATCATCCTAAGCGTTTTATATGAACCTACTTGCAAACGTCTGAATGAAGCTTAGTGTAAAAAATGACGTCAGCGGGTGAGCGTTCTGTGTTCTAAGTGCTACGGGCTGAGTCCCAGAGTTGTCCAGATGTTTTTATATCATGTAGATGTTTATTTTTTTTTAATACCTTCGGAAGATTTTAATCAGCTTCAAGGAGCCCTGTCGTGCAGAAGAACTAAGTGAAATTTTTGTCTAATGCGTCCAATTCTAGAAATTACATAAACGTCCTCGTGCTGAATGGCCTGGAATTCCCGCATTCCACGCGAAAGGTGGCGCTATAGGTTTGTTGTTGTGAAGGGAAGAAGAAAAGCAGACGAAACAGCTCTTTTTACACTAACTTGAAAAACAAATGCAATTTCTCTGTCTTAAATGCTAGGTCGTAAATATAGATTAAACGGGCAGAATATTTTATCTTTTTCTAGGTTATTTCCCGTACTTCTGTGGCACAGTGAGACAATATTACGGTCCAGTGTCCTTTCCATAGCACTTCTTTGGGACTAGCATCGTATTCTTGTGTTAATATATTGCTGTGGTGCAGTAAGTTAATGATGTTGTTGTATGGGTTCCAGTAAGGTAGAGGAGGTGTTTGATGGGATGCAGTTGGGGAATGACAGTGCTTGGTGGAGCGCAGTCGGGTAGGGATGAACTGGCTGAGGTGTAGTGGGGTACTGGCGCTTTTTATTGGGGTGCAATGAGGAAGGACCAGGGTTGGGTAAGGTGCAGTAGGTTCAGACGTGGGGATCAGTGAGGTAAGAGCAGGGTTGGGCTGGGTTAAGTGGTGTTGGAGTGGAGTTACGTGGGGAGCAGCGGAGTAGGTTTGGGGTTGGGTTGGATGCAGTGAGGTAGGATCGAGGTTGGGTGGGGTGCAGTGGGGTAGGATCGGGGTTGTGTGGGGTGCAGTGTGGTAGTATCGTTTATTTGGGGGTTGAGTGGGGTAGGATCGTGGTTGGGTAGAGTGCATTGGAGCCGGGGTTGGGTTGGGTGGGGTGCAGTAGGGTAGGACCGGGGTTGGATGGGATACAATGGGGTTAGAGTGGGGTTGGGTAGGGTGCAGTGCGGTAGGATGGGGGTTGCGTGGGATGAAATGGGGAGGGATCGGTATTCGGTGGGGTGCAGTGGGATGGGATCGGAGATGGGTGGGGTTCAGTGATATAGCATTGGGGTTAGGTGGTGTGCAGTGCGTAGGATCCAGGTTGGGTGGGTTGCAGTGGGATAGGATCGGGGTTGGGTGGTGTGCAATGGGGTACGATTGTGGTTGGGTGGGGTGCAGTGGGATAGGATCGGTGTTGGGTGGGGTGTAGTTGGGTTCGATCGGGTTGTGTGGGATGAACTGGGGTAGGATCCTTTTTTTTTTTTTTTTTTTCTCGATTGCCGCGGGGTAGGATCAGGGTTTGTGGGGTGCATGGAGTTGGACCGGGGTTGGGTGGTGTTCAGTGGGGTACGATCAAGGTTGGGTGAGGTGCAGTGGGGTAGGATCGGGGTTGGGAGGGTTGCAATTGGGTAGGAACCGGGTTTGGTAGAGTGCAGTGGAGTAGGATCGGGGTTGGGTTGGGTGTAGTAGGGTAGGATCGGGGTAGGGTGGGGTGCAATGGGTAGGAATGGGATTTGGTGGGGTGCAGTGGAGCAGGATCGGGTATTTTTTCGGTTGCAGTGAGGTAGGATCAGGGTTGTGTGCGATGCAGTAGGGTAGGACCATATGTTGAATCGGATGGAGTGGGGTATGAACGATTTTGGATAGGGTAGAAAGGGACTGGATCGAGATAAGGTGGGGTGCAAGGGGTTGGAATGGGATTGGGTGGGTTGTGATATTAGCTTGAACAAAGTAAATGAATCATTCTCAGTCCGGATGCTAATAAAGACTGTTCCTGTTCATTCATCTTAAGATTTTTTTAACTTGCTTGAAATCGTCTGAAGCTAACAGAGTAAGTGTAAAAAATTACGTCAGCAGGTGAGTACTCTGTGTTCTAGGCGATATGGGTGGAGTCAAAGAGTTGTCCAGATGTTTTAATATCATGTAGACGTTTTATATGTTATTTTTGATGCTATCTATCTATTGCCAGACGCCTTAATCCCGTAAGGGGTTGCCACAAACAAATCGCCTCTATGTTGCCTGGTTCCAAGCCATTTCACTGCTCTGCTCCCAGCCCACATCCACGTCACTCATATACCCCTCCACGCCAGTCCTTCATCTCATCCTTGTCCTCCCTCTCTCTCTCTCTCTCCCCCCTCCACCTCACTCACATACATTCTCCTCGTTAGTCTGTCGTTCTCCATTCTCTCCACATGGCCAAACCACCTCAGTGTATTTCTCCTAACCCTCTTTATCACATCCACATCCACACCGCAACGCTCCTTCACTGCCTCATTTGCCAGTATGTCTCACCATGTAACTCCACATGCTCCTCTCAGATAACTCATTTCCACTGCTCTCACTTGCGTCCTTCCAACAAGGTCCAAGCTTCACTTCCATATCACAGTTCTGTCATGCAGATAATTTTTTACTTCAGTTCTCACTTCCCTGTTTCTTAGCACTACTTTTGATACCTTCTGAAGATTTTAATCAGCTTTAGGTAGCCATGAGGTACACAAGGACTCAGTGATATTCATATATGTATTTCTCGTAACCCTTTCTTTCACATCCACATCCACACCACAACGCTCCTTCACTTCCTCATTTGCCAGTATTTCTCACCATGTAACTCCACAAGCTCCTCTCAAATAACTCATTTCTACTGCTCTCACTCTTGACTTGTGTCCTTCCAACAAGGTCCAAGCTTCACTTCCATACGTTAGAGTTGGTATCACAGTTCTGTCATGCAGCGATTTTTTTACTTCCATTCTCACTTCCTTGTTTCTTATCACTACTTTTGATACCTTCAGAAGATTTTAATCAGCTTTAGGTATCCATGAGATACAGAAGGACTCAGTGATATTCTTCTCTAATCCCTCAAGTTCGAAATATTAGATATGCTTCCTCGTGCTGAATGGCCTCGAATTCCCTCATTTCACGCGCAAGGTGGCTTCACCGCTGCAATGCTGTGAAGAGCAGAAGTCATGCAGACGACACTGCCCTTTTTACACTAACTTGAAATAAAATTGCCATCTCTCCGTCTTGAATGCTGAGTCGTAACTATAGATTAATAAGGCTTGATATTTCGTGATTTCGTGGCTTATTTCCCTCACATCAGTGGCAGAGTGAGACATTACTGCTGCCCTGTATACTTTCTACAGCACTTTTGCGCGGCTATCATTGTATTCTAATGTTAATGTGTTGCTGGAGTGCAGTCAGTTAATGGTGTTTATTGCTTGGTTGCAACGAAGTAGAAAAGGTGTTTGACGGGGTGCAGTGGGGGAATGGCGGTTTTGGGTGGCGTGCAGTCGGGTAGGATGGGACTGGGTGACGTATAGTAGGGTAATGCCGGGTTATGTTAGGGTGCAGTGGGGTTGGAGCGGAGTTGGGTAATGTGCAGTAGGGTAAAAGCGAGGTTAATTAGGGTAAGAGCGGGACTGTATTGGGTGCAATGGGGTAGGACCGGGGTTGGGTGGGGTGTAGTGGGGTTAGAGACGGGTTGGGCGGGCTCTACTATGGTTGGATCGGAGTTAGATGGGTGCAGTGGGGTAGGATCGGGGTTGGGTGGGGTTCAGTGGGGTAGGATTGGCGTAGGGTGGGGTGCAGAGGGATAGGATCGAGATTGGGTGGGGTGCAGTGAGGTAGGATCAGGATTGGGTGGGGTGCAGCGAGGTAAGGTCAGGGTTGGGTGATGTACAGTGGAACAGAATCTGGGTTATGTGGGGTGCAGTGGGGTAAGATCTTTTTTTGAGGGGGACATTGGAGTAGGATCGGGGTTGTGTGAAGTGCAGTGGGATAGAAGCAGGGATGGGTGGGGTGAAGGGGGATTAGATTGGGGTTGGGTGGGGTGCTGTGGGGTAGGATCGGGGGGGGGGGGTTGTGTGCAGTGATATAGAACAGTTTTATTATTATTTTTTTTTTTTGGGGGGGAGGGGGTTGCATTGGGGTAGGCTCGAGGTTGTGTGGAGTGCATTGGGATAGAACCAAGGATGGGTGGTGTGCAGTGGGGTAGGATCGGGGTTGGGTGGGTGCAGTGTGGAAGGATCGGGTTTCTCTGAATTGCACTGGGGGTAGGATCGGGGTTGTGAGGAGTGCAGTGGGATGGGAGCAGGGCTCGGTGCTGTGCAATGGGGCAGGATCGGGGTTGTATGGGGTGCTGTGGAATAGGATCGGGGTTAGGTGGGTGCAATGGGGTAGGATCGGGGTTCGGTGGTTACAGTGGGGTAGGATCGGGATTGGGTGGATGTAGTGGGGTAGGATAGGGGTTGGGTGGGGTGCGTTGGGATAGGATCTGGGTGGGTTGTGTGCAATGATATAGAACTGTTTTATTATTGCTTTTTTTTTTTTGGGGGGGGGGTGCATTGGGGTAGGATCGAAGTTGTGTGGAGTGCAGTGGGATACGAGCGGGGTTGGGTGGTGTGCAGTGGGGTGGGATCGGTTTTTTTTTCGGTTGCAGTGGGGTAGGATCGCGGTTTTTTCAGTTGCATTGGGGTAGGGTCGGGGTTGTGTGGAGTGCAATTGGGTTGAACCTGATTTCGAATGGGGTGGAGTGGGGTACGAGCGATGTTGATTGGGGTGCAAAGGGGTAGAATAGCGGTTGGGCGGAGGTTCAGGGAGTTGGAATGGGGTTGGGTGGGGTGTGATATTAGTTTGAACAAAGTAAGTAAGTCATTCTCAGTCTGGGTGTTATTAGAGACTGTTCCTGTTCAATCATCCTAAGATTTTTTTGTTAAGCTGCTTGAAATCGTCTGAATCTAGCAGAGTAGGGGTAAGAAATGACGTCAGTAGATTTAGTGCTCTGTATTCTTGGTGCTACGGATCGAGTCCCAGAGGTGTCCAGATGTTTTTATATCATGTAGACGTGTTTTATTTCATTTTTAAAACCTCCAGGCAATTTTATTAAGCTCTGGGTAGCCTTGTCTTTTGTATGGACTCAGCAAAATTGTTATTTAACCCTTCCACTTCGAAAAATTGCAGGTATGCGTCCTCGTGCTGAATGGCCTGAAGTTCCCACATTCCATACACAAGGTGGCGCCACCTCTGCATTGCTGCTGTGGGAAGAAGCCAAGCAGACGACACTACTCTTTTTACTCCAACTTGACCTAAAACTGCTAGCTCTCCATCTTGAATGCTGAGTCGTAACTATAGATTAACTGGACGGAATTTGTTGTCCTTTTGTAGGTTATAACCCGCGGCTCAGTGGCAGAGTGAGACGATGATACGCCCCTTCTTCCATGTCACTGCATTTCATCGTTGACTAGCATCGTATTCTAGTGCTCATGTATTGCTACAGGTAAGAAATCAAGTTGGAGAGATTGCAAAAACTATTTTTTTTTTTCTCGTCAAGCTAATGTGAATAAGGTATCGTATTATCTCTCTCGGGCTTCTATGATCCACGCTAAGCCGAATAACTTAGTCCCCCCACCCCCGTGTGCTTGACATAGAGTACTCCCAAGAATAGAGGGTTAACGTAGGCATTTATTAACCCCTTGACGCTTGGGACAATTCTCTTGTCATTTCCAGTTGAAGCAGACGATTTTATTCAGCTGAGAGTGTGTCATAGGAGCCTAAGAGTTAATATACTGACAGCATTAACTCCCGCATGACCAGCATATTCTTTACAGCTGATTCCAGGCGATTTGGTCCAGTCGGGTGGGACGTAGGAGCTTGAGAGACACGGTAAATAAAAATAAAACATTGGGAGTAAATAAAGTATTGTAAATTATTCAGAATAAAAAATGAAAAATCAATTAGTAAGTTCCATTTTTTTTTCGCTTCCTATATGTAAGTTGATACACGATATTCTTCACTTCACCGTGGCTAGCACTGAATGAGTCTTCTAATATTCCAAGTGGTTCTGGAATGTAATAACTCTTCCTTAGAAACTTACTCTGCACATTAGAGCTTGGTATCGTTTTGTTTATCACCGACACCAAACAACCAAAATACAGTAGAAGTTCCGGGCGCAATGTTCGTGGGGCCGTGGTGGCCGAGTGAGGAGAGCGTTGGCTTGCCAATGCTGATGACCTGGTTTCGACTCCTGGACAAAGTAGAGGAATATTTAACAAGTATGACAGTGTCCTTAGTGGCCTGTCATTGAACCCGGGTTCGACTCCCGGTTGATATAGAGGTAAACTGAGCCAGTTTGGCAGCCACTTAGTGATCTGTCAGGGGTGGGGTGGGCAATCACGTAGTGGCTGCCTGTAAGGGGGAATGTTAAAGTAGGCACACATGCACATATACATACACGCACACTTACACCATCACAAACACCTCAGTCACACACATACCACATTTACACAAAACACAGACACACACATACCACAAAACACACAGACACATACTACAAAACACCCACACACACTAAGACAGACACAAGGGGCTTATACAAAACAGTAGGGCGTGGAAAGGAGGGGGTTTTATTTCAAAGTCCCGAAAAGGGTATACCCTTTTTTGGACTTTGAAATAAAACCTCCCTCCTTTCCACGCCCTACTGTTTTGTATGGACTCGCTGTGTCTGTCTTAAGGTGTGTGTGTATGACTTATGTGAGTGAGGTGTGTGTGTATATGTCATGACTGTATGTGTGGAGTGTCCATGTGTGTGTGGATGCTTGTATGTGCTGCTTTTACATTCCCCCCTTGCAGACAGCCATTACGTGACTGCCCACCCTACCCCTGACAGACCACTATGTGACTGCCCCAAACCACCTCTATATCAACCGGGAGTCGAACCCGGGTCAGATGACAGGCCACTAGGACACTGCCACATTTTTTAAATATACCTCTATTTGTCCAGGAATCGAACCCAGGTCGTCAGCATTGGCAAGCCAATGCTCTCCTCACTCGGCCATCACGGCCCCACTCAATTTGCGCCTGGAACTTGTACTGTATTTTGGTTGTTTGGTATCGGTAATAAACAAGGGGAAACTGAAGTGTATTGTGCATATTAAGTCGCCAGAATAGCTTGGTAATAGTGCAAAAGGAATCGGTATTTGGTTATCCTTTGAAATAAGGACATATGTAAATGGAATAGCCATTAACTACACTGGAAATGGCTTGGACAAGAGCAGTGGCTTTGATAACACAGGCAGGCCTCTTCATACGTCTTGACAGAAAACATACCAACCTGGGGGGAAACTAGCAAATCTGTTCCACTGGTAACAATAGAACCTTTAATTGTCTCTTTTACTTCTCTATGGACCTAAGTTATGAGGACTTCTGTATACACTGGTTACATAAAGCTTACTAAACTGTGAGAAGCTGGCAAAGCTGTTCCATAGATAGCAATGGAACTTTTAATAGTATTTTTGCTTCACTATAGACCTAAGTTATGAGGAGTTTCTGCATACACTGGTAGCTGAACAGTTTTGAATGAGAGCTTTGATAAAATAAAGGAAACTTTTTAAAGACTGCTAATAACTAGACAGTACTGATATACAGCATGATATAAACAGTGCTGGCATGAAGTAGTACTGTTATATAAAGGATCAATCTGAGTAAGAGATAAAAGTTACTAAGAGAGAAAAAAAAAGACCTGGAGGACAGGTGTACTGGACCATCACCAGGCATCTACCCTAATCCGTATGAAATAGCCTGGCAGTAGCGAGAAATATTGCAGGTACTACATAAAACTAGCATTGTAGAGGATTGTAAAGTCAAACCGAAATGAGGCTAGTAGGGCTAGTCACTTAATATGGCAGCAAATAGAACCTGGGACTCATGCTGTCATGTCCATTTAGTAGAAAATTACGGTACTTATCTATTAATAAGCATAAGTGTGGGAAGTCTTGTTTTGCTGTTTTTTATGCAAGGAACCAAAGGCCTGGGGCCTGCAAATTGTTCCCTTCAAGAAAAAAAAACAAAGACAAGATAACAGAGCCAAATCCAAGATCTACTCATTTCGAGATGCCTGGACACACTGCGTTTGAAAGATTGGAGATCGTAGGCAGTACGAAAAACAGAGAGACAGACAGTTCCAGATTTGACCTGTTTCATACATGATGGACTGGGAGTAACGGTTAACTCTTGCATTAGAGAGTTGGACAGAAAAAGGATGAATGTGTTGCTAGATAGATGCTACGTCCTCGCCGTAGTGGTGGAGGGATGCAAGAAGACAGTTCAGAGGAGCGGTGACCATTAAATTAGCGATAGAAAAGAAATAAAGATGCAAAAGTGCGGTGCAGAGACAAATATTGAAGGAAGCCAGGAAGAGGACGAGAGTTAATGAGACAAAAAGCATTTGACTCCACCCTGTTGAGAAGAGCCATGTGTGCGGAACCTCCCCGCACATGAGAGTTGTACTCTATACAGGGGTGAATAAAACCCATGTATAAAGTAAACAACTGTGCAAGGGTAAAGAAGATATGGAGTTGGCCCAGAATACCCAATCTCTTGAAAGCAGATTTTACAAGACAGGTAATATGTTCTTTCCAAGATAATCCCGAGAGAATGAAACCCCAATTATGTTTAAAAACGATTCAGGATTGAGCTGTGTATTGTTAAAAAATAGAGGGTACTCCTGTGGACGATTGTGTGGGGTTGATACATGTAAGAACGGAGTTTTTGATGCATTAAAAACAACGTTATTTTTACCACAGTCACAGATATGAGCCAAGTCAGACATTAGGTGTGCCATAGCCTCATCCCTTGTTTGCTGAAGTAACCACTGAGATGGACGCTGTGGGAAACGAATGGAAAGGTGAAGGGTGAAGTCATCAGAGTATGAATGGATGGGGTTAGATGTACAGTTTAGGTCACTGATGAATAAAAGGAAGAGAGTTGGTGATAGGACAGAGCCCTGAGGAACAAAACTAATGATAGCTCTTGGAGAATGGTGGTCGTTTACAGCAGCAACTATAGAACGACCCGAAAGGAAGCTAGAGATGACGGCACACGTAGGCTAGAAACCGTAAGGGGGTAGTCTGGAAATTAAAGATTAATGCCAACTCGATCGAAAGCCTTTGAGATGTCAAGTGCAATGGCAAAACTTTCGCCAAAGTCACGGAAGGAGGTTGACAAGGAGTCTGAAAGGTGAGAAGATCGTCTCTGGCGGAACCCATACTGACGATCGGAATGAAAGTTGTGACAGGAATGATGACTTATAGTTTTTTTTGTTAAGAATAGACTCGAAAACTTGAAATTCAGGATGTTAAAGCAATTGGGCGATAGTTAGAGGGCTGGAAATGGTCACCTTTCTTTGGGGCAGGTTGAATGAGACCAAACTTCGAGAAAGTACAAGTTGATAGATAAGGACAACAGAGTTTACCTAGGCAGAGTGTAAGCACAGAAGCACAATTCTTGAGGAAAACGGCAGGGACCCCATCAGGCCCATATGCCTTGTTAGAATTAAGGCCAGTAATGGCAGAAAATTCATTAACTGAAGAAATTTTAATGTCAGCCATGAGGAAGTCAGAGGGGGGAAGAGATGCGGAGACTGCACCGGAATCATCTCAGGTGGAATTGAAGAAAGTCTGAGTGAAGAGTTCTGCTTTATCAGTAGAAGAAATAGCTACAGAGCCATCAGAGTGGAAAAAAGGAGGGAGGGATGATGAGGTAAAGTTGTTATAAAAGTTCTCGGCAAGGTACTAGAAAGAGAGGGAAGAACGAGTTGGAGAGTTCAAAGCATTTGATATGGATGAAATTTTTTTAGCGGGGCGAGAAGCAGACTTCTTAAACTACGTTGAAATCAGGGTTTTACACTTGTAGAGTTTATATCATACTATACTAGGTTTTGAAAGTTTTCTGAAATGTGGGTTTTACATCCATATATTTTTTACGAAGTTCCAATGGGTCTAAGAAATACTAACCATACAGTAAGAGGTCGAATAAACCATATACAACGTTCTTTTATTAGCCTAAGTTTTCTTACAAGTGTTCACATTTGCAATGCATATTTACAAATTGCATTAGTAGCTATGACGGCAGCATGTTAAGTTACCATGGAAGAAGGCAGTGCTATTATCTAAAACTGCATTGAAAGTATAATGCAAAAAAAGTTTCAAGTATTTTGCAAAATATTTCAGGTATTATCAGAGTATATTAGTGAATTTAGTGCAATAAACTATCTTCATCTCCAGCTGGCTTGCTCTCCTACTCCTCTCCATCCTGCTGTGCAATAAACTATCTCCATCTTCAGCTGGCTTGCTCTCCTACTCCTCTCACCTTGCTGTGCAATAAGCTATCTCCACCTCCAGCTCACTTGCTCTCCTACTTTTCTCTACCCTGCTCACTGTAGGACAATACAAACACAAATCACACCCTAAAAGAATAATACAAAGAAAAATACAACCTGTCACCTGTCCTGTCTGGTCCTCCCATATCCTCTCAGGTCTCTTCTAGATGGTTCTGTTTTTCTCCCCTCTCTCCATAGCATCACTCTTTCTATCACCTGGGGAAATACAAGTACAATAAAGTCTCTCAGCTTGCTCTGATTCTGTCTCTCTTCTCTCCCTAGCATCTCTCTCTCTATAGCCTGAGAACATTAAAGGTGCCTAAGGAGAGGATTGTTTACCAGATTAATGGCATACTAGTGCCGCCATAATTGTTTCTATCGTCCCTACTACATCACCTACAAATACACACACAGGGTAGTATTCTATGCGGCTGTAGAAGCTTCATAACAACTCTTCCCTGGCGATTTAGTATACACATTTCACTTTAATCTTGTTACTGATGCAACTATCGATATTAAAACTAAAAAAGGATGTGAGAGAAAGTCTGGGTGTAAAGGAAAATAAATCACTCAGGGAAAGGTGCTACAAAGTCTTCTAAGCCACTTTGGACTCAGATGCTGATGGCTTCTTTGGGTTGCCATTCTTACTCTTCAAGGTGGCCATCGTGTTCCCAGGTTGTCCGCTATTGTTGACATCTCACCATTAAAGGTTGCCATTTGCCATCCTAGATTGCCATCTCGTGGTCTTCTGTTGCAGTCTTGTTATCCTAGAATGCCATCTCGTCGTCTGCATTCGTTTTGTTGTCATATAATGCCATCCCGCTGTCTAGGGTTGTCTTGTCTTCTGGTGTGCTCATCTCGTTGACTTTGGTTGCCGTTCTTCTAAGATTGTGAGGCTGATACTCTGCACTTGCAAACAACTTCTGTGGACGAAAATAACAATTAGGCACACTCTTTTCTCTGTCTTTAGTAATGCACTACAAGCACTTGACTTACCACACACTGTATCCTATTATGTCACTGGGGTTGATGTCAGCTAGGGAATGCAACCAGAATGCTTTGCCCCAACTACCGTGATGGACTTGATAAGAGGCGTGGTGCGAGCTCTGCCGGTGCAGTGTTGGGCCCAAGATGGGATGGAGCTACGATCTATGCCAAAGGGTACAAGGCATTGTGGTTCCCAGGCTGTGGCTTCTACCCAAAAGAGAGGGGCATGAACCTGAAAGTAGTACCCCACGATGCTGCTCTATCATCGGTTGTATAATGGTGGGGCAACTGCAGTGCCAAGTTGTCCTTGGAGGGTGCCCCAGTAGCTGTCTTAGCACTGTGCCCTGGGGCCATTGCCGAAGCCATTGGCCATGACTGGCGGGCTATGGGTCCTTGCCCCTGAGCCTGGAGTTGGGGATGTGCTAGTGAGTGGGGCCTGTGGTCCATCCTCTCCTTTAACCTTTTATAACTAAATCCAAGCCGAGCGTAAAAAACAAGCCTGTGGAATCCAAATCACCCAAGGGGTTCTGAGTGGCATCTTGGAATGTTGGTAGCTTGAAGGGTAAATATGGGGAAGTGGTGGAGACTTTAACCAGAAAACAGGTCGATGTCTGCTGCTTACTGGAAGTTAGGTTCAGGGGAGAGTCAGCTAGGATGATAATTGGAAAGGTTTGCAGGTATAAGTTATTTTGGAAGGGAAATGTGGATGGATAATAGTGGTGTGGGCGAGTTGGCTGAAGAGAAATGGGTGGGGTGTGTTATGGATGGATGTAATGAGATTGACACTAAAGGATTATAACATGAAAAATATTGTTTAGAAACTATTTACATTTACTTTGACGTATGTCCCATAGAGTGGCTTGGATGATGATGAAAAGGACAAATTTTGGGATGATTTGATACATGAGGTTGATGGTACTGGATATGATGAGATTCTCGTTTTGGATGGGAATTTAAATGGTCATGTGGGTGTTGCAGCTCATGAATATGAAGGGGTTCACAGGGAATGTGCATATTGTACGATATGTGTAGAAGGGGAAAAGGGATTAATCCCCGAGCTAGACCTCATCAGATCATATAGCCCTGCTAGGGTTACAGGAGAGCGCTACCCCTCCCAGCACGGCAGCCACCGGGTGGGGCGCAAACTCGCAACCTCACGATTACGAGCCCGACACCCTACCACCGAGCTACCGCGCTCCCCCGTAGAAGGGGAAAGGTATACTATAGTCTGAAGAGGCAATGAACATGATATTGTGCAAAAAAAAAACTTTAGGAAGAAAGAGTAGGCTGATTACATAATTATGAATCTAGGAGTCAATGAAGACAGACTGATTATTTCCTGGTCAGGAGGGTTGACAGGTTACCGAAGGATGTATAAGTTATAAGGGGTGAAGAGTGTGTGCAGAAACATAAATTATTCGTATGTGATATGGTGCTGAACAGCAGAGGGTGAAGAAATGGACCTATGCACCTAGAAGGAAAATATGGCAGTGAAAAAAACAAGCAGTCACAAAGTCACTTCTCCCCCCACATGACACCACAACAGAAATACAATCAATCAAAATACGCACTGGTACCAAATCACACATAACAATCGCTAACACATACATTCCCTCCCAGTCGTCCCCCACAGTACCACACAATTACTCTCCACAGATACACCACATCACTAACATACCCGACATCATCCTGGGTGGTGAGTTCAACGCCAAGTAGTCGGCCTGGCATGTCAACAACCCTGACACCGACAGAGGGCTGGTACTACAATCCCAGACAGATCATCTTTTCATACTGAACAATCTAGACCAACATACCCATATCCCACACCAAGCCCTCTTCCTCCCATCATCCCCAGACATTACTTTCTGCTCCCCAAACCTCGCCCCCACTACATCATGGAGAATGGTCAAAACTATAGGTTCTGATCACCTCCCAATCATCATCACTACCAAAACCAGAATCATCCCAGCTGGCCACAAACACACACACACTAATTATAAGAGAGCCAACTGGGAGGCCTTTGTAACAGAAACAGAACAACATTTCAAAACACTAAACAGTACACTTATCACAAACATCAACACCACTGTGCACACTTTTAATACAATTATACAAAAACGCAGACAAAAGACACATCCCTTGAGGCAACAGAAAGAGAGACAACCCCAACTTCACACCAGAAATTCAAGGCCTCATCAGACAACGGGACACACTGCGACACTCCCCAACACCCCCTACACAAGACACCGTACAACAAATACAAGAACTCAACATTCAAATAAACAATAAAATATCAGAACAGCAAACACTAAACTGGAAAAATTACCTCCAAACACCTGACCACAAAACAAACATCAGCAAACTCTACAACACACTAAACAGCATAACACTTTCCAACAGCAACACCACACAATCACACGCTGCCATCACAACAACTGACACCATACCCTCAAACAAACAACAAGCAAACACTCTCACCAATCACTTTTCACAAGTCAGCCATCTAAATCCCCATCCCGAAGACCGACGTAAAATCCGACGTAAGAGACAGTTCCCCACAGACCCCGACTACGCACCTTTCACTTACAGCCTAACGAAGCACATCATTAACAACCTCAAGCACTCATCTGCCTGTGGACCAGACAACATAAGCAACATTCAACTGAGTCTTAGATGTATTAAAAACAACAAGATTATTTTTACCCCAATCAGAGATACAAGCCAAGTCAGACATTAGGTGTGCCATAGCCTTATTCCTTGTTTGTTGAAGTAACTGCTGAGATGGACGTTGCGGAACAGAATGGAGAGGTGAAGGGTGGAATCATCAAAGTATGAGTGGATAGGATTAGATGTAGCCCTTAGGTCATTGATGAATAAAAGGAAGAGACCTGGTAATAGAACCGAGCCCTGAGGAACAGCACTATTCATAGATCTAGGAGAAGAACGATGATCGTCTACAACAGCAGCTATAGAACGACCAGAAAGGAAACTAGAGAGTAAGGATAGAAACCGTAATAGAGCAGTTTGGAAATTAAAGATTTGTCCCAGACTCGATCGAAAGCCTTTGAGATATCAAATGCAATGGCAAAGGTTTTGCCAAAGTCCCAAAAGGAAGAAGACAAGGAGTCTGAAATGTAGGTGAGAAGATCGCTAGTGGAGCCTCTCTGGTGGAGCCCATACTGACGATCAGAAAGTAGGTTATGAGAGGAAAGATGCTTTAAAATTTTTCTGTTAACAATACACTCGAAAACTTTTGAGACACAGGATGTTAAAGCAATTGGACGATAGTTAGAGGGTTGGGAATGGTCACCTTTCTTTGGGACTGGCTGATTGAAAGCAAACTTCCACCAAGAAGGAAAGGTACAAGTTGATAGACAAACGCGAAAGAGTTTACCTAGGCAGGGTGTAAGCACGGAAGCACAGTTCTTGAGGACAACAGGAAGGACCCCACCAGGCCCATATGCCTTGTTAGTATTGAGACTAGTGGTGGCAGAAAATAAATCAATTGAAGAAATTTTAATGTCAGCCATGAGGTATTCAGAGGGGGTAGGTGATGAAAGAACAGCACCGGAATCGTCTAAGATGGAATTGGAGGAGAAAGTCTGAGCGAAGAGATCTGCTTTATCAGTAGAAGAAATAGTCACAGAGCCATCAGATTAGAAAAGATGAGGGAAGGATGATGAGGTAAAGTTGATAGGAAAGTTTTTGGCAAGGTGCCAGAAGGAGCGGGAAGAATTCGAGTTGGAGAGTTGAGAGCACCTATTACGGATGAAATTATTTTTTAGCTTGGCGAAGAACAGACTTAGCACGATTCCGGGCAGAAACAAAGATGTGGTTCAGGGGTGGCTTGGCTCTGGTACCTTTCATAGACCTTCTCCTTGTTGTGAACCACATTAGAACAAGCGTGTTTAAACAAAGGCTTTTTTCGTAAGTCAATGGATATGAGAAAGGATTGTATGAGTGTATGTTTGCGTGTATGTGTATATTTGTGTATGCATGTCTGTTTATGTGTTAAAATATGTATGCAAGCATGTCAGTGCGTATGAATGTTTGTATGTTGATAGATGCGCGTATGCATGTGCTGTTATGTGTATGTGCATGTGTACATGTGTATTTGTGCAAGTGTACGTGTGCATGTGTAAGTGTAAATGTGTATGTATGCATGTGTACTGTACATGTATGTGTGTTCATGTGTACATGTCCATGTGTGCATGTACATGTGTGCTAGTGTACGCGTCCGTAAACGCAGGCGGGCGTGTGTGTGTGTGTGTGTTCTTACCTAATTGTTCTTACCTAATTGTATCTTTACAGGAATGAGTCAAGCTCGTACTGTCCCGTGTCTTAAACCATATTTATCGTACATATCCTTAAATTTGTGAATTGTTTTGGCACACACTATTTCATTCGGTAGTGCATTCCATTGATCAATTGCTCTGTTTGGGAAACTAAATTTCCTTACGTCTTTATCACCTCTCTTCTTATGCAGTTTTTTGCAGTGTCCTCTTGCTGATGCTTCTCCATATGTTAAGTAATCATTTATGTCTATTTTCTCCTTTCCTGATATGCACTTATATAGCATTATCATGTCACCTCTTTTCCTTCTCTCCTGTAGTGTTGGTAGATTCAGCTTATTTAGTCTTTCTTCATAGCTTAGGTCCCTTAAGCTTGGTATCCATCTTGTAGCGGCCCTTTGAACTTTTTCAATCTTGTCTATATGCTTTTTGAGATGAGGACTCCAGACTTCTGATGCATATTCCAGGGTTGGTCTAATGAATGATGTTATTATCCTTCTTAGCATGTCTTCATTTATGTATGTGAATGCTATTCTCATATTTGCAAGCAGTGTATACATGATGTTCTCAGCCGGAGATAGTCTGTTATTGATAATCACACCTAGGTCTTTCTCTCTTTCTGATGTGTATAGGGTTTTTTTTCCTAACTTATAATCCCAATCAGGTCTTTTTCCACTTTTACCAAACTTGATTACATGACACTCGTCCACATTGAATTCCATTTGCCATGTACTACTCCATTCATGAAGTTTGTTTAAGTCTTCTTGTAGCTCTTTACAAGAGTCTGTGTTAGTAATTCTCCTTTGTATTTTTGCATCATCTGCAAACATGTTCATATAGCTCTCATTTCCAGTGTTACTGTTTATATCATTTATATACACTAAAAACATGATTGGTGCCAGCACCGAACCCTGTGGTACTCCACTAGTCACTTCTTTCCATGATGAGTAGTTTCCTCTAAGTACTGTCCTCATTTCTCTTTTCATGAGAAAGTCTTGCATCCAACAAAAAAGTTTGCCTCGAATTCCTCCTTGATGGTACAGTTTCCATAAAAGTCTTTGGTGTGGTACTGTGTCAAAAGCTTTCTTGAAATCTAAATAGATACTGTCCACCCATCCTTCCCTTTCCTGTATTGTGTTTGTTACTCTGTCATAGTAGCTCAACAGATTAGTAACACATGATTTTCCTTTTCTGAAACCAAACTGTCCTTCTGTTATCACACTGTGTTCTTCTAGATGATTTACCCAAGCTTTTCTTATAAGTTTTTCTAATACCTTGCTTACAACACTGGTCAGTGATACTGGTCGGTAGTTGAGTGGATTTTGTCTATTTCCTTTCTTGAATAAGGGGACAATATTTGCTTTTTTCCAAATATCAGGTAGTTTCCCTTGACTCAAGGATTTCTTGAAAATTAAAAATAATGGTTTACTTAACTCCTTTGCACATTCTTGTAATACCCAACATGAAATTTCATCAGGACCACTTGCTTTTCCTCTGTCTAATCCACTCAACTCCTCCTGTATTACTTTTTCTGCTATTTGTATATCTGGTAGTATGTGTGGACATGCGTGTTCCACATAGTCCCTCTCAAAATTTTTTTCTTCTGTAAAAACTAATTGGAAATTCTTATTTAGTGCTTCACAAATATCTTTCTCTTGTGTATAGGTGATTCCCTCGTCCGTAATGGATTGTATTATATCTTTTACTTTGGTTTTGCTTCTGATATAGCTGTAAAACAGCTTTGGTTGATCACTACTTTTATTTATTATATCCTCCTCAAACTGTTTTTGGGCTTCCTCCTTATTCTTGTATAGTCGTTTCTTGCCTGTTTGTAATTATTATACGCCCTTTCACTATTGTGTCTTCTGTATCTGTTCCACAACAAATCTCTTCTTTCTTTTGATTTTTTACATTCTGTATTGAACCATTTCTGTATTTTCTTATCTGCTTCTTTGTGCTGTGGGATGTACTTCTGGACTCCTATTTCATAAAATTCACAAAATTTTTTATATACAGCATTTAAATCTTGTCCTCTAAGCTCATTTTCCCAATCAACTTCTAAGAAATACTTCTTTAGGTCTTGATAATTTCCCTTTTTATAGTTTAGGCTCTTTTTGTAACTGTCATTGCTGTTTACTATGTCATATGCTATCCTGAAGTTATAATTTAGTACTGCATGATCGCTTTTCCCGAGTGGAGGGTAATATATTAAACTGTCAATATCATTTTCTTGCCTAGTAAATATTAGATCTAGCACTGAAGGTACATCAAGTCCTCTTTTTCTGGTGGTTTCCCTCACATGTTGCGTTAAGAAAAACTCTTGTACGAGATCCAGGAGCTTTTGGTCCCAACAGCTTTCTTGGCTATTTATATCTAGAGTATTCCAATTTATAATTGTATTGAAGTCCCCAGTTAGTATAATTCTTTCCGATTTCTCTTCCATTTTATGTAGCAATGATCTTATACTCTGAATTGTACTCTCTGCCAGGTCCTCATATTCGTCTCTTTCCTATGTGTTTGATCTGGGTGGCATGTACAATTTGGCTACAATTACTTTACCTTCAGATGTGTCGATCTCTACTGCAATCAGTTCTACTTGTGATGGTATATCTAGTTTTATTTCCTTGACTTTTAGATTTTTCTTAGTTAATATTATAATTCCTCCTCCTTTTTTTAAATTTCTGTCTCTTCTCCATATATTGTATTCCTCTAAGTTTAGTATGTCATTGGATATCCTTGGTGTTAATTTTGTTTCAGTTAGGCATATTATTTGTGGTTCATTTTCTCTGACAATCAGTCATCTCTAGTAATTTTGATACCATTCCATCCACATTTGAGTACATCAACTTTATCATCTTGTTTATATACTTGTCATGACATGGTTCTACTACCTTCCTCCTTTTTCTTCCATCCTGTTTGTGTACCACTTTCGTACCTGCAATCCTATTACTTTGTAAAAAAATTTCTTCTTCTCCTCTTCTGATCTTCCCTCATTTTTTGTTTTTGCTTCCTCCCTTTTCTCTTTCAGTAATTCCAGTTCCTCTTGTGTTAGGCATCTTTTTATCCATACATTTTTGAACTCCTCTTTTTCCATAAGATTCTTTGCATTTTTTAGTATCTCTTCCACAGTGTTTACACTCTGGAAAGTCACCTTTAGAGGTCTTGTCTTGCTTTTCTCGTATTTCCCTAACCTTTTGTGTTCCTCTATGTCTTTACTACAGATTTCCTCTGATACTTCTTTCAGTAAGTTCATTACATTTGTCATCTCCTTTTTGTTTCTTGTGATCTTGTTTTTAACTTCTTCCTCTTCTATACCAGTGATTACTATTGATTTGTTTATCTCTACTGAATCTCTGACTGACTTTGGATTGTTTTGGATTATTCTTTTCACCTCCTTTTTAATGCTTTTTTCCTCCACCCTTGTTTCTAAGTCTTTCTTTACTTTCACCATTTCAGCATACGTGGTTTCTACATCATTTTTGTAGCTTTGCACAGCTTCATTCACTTGTGTTATCTTCTCCTCAATATCACTGCTCTGGTCAATAAGACTGCTAACTTGCCTAATTGTCTCTGTGTCATTTTTGAACTCTTCCATAACACTCTCGTGATTGACTACTGTACTTGCCATTTCACTCATTTTCTTCCTAAGTGTACTCAATTCCACTGTTAGTTCACTGATGGTTGTGTCTTTCTTATTGGCCTCCCTTCCTAGTTTTTCTATTTCTTCCTTTTGCAAGTGCATCTGCTTCTTTATTTCATCAATTTCATTTTTGAAAGCCATTTCTAGTTTGTTTACACGTTCAACCAGTCTATTGTGAGTCTCTACTTCAACCAGTTCTTGGTAGAAATCATCATTTTGCTTTTTACCTTTATCCCTTTTCTTTTCCAAATTTGCTTTACTAAAGTATGTATCCATTTTGCAATCCTTAAAGTGCAAAGCATATACTTACAATCCCCGTGTTGTAGTCTAAACAAACCTCAGAGATGACTCTGCGTATTCTTTCGTCTTGGTTCTATTTCCTGTTTGAACAAGTCTTTGTTTAGACTTAATAGTTTTTTCCTTTTAATAATGAACAATCATTTAGTCGAACCTGGTACTGAGCTTGACTCATACAAAGATACAAATTTAGGTAATGCCACTGGCCGTGATGATTCGGCACGGAGCGCCGCCGACGTCACACGTGTGTGTGTGTGTGTGTGTGTGTGTGTGTGTGTGTGTGTGTGTGTGTGTGTGTGTGTGTGTGTGTGTGTGTGTGTGTGTGTGTGTGTGTGTGTGTGTGTGTGTGTGTGTGTGTGTGTGTGTGTGTGTGTGTGTGTGTGTGTGTGTGTGTGTGTGTGTGTGTGTGTGTGTGTGTGTGTGTGTGTGTGTGTGTGTGTGTGTGTGTGTGTGTGTGTGTGTGTGTGTGTGTGTGTGTGTGTGTGTGTGTGTGTGTGTGTGTGTGTGTGTGTGTGTGTGTGTGTGTGTGTGTGTGTGTGTGTGTGTGTGTGTGTGTGTGTGTGTGTGTGTGTGTGTGTGTGTGTGTGTGTGTGTGTGTGTGTGTGTGTGTGTGTGTGTGTGTGTGTGTGTGTGTGTGTGTGTGTGTGTGTGTGTGTGTGTGTGTGCGAGTGTTAAAATAGACATTATGTTAAAGAAATCTACGATCATATTTGCGAAAAGATGAATTATATGCCTAAAAGGAAAAAAGCGCCATGGTTTATATTAAGTCAAATCCATTCAAAATTAAACCAGTCAGGTCCACCCATAATACAAAATACCTGATTGTAAAATCAAGTAGAATGACCTTACATCTGAGTGGTGGAGGTTGGGGGGTAGGGGATTGTGATGGCTGGGTGGAGGTAGTAGTGGTTAAAGTGGTTCTTCCCAGCATCTCTTGTCTTATGTGCTCCTGTCTTGTCTTTTTTATCTCTCGTCTTCTCTCAGCTCTTCAGGTTCAAATCAAGCTAAAAAAAATAAAATCATTAATACAGGCTCTTCAGACATCTATTGGGAACAGAATATTCTCCATTACATCCATCCCAACCAAATCTGGGGAAATGTTAACGTTCTGCTACTTTAACAGCTGATCATGACAACACTAACATTATTTCATTAAACTGGGAAAGGCACAAAAATAATAATAGTACCGAATATTATGTTGGTTGTGGTGATGGGGTTGGAGGTGTTGGTGATGGAGATGGTTGATTGATTATAATTAAAAATCTGGCGACGCAACTGCCAGGGTCATATGCCACCTGTGATGGAAGTGGTGATGGAGGTGGTAATGAGGGTGGTTTTGGGGGTGGTGGGGGTAAATATGATAGGTAGGGGGATGATGATCATGATGGTGGTGGCGGTAGTGGGCTGGTGGTGGTGATACCTGGGAGGGGGTGGTGGTGGCAATGATAAGTGGGTGGTGGTGGCAATGATAAGTGGGTGGTGGTGGCGATGACTGGGTGGTGGTGGTGGTGGTGGTGATAATTGGGTGGTGGAGGTGGTGGTGATAATTGGGTGGTGGAGGTGGTGGTGGTGATGGTGATAATTGGGTGGTGGAGGTGGTGGTGGTGATAATTGGGTGGTGGTGGTGGTGGTGGTGGTGATAATTGGGTGGTGGTGGTGGTGGTGGGTGGTGATAATTGGGTGGTGGTGGTGGTGGTGGGTGGTGATAATTGGGTGGTGGTGATGGTGGGTGGTGATAATTGGGTGGTGGTGATGGTGGGTGGTGATAATTGGGTGGTGGTGGTGGTGGGTGGTGATAATTGGGTGGTGGTGGTGGTGGTGGTGATGGTGGTGGTGGTGGTGATGGTGGTGGTGGGTGGTGATAATTGGGTGGTGGTGGTGGGTGGTGATAATTGGGTGGTGGTGGTGGTGTTGATAATTTGGTGGTGGTGGTGGTGGTGGTGGTGGTGGTGGTGGTGATTGGGTTGTGGTGGTTGTGGTGGTGGGTGGGAGGGCGGATAGGTTGGTGGTTGGTTGTAGTGATGGTGTTGGTGATATTGCAGCAGATTTTTTTCTTGCCCCATCTTCTCTCCTTGTCATCTCTTGTCTCGTCGTCTCCTCACTTCTAGCTATCCTGAAAAAGAACATTTAATTAGCAACGGAATAATTATTGTAATAACAGCGATAATAATAACAGCAATACCAATAACAGCAATGAGTAATATTAGTACTAATAATAAGTAATAAAGTAACAGTAGTAACAATAATTATAGTACAAGCATAAATACCAATAAGGTAATCGAGTAAATGTACGTTTTACTGAAGCACCATTAGGACCTTACCAAATTAGTTCTTATTAATCTTTATGCCTCACCGACGTTTGTAATGGCGGACATACTAAAACTTACTCGAATCTTAGTTAAATAAGTTAGGTTAGTTAAATTGCTTGGTCAGGTTAGGTTAGATTTGGTTAAAATGTAAGGTAAGGAAGAGGTACTAAAGGCGACCTGGATTTTTTTTTTTTTTTTTTTTTGTATCAGCCATTACACTCGAGAAAGCTGATAACCGCGGAAGGAATATTGCTAAAAACAACAGGGGAAGAAACCTAACGTGAAACGTTCATTTACCACCCCAAAAAATAACTTGACAAATATAAAAGATTACCTAGAAGACGTACTTATTTGGTAAGGTGCTTCTTCTTAAAGTAAAATGTACTGTACGTTTACCGGAGAATCCTAATCATAGCAATATCAAACAAAACGGCAGAAATAATAACGATAGTAATAACGGTACTAGCAATAGTAATTCATAGTTATTTTGTCCTCTGGGACGTTATATTATCGCGATAGTTCTCAGAATAAGTCGCTAAGTAAGAGCTGCTAGGAAGCCTCAAATCAGATCCAGAATTTAAAAAAAAGAAATTAAGTTATCAAAACCATACCAAACCACAACCTTATTTGCCAGTGCATATTTCGGGAAACACAAGAATCAGGTAAGACACCTCTCAGCCTGGTTTAAGTCCAACCATATTTTCTCACTTATCAGAATGTTCCAAGTAAATATATCATTGTTTTCTCAACCTTTACTTTACCTTCAATGAAGAAAAATGTCCAGGAAAAGCAATCAGCACTCCTTTCTCCACAGCACGGCTCCAGGTCTAACCAGCTCACATTACACCTATCCTCTTGGCTTAAATTAACTCATAATGACTCTCACACGTATTTATCAAGTCTAAATTGAGATACTGTGAATTTTTGTACACATTACTTACCCTTAATGAAGAAAATGTCCCGGAGATGCCGTTTGTAAACTCACCCCTCAACAGCACAGCCTACACTGAAAACTAATGACTATAAGGCAGGGAATATTGATGGAGGGTAGTATATCTTCAGGTATTTTCGGGCACCAAAATAGTAACGACATCTATTGTACAGCCGGCAGACTAAACCATAACAGAAAACGATCGACACACTACAGAAAATGTACTTTTAATACGGGGACTATGTTATTATTAATGATTTTAAAATATACTGAGGTATTTTACGTGTACAGTATCATCATGACGGGATATATTTCCTTTCCTCTCCATAAAAATAAGTCCCTAGGAAAACAGAACTCTCGCATAAAGGAGAGCAGATTCAGGAGTTGGGTACTGCTGAGTAATGACGGTGTTTTGGTGGGGTGCAGTAGGGTATGCCTACGATCGGTGCCATGCAGGGGTGGAAATGTGGAGTTGGATGGCATGCAGTGGGATAAGGACGGGGATGGATGGAAAGCAGTAGGTAAGAGCGGTCTTGGGCGTGATACAGTGGGGTAAAGGCGAGGTTGGGTGTGGTGCAATTGGATAATGAGGTGTTTGGTTGACGCGCATTGGGTTAATGGAGAGTTTTGTCTGGTTGCAGTAGGTTAGGCAGAGGCTGGGCTGGGTGAAGATAGATAATAATACGGTTAGGTGGGGTCCTGGGTTGGATGCGGTGCTATCATGTACAGTAAGGGCAAGGTTCGGTAGCATAAAAGCAGGTTGGTAGCCGTTCGGTGGGGTAACGGCTAGGTTAGGTAAGGCAAGAGCGAGGCTGCATGAAGTAAGGGCTGGATCGAGGTGTGTTGGGTAAGGACGGGGTTTGGAGCAGTATATTGGAAAGGGCTGGGTTTGGCGGGGCTGTGTAGTCTGGGTGGGGTACAAGTTATTGGTAAAGACTTCGGTGGGGCATGGGCGGGGTTACGTACTGTAGAATGCAGTGAGGTAAGCGAGGGGATGGGTTTAATATAGTATGGAAAGGACGGTTTACATGGGACCTAGATGGGCAATTTCGAGGTTAGTTGTGATGCAATGTGGTGAAGGTGGGGTTGGGTGGCATGAAGTAAGGTATGGCCTGGTTGGATGGGGAACCGTGGGATTAGGATGAGGTTGGATGGGTAAAGGCGGGGCTGGGGAGGGTATGGGCCTTTTCTGGGGTGCAGTGGGATATGGACAGGGTTGGGTGGGATGATAGGGAGTAAGTGAGGGTATGAGTGGGCTGTAGTGTTCCTTTGGCTAGGTTGGAGGGTGTCCGGCGAGTTAAGGCCAAGGTCGAGTTGGGTGCAGGGGATAAGGACAGAGCTGAGTGAGATGCAGTGGAGAAAGGGAAGTGACTGGTTTAGGGTAATTGCGATAGGAGAGATTTTGGAAAAGGTGCAGTGCGTTAACGTCGAGGTTTGCAAGGACGCAGTGGAATGTGGGCCGGGTAGAGTGGAGAAAAAGGGTAATTGTGGGATTGGGTGGGGTACAGTCGGATAGGGGAGGGTTTGGTTGGATGCACTTGAATTAAAGCGGCGATACGTGGAATGTAGTGTTGCGTTAATGGTGTAGGATGTAGGGTGGGGGGAGTGGAATAATGGGAAGGTAGAGTGGTGTGCAGCAGCGTAGTGATTTGGTTGGGTTGGGTGCAAAGGGATAAAGCTGTGTGGTTGGGTAAAAACAGGTTTGGGTGGGGAACAATGGGTTATGGGCAGGGTTGGGTGGAGTACAGCAGCGTAACAGTGAGGTTGGATTGCCTACGGCTGAGTAGCTGCAGGACTACTTGGCATGCACTGGAGTAATGGCGGGGTTGGTTATTGTGTAGTGGTGTAATGCAGAGGTTGAGTGGGGAGCAGTGGCATAGTGCCAGGGTTAGATGGGGTGCAGTCGGGTAATTACTGGGTTGGAATGGGGTGCAGTGGTGTAAAAGGGGGAGCTGGATGGGATGCAACAGGATAATGACGATTTTACTCAGCTTGGGAAAGTCCTCTGGCTAATAAATTATACATTAACCCCTCCTCTTCCAGAGTCTATCCTGATGGGAATAAAATCGTCTGCAGATACGATGAATGTGATAGTATAGGCCATGGGGTGAAGGGTTTAGCAGGGAGGGAAGTGAGTATGGTAGTGGATATATCTATGAATGAAAAGGCATAAGGATGATTGGATGAATGAATGAATTAATGTGTGCATACATGTGTGTACTGTATGTGGGCATGTATCTATTTGTTTGATTTTTTTATGCAAGAAAGAAGGAACCAAAGGTCAAGGGCTCGAAAACCGTTCCTTAAAAAAAAAAAAAAAAAAAAAAAAAGATACAAAAGAGAGCCAAATTCAAGATCCGTTCATTTCGAGATGCTTGGACACACTGCGTTTGAAAGACTGGAGATTATAGGAAGTAGGAAATACAGACAGAGAGAGACAGTTCCAGAGTTGACCTGTTGCATACATGAAGGAGTGGGAGTAACGTTTAATTCATGCATTAGAGAGTTGGACAGAAAAGGGATGAGAGTTTGTTGCTGACGGGTGCTACGCGCCCATCGCAGAGGAGGAGAGATGCAAGCAGACAGTTCAGAGGAGCAGTGACCATTGAAGCAGCAATAGAAAAGAGATAAACAGGCAACAGTGAGGCGAAGAGACGGAGGTTGAAGGGAACCAGTAAGAGAAGTAGAGTTGATGACACAAAAGGCCTTTGACTCCACCCTAATGAGAAGAGCTGTATGTGGGGCGCCTCCCCACACATGAGAGTTGTACTCTAAATAGGGGCGAATAAACCCCCGTGTATAAAGTCAACAACTGTGCAGGGGTAAAGAAGGTGCTGAGTCTGCTTAGCACACCTAATCTCTTGGAAGCAGATTTTACAAGAGACGAAATATGATCTTTTCAAGATAAATCCCGAGTGAATGAAATCCCAAGCATGTTCAAGGATAATGCAGGATTGAGCTGGATAATATTAAACATTAGTGGGTACTCCTGTGGAAGATTGTGTCGGGTTGGTAGGTGTAAAAGCTGGAATTTTGATGCATTAAAAACAACAACAATATTTTTACCCCAGTTAGAGATACAAGCCAAGTCAGACATTAGGATTGCCATAGCCTCATCCCTTGTCTGTTGAAGCAACTGCTGAGATGGACGTTCCGGGAACCGCATGGAAAGGTGAAAGGTGGAATCATCAGCGTACGAGTGGATAGGGTTAGATGTAGAGCTTAGAAGATCATTGTTGAATAGAAGGAAGAGAGTTTGTGATAAGACAGAGCCCTGAGGAACAGAACTATTGATAGATCTTGGAGAGGAATAATGGCGGTCTACAACAGCGGCTATAGAACGACCAGAAAGGAAGCTAGAGATGAAGGCACAGATAGAAGGATAGAAACCGTAATACAGCAGCGTGGAAATTAAAGATTTGTGCCAGACTCGATTGAAAGCCTTTGAGATGTCAAGTGCGATGGCAAAGCTTTCGCCAAAGTCCCGAAAGGAGGATGACCAGGAGTCTGAAAGGTAGGTGAAAAGATCGCCAGTGGAGCGTCCCTTGACGGAACCCATACTGACTATCAGAAAGAAGGTTGTGATAGGAAAGATGATTTACATTTTCTCTGTTAAGAATTGACTCGAAAACTTTTGAGACACAGGATGTTAAAGCAAATGGACGATAGAGTGTTGGGAATGGTCACCCTTCTTTGGGACTGGCTGAATGAGAAACTTCCAGCAAGAAGGAAAGGTACAAGTTGACAGACAAAGGCAAAAGAGTTTATCCAGGCAGGGTGTAAGCACAGAAGCACAGTTCTTGAGGACAACAGGAGGGACTCCATCAGGACCATATGCCTTCTTAGTATTAAGGCCAGTGATAGCAGAAATACATCAGCTGAAGAAATTTTAATGTCAGGCATGAGGAAGTCAGAGGGGGGATGTGATGGAGGAACAGCACCGGAATCGCCTAAGATGGAATTGGAGGAGAAAGTCTGAGTGAAGAGATCTGCTTTATCATTAGAAGAAATGGCTACAGAACCATCAGAATAGAAAAGAGGAGGGAAGGATGATGAGGTAAAGTTGTTAGAAAGATTTTTGGCAAGGTACCAGAAGCAGCGGGAGAAATTCGAGTTGGAGAATTGAGAGCATTTAGTATCGATGAAATTATTTTTAGCAGAGCGAAGAACAGCCTTAGCACGATTCTGGGCAAAAACATAAGCACGATGTGAATCAGGGGTGGGTTATTTCTGGTACCTTTTATAGGCCATCTTCTTGTTTAAGACAGCATTAGAACAAGTGTCATAAACCAAGGCTTTCTTGCATTAGTCAAAGGATATGAGAAGGGAATGCATGCTTCCATGCCCGAGAGAATAACCTCCGTAATGCACAATGCACACTCAGATGGCTCTCGGTCATGGAAGCAATAATCATTCCAGAGAACATCAAAGAAGTGCTGCCTGAAGGCCTCCTAATCAGCAGCTCCAAAATACCACAGTCGACGTTTCTTTGGAGGGTCCACAGGGCGTACAAGAGCGATAGGACAGGTTAAGGTAATTCGGTTGTGATCGGAGGAGCCCAACAGAGAGGAAAGAACAGTTTAAGCAGAAGGATTAGTAGTAAGAAAGAGGTCAAGTATGTTGGAGCTCTCTCCAAGGCAGTCAGCGATACGGGTAGGGTGCTGTACAAGCTGCTCTAGGTCATTAAGGATAGAAAAGATGAAGGCTTGTTCACCAGGTGGATCAGTAAAAGGAGAGGAGAGCCAAAGGTGGTAGTGAACATTGAAATCTCAAGGAATTGAGATTTCAGAGGAAGGAGAAATGGACGGAATGTGTTCCATTGTAGAAGTAAGATAGTCGAAGAATTTTTTATAGTCAGTAGAATTAGGAGACATGTAAACAGCGCAGTTATATTTAGTCAGAAAATGACAAGAAAGCCGAAGCCAGAGAGTAGAGAATTCAGAAGAATCAAGTTCAGGAACACAAGAGCAAGATAAATCGTTGTGTACATATACACAACAGCCACCTTTGGCTTTGAAATGGGTATAGAGAAAGTAGGAGGAAACAGAAAAGGGTTTGCTGTCAGTTGCCTCAGACAGCTGAGTCTCGGACAGGAAGAGAAGATGAGGTTTAGAGGAGGAGAAGTGATGTTCGACAGAAAGAAAGTTAGAGGAAAGGCCGCGAATGTTGCAGAAATGAAGAAGTGAGTCAGACAGTGGTTCCAGGCATCTCTCTGAGCCGTCACCGGGGAGAGGGGCGGATGGTGGGGGAATTTAAGGTCCCCCCCCCTCCTGGAGACTCTGAGGCCATATTTAGTTGTGCCATTTTTCTTTATTTTAATTTTGAAATGGGAGTGTAGTGTGTACTGTGCATGTAGTTTGGTGCTGACAGAGAAACTTGTATTGGAGAGCATGCTGGCCTATTCTGTGTTATTGAGACATTGAAAAAGTTCAGCAAAGGGGGACGGTCAGGAACTCGTCCCGAGAGCTGGTGAAACGGGAGCTCCAGCTCTCCCTGTCGTCAGTTTTCCATCCACCTTGTAAGTATTGCCCTGCTCGACTGGTGCTACGTGTATAGTATGCGTGTATGGAGATGTTCATAAATATATGATTAGAAGTATATTTGCATACCTATGTGCATTTGAATCTGCGTATGTACTGTACTTAAGTGCGCTTTAATGTGCATATCAAATCTATATTTATACATGTATGATTTGATGTGTATAGTTGTTTTCATATATGCAAATGTATAGCCAGATAAGAGTCTGCATTCATGTGTATGCATCTACGTGTGTACTATGTACGTATGCTCTGTATGTAAGTTGTGCACATAAATACTTAAGCATGAGTGTATGTCTCCATATATGCAGGTAAATATGAATGTGGGAATGTGTGAGTACGTATTTAGAATATATATTTGCGTGTATGCATGTACGTATTTTTTTTATGCAAGGAAGAAGGAACCAAAGGCCAGAAGCCCGCAAACCGTTCCTTCCAAGAAAAAAAAAAATAGAAAGAGCCAAATTCAAGATCCGTTCATTTCGAGATGCCTGGACACTGCGTTTGAAAGACTGGAGATCAGAGATCATAGGAAGTAGGAAATACAGACAGAGGGAGACAGTTCCAGAGTTGACCTGTTTCATGAATGAAGGATTGGATGTAAGGGTTAACTCTTGCATTAGAGAATTGGACAGAAAAGGGATGAGAGTTTGTTGCTAGAGGGGTGCTACGCTCTCGTCGTAGAGGAGGAAGGATGCAAGCAGACAGTTCAAAGGAGCAGTGACCACTGAAGTAGCGATAGAAAAAGAGATAAAGATGCAACAGTGCGGTGACGAGACAGAGGTTGAAGGGAGATGGAGGAGAGTTAATGAGACGAAAAGCCTTTAACTCCACCCTATTGAGAAGCGCTGTACGTGGGGAGCCTCCCTACACATGAGAGTTGTACTTTACACAGGGGTGCATAAAACCCGTGTATAAAGTCAGCAACTGTGCATGAGTAAAGAAGGTACGGAGTCGGCATAGCACACCTAATCTCTTGGAAGCAGATTTTACAAGAGATGTAATATGATCTTTCCGAGATAAATCCCGAGAGAATGATACCCCATGTATGTTTAAGCATGATGCAGGATTGAGCTGGATGTTATTAAACATTAATGGATACTCCTGTGGAGGATTTTGCTGGGTTGATAATATAAGAACCGAATCTTTGATGCATTAAAAAACAAAAAAACAAAATTATTTTTACCTCAGTCAGAGATACGAGCAAAGTCAGACATTAGGTGTGCCATAGCCTCATCCCTTGTCTGTTGAAGCAACTGCTGAGATGGGCGTTGTGGGAACAGAATGGAAAGGTGAAGGGTGGATTCATCACCTTATGAGTGGATAGCATTAGATGTACAGCTTAGAAGGTCATTGAGGATTAAAAGGAAGAGAGTTTGTGATAGGACAGAGCCCTGAGGAACAGAACTATTGATAGATCTTGGAGAAGAACGATGGCCGTCTACAACAGCAGCTATAGAACGACCAGAAAGAAAGCTGGAGATGAAGGCACAGATAGATGGATAGAAACCGTAATACAGCAATCTGGAAATTAGAGATTTGTGCCAGACTCTATCGAAAGCCTTTGAGATGTCAAATGCAATGGCAAAGGTTTTGCCAAAGTCCCGAAAGGAGGATGGCCAGGAGTCTGAAAGGTAAGTGAGAAGATCGCCGGTGGAGAGTCCCTGGCGGAGCCCATACTGACGATCAGACAGGAGGTTGTGATAGGAAAGATACTTTAAAATTTTTCTGTAAAGAATACACTCGAAAACTTTTGAAGACACAGGATGTTAACGCAATTGGGCGATAGTTGGAGGGTTTGGAATGGTCACCCTTCTTTGGGACTGGCTGATTGAGAGCAAACTTCCGGCAAGAAGGAAAGGTACAAGTGTACAGACAAAGGCGAAAAAGTTTACCTACGCAGGGTGTAAGCACAGAAGCACAGTTCTTGAGGACAACAGGAGGGACCCCATCAGGCCCATATTCCATGTTAGTATTGAGGCCAGTGATGGCAGAAAACACATCAGTTGAAGAAATTTTAATGTTAGCCATGAGATAGTTAGAGGGGGGGAAGTGATGAAGGAACAACACCGGAATTGTCTAAAGTGGAATTGGAGGAGAAAGTCTAAGCTCAGAGACCTGCTTTATCAGTTGAAGAAATAGCCACAGAGCCATCAGAGTAGAAAAGATGAGGGAAGGATGATGAGGTAAAGTTGTTAGTATGCCAGAAGGAGCGTTAAGAATTCGAGTTGGGGAGCTGAGAGCATTTAGTATGGATGGAATTATTTTTAGCAGAGCGAAGAACAGACTTCGCACGATTCCGGGCAGAAATATAAAGATGTGATTCAGGGGTGGGTTGGCTCTGGTACCTTTTACAGGCCTTCTTGTTGTGGGCCACATTAGAACAGGCGTAATTAAACCAAGGCTTTTTTTGCATTAGTCAAAGACTATGAGAAAGGAATGTATGTGTATGTTTGCGTGTACGTGTATATTTGTGTATGCATTTCTTTTTATGTATTAAAAGCATGATTTATTATATATTTTTTTGTATGTGTCCGACTCTGGCCATAGGTTTCACAGCCTGCTTTCAAGGCCCAGTAGTCCTTCAACGTATCGCACACCTCTACATGTCACCACTTCGGTGCTAACACCCACCGTCCATACTGAATACTTGCTAGGGCTGTCTCATACAGGACTGGTGTACTGGTATTAGCGGGGGTATTTTTTACGACATGTCGGCGGGTCTTCTGGTAGATCAGTAAAGTCTGACTTTTATGAAATTCAAATCCTTAAACTGTTCCCTGCCCCACCTGGATTTGAACCCGGGTCCCTTAGGACTGCAGGCCACCTGTCTACCGATTGAGCCACCGCCTCCATGTATGCATACATGGTAGTGAATATGAATGCATGTTAGATGCGTGTATGCATGTGCTGTTATGCGTATGTGCATGTGTACGTCTGTATTTGTGCATCTATACGTGTGCATGTGTACGTCTGTATTTGTGCATCTATACGTGTGCACGTGTACGTGTACATGTGTATGTGTAAATGTGTATGTGTGCATGTGTACAAAGTGTTCATGTATGCATGTGTACATGTGTGTGTTCATGTGTACATGTGAATATGTACATGTGCATTTGTGCATGTACAATTGCGGACAGATGACTCGAGGCCACCCTCTACACCATCTAGCCGCGCTGGGACCCACATCTCACCTGGCAACAGTGGTGTAGCCGAGTCCTGGCTCTACATTCAAGGGTTCAGTCTGCTACCGGTTCAAAACATATTTCTCTACGTTTCTAACCCAGACTGGTTTTCGTTATATTATATATGTATCATAATAAGCTATAAATACAAGATCCATTTGTGTGGCAAGTTATATAAAACATAAGTCCAGAGGGTATTAAGGGGTAATGCTCAAAAGTAAATTGCAAAGAAAGAAAAGCTGATACGTCTCCTAGGACATCGGGAATACGGTTATATATTAGAACTTAATATAGCTTAGTAGGAAGTCGCTTTGGAGTATCTTTACAGTGCCAAGGAAGAATCTGTACACTGCTTGTCATTGTTGTTAGAAAAGGACTAACAGTTGCTGTATCCTGATATTAAAATGGAGCATGACAGCAAATATTTTACATTATTTCATACTGTAATAGAGTGTGTATAGTTTTTAAGAATTATTACATTCTGTCAAAAGTATGCTAGTCTAAGTCAGACACGTAAAGAACTGTTTCGGAACGGCCGCACACTGAACCCCTGAGTGCTGATCCACGACGATACTCACTGTTGCCAGGTGAGATGTGCACCATACCACGACGAGGTGGTGGATCGGGTTGCCTCGAGTCATCTATCCGCAATTGTACAGTCGTGGTCATAAATAATCACCTATCCTCCAGCATCCCGTGCCTCAGGCTGCCTCGTTTATGCGCAGCAAGTCACAGTGGAGCAAGAGAGGCTGGGAGGGAGGGGCAAGAGAGAGAAGGGAAGGTGGGTGGGGGGACGAGAGATGGTGCTGGGGTGGAGTGAGGGAGGGGAGGGAGGGGAGGGAGAATGAATGCGAAGTGGTGGTCATATTTTTTGTCTCAATTTTTTTTTTTTTTTTTCATTCAGGGCATGATATAAATGAGTTAAAGTTCGGTAGATAAGGATGCACTACACCTTATTACCGACGTCAGAAAACAAACTTTAGATAGGTGGTGATATCAACGGCTGGCTCGTGAGAGAAATATACTGACTTGACAAATCAAAATTAATATTATTGCAGAGCCAGATATTTCTGTTTATCAATATATTTTGACTTCGGACGCAGAATGGAGTCTGGATGGCTTTGACTTCCGTAATGTTTAAGAAACCTCCTTTACTCTTACATGTAATTAATTTTGAAACTAAATATCATATGCAACCTGTGAAATGGCTGTGTCCTCAGTAAATATGATCATCCTCTCGGTATACACTCCCTCTATACAGTCACCATCATGTCAACTATTTTATGGCATCTCATATGGAAAGGCTGTTTCAACTAACTGTGAATAAAACGTAAATAAATTTGATGTCTGTGCACATGGGTGGATATAAAAACGATATCTCCCATAAAATGTTTGAAGGAAAATGAAACAAAATCCTACCCAAACTCCCAAAATATATTATTTATGTCAATGTTTACAGACATTGGTAAAGCCAAAGCAACCGGGAAGGGAAGGTGGGTGGGGGGACGAGTGATGGTGAAAGAGTGGAGTGAGGGAGGGGAGGTAGGGGAGGTAGGGGAGGGAGAATGAAATGCGAAGTGGTGGTCACATTATTTGTCTGTTTTCTTTCATTCAGGACATGATATACAGGAGTTCATATTCGGTAGATAATGCTGCATTACATCTTGTATAGCGGCGTAAGACAATGATCTTTAGACAGGTGATGATATCAACGGCTGGCTTGTGACAGTTCGAACATCAGTGCAGAGCCATCGAGACTGTGTGGGCCCAGACTGTCAACGCGTGGGTGCCAGAGAACGAGATGACACAGGCCCGCCTCCTCCAGCACACCAAGGACGAGTGGGAGCTGTTCAGACGAAACCAGCAAACCATCGACAACATTGTTTCCCCGGTGCCGTGAAGATTGCAAGAGGTTATTGAGGCAGGAGGCCACTGGACTACTTACTAAGGCTTTCCCGGTTGCTTTGGCTTTACCAGTGTCGGTAAACACTGACATAAATAATATATTTTGGGAGTGTGGGTAGGATTTTGTTTCATTTTCCTTCAAACATTTTATGGGAGATATCGTTTTTATATCCACCCATGTGCACAGACATCAAATTTATTTACGTTTTATTCACAGTTAGTTGAAACAGCCTTTCCATATGAGATGCCATAAAATAGTTGACATGATGGTGACTGTATAGAGGGAGTGTATACCGAGAGGATGATCATATTTACTGAGGACACAGCCATTTCACAGGTTGCATATGATATTTAGTTTCAAAATTAATTACATGTAAGAGTAAAGGAGGTTTCTTAAACATTACGGAAGTCAAAGCCATCCAGACTCCATTCTGCGTCCGAAGTCAAAATATATTGATAAACAGAAATATCTGGCTCTGCAATAATATTAATTTTGATTTGTCAAGTCAGTATATTTCTCTCACGAGCCAGCCGTTGATATCACCACCTATCTAAAGTTTGTTTTCTGACGTCAGAAATAAGGTGTAGTGCATCCTTATCTACCGAACGTTAACTCATTTATATCATGCCCTGAATAATAATAATAATAATAATAATAATAATATATATATATATATATATATATATATATATATATATATGTATATATGACCACCACTTCGCATTCATTCTCCCTCCCCTACCTACCCTCCCTCCCCTCCCTCACTCCACCCCCGCACCATCACTCGTCCCCCCTCCCCCCACCTTCCCTTCTCTCTCTGGCCCCTCCCTCCCAGCCCCTCTTGCTCCACTGTGACCTGCTGCGCATAAACGAGGCAGCCTGAGGCACGGGGTACTGGAGGATAGGTGATTATTTATGACCACGACTGTACATGTGTACTAGCGTACGCAGGTGCGCGTGCGTGCGTGCGTGCGCGTGTGCGTGTGCGTGTGCGTGTGCGTGTGCGTGTGCGTGTGAGCGTGCGTGTGTGTGTGTGTGTGTGTGTGTGTGTGTGTGTGTGTGTGTATGTTTATGTGCGTCAGTGTGAGTGTTTGAAAATACTTTAAACATTTTGTTAAAGAAATCGATGAACATGTTCTTTGCGAAAAGATAAGTTATATGCCTAAAAGGAAAAAAGCGCCATTGAATTATATAAAGTCAAATCCTTTCAAAATTAACCCAAAGTCAGGTCCACCCGTAGTACAAAATACCTGCTTGTAGAATCAAGTAGAATGACCTTACATCTGAGTGATGGGAGGTGGGTGGTAGGGGATTGTGATGGCTGGGTGGGGGTAGTTGTGGTTATGGTGGTTCTTCCCAACATCTCTTGTCTTCTGTGCTCGTGTTTTGTCCTTTTTATCTTCTCTCGTCATCCTCAACTCTTCAGGTTCAAATCAATCTGAAAAAACAGAATTAAATTAATACGGGCTCTTCAGACATCTAATGGGAACAGAATATTCTCCATTACATCCATCCCAACCAAATCTGGGGAAATGTTAACGTTCTGCTACTTTATCAGCTGATCATGACAACACTAACATTATTTCATCGAACTGTGAAAGGCACAAAAATAATAATCGTATCGAGAATTATGTTGATGGTTGTGGTGATGGTTGCGGTGATGGGGGTGGTGGTGATGGTGGTGTTGGTGATGGAGGTGGTTGATTGATTATAATTAAAAATCTGGCGAAGCAACTGCCAGGGTCATATGCCACCTGTGATGGAAGTGGTCATGGAGGTGGTGATGAGGGTGGTTTTGGGGGGTGGTGGGGGTAAATATGGTAGGTAGGGGGGTGGTGATCATGGTGGTGGTGGCGGTAGTGGGCTGGTGGTGGTGATACTTGAGAGGTGGTGGTGGTGGTGGTGATAATCGAGTGGTGGTGGAGATGATAACTGGGTGGTGGTGGTGATAATTGGGTTGTGGTGGTGATAATTGGGTTGTGGTGGTGATAATTGGGTTGTGGTGGTGGTGGTGGTGGTGGTGGTGGTGGTGGTGGTGGTAGGTTGGTGGGTGATTGGTGTGATATTGCAGCAGATGTTTTCTTGTGTGCTCGGATGTTTCGGCCACGGATGTTTCGGCCACGGACGTTTGGGCCACGAACGTTAGGTTACGTTAGGTTAGGTTAAGTTAGTTTAGGTTATAGGTAAGGTTCATAACACTTCACACTTCAAAATGTCCATGGCCGGAACGTCCTACATTCGTTTTCTTGTCCCAGCTTCTCTCTGTGTCTTCTGTCCTGTTGTCTCGTCGTCTCCTCAGTTCTAGCTATCCTGAAAGAGAACATGTAATTAGCAACGGAATAATTTTTGTAATAAAAGAGATAATAATAACAGCAACTGGAATAAAGGCAATGAGTAATATTAGAAGCAGTAATGAATAATAAAAATAATAGGATTAAGAATAATAATAGTACTAGCATTAATACCAATAAGGTAATCGTGTAAATGTACTGTACGTTTTAGAACCTTACCAACTGAACTGGACCTTATCAATTCAGTTCCTATTAATAAAATTTGCTTTCTGCAATTTTCTATATTCATGGTGGTAAATAATTTTCTGTTGTTTCCACCCTTATCATGTTCTTATGCCTCACAGACGTTTGTAATGGCGGATTTACTGAGACTTACTCGAATCTCGGTTAAATAGGTTGGGTTAAATTACGGTAAATATTTCCTTTGTTGCAGTTTCCTATTTTTGGTCCATTTGATAGTTTTTTTTAGTTCATTTGAGTGTTCTGATGCCTCATTTGTTGTGCAAATGAATAATAACCATAATATGACTATGGCAAGCTACTCCATTTTTTTTTTTATTGAGGCGAAGATGCACTTGACAGGTTGATGATCGACTGGCTGACTTTAACATGTCCAAAAAATATTTACTATCCCAAGTTTCCCCCTAAGATATTTGTTGTCAGTTAATAATGCTACATAATGAAGTAATGTTGCATTCAGCCAATAATCACCAATCTGTCAAGTTCATCTTCGCCTCGATAAAAAAAACGGAGTCTAGTTATCTCCTAACCCTGCGGGAGCTTTTGATTGCCACCTAACTTAACCTAACCTAACCTAACTAAAGTATCCTAACTTACCCTGATGGTCCTTTTTTGGCTCATCCGACAAGCTAAGCTAAGCTATCTCAACCTAAGATACCTCTACCTAAGCTAACCTAACCCAAGATCATGGAAATTAAAAATATTCATAAAAAATAGAAATATTCATTTGCACACAAAAACACATACGGGCATACACTATATGATAGCACAAATCCACTGGGTATGCTAAGATTGCCCGCTAAAGAAACGACAATAAAGGAAATAAATACCTAAAGGGCTTAGTTAGGTTAGGTTAGATTTGGTTAAAATGTAAGGTAAGGAAGAAGTACTAAAGGCGAAGGAGAGCTTTTTGTTGTATCAGCCATTACACTCGAATAAAGTTGATAACTGCGGAAGGAAAACGGCTAAAAACAACAGGGGAAGAAATCTAACGTGAAGCGTTCATATATCACCCAAAAATAACTTGACAAATATAAAAGATTACCTGGAAGAAATATTTATTTGGTAAGGTGCTTCTGTTTCTTTAAGTTAAATGTACTTTTACCGGAGAATCCTTATCATAGCAATATCAAACAGAACAGCAGTAATGATAACAATAATAATAACGTTACTAGCAATAGTAACCTTGACCTTCGAGAGGTTACGATACATTATCGTGATAGTTTTCAGAATAAGTCGCTAAGTAAGAGTTTCTAGGCAGCCTCCAATCCCATCCGGAATAAAAAATTATTAAGTTATCAAACAACCATGCCCAACCACAACCTTCTCTGCAGGTGCATATTTCGGGAAACACAAGAACCAAATAAGACACCTCTCACCCTGGTGTAAGTCCAACCATGTTTTCTCACTTGAATATCAGAATGTTCTAAGTTAATATATCGGTATTTTCTTAACATATACAGTACTTCACATTCATTGAAGAAAAATGTCCTAGAAAAACAACCATATTCCTTTCTCCACGGCACGGCTCCAGGTCTAACCAACTCACATTACACCTATCCTCTTGGCTTAAATTAACTCATATTGGCTCACACGCATATTAACCAGGTCTAATTTGAGACTGTGAGTTTTTGTCCACATTATTTACCCTTAATGAAGAAAATGTCCCGGGGATGCCGTCTGTAAATTCCCCCCTCCACACCACAGCCTACACTGAGTGACTGAAAACTAATGACTATACAAGGCAGGGAATATAGAGGGAAGAAGTATATCTTAGGTAATTTTTCGGGAACCAAAATAGTGCCGACATCTATTGTACAGCCGACACACTCAGACATAACAGAAAACGATCGACACACTACAGAAAACGTATTTTTTGATAGGGAAACTATGTTATAATTAATGAATTTAATATTACTGAGGTATTTTACGTGTACAGTATCATCATGAAGGGATATATTTCCTGCCCTCTCCATAGAAATAAGTCCCCAGCCTAGGAAAACAGATTTCTCGCGTAAAGGAGAGCAGATTCAGGAGTTGGGTGCTGCTGAGTGATGACGGTGTTTTGGTATGATGCAGTAGGGTATGCCTACGATCGGTGCCATGCAGGGGGAAAAATGATGGGGTTGGATGGCATGCAGTGGGATAAGGACGGGGGTGGGTGGAAAGCAGTAGGTAAGAGCGGTGTTGAGTGAGATACAGTGGGGTAAAGGCTAGGGTTAGGTGAGGTGTAATTGGATAACGAGGTGTTTGTTTGGCGGAGATTGGGTTAATGGAGAATTTGGTTTGGTTGCAGTGGGTTATGCACAGGCTGGATGGGGTGAAGTTGGATAATACTGGGGTTAGGTGGGGTGCTGGGTTAGATGGTTAGACGCGGTGCTGTGGGGTAAGGGCAAGGTTCGGTAGCATAAAGGCAAGTTGGTAGCCGTTCAGTGAGGTAAGAGCTATGTTGGGTGGGGCAAGAGAGAGGCTGCGTGAGGTAAGGGCGGGATTTAGGTGTGTTGGGTAAGGACGGGGTTTGGAGCAGTATATTGGGGTAATGTCGGGGAAATGGCTGGGTTTGGAGGGGCTGTGTAGTTTGGGTGGGGTACAAGTTGTTGGGAAAGATTTCGGTGGGGTATGGGCGGGGTTACGAAGAATGCAGTGAGGTAAGCACGGCGATGGGTTTGGTGTAGTGGGGAAAGGACTGGTTTACATGGGACTTAGATGGGCAATTTCGAGGTTAGTTGTGGTGCAGTATGGTGAGGGTGGTTTGGGTGGCATGAAGTAAGGTGTGGCCTGGTTGGTTGGGGAACGGCGGTGTAAGGATAAGGTTGGACTGGGTAAAGGCGGGCTGGGGAGGGTACAGGCCCTCTTCGGTGGGGTGCAGTTGGGTCTGGACAGGGTTGGGTGGGATGGTGAGAAGTTAAGTGCAGGTATGAATGGGATGTAGTGTTCCTTTGGCGAGGTTGGAGGGTGTCCAGCGAGGTAAGGCCGAGGTCGAGTTGGGTGCAGGGGATAAGGACAGTTGAATGGGACGTAATGGAGAAAGAGTAGGGATTTTGGGAAGGGTGCTTTGCGGTAGGGTAGAGGTTTGGAACCCAATCCATACCCCAACGAACCCCGCCCTAACCACCTGCAGCCGACACAAATCCCGGTCTTACTCCACTTACCCTACTACACGCCAAACAACGTAGCCCTTACACCATAGCACCCCATACAACCCTGCCTGCCCTTACTGGACTGCAGCGCATCCAAACATGTCATCATCCCACTGCACCAAATCCATCCTCGCCATTAAGTCACTGCATCATATCCAGTCCCACTTTTATCCTATTGCACCCCATCCAAACCCATACTTATCCATCTGCATCCAATTCAGCTCAGTCCTTAATCCACTACACTATAAAGAACACCGCTGTAGCCCAGTACACCCCTCAAGAACCCGCTCTTACACAACACAAACGGCCGTCACCCCAAGCAACCATCAATTTTTGTCCCACCCAACCCTATCCTTACCTCACCGAATGGCAGCTAAGTTACCTATAATCTTCTATATTCCAAAGAAACATGTCCAGACCTTACTGCACACCACCTAACCCTGCTCCTGCCCTATTCCGCTTAACCCAACCCTGCCTATACCCCACTGCATTCCTCCCAAACCGCTGTTAATTCACTACATCCCTCTCAACTCGTTAATACTTCTCTGCTTCCATGAATTACCCTACTGCTTCCCAGCTAAACCTGGCCTTTTTCCACTGTACCTCACAAAACCACGGCAATACACCGCTATAACCTAAACAACCCCGTCTTTACCTCAGTGCACACTGATCAACATCTCCATAACTCAACTGCACCCAACCCAATGTCTCCTTTTCACCACTGCATTCCACCCAACCCTGTCCTTATCTCAATGCACCCTACTCTACTCTGTTCTAACCCCACGGCATTCCACCCAACCCTGATACAATCCCTCTGCATCCCACCCTTTCCCTATTGCACCCTACCCAAACCCGACCCAACCCCACTGCAGTCCATCCACCCCCAACCTTAATCCACTATATCATAAACAACAGCTCTGTTATTCCACTGCACGCTTCCCAACTCCATCCTTACCCCATGCAATCTCACTCTTGCCTCGCCCATCCCGACCCTTCCCCCAGTGAACGTTAGCCAATCTGTCCTTATTCCGCTCCATCCTACCGAACCACGCCCTTACTCCACTGCACCTCATCCAACACAGCAATTATCCCACTGAACCCCACCAGTCCCTGGCAGTACCCCACTGCACCCTACTCAATCCTGGCATAACCTACTGCAACGCAAGCCTGTCATTATCCCATATTACACCACCCAACCCTCCCATTGCCTCACTTCATTTCACTCCTGGTACTACCCCACCATACACAAAGAAACCTTTCAGTACCCATTGTACACCACTCAACACACCCATTATTTCACTTCACTCCTCTTAGCCCCACATTTACCTGAAGGCATTCCACACAATCCGCCCAAGAACGTCATTACCCCATTGCACCGTACTCTACCCCGCCCTTACCCTCATGCATCCCTCCCAACCCAGTCCTTACCCCAGTGACCCCTATTTGTCACATCCCTTACTCAGTTACACTCCTTCCAACCTTGTCCTTAACCACCGCACCCCACTTAACCCAGACAATACTCCACTGCACCCACTTCAACCCCGCGCTAACAACATGAACCCCATTCTTATCCCACTTACTCCACTACATCGCACCTAGTTCTTCCTTTACCTACAGCATTCCATCCAACCTTCTATTACCCCCACTGCGCCCCCTCAGCTCCGCCATTAGGCGACTGCAACTCTTCCAACACCACCTTTACCCCACTGCACCCCACCCAGACCCGTCATTTCGTTCTAGCACCGCGGCCAAACCGTCTCTTATCTCACTGCACCCCACCCAACTCCGTTATTTACTTCATTGCATCCCGATCAAATTCGTCATTACCCCACTGCACCCTCACCAACCCCCCCGTTAATCCATTCCATCCCACCCAACCCATCCTTTACGCTACTGCACTCTACCCCACTGAACCCCGCCTTTCCCCACACCACCCCTAGCAACCCCACCATTACCTCACTGCTCTCAGAGCAAACCTGTCCTTACACCACTGCATCCCATAACATCTCATTACCAGAGTATAATCAGCCCAAACCAACTACTAACCTAACCCACTGCATCCCCTGCAACCCGCTGTTACCCCAACGCACCCCGCATAATCTCGATATTACCCTTCTGAACTCCACTCATTTTTGCCCTTACACCACTGCACCCCACCCAACACCGTCCTTACAGCACTGCACCCCTCCTATTACCACTCATTACCCACAGACCCCCAGTCCAACCCCTACCCTCCTCCATTACACCCCACTCAATCCTGCCCCTACCGTACTGCATCATAACCAACCAGTCCGCCCTTACCCCACTGCAATACACCCAGCCACGCTCTTACATAACTGTACCCAACCCAAAATTGCCCCTACCCCACTGCGTCCTACTCAGCCCCGCATATACCCCACTACTCCCCACCCAACCCCACCAAGACCTCTACTGCCCACCAACTAACCCTCTCATTACTCCACTGCACTCCACCAAGCACCTCATGGACCCATTACTCCCACCCAGCCCCCACATTACTTCACAGCACCCCATCCTACCTCGACGTCAACCCACTGCACCCCCTCCAATTCCCCGCAAAGAACACTGCACCCAATTCAATCTCTTTCTTACCCCACTGCACTCCAAACACTCACGCCCCTCCTCACAGCCCTATCATCCAAACTCGCCAAACTCAACCCAACTGCTGAAGCCAGTACACCTATTCCAACCACGCCGTTAACGCTCTGCACCCCAGAAACATCCCTTACCATACCTAACGCCTCCCAACCCCTCTCTTACCTCATTGCATTGCTCACAACCCCGCCCATATCCCACTGCAACCCATCCCATCTCGTCTTTACCTCATTGCTCCTCACCCTACCCCACCCTTACCTCACTGCACCACACCCTACCCTCCCTTTACCTCACTGCATTCCAGTCTACCCTACACTTACCTCCCTGCACCTCACCCAATCCCACCCTTATTTCACCGCACCCCACCCAACTCTTCCCTTGCCCTACCCAACCCCTATTCAACACCGCCATTACCCCACTGATCCCCATCCAAACAGACTTTACCCCACGTCAGGTCACACAGCATAGCCTTTACCCTACTGCACATCCCCGCTAACCGCGCCTTAACCCAGCATCGCACTACCCATCCCCGCTCTCACCGCACTGCATCCCACCCCACCCCGATCTTAACCCACTGCACCCCACCTAAAGCTACACAATTTCCACTGCACCCAACTGAAAGTAACCCTTACCCTACTGCACCCTTCCCAACCCGCCGATACCTCACCCCGGCCACCACCGCCACTACCCAGCTGCGCATCTCCCAGCTCTAGCCTTACCCAACCCACAGTCCACTGAACCTTACCGTAACAGCTTGCACTACAGTAAGATCTCTGTCTTACCGTAGTGCATACCACACGACCCCACCTTCATCCCCATGCAACCGACACAACGGAGTCCTTTCCCTCCTGCACCCCATACAACTCTTCCTTAACCCCAGTGCACCGTATCCAACCACACTACCTCAGAACTGAGCATCACACCTAACCCCTTACTTTCACCTCCCTTTTTCCGATGCACCTCACACAATCCCACCCTTACCCGATTCCGCTTTCCCAAAACACACACTTACCCTTCACCCATTATGCTCTAGAGTCTAGACCATAATTAATACCCACCTTACTCCACTGCACTTCTCCAAACCCTGCACTTAGCCAACCCAATCCGGCCATTATCCCTACTAAGTCTGACCTTACCCCAGCCAAACCTCACTCTTTCCCAACCTAACTCCATCTTTACCCCATGGAGTTGCCGCCTACCTACACTTCCTCTGCAGCACGTTACCGAAACACGCTTTACCCCACTGCACACCATCTAACCCTGTCCCTACCTCACTGCAATCAACCTAAAACCGTCATTATCCTAGTGCATCCCATCCAGCTCCACCCTGTTATCCCACTGCACCCCACCTAACCGCGGCGTTACACCACTGCACAATAACCAACTAGCAGTGCACGCCAAGTAGTCCTGCAGTTACGCAGTCGTAGGCAATCAAATCTCACCGTAACGCCGCTGCACTCTACCCAACCCCGCCCATATCCCATTTTTCCCCACCCAAACCCGTTTTTACCCCACAGTACACCAGTAAGCTACGCTAATACTTCAGTGCACCCCAGCCAACCCCTCCGTTACCCTACTGCTCCCCACTGAATCCTATCATTTCATTTCCCCACTGCATTGCACCTTCCCCAACAATACCCCACTGCACCCAACAAACCTCGCCATTACCCCACCTCATCCGACCCAACCACACGCCTTTACCCCTTTGCACCCCACCTAACCTAGTCACTACGCTACTGCACACCGCACTACCTTCCCATTACTTCATTCTCCCACCCTACACCATTAATACATCACTACACTCCACCTAACCCTCTAATCCAAGTGCACCAAATCCAACCCACCCCTATCCGACTGTACACCACCTAACCCCACCATTACCCCACTTTTCTCCACCCTATCCGGCCCATACTCAACTGCGTCCTTCTAAACCTCGACTTTACCGCACAGTACCCTTCCCAAAATCGCCCTTATCCCACTTACCCCAAACTACTCCCTTCCCTTTCCCCACTGCGTCTCACTCAATTCTGTCCTTATCCCATGCACCCAACTCGGCCTCAGCCTTACGGCGCCGGACACCCTCCAACCTCTTCAAAGGAACTGTACACCCCAGTCATACTTTCACTTCCCACCATCCCACCCATCCCTGTCCGAACCCCACTGCACCTCTCAAAAGAGGGCCCGTACCCTCCCCAGCCCCGCCTTTGTCCAAACTAACCTCATCCTTAGCCCACGGTTCCCCATCCAACCACACTATACATTACCTCATGCCATCCAACCCCACTCTTACCACACTGCACCACGACTAACCTCGAAATTACCCATCTAGGTTCTATGTAAACCCGCCCATACCCCACTACACCAAACCCAGCACCACGCTTACCTCACTGCATTCAACGTAACCCCGCCCATACCCCACCGAAGTCTTTCCTAACAACCTGTACCACACCCAAACTAATCCTGACCCTATTGACCACACCGCCTCACCAAACCCAGCCCTTTCCCCGACATTACTCCAATATACTGTTTCAAACCCCGTCCTTACCCATCACACCTCAGTTCCGCCGTTATCTCATGCAACCTCGCTCTTGCCCCACCTAACCTAGCCCTTACCCAAACTGAACGGCTACCAACCTGTTATTATGCTACCGTACCTTTCCCTTACCCCACACCACCGCATCCAACCATCCAATCTAGCACTCCACCTAACCCCAGTATTATCAAACTTCATCCCACCCAGCCTCGGCATAACCCTCTGCAACCAAACCCTCCATTAATCCAGTGCACGCCGACCAAACATCTCATTATCCAATAGCACCTCATCCAACCTCACCCTTACCCCACTGTATCCCACCCAACACCGCTCCTACCTATTGCTTCTTTTGCATCCTCGTCCTTATCCCATTTTCTCCCTTGCATGGCACCAATCCTGGGTATACCCCACTGGACCCCACCAAAACACCATCATCAACCAGCTGCACCCGACTCTTGAATCTACTCTTCGTTATGCGAGAGATCTTTTTACAAATGGACCTATTATTATGGAGACGGGAGGATATACGTATTCCTCTACCACCTATACATATCTCTCATGGGGAACATAGCTTTTCCCCCATGGACATACTACCCCTTCAAAAGGCCTTGCTTTTTCTGAATGGGGCTATGTTCCCCCTACGGTAGGATCTAAATGTTGCCATGATAGACCTACTTCCTTTCCAAGGGATGACTTACTTATTCTCACCAAGGACCTACTATATAATCTCCGTGGGCCTATTTACCAGTGAACCTGTTATCCCCGTACCCAACCGCTGCTACCAACCCACTTATCCAGTGCTACTTGTCGCAGCGGCAGCAGCACCATGAAGAGCCAGGATGGTTCCACGCACGCACGCACGCACGCACGCATGCACGCACACACACACACACACACACACACACACACACACACACACACACACACACACACACACACACACACACACACACACACACACACACACACACACACACACACACACACACACACACACACACACACACACACACACACACACACACACACACACACACACACACAATAATTCACAAGGGGCTCACTCATTATTAATCCTCTATGTTTTTCCCTTAGGAAGATAGATCCCAAGTCTTACAAATTACTGTTTGATGGATGACTGTATAATCATGCAACATAATGAACACCAAACAGTAATGAAACTTGTATGGTTATGACATTTAATATTTTACCGAATTATTCGTTCATTAATACTATTCCCTACTGAAAAGCATATTATGGAATCCTAAGGAAAATGCATCCATAACATAACTATAAAAAATGACATGACGATGATACATGAGTAATATACTCTGCAAGCTGCTAGTAAAGTAATACTCGACACTTCCACATCTCTTCCTCCCCCTTTCACCGTCCCCAAATCCTACCCCCTTACCCTCCCTCCATTCCCACCCCTCTTCACAGAAACTCTTTATACTCTATAAATGCTCACATGTTTCCATTCATGCTTGCATAGAGAGGCAATAGTGTTGTATACAATCAATCACTGACAATACCGGGTTGTTAATGTATACCCTTTCCTGTATGCCTTTCACAATCCTTAATTTCAAGGTAGATATTTTGTATGTCCGACTTTGGGCATAGGTCAAGCAATCACTTGCCTGTGGCCCAGCAGTCTTACATGTCACACACCGATCACCCCTTTCGACATATGATTTAAATATTACAAATATCCATACCTTTTATAAATCAAATCATAAATTAGCATAAATTTTAGAAAGCCTGTATAGCCTGCTTGTCTACTGATCGGAGTGCAAAACTATCCCAGCATGGCATAAGAGATGGCATGTTAGCAGAAATTCAGGGGAGACTAATTCCATTAAAATAAGTATGGCTATAATCAACCACACACATGACTAACTCGCAGCATTAACCACACGAGATATTTTCCCCATTCCCTCCACGCTAAGTTGCTGAACACATCTCCCCACCTCTGACCATATGCTCGTGATGTCCCGCTACGGTATACTCGTACTCCCATACACACACGAGAGCGCGAACGAAATATTACATTGCTCGAACTGTGCATGGGTTACCTGTCTCTCTGTGTGTGCTGGTGTCTGTGTGTGTCTGTGCGCGCGCCTGTCTGTGCATGCTTTTGTCTGTGTATGTGCGTGTTTGTTCATGCTTTTGTCTGTCTGTGCGTGTGTCTGTGCGTGTGCGTGTCTATGTGTATGGGCGTTCTAAGTGTTTGTGTCTTACTGTGCATTTCTCTCTCTCTCTCTCTCTCTTTCGTGTGTGTGTGTGTGTGTGTGTGTGTGTGTGTGTGTGTGTGTGTGTGTGTGTGTAAATATGTGAATGTTTGCACACAAACACATGTATTGTTGTTGGTGCTGCAGTCCCACGCTTATCTCAACGTGAATCAAGTGGACTGCAAGAGACCGGCCACTTCACATACATTCATGTGACTGGATGTACAATACGTGTGCTTGGCCTTGCTCTTTACCGAGTTATTACCCCTGTACTTGCTGCAATTTTGTGATGGACGGTCATGTAAGCAAGTCATGTAAATCATAGCATCTGTGTATTTCCCTGGTATTTAGTACAGGGTCACAGAAATATAGTATCAGTTGTTTTGCTGTGAAAGTTGAACAAACGCATATTCATGTGATTTGTTGTACGTGTTTATTGTGTTATGTTGAACAGCTTATTTGCTACTTGTATCAAATATTTAGACCATGACTACCCGTACCACACTCGGTACATGTCCGTTATAGCATTCAATAATGTTTATCGTACAAGTGCCTTCTGATGTGCAAAACGAATAATAGGAATATATTACGTAGTTGTTTGTCTTTATTGTGGTTGATCTGCAAATTCTGAAATATATTCCTTCATGATGATACTGTACACTTAAAATATTTCAGTATACTTTAAATTCGTTTATGATAAAACTGATTCCCAATTTAAGGTACGTTTTCTGTAGTGTGTCAACCGTTTTCTGTAGTGTGTCTATCGTTTTGTGTAATGTCTGAGTCTGTCGGCTGTACAATAGATGTCGGTACTATTTTGGTTCCCGAAAATTTATCATAGATATTCGTCCCCCTTCTATATTCCCTGCCTTGTATAGTCATTAGTTTTCAGTCACTCAGTGTAGGCTGTGCTATCGAGGGGGAAGTTTACAGACAGAATCTCCGGGACATTTTCATGAACGTAAATAATGTGTACAAAAACTCTCTGTGTCTCTATTTTGACTTGGTTAATATGCGTGTGAGCCAATATGAGTTAATTTAAGCCAAGAGGAAAGATGTAATTTGAGTTGGTTAGACCTGGAGCCGTGCTGTGAAGAATGGAGTGCTGATTGCTTTTCTGGGACATTGAAGGTGAAGTATATGTTAAGAAAATGATACATTAACTTAGAACATTCTGATATGCAAGTGAGAAAACGTGAGTGGAGTTAAACCAGCATGAGAGGTTCTTACTGGGTTCCTGTGTTTTCCGAAAAATCCTCTGGCAGAGAAGGTTGTGGTTGGATATGGTTGTTTGATAGCTTAATTTTTATTCTAGATGGGATTCAAGGCTGCGTAGCAACTTTTACTTAGCGACTTCTGAAAACTATCATGATAAAATATCGTCATCTTTGACTCTCGAAGCTAAGATTACTATGGATTACTATTGCTAATACCGTTATTACTATTATCACTGCTGCTCTGTTATTGATATTGTTATGACTTAGGATTCTGGTAAACGTATACTTTACCTTAAGAACCAGAAGCACCTTACCAAATAAATACTTCAAGACAGTCTTATATATTATTCATGTTATGTTTGAGGGTGGTAAATGAACGTTTCACGTTAAATTACTTCCCCTGTTTTTAACCATTTTCCCTCCGTTGTTATCGACAGTTTCTCGAGTGTAATGGCTGATACTCCAACATACTGTACCTCCCGGTCGACTCTTGGTACCTCTTGCCAACCTTACATTTTAATATAACCTAACCTACTAACCTACCAAGCAATTTGACCTTGACTAACCAAACTTTAAGAAGATTCGAGTAAGTTTTATTAAGTCCATTACAAACCTCGGTGAGACACAAGGAACATGGTAGCAAGGATGGAAACAAGGTAACAGAAAACAGTTGTTTGCCACCATGAATAAAGAAAAATGCAGAAAACACATTGGATTAACAGGAACTGGATTGGTAAGGTCCTAACGCTGCTTAAAGTAAAACGTACATTTACCCGATTCCCTTATTGGTGTTAATGTTAGTACCATTATTATTATTCACTACTATTATTCATTACTATTACTCATTACTGGTACTAATATTACTCATTACTATTGCTATTGCTATTTTTACTATCGCCGTTATTGCTTTAGTTATTACTACTACTGTAGTTATTGTTACTATTTTCATGTTCTTTTTCAGGATAGCTAGAGATGAGGACAAGACGAGACAATAGAACGGAAGACAAAGAGAGAAGATGGGACAAGAAAATAGCTGCTGCAATATAATTACCACCACCCACCACCAACTCACCCACCACCAACTCACCCACCACCAACTCACCCACCACCACTAACCACCAACCCACAACCTACCCACTCACCATCCACCTACCTACCCACCCACCAACCACCCACCTACCAACCACCCACCTACCAACCACCCACCCACCAATCACCCACCCACCAATCACCCACCCACCAATCACCAACCCACCCGCCAACCACCAACCCACCCGCCAACCACCAACCCACCCACAACCCACCAACCCACCCACAACCCACCACCACAATCATCGACCCCCCTCACCCACTCACCTACCACCTCCACCACCACCACCACCACCACCACCACCACCACCACCACCACCACCACCACCCAATTACCACCAACACCACCACCACCTCCGCCCAATTACCATCACTACCACCACCACCACCCAATTACCACCACCACCACTACCACCACCACCACTACCACCACCACCACCACCACTACCACCACCACCACTACCACCACCACCACTACCACCCAGTTACCACCAACACCACTACCACCCAATTACCACCAACACCACCACCACCCAGTTACCACCAACACCACCACTACCACCCAGTTACCACCAACACCACCACTACCACCCAGTTACCACCACCACCACCCAGTTACCACCACCACCACCACCACCCAATTACCACCACCACCACCACTACCACCCAGTTACCACCACCACCACCACCACCACCACCACCACCCAGTTACCACCAACACCACCACCACCCAGTTACCACCAACACCCCCACCACCACCCAGTTATCACCACCACCAGCCCACTACCGCAACCACATCCATGATCACTACCCCGATCCCACTACCGCCGCCACATCCATAATCACTACCCCCACCACCACCATGATAACAACCCCCTTGATCACCACCCCACCCACCATAATTACCATCCCCCCCATCAGCTTCCTAGCATCACCTCATTACCACCACGTCACCACCCCCATCACCACCCCCATCACCACAACCATCAACATAACTATCGGTATTATTATTATTTTTGTGCCTTTCCCACTTCACTGAAATAATGTTGGTGTTGTCACGATCAACTGTAAAAGTAGTAGAACGTTTACATTTCCCAAAATTGGGTTGGGATGGATGTAATGGAGAATATTCTGTTCCTATTAGATGTCTGAAGAGCCTGTAATAATTTGACCTTATTTTTTCAGACTGATTTGGACCTGAAGAGCTTAGGACGAGCGAGAAGATGAGATGGTAAAAGACAAGACAGGAGCACAGAAGACAAGAGATGTTGGGAAGAACCACTATAACCACAACTACCCCCATCACAACCCCCACCACCACTCAGATGTAAGGTCATTCTACTTTATTCTACAAGCAGGTATTTTGTACTACTGGTGGACCTGGCTTTTGGTTTATTTTGAAAGGATTTGACATATAATTCAGTGGCGCTTTTTTTCGTTTTAGGCATATAACTTATATTTTTGCAAACAACATGATCATAGATTTTCTTTAACATAATGTCTAAAGTATTTTCAAACACTTGCACACTGACACACACACGAACACATACATGTACACACACACACTGACACAGTCACGCACGCAAACGCCTTGCACGAACGGACACATACTCTAGCACACATGAACATGTGCATATGCACACATGCGCATGTGCATATGCACACATGCGCATGTCCATATGCACACATGCGCATGTCCATATGCACATAAGCACACGTCCACATGCACACATGCACACGAACACGTACACATGCACACGTACACATGTTCACATGTTCACATGTACACATGTACGTGTACATATGTAGCCTACACATGCACGTAATCATAACAGCACATGCATACATGCATCTATCAATATGCAAACATTCAGACGAACTGACGTGCTTGCATACATATATTAATACATAACCATACATCCATACATAAGCATACACGTATACGCAAACATACACACAAAATTATACGTGCATACATGCGCATATACAGTATATTCTTATATGTGTACTCTCATACACACTTCCACATTTATATTTACATACACATATACTTAAATTCATGCATAAGTACCGGTACATATGTACAGTCATAAGAAAAACTATTGTCACCCTTCAGAGGTGTGCACTATGACAACGACGAAGTGTTGTGGAATGACAGGCAAGGGAAAGTTTGTACCTCAAACCCGTCAATGTCGGTTATGTGAGACAGATATTAGAATTTGTGCTAGAGGTAATAAAAACTAATTAGATCGTTCGGCCTCCGTGCATAGAGACAATACGCTTTATCATCCGGCACCGAATTCATTAAATAAAAATATAACCGAATGGTCTGAAGTCGGCAACACACATACAGACGGGCAATAAGTATGTGCACCCATGCCAGACGTGTAATAATTGTTCAGCCGATACAAGCCAAGTTAGTAAATTTCAGTGTAATAATGATGTGTATTGCTTTCTGCATATAATAAATGTTTAGAAGGAAAATAATAATACATGTTCAGTGTAATTGCTTTAATATTTTGTATACCCACCCCCTTCGTCCAAAACAGCCTCTAGACGTCTGAAGCATCCATCTGAAGCATTTAACCACCCACCTAAAGCAAACAGATGAAGTAGTGCACCCCTGCTAGACTATCATAAAAAAAAAAAAAAAAGTCGATGCCTATAGATTTAATACCCTCCAAAATAATTTATTTGTTGTATTATATAGATAATAAATGTTGAATAGTAGGAAAATAATAAACCTGCTGAGTTTCATTACTAATCCCTGGCGGGGCGCTCAGGGTAAAGCAAACACGTCCTATATACAGTATTTTCCCGCGAAATGGCTCATTCTTGCTCATTATTCCAACTCTTGTAATGAGATTGTGATATGGCAACACTAGATAGGGGAGGGGCAAACACCAAGGACCCGCCCACATAGCCCAGCTAACGTTCGTTTAGCATCGAACATTCCTGGGGTAACGATACTTTTTCTTATGCCTTTACAATATGTAGTGATGGGCAAACCGAGTACTTTCTGCAAACCGAGTAATTCGGTATTACTCTTCAAAACGGAGTAAACGGAGTACCGAATGATTACTTTTCACTCAGGTGGAAAACAGAAATGAGAAGTGTAGGGATAGCTGGGAGGATGGGGGTGGATGGCAATCTGATCACCAGGAGGCCAGGGGAGCCAATGGGTTGCCAAAGATGAGTATATTTCAAATTTATTAATACATAACATTCATTTCGACCAAGAATATAATGCCTTTAATCAGGAAAAGAAATCTTGCAGTGATAAGCAAATTCAATTTATTAAAACTATTTTGTGATGAAAATTTACTCTTAAATCAAAATTCTCATATCAAAATATAGTAAATATATATAGAACGGAACTTAGTTTTCTGAAGCTGAATAGAGTCTTAAAATGCAGAAAATTCAAGCTCATGATATTCAAGGAATATTGAATTACTCTCATACAGGATATCTGGCTATCTGCCATGAAATCACTTCTATTCCTACATCAACAAAGAAGAAATGTAAAAGGAAAACGATTTTGATGCCACCTAAAGAAAAAAAAAATAAAACATTTCACTTCACATGAATATTCACAGGAATATTACTATGTAAAATGCACAATACTCTCAAAACAATAGAAAAATGATTAACATTATTGTAACATTAATGAATTCTTTGAAGGTCTATTTTGCATTGTTTAGGGATTAAATCGATCAAGTAATTGAATTGCAAGAACCGAGTAAACCGAGTAGAACTCACTCAAACCCAAGAACCGAGAAAACCGAGTACTACTCGGACCGAAACGCACATCCCTAACAATATGTACTGTACATACATAAAAGCATACGTACTGTACATGGTGCACACGTAGATTCATACACACTAATGCAGACTCTCTAATATGGCTATACATATACATATATGAACACGTGCATACACACATACATATAAAGAGAGAGAGTTTGTATGCACATCATTCCTACTTACGTACATACACATAATCCAAATGCACATAGGTATGCACACAATTTAATTACACAAAATCATACATACTGTACATGGACATCTCTATATCCACATTATTCATGTGCATATGGAGATGTCCATATACTGAACACGTAAATACACACGCCCACATACAAAAAAGGATGCCCACATACACAGATGCACACACACATTCATTCATCCATTCGTCCTTATGCCTTTCTGTTCATAGATATGTCCACTGCCATACACACTTCCCTGCCTGCTAACCCCTTCACCCCCATGGCCTATATTATCACATTCATCGTATCTGCAGACGATTTTATTCCCATCAGGATAGACTTTTGGAGCAGGAAGGATTAATGTAAAGTTTATTAGCCAGAGGACTTTCCACAGCTGAGTAAAACCGTCCGTGGTAGCAGGAATACTAGAAGATAGTTATTCTCTCTTTCTCTCTCTCTCTCTCTCTCTCTCTCTCTCTCTCTCTCTCTCTCTCTCTCTCTCATCCTGCTTTATTACTAAATCACCCCCACTCAACTGCCTCACCTCCCCCTGTCGCTCAACTATTTCCCCACCTCCCCCTCCAACTTCACTGATGCCACCGCCTCCCCTTCCAGCTTTACTACTGCCACCAAATTCCCTTCCAGCTCAACTACTTCTCCACCACCTCCCCCTCCAGCTCCACTGCTGCCAGCCCCTTCCCCTCCAGCTTCACTGCTTCCCACCACCACCTCCCCCTCCAGCTTCACTGCTTCCCACCACCACCTCCTCCTCCAGCTTCACTGCTTCCCCACCAGCTCCACCTCCGGCTTTTCTACATCCCCACCAGACCGCCCTTCAAGTTCACTGCTTCTCCACCACCTTCCCCTCCAGCTTCACTGATTCCCCACCACCTCCCCCTCCAAATTCACTTCTTCCCCCTCACCTCATCCTCAGCTTAACTGCTTCCCCACAACCTCCCCCCAGTTTCACTGCTTCCCAATCACCTCCCCCCAGTTTCACTGCTTCCCCATCACCACCTCCTCCAACTTCACTGCTTCCTCACCACCTCCCCCTCCAACTTCACTGCTGCCACCACCACCCCCTCCAGCTTCACTGCTGCCTCACCACCACCTCCCCCTCCAACTTCACTGCTGCCATCATCTCCCCCACTAACTTCACTGCTGCCACCACCTCCTCCTCCAACTTCACTGCTGCCACCACCTCCCCTTCCAGCTCCACTGCTTCTCCACCACCTCCCCCTCCAGCTTCACCGCTGCCACCGCCTTCCCCTCCAGCTTCACTGCTTCCCACCACCACCTCCCCCTCCAGCTTCATTGCTTCCCTACCAGCTCCTTCTCCGGCTTTTCTACATCCCCACCACATCGCCCTGCAGGTTCACTGCTTCCCCACCACCTCCCCCCGGCTTCACTGCTTACCCACCAACTCCCCCTCCATCTTCATTGCTTCGCCACCACCTCCTCCTCCACCTTCACTACTTCCCCACCACGTTCCCCCTAGCTTAACTTCTTCCCCACCACCCCCCCCTCAAGCTTCGCTGCTTCCCCACCACCTCCCCCTCCAGCTTCATTGCTTCCCCATCACCTCCCCCTCCAGGTTCACTGCTTCCCCACAAACTCCCTATCCAAGTTCACTGTTGCCAACACCTCCTCCAGCTTCGCTGCTTCCCCACCACCTCCACCTCCAGCTTCACTGATGCTGCCAGCTTCCCCTCCAGCTTCACTGCTTCCTCACCACCTCCCCCTCCAGCTTCACTGCTGCTACCACCTCCACCTCCAGCTTCACTGCTTCCCCACCATCTCCCACTCCAGCTTCATTGCTTCCCCACAACCACCCCTTCCAGCTTCACTGCTTCCCCACAACCTCCCTTTCCAGCTTCATTGCTTCCCCACCACCTCCCCCTCTATCTTCATTACTTCCCCACCACCTCCCCCTCTACCTTCATTACTTCCACACCACCTCCCCATCCAGCTTCACTGCTTCCCCACCACCTCCCCCTCGAACTTCACTGCTTCCCCACCACCTCCCCCTCCAGATTCATTACCACCCCACCATCTCCCCCTCTCGCTTCACTGCTTCCCCACCACCTCCTTCTCCAGTTTCACTCCAGCAGACACGTCCTCCTCCAACTTCACTGCTTTCCCACCACCTCCCCCTCCAATTTCACTGCTTCCCCACCACCTCCCCCTCCAACATCACTGTTCTCACCACCTCCCGCTCCAGCGTCACGACTACCCCACCACCTCCCCCTCTCGCTTCACTGCTTCCCCACTACCTCCCCCTCCAATTTCACTGCTCCCACCACCTCCCGCTCCAGCTTCACTGCTTACCCATCACCTCCCCCTCCAACTTCACTGCTTCCTCACCACCTCCCCCTCCAACTTCACTGCTGCCACCACCACCCCCTCCAGCTTCACTGCTGCCTCACCACCACCCCCTCCAATTTCACTGCTTCCCCACCACCTCCCCCTCCAACATCACTGTTCTCACCACCTCCCGCTCCAGCGTCACGACTACCCCATCACCTCCCCCTCCAACTTCACTGCTTCCTCACCACCACCCCCTCCAACTTCACTGCTGCCACCACCACCCCCTCCAGCTTCACTGCTGCCTCACCACCACCTCCCCCCTCCAACTTCACTGCTGCCAACATCTCCCCCTCAAACTTCAGTGCTGCCACCACCTCCTCCTTCAACTTCACTGCTGCCACCACCTCCCCGTCCAGCTTTACTACTGCCACCACCTCCCCTTCCAGCTCCACTGCTTCTCCACCACCTCCCCCTCCAGCTTCACCGCTGCCACCGCCTTCCCCTCCAGCTTCACTGCTTCCCACCACCACCTCCCCCTCCAGCTTCATTGCTTCCCCACCAGCTCCTTCTCCGGCTTTTCTACATCCCCACCACATCCCCCTGCAGGTTCACTGCTTCCCCACCACATCTCCCTGCAGGTTCACTGCTTCCCCACCACCTCCCCCGGCTTCACTGCTTTCCCACCACCTCCCCCTCCAGCTTCACTGCTTTCCCACCACCTCCCCCTCCAGCTTCACTGCTTCGCCACCACCTCCTCCTCCAGCTTCACTGCTTACCCATCACCTCCCCGTCCAGTTTCACTGCTTACCCATCACCTCCCCGTCCAGTTTCACTGCTTGCACACCACCTTCCCCTCCAGCTTCATTGCTTTCCCACCACCTCGCCCTCCAGTTTCACTGCTTTTCCACCATCTTCCACTCCAACTTCACTGCTTCCCCACCACCTCCCACTGCAACTTCACTGCTTACCCACCACCTCCCTCTCCAATTTCACTGCTTCCCCACCACTTCCCCCTCCAGCTTCACTGCTTCCCCACCACCTCTCTTCCAGCTTCACTGCTTCCCTACCACCTCGCCCTCCAGCTTCACTACGTCCCCACCACCTCCACCTCCAACTTCACTGCTTCCCCACCAGCTCGCCCCTCCAACTTCACTGCTTCCACCACCACCCCCTTCAGCTTCACTGCTGCCTCCCCACCACCTTCCCCTCCAACTTCACTGCTTCCCCACCCTCTCTCTTCCAGCTTCACTGCTTCCCCACCACCTCCCCCTCCACCTTCAGTGCTTGCCCACCACCTCGCCCTCCAACGTCACTGCTTCCCCACCACCTCGCCCTCCAATGTCACTGCTTCCCCACCACCTCCCCCTCCAATGTCACTGCTTCCCCACCACCTCCCCCTCCAACTTAAGTGCTGCCACCACCACCCTCTCCTGCTTCACTGCTTCCTCCCCACCACCTCCCTCTCCAGCTTCACTGTTTCCCCACTTCCTCCCCCAATGCCACCACCACTTCCCCTTAGCTGCACTACCTCCCCACCACCACCCCGTCCAGATTCACTGCTTCCTCACCGCCTCCCCCTCCAGCTTTACTGCTTCCCCACCATCTACCCCAAGCTTCACTGCCTCCCCACCACCCTCCCCCAGCTTCACTTCTTCCTCCCCCTCCCCCCAGCTTCACTGCTTCCTCACCAGCTTCCCCCAGCTTCACTGATTCCCCACCATCTCCCTTCCAGCTTCACTGTTTGCCTACCACCACGCCCTCCAGCTTCACTGTTTCCCCACCACCTCTCCCTCCAACTTCACTGCTGGCACCACCACCCCCTCCATCATCACTACTGCCTCCCCACCACCTCCCCCTCCAACTTCACTGCTTCCTCACCACTTCTCTTCCAGCTTCACTGCTTCCCCACCAAGTTGCCCTCCAACTTCATTGCTTCCCCACCAACTCCCCCTCCAACTTCACTGATGCCACCACCACCCTATCCAGCTTCAGTGCTACCTCCCCACCACCTCATCCTTCAACTTCACTGCTTCGCCACCTCCTCCCCCTCCAACTTCAATGCCACCACCACCTCCCCCCAGATTCACTGCCTCCCCACCACGAGCCCGTCCAGATTCACTGCTCCTCCACCGCCTGCCGCTCCAGCTTTTCTTCTTCCCCACCATCTCCCCATAGCTTCACTGCCTCCCAACCACCTTCCCCCAGGTCCACTGCTTCCACCCCCCCCTCCCTCCAAGCTTCACTGCTTCCTCACCACCTCCCCCCAGTTTCACTGCTTCCCCATCACCTCCCCCCAGTTTCACTGCTGCTCCATCACCTCGCCCCAGTTTCACTGCTTCCCCATCACCTCCCCCCCAGCTTCACTGCTTCCTCACCACCTTACCTTCCAACTACACTGCTGCCACCACCACCCCCTCCAGCTTCACTGCTGCCTCCCCACTACCTCCCCCTCCAACTTCATTGTTGCCTCCCCACCACCTCCCCCTCCAACTTCATTGTTGCCACCTCCTCCCCTTCCAACTTCATTGTTGCCACCACTTCCCCTTCCAACTTCACTGATGCCACCACCTCCCCATCCAGCTTTACTACTGCCAACACCTCCCCTTCCAGCTCCACTGCATCTCCACCACATCCCCCTCCAGCTTCACAGCTGCCACCACCTTCCCGTCCAGCTTCACTGCTTTCAACCACCACCTCGCCCTCCAGCTTCACTGCTACCCCACCTGCTCCCCCTCTGGCTTTTCTACATCCTCACCACATCCCGCATCCCGTTGCAGGTTCACTGCTTCCCCACCACCTCCCCCCGCATCAATGCTTCCCCACCACCTCCCCCCGCATCAATGCTTCACCACCACCTCCCCCCGCATCAATGCTTCACCACCACCTCCCCCTCCTGCTTCACTGCTTCCCCACCACCTCCCCTACCAACTTCACTGCTTCCCCACCACCTCCCCTACCAACTTCACTGCTTCCCCACCACCTCCCCCTCGAACTTCTCTGCTGCAACCACCTCCCTCTCCAGCTTCACTGCTTCCCAAACCACCTCCCGTCTAGCTTCACTTCTTCCCCATCACCTCCCCCTCAAGCATCGCTGCTTCCCCACCACCTCCCCCTTCCAACTTCACTGCTTCCCCACCAACTCCCCCTCCAACTTCACTGTTGTCAGGACCTCCCTCTCCAGCGTCACTGCTTCCCCACCACCTCCCCCTCCAGCTTCACTGCTGCTACCACCTCCACCTCCAGCTTCACTGCCTCCCCACCACCTCCTCCTACAGCTTCACTGCTTCCCAACCACCTCCCCCTCTAGCTTCTTTGCTTCTCCACCATCTCCCTCTCCAGCTTGACTGCTTCCCCACCACCTCCCTCTCTAATTTCATTGCTTCCCCACCACTTCCCCCTCCAGCTTCAGTACTTCCCCATCACCTCCCCCACCAGCTCTACTGCTTCCCCACCACCTCCCCCCCTGCTTCACTGCTTCACCACCATCTCCACCTCCAACTTCATTACCACCCTACCACCTCCCCCTATCGCTTCACTACTTCCCCACCACCTCCCCCTCCAGCTTCACTGCTTACCCACCACCTCCCCCTCCAGTTTCACTGCTTCCTCACATCCTCCCCCCCACCGGCTTCACTGCTTCCTCACATCCTCCCCCCCACCAGCTTCACCACTTACCCCCACCTCCCCCTCCAGTTTCACTGCTTCCCCCCACCTCCCCCTCCAGTTTCACTGCTTCCCTCCACCTCCCCCTCCAACTTCACTGCGTCCCCACCACCTCCACCTCCAGCTTCACTGCTTCCCCACCACCTCCTCCCCCAGTTTCACTGCTACCCAACAACCTTCTCCTTTAGCTTCACTACTTCCCCATCATCTCCCTCCCAGCTTCACTGCTTCCCCACCAACTCGCCCTCCAGCATCACTGCTTTCCCACCACCTCTCCCTTCAACTTCACTGCTTCCTCACCACCTCCCCCTCCAACTTCACTGCTGCCACCACCACCCCCTCCAGCTTCACTTCTGCCTCCTCACCACCTCCCCCTCACACTTCACTGCTTTCCCACCACCTCCCTTCCAGCATCACTGCTTCCCCACCACCTCTCCCTCCAGCATCACTGCTTCCCCACCACCTCCCCCTTCAACTTCACTGCTTCCCCATCACCTCCCCCTCCAACTTCACTGTTTCCCCACCTCCGCCCGCACAAACTTTAATGCCACCACCACCTACCCCCAGCTTCACAACCTCCCTACCACCACCCCGTCCAGATTCACTGCTTCCCCACCGCCTCCACCTCCAGCTTCACTGCTTCCCCTCCAGGTTCAATGCCACCACCACCTTCCCCCAGGTTCAATGCCACCACCACCTTCCCCCAGCTTCACTGCCTCTCCACTACCACCCCGTTCAGATTCACTGCTTCCCCTCTGCCTCCCCCATCAGCTTCACTGCTTACCCACCAACTCCCCCAGCTTCATTGCCTCTCCACCACCTCCCTCCAGGTTCACTGCTTTCTCACAACCTCCCCCCCAGCTTCACTGCTTCCTCACCACCTCCCTCTCCAATTTCACTGCTGCCACCACCTCCCCCTCCTGCTTCAATGCTTACCGACCACCTCCCCCTCCAGTTTCATTGCTTCCCCACCACCTCCCCCTCCAACTTCAATACTTCCCCACCACCTTCCCCTCCAACTTCACTGCAGACCGACCACCTCCCCCTCCAGTTTCACTGCTTCCCCACCACCTCCCCCTCCAACTTCAATACTTCCCCACCACCTTCCCCTCCAACTTCACTGCTTCCCCACCACCTCCCCCTCCAGCTTCACTGCATGCCCACCACCTCCCCCTCCAGTTTCACTGCTTTTCCATCCCCCTCCAACAACTTCACTGCTTCCCCACAACCTCCCCCTCCACCTTCACTGCTGCCACCACCACCCCCTCCAGCTTCACTGCTGCCTCCCCACCACTTCCCCCTCCAATTTGACTGTTTCCCCACCACCTTTCTTCCAGCTTCACTGCTTCCCCACCACCTCCCCCTCCAGCTTCACTGCTTCCCCACCACCTCGCCCTCCAACGTCACTGCTTCCCCATCACCTCCCCCTCCATCTTCGCTGCTGCCACCACCACCCTCTCCAGCTTCACTGCTACCTCCCAACCACCTCCCCCTCCAACTTCAATGCTTCCCCACCTCCTCCCCCTCCAACTTCAATGCCACCACCACCTCCCCCTCCAACTTCAATGCCACCACCACCTCCCCCTCCAACTTCAATGCCACCACCACCTCCCCCCAGCTTCACTGCCTCCCCACCACTATCCCCCAGGTCCACTGCTTCCTCACCCCCTTCCCCCCAGCTTCACTGCTTCCTCACCACCTACCCTTCCAACTTCAGTGCTTCCCCACCCACCACTCCAGCTTCACTGCTTCCCCACCACCTCCCCCCCAGTTTCACTGCTTTCCCATCATCTCCCCCCCATCTTCCCCGCTTCCCCAAGACCTTCCCCTCGAACTTAACTGCCGCCACAACCACCCCTTCCAGCTTCACTGCTGCCTCCCCACCACCTCCCCCTCCAACTTCACTAATGCCACCACCTCCCTCTCCAACATCACTCCTGCCACCACCTCCCCCTCCAACTTCACTGCTGCCACCATCTCCCCGTTCAGCTTTACTACTGCCACCACCTCCCCTTCCAGCTCCACTGCATTTCCACCACCTCCCCCTCCAGCTTCATTTCTGCCACCACCTCCCCCTCCAGCTTCATTTCTGCCACCACCTCCCACTCCAGCTTCACTGCTGCCACCGCCTACCCCTCCAGCTTCACTGCTACCCACAACCACCTCCCCCTCCAGCTTCACTGGTTCCCCACCAGCTCCCCCTCCGGCTTTTCCACATCCCCACCACATTCCCCTTCAGGTTCATTGCTTCTCCACCACCTCCCCCCCATTTCACTGCTTCTACACCTCCCTCTCCTGCTTCACTGGTTTCCCACCACCTCCCCCTCGAGCTTCACTGCTTCCCCACCACCTCCCCCCCAGCTTCACTTCTCCACCACCTCCCCCTCAAGCTTTGCTGTTTCCCCACCACCTCCCCATCCAGCTTCATTGCTTCCCAATCACCTCCCCTTCCAGCTTCACTGCTTCCCCACCAACTCCCCCTCCAACTTTATTCTTGCCAACACGTCCCCCTCCAGCTTTACTGCTGCTACCACCTACACCTCCAGCATCACTGCTACCACCTTCCCCTCCAGCTTCACTGCTACCACCTTCCCCTCCAGCTTCACTGCTTCCCCACCACCTCCCTCTCTAGCTTCATTGCTTCGCCACCACCTCCCCCTCCATCTTCACTGCTTCCCCTCCACCTTCCCCTCTAGCTTCATTGCTTCCCCACCACCTCTTTCTCCAGCTTCACTGCTTCCCCACCACCTCCCCCACCAGCTGTACTGCTTCCCCACCACCTCTCCCCCAGCTTCACTGCTTCCCTTCTACCTCCACCTCCATCTTCACTGCTTCCCCATCACCCCCTCCAGTTTCACTGCTTTCCCACCACCCCCTCCAGTTTCACTGCTTACCCACCACCTCCCCCTCCAGTTTCACTGCTTCCCCGCCACCTCCCCTTCCTACTTCACTGCTTTATCACCACCTCCCCCTCCAGTTTCACTGCTTCCCCACCACCTCCCCCTCCAGTTTCACTGCTTCCCCACCACCTCCCCCTCCAGTTTTACTGCTTCCCCACCACCTCCCCCTGCAGGTTCACTGCTTCCCCACCGTCTCCCTTCCAGCTTCACTGCTTCCCCACCACCTCGCCATTCAGCTTCCCCACCACCTCCCCCTCCATCTTTACTGCTTCCCCACCACCTCCCCTTCCAACTTCACTGCTGCCACCACCACCCCCTCCAACTTCACTGCTGCCTCCCCACTACCTCTCCCTCCAACTTCAGTGCTTTCCCACCACCTCCCTTCCAGCTTCACTGCTTCCCCACCACCTCCCCCTCCAGCTTCACTACTTCCCCACCACATCTCCTTCCAACTTCACTCCTGCCACCACCACCCTCTCCACCTTCACTGCTGCCTCCCCACCACCTCCCCCTCCAACTTCATTGCTTCCCCACCTCCTCCCCCCTCGAACTTCAATGCCACCACCACCTCCCCCCTGCTTCACTGCCTCCCCACCACCACCCCGTCCAGATTCACTGCTTCCCCACCGCCTCCCCCTCCTTCACCGCTTTCTCACCGTCTCCCCCTCATGCTTCACTGCTTCCCCACCATCTCCCCCCAGCTTCACTGCCTCCCCACAACTTCCCCCCAGGTTCACTGCTTCCTCACCACCTCCCCCCCAGCTTCACTGCTTCCTCGCCACATCCCCCAGCTTCACTGCTTCCCCACCACCTTCCCCACAGCTTCACTGCTTCCCCATCACCTCCGCCCAGCTTCACTACTTCCTCATCACCTCCCCCCATCTTCACTGCTTCCCCACCTCATCCCCCTCCAATTTCACTATTTCCCCACCACCTCCCCCACCAACTTCACTGCTGTCACTACCTCCTCCTCCAACTTCACTGCTTCCCCACCACCTCCCCCTCCAGCTTCACTGCTGCCACTACCTCCCCCTCCAGCTTCACTGCTGCCACCGCCTTCCCCTCCAGCTTCAGTGCTTCCCACCACCACCTCCCTATCCAGCTTCACTGCTGCCACTACCTCCCTCTCCAGCTTAACTCTTCCCTACCAGCTCCCCCTCCGGTTTTTGTACTTCCCCACCACTTCCCCCTGCAGGTTCACTGCTTCTCCACCACCTGCTCCCCAGCTTCACTAATTCCCCACCACCTCCCCCTCCAGCTTCAATGCTTCCCCACCACCTCCCCCTCCAGCTTCACTGCTTCCCCACCACCTCCCCCTCCAGCTTCACTGTTTCCCCACCACCTCCCCCTCCAGCTTCACTGCTTCCCCCCCCCCCTCGAACTTCTTTGCTGCCACTACCTCCCTCTCCAGCTTTACTGCTTCCCCACCACCTCCCCCCCCCGCTTCACTTCTTTCCCACCACCTCCCCCTCCAACTTCACTGCTTCCCCATCTCCTCCCCCTCTAGCTTCACTGCTTCCCCACCATCTCCCCCACCAACATCACTGCTGCCAACACCTCCCCCTCCGCTTCACTGCTTCCCCACCACCTCCCCCTCCAGCTTCACTTCTGCTACCACCTACCCCTCCAGCTTCACTGCTGCCACCAAATCCCTCCTCAGTCTCAACCTTCAAATTGTTTTCTTCTACCATCTCCTACTCCAACATTCATATCATTAAAAAATATATTTTCTCCCAAATTGAGTAAAATAACCTGGTGTGCAAATGAATGTACAAAAACGTTTTTCCTGGCCTTTATACAATGTTACATTTTGCCCCGCTTCCCATCGGGTAAGGAAGCTCCCTAACACCACTTCCTGAGCTATTGATTTTGCTCATTACACCTTGTTATCTTGTGTTACTTGATTCAAATATTTTCATACTCTGCACTGATAAAAGTCACAAGGATGTTAACCCGGTATTTATAAAAGAAAAATCGCTAAAGAAGTGCTGGGGAGATCCCTAACCAGACAAGAATACGTACCTGTATAGACCTTTCAATCGGAAAGAAATAGAATCGTATGGAGTTAGCAAGAATAATATTAAACCATTTGTTAGTTTAACCTTAGCGTCTTCTTAGTTTATTTTTTACCTCTGGACGATTTTCTTCAGCTTGAGGGAGATCATTCGAACTGGAGGGGTTAAATACAGGTTCAAATTCTGGTCGGCTAAGGAAATTCCCTAACACTTCTTCCATATAGAGTTACTTTTAGATGTGGCTGCTAATACCGTTTTTTACGTCAATTATGCAGAGTGTGGCAATATTTGAAGGATTTGTATGATCCAGAACAGGATAGTAGGGAGTAATAAAATAAATCGCCTAGGAAAAGGTGTTAGGGGGCTTCCTTAACCGACGATATTATCGGCCCCAGCCTTCATTAACCCCTTCACTGCTGCTCTCAGCCTGAATAACATCGCCTCAAGGTAGCAAGGATAAAGATAAATTACGTCACTCGCTTCAAGGTCGGTATTGTCGTCGGTTAAGAAGTCTCCCCAGCACCTCCTCTTTAGCGATTTATTTTTGGATATGACTGGTTAATATCCTTTTGTACGTTATTTATGCAGAATATGGCGATATTGGAAGGATTTGTATTCCTTGGAAAAGGATAATACCGAAATGTGTAATAAACAAAATAAATTGGTTAGGAAGAGGTGTTAAGGAGTTCCCTTATCCAAAGAAAAATCCGGCCAAGGTTGTCGTAATGTAGTCTCGAACGAACAAGAAGATAAGAAATTTGTAATTTTAGTGAAGAGGTCAAGGTGTGTATGTTGGTGTGGTGGGGGAGGGTTTTTGGTGTAATAGTTGTGGTGTAGCTGTGGTGTGTATCTAGGTGACAAAGTAGTCGTTGCACCTTATCCTAAGTGATTTATTTTGCCTCTTTCGCCCACTGTTGATTCAAATTGTCATTTCAACTATGTCACAAGAGGTGGAGTATACAAATGGATGACAAGGTGTAATATACAGAGTAAATCGCAATGGAAAAGGCACTGCGAAGCCTCGTATACCACCTTGAATATAACCCTGTGAATTATGTGGTTGTGTGCGTACGTGTCCGGGTATGTATGTATAGTTCTGCTCAAGTATGGTTCTTATCGTTTAGTTTCGTTTATAAAGGCTCTAACATGCTTGTATGCGTCAGTCTTGGTCACCTATTGGTGGTTTTCCACTTGCTTGATCTCTGGCGGCCTTTCTATTCAGTTCCTTGTCCCTGAGGTCACACACTGACCTAGTCCGAGGTCTGTTTTGGTCTGCCTTTCGTAACCCTTCCTCTGACGTTCACACCTTTTTCTTCCCGTATCCAGCTGTCATCTTCTATCCACCGAAGTTTCCCAAACCATCTCAGTCTACCGCCTCTCATCACAACAATAATATTACAGTAGTTCATTCAAGTCTTACCCATCCACTCGATTTTTCAGTCCAACCCCTCAGCCCTTTCACTCTGGTATGCACTGCTTATTCATCTTATCATTATCATTATATTTCACTCTACGAATATCCTCTTGCCTTACTCCCAGGTCTCGCTACAATACAGCATTGTCTTGCGTACAAGAAGCCCTTAGCACACAGGGAGAACATCCTTGCTGTCAGGAGAGGTAACAGCCCCCAGAATATCTTCCACCCACTCCTTACCCTAGCCACAGAGCTAGTTCCTTTCCCACCTCCAGCACATAATGGGTCTTGCTAATAACAAAACTCCTCAACACTCTCGACTGCAGCAGGATCAATCTTTTCATGCCTGTCAGTCTCTACATGCTTTCCTCGACACACCATACATATATCTGCACTATTTCGTAGCCTGTCCCAAATACAACTACATCCCTTATGCTCCAACTCATCACAAACACTGCACAAGATGAAGTTACTTCCCACACCCTCGTGGCAACCTGGACATGGCCGCACTCCTCCTGATCTCGTCATTTTTGTTTTATCCGAATTTGCTCTCAAAGTGCCCCATTCCGTCTCTCCACTCCGAAATCTTTCCTCCGCCTCCCTCTCATACTCTGCAGTCAACGCAGTCATCAAGATACAGCATTTTCCACCGGAGTCCGTATTTAAAGTTTAATGAGACAGCTTCAAGCACCATGATAGGCAATAAGGGGCCCAAGACTGACCCCTGATACACTCCAACATTCGCGAAAAACTAATCACTCAAATCATCATTCACACTCACCTGGGTGCAAGCACCCCTGTACATTACCATATCTACTCTAACCAGCCACTCCTCAATCCCAAGCTTTCTCATTGCCCACTTAACCACTTCCCTAGGAACTGTCAAAAACTTTCTCCAAATCAGTAAAAAAGTACAGCTCCCTTTTCTTTCCAGTATACTAGTACTTCTTGTGAAGTTGTCGGACAATGAATATTGTATCACTGGCCCGTTGGCAGGCGTTAACCCATATTGCATCTCAATATTCCCTCTTTCCCTCATCATATCTGCGAGGACTCTATTCATTCCTTCATTATCTGGCCCGAAAGTTTTATGCCCAGGCAATTTCCGCTTTACAGATCATCACTCATCCCCTTATACACATTTACAATCACACTCTTCAGCCAGTTATCTAGGAAAAACAGTCATATATAATCGAATTTATTAAATCAAAACCCTCTCCTATATCTCCCGTGGTCTTTAGCATTTCGGTAGTCACCCCAGACACACACCCCGTGCTCCTCCTCTGGATCTTGCATATTGCCCTGCTCACAGGAGCAACAGCAATCAAAAGCCATAGGCCAAACACTGGATCCACTGACACCAAACCTTCCCTATTCCAGTCAGACTCCTCTTTAATCAACTGGTTATAGTGCTCTCTCCAAGCATGCTTAATATCGTCATTGTCCACCACTACTTTTCCTCCATCGTTCTTCACACACTGCTCATAAAGTATTCCCTGTATTCTCATCTGACTTGCCACTATAAATACTAAATTTCTCCCCGCACCTGTGGAGGTAATCCAGTCGACGCCTCTAAGATTCAAATTTTGCCCTATAAACCTCTTTTCTGCCTCTACACTTTGCAGCAAAGTGTTCGTCTGTTACCATTCATTTTCCATTCGAGGAAAAGTCTTCTCTACTCCTTAACTATGGCTTCTACACCCTCACATCATCACCATGCATCCTTGTGTTGGTGGGCCCATTGTCTATCCACACAATCAGTAACTCTAAAGAAATTGTTTTTGGCAACTATGTACTGCTCTTTCACAGTCAACACCTCTCTGTTTAGCCACCACTCTACTCGCCTCTCTATAGATGGCGTCCCTTACTGCTTGTTTTTTCAACTGCTCTATTTTCCGTCTAGGTGCGTAGGTCCATTTCTTCACCCTCTTCTCTTTCAGCTCCATGTCGCATACGAATAATTTGTGTTTCTGCACACACTCTTCACTCCTTATAACTTATACATCCTTCAGTAACCTATCAACTTTCCTGACCAGGAAATAATCGATCTGTCTACAGTGATTCCAAGATTCATAATTATGTAAGCTGCCTACTCTATCTTCCTTAAAAGGGTTTTTTCCACAATACCATGCTCATTGCCTCTTCAGACTATGGTATACCTTTCCCCTTACGCATTTCTCGTACCATATGTGCATACTCTGTGAACCCCTTCATATCCATGAGCTGCAGCACCCACATGACCATTTAAATTCCCATCCAAAACGAGAATCTCATCATGTCCAGTAGCACCATCCTCACATAACAAATAATCCCAAAATTTGTCCTTTTCATCATCATCCAAGCCACTCTGTGGGACATGCGTCGAAGTAAATGTAACTAGTAGTTTCTAAAACATATTTTTCATGTTATAATCCCTTAATTTTATTCTCATTACATCCATCCATAACACATTCCACCCATTTCTCTTCAGGCAGCTCGCCCACACCACTATTGTCCATTCACAGTTCACTTCCAAAATAACATTCCTGCAGACTTTTCCAACAATCATCCTAGCTGACCCTCCCCTGAACCTAACTTCCAGTAAGCAGCAGACATCGACCTGTCTTCTGGTCAAAGTCTCCACTACTTCCCCATATTTACCCTTCAAGCTACCAACATTCCAAGATGCCACTCAGAACCCCTTGGGTGATTTGGATTCCTCAGGCTTGTTTTTTACGCTCTGCTTGGATTTAATTATAAAAGGTTAAAGGAGAGGATTGACCACAGGCCCCACTCACTAGCACATCCCCAACTCCAGGCTCGGGGGCAAGGACCCATAGCCCGCCAGCCATGGCCAATGGCTGCGACAGTGGCCCCAGGGCACAGTGCTAAGACAGCTACAGGGGCACCCTCCAGGGACAACTTCGCACTGCAATTGCCTCACCATAATACACCCAATGATAGGGCAGCGTCCTGAGGCATTACTCTCAGGTTCAAGCCCCTCTCTATTGGGTAGAAGCCGCAGCCTGGGAACCACAATGCCTTATACCCTTTGGCACAGATTGTAGCCCCATCCCTTCTTGGCCCCAAAACTGCACCGAAAGAGCTCGCACCACGCCTCCTATCAAGTCCATCATTAGGTAGCTGGGGCTAAGCTTTCTGGCCGCATTCCCTAGCTGGCATCAACCCCAGTGGCATTGTAGGATACAACATGTGGTAAGTCAAGTGCTTGTAGTGCAGTACTTAAGACAGAGAAAAGTTTTTGCCTAATTCATAGTTTCGTCCACAGAAACTGTTGGCAAGTGCAGAGTATCAACCTCACAATCTTAGAAGAACGGCAACCAAAGTCAACGAGATGAGCACACCAGAAAACAAGACAACCCTAGACAGCGGAATGGCATTATATGACAACAAAATGAATACAGACGACGAGATGACATTCTAGGATAGCGAGACTGCAAAAGAAGACCACGAGATGGCAATCTAGGATGGCAAATAGCAGCCTTCATTGGTGAGATGGCAACAATAGCAGACAACCTGGGAACACTATGGCCACCCTGAAGAGCAAGAATGGCAACCCAAAGAAGCCATCAGCATCTGGGTCCAAAGTGGCTTAAAAGACTTTGTAGCACCTTTCCCTGAGTGATTTAATTTGCTTTACACCCAGACTTTCTCTCACATGCTTTTTTAGTTTTAATATCGATAGTTTGCATCAGTAACAAGATTAAAGTGAAGTGTGTATACTAAATCGCCAGGGAAGAGTTGTTATGAAGCTTCTAAAGCCACATAGATTACTACCCTGTGTGTGTATTTGTAGGTGATGTAGTAGGGATGATAGAAACAGTTATGGCGGCACTTGTATACCATTAATCTGGTAAACAATCCACTCCCTAGGCACCTTTAATGTTCCCAGGCAATAGAGAGAGTGATGCTAGGGAGAGAAGTGAGACAGAATCAGAGCCAGCTGAGAGAGATCAGAGAGGGTATGGGAGGACCAGACGAGACAGGTCACAGGTTGTATTTTTTTTTTTTTTTGTATTATTCTTTTAGGGTGTGATTTGTGTTTGTATTGTCCTACAGTGAGCAGGGTAGAGAAAAGTAGGAGAGCAAGCCAGCTGGAGATGGAGATAGCTTATTGCACAGCAGGGTGGAGAGGAATAGGAGAGCAAGGCAGCTGGAGATGGAGATAGTTTATTGCACTAATTCACTAATATACTCTGATAATACCTGAAATATTTTGCAAAATACTTGAAACTTTTTTTGCATTATACTTTCAATGCAGTTTTAGATAACAGCACTGCCTTCTCCCATGGTAACTTAACATGCTGCCGTCATAGCTACTAATGCAATTTGTAAATATGCATTGCAAATGTGAACACTTGTAAGAAAACTTAGGTTAATAAAAGAACGTTGTATATGGTTTATTCGACCTCTTACTGTATGGTTAGTATTTCTTAGACCCATTGGAACTTCGTAAAAGGTCTATAGATGTAAAACCCACATTTCAGAAAACTTTCAAAACTTAGTATAGTATGATATAAACTCGACAAGTGTAAAACCCTGATTTCAACGAAGTGTAAGAAGTCGGCTTCTCACTCCGCTAAAAATAATTTCATCCATATCAAATGCTTTGAACTCTCCGACTCGTTCTTCCCTCTCTTTCTGGCACCTTGCCGAAAACTTTTATAACAGCTTTACCTCATCATCCCTCCCTCCTCTTTTCCACTCTGATGGCTTTCTAGCTATTTCTTCTACTGATAAAGCAGAACTCTTCACTCAGGCTTTCTCCTCCACTTCCATATTACATGATTCCGATGCAGTCCCCGCATCTCTTCCCCCCTCTGACTTCCTCATGGCTGACATTAAAAATTCTTCAATTAATGAATTTTCTGCCATCGCTGGCCTCAATACTAACAAGGCATATGGGCCTGATGGGGTCCCTGCTGCTGTCTTCAAGAACTGTGCTTCTGTGCCTTCACTCTGCCTAGGTAAACTCTGTTGTCTTTATCTATCAACTTGTACCTTCTGGTAGTTTGCTGTCATTCAACCTGTCCCAAAGAAAGGTGACCATTTCCAGCCCTCATACTATCGCCCAATTGCTAACATCATGAGTTACAAAACGTTTCGAGTCTATTCTTAACCAAAAAAAACTATAAGGCATCATTCCTGTCACAACCTTCATTCCCATCGTCAGTATGGGTTCCGCCAGGGACGATCTTCTCACCTTTCAGACTCCTTGTCAACCTCCTTCCGAGACTTTGGCGAAAGCTTTGCTATTGCACTTGACATCTCAAAGGCTTTCGATCGAGTTGGCATTAATCTTTAATTTCCAGACAACCCCCTTATGGTTTCTAGCCTACGTGTGCCGTCATCTCTAGCTTCCTTTCGGGTCGTTCTATAGTTGCTGCTGTAAACGACCACCATTCTCCAAGAGCTATCATTAGTGGTGTTCCTCAGGGCTCTGTCCTATCACCAACTCTCCTCCTTTTATTCATCAGTGACCTAAACTGTACATCTAACCCCATCCATTCATACTCTGATTACTTCACCCGTGACCTTTTCATTCGCTTTCCACAGCGTCCATCTCAGTGGTTACTTCAGCAAACAAGGGATGAGGCTATGGCACACCTAATGTCTGACTTGGCTCATATCGGTGACTGTAGTAAAAATAACGTTGTTTTTAATGCATCAAAAACTCCGTTCTTACATGTATCAACCCCACACAATCGTCCACAGGAGTACCCTCTATTTTTTAACAATACACAGCTCAATCCTGAACCGTCTTTAAACATACTTGGGGTGTCATTCTCTCGGGATTTATCTTGGGAAGAACATATGACCTCTCTTGTAAAATCTGCTTTCAAGAGATTGGGTATGCTGGGCCAACTCCATATCTTCTTTACCCTTTCACAGTTGTTGACTTTATACATGGGTTTTATTCGCCCCTGTGTAGAGTACAACTGTGCGGGGAGGCTCCGCACACACGGCTCTTCTCAACAGGATGGAGTCAAAGGCTTTTTGTTTCATTAACTCTCGTCCTCTTACTGGCTCCCTTCAATCTCTGTCTCTGCACCGCACTTTTGCATCTTTATTTCTTTTCTATCGCTAATTTAATGGTCACCGCTCCTCTGAACTGTCTTCTTGCATCACTCCACCACTACGGCGAGGATGTAGCATCTGTTGAGCAACAAACTCATCCTTTTTCTGTCCAACTCTCTAATGCAAGAGTTAACCGTTACTCCCAGTCCATCATGTATGAAACAGGTCAAATCTGGAACTGTCTTTCTCTCTTTGTTTTTCCTACTGCCTACGATCTCCAATCTTTCAAACGCAGTGTGTCCAGGCATCTCGAAATGAGTGGATCTTGGATTTGGCTCTGTTATCTTGTCTTTGTTTTTTCTTGAAGAGAGCAATTTGCAGGCCCCTGGCCTTTGGTTCCTTGCATAAAAAACAGCAAAACAAGACTTATGCTTATTAATAGATAAGTACCGTAATTTTCTACTAAATGGACATGACAGCATGAGTCCCAGGTTCTATTTACTGCCATATTAAGTGACTAGCCCTACTAGCCTCATTTCGGTTTGACTTTACAATCCTCTACAATGCTATTTTTATGTAGTACCTGCAATGTTTCTCGCTACTGCCAGGTTATTTCATACGGATTAGGGTAGATGCCTGGTGATGGTCCAGTACACCTGTCCTCCAGGTCTTTTTTTTATCTCTTAGTAACTTTTATCTCTTACTCAGATTGATCCTTTATATAACAGTACTACTTCATGCCAGCACTGTTTATATCATGCTGTATATCAGTACTGTCTAGTTATCAGCAGTCTTTAAAAGTTTCATTTATTTTATCAAAGCTCTCATTCAAAACTGTTCATCTACCAGTGTATGCAGAAACTCCTCATAACTTAGGTCTATAGTGAAGCAAAAATACTATTAAAAGTTCCATGGCTATCTATGGAACAGCTTTGCCAGCTTCTCACAGTTTAGTAAGTTTTATTTAACCAGTGTATACAGAAGTCCTCATAACTTAGGTCCATAGAGAAGTATAAAAGACAATTAAAGGTTCTTTTGTTACCAGTGGAACAGATTTGCTAGTTTCCCTCCAGGTTGGTATGTTTTCTGTCAAGACGTATGAAGAGGCCTGCCTGTGTTATCAAAGCCACTGCTCTTGTCCAAGCCATTTTCAGTGTAGTTAATGGCTATTCCATTTACATATGTCCCTATTTCAAAGGATAACCAAATACCGATTCCTTTTGCACTATTACCAAGCTATTCTGGCGACTTAATATGCACAATACACTTCAGTTTCCCCTTGTTTATTACCGATACCAAACAACCAAAATACAGTACAAGTTCCAGGCGCAAATTGAGTGGGGCCGTGATGACGGAGTGAGGAAAGCATTGGCTTGCCAATGCTGACGACCTGGGTTCGATTCCTGGGCAAATATAGGTTTATTTAAAAAAATATGGCAGTGTCCTTATTGGCTTGTCATTGGACGCGGGTTCGACTCCCGCTTGATATAGAGGTGATTTGGGGCAGTTTGGCAGCCACATAGTGGTCTGTCAGGGCTAGGGTGGGCAGTCACGTAGTGGCTGTCTGCAAGGGAGGAATGTAAAAGCAGTACACAGTCTTCAATACATGCATCCACACACACGTGGACACTCCTCACATACACACACAGTCATCACACACACACCCTAAGACAGACACATGAGGCTTATACAAAACAGTAGGGCTTGGAAAGGAGGGGGGTTTTATTTCAAAGTTCCGAAAAGGGTATACCCTTTTTTGGACTTAGAAATAAAACCCCCCCTCCTTTCCACGCCCCCTGTGTCTGTGTGTCTGTCTTATGTGAGTTAGGTGTGTGTGGGGGTGTTTTGTGTAAATGTGATATGTGTGTGATTGAAGTGTGTGTCTGTGTGGGTGGGTGTTTTGTGTAAATGTGGTATGTGTGTGACTGAGGTGTGTGTGATGGTGTAAGTGTGAGAGAGTGTGAATGTATGTATATGTGCCTACTTTAACATTCCCCCTTACAGGCAGCCACAAACGATTGCCCACCCCACCCCTGACAGACCACTAAGTTACTGCCAAACTGGCCCAGTTTACCTCTATATCAACCGGAAGTCGAACCCGGGTCCAATGACAGGCCACTGTCATACTTGTTAAATACTCCTCTAATTTGCCCAGGAGTCGAACCCAGGTCGTCAGCATTGGCAAGCCAACGCTCTCCTCACTCGGCCACCACGGCCCCACGAGGATTGCGCCCAGAACTTCTACTGTATTTTGGTTGTTTGGTGTCAGTGATAAACAAAACGATACTAAGCTCTAATGTGCAGGGTAAGTTTCTAAGGAAGAGTTATTACATTCCAGAACCACTTGGAATATTAGAAGACTCATTCAGTGCTAGTCACGGTGAAGTGAAGAGTATCGTGTATCAACTTACATGTAGGAAGCAAATAAAAACTGGAACATACTAATTGATTTTTTATTTTTTATTTTGAATAATTTATAATACTTTCTTTACTACCAATTTGTTATTTTTATTTACCGTGTCTCTGAAGCTCCTACGTTCCACTCTACTGGACCAAATCGTCTGGAATCAACTGTAAAGAATATGCTGGTCATGCAAGGGTTAATGCTGTTAGTGTACTAACTTTCTCTGGCTCCTATGACACACTCTCAGCTGAATAAAATAGTCTGGTTTAACTGGAAATTGCTAGAATTTTCCCGAGCATCAAGCGATTAATAAATGCCTACGTTAGCCCTCTATTCTTGGGAGTACTCTATGTCCCGCTGACCGGGGGGGGGGGAACTAAGTTATTCGGCTTAGCGTGAGTCATAGGAGCCTGAGAAAGATAATGCGATACCTTATTCACATTATAATCTCTCCAACTTGATTTATTACCTGTAGCAATACATGAACACTAGAATACGATGCTAGTCAACGATGAAATGCAGTGACATGGAAGCAGGAACGTATCATTGTCTCACTCTGCCACTGAGCTACGGGATATAACCTACAAAAGGAGAAAAAATTCAGCCCAGTTAATCTATAGTTACGACTCAGCATTCAAGATGGAGAGATAGGAGTTTTAAGCCAAACTGGAGTAAAATGAGTAGTGTCGTCCGCTTGGCTTCTTCCTCCAGCAGCAATGCAGAGGTGGCGCCACCTTGTACGTGGAATGTGGGAATTTCAGACCATTCAGCACGAGGACGCATATCTGCAATTTTTCGAATTGGATGGGTTAAATAAAAATCTTCCTGAGTCCATACAAAAGACAAGGCTACCCAAAGCTTAATAAAATTGTCTGAAGGTTTTAAGAATGTAATAAAAAACGTCTCCATGATCTAAAAACATCTGGACACCTCTGGGACTCGATTCGTAGCGCCTAGAACACAGAGCACTATATCTGCTGACGTCATTTTTTACTCCTACTCTGCTAGATCAGACGATTTCAAGCAGCTTAACAAAAAAGTCTTAGGATTGTTGAACAGGAACAGTCTTTAATAACACCCACACCAAGAATGACTTATATACTTTGTTCAAGCTAATATCACACCCCACCCAACCCCATTCCAAATCCCTGAACCCCCACCCAACTTCGATTCTACCCCTCTGCACCCCAATCAACATCGCTCGTACCCCACTCCACCCCATTCGAAATCAGGTTCAACCCTGTTGCACTCCACACAACCCCGACCCTGCCCCATTGCAACAGAAAAAAAAACGATCCTACCCCACTGGACACCACCCAACCCCGCACTCGTCCCTCTACACTCCACACATCCCCGATCCTTCCCCACTGCACACCACTGAACCCCAATCCAACCTCACTGCACGCCACCCAATCCCGATCCTACCCCACTGCACCTCACTCAACCCCAATCCTACCCCACTGCACACCACCCATCCCAGCTTCTATCCCACTACACTCCACATAAACCTTGATCTACCCCAATGCAGCCCCCCCCAAAAAAAAAAAAATAAAATAAAATAAAACTGTTCTATATCACTGCACACAACCCACCCCGATCCTATCCCACAGCACCCAACCCAACCCCGATCCTACCCCACTGCATCCACCCAATCCCGATCCTACCCCATTGTAACCACCCAACCCCGATCCTACCCCATTACACCCACCTAACCCCGATCCTATCCCACAGCACTCCATACAACCCTGATCCTGCCCCAGTGCACATCAGCCATCCCTGCTTCTGTCCCACTGCACTCCACACAACCTCGATCCTACCCCAATGCAAAAAAAAAAAAAAAAGAAAAAAAAAAAAGAAAGAAAAGATCCTACCCCACTTCACCCCACCGAACCCAGATTCTCCTCCACTGCACCCCACCCAACTCAGTTCCTGTCCCACAGTACCCCACCTAACCCCGATGCTATCCCAGTGCACCCCACCCAACATCGATCCTACCCCACTGCACCCCACCCAATCCCGATCCTACCCAACTGCACCCACTCAACCTCGATCCTTCCTCACTCCACCTCACCCAACCCCGATCCTACTCTACTGCATCCTCAACCCTTATCCTACCCAATTTAACCCCACTCAACCCAGATCCAACCCCACTGCATCCCACCCAAAACCAATCTTAACTCTCTGCACCCCACCCAATCCTGATCCTACCCCACTGCACCCCACCCAACTCTGATCCCACCCCACTGCACCCCGTAGACCCTGATTCAACCCCTGTACACCCCACCCAACCCCACTCCAACTCCACTTCACCCCACCCAACCCTGCTCTTACACTACTTAACCCCGCTTCTACCCTACTGCACACCACCCAACTCCGCTCCTACCCCACTGCAACCCAACATAACCCGGCATTACCCCACAGCACGTCACCCAGTCCCATCCTACCCGACTGCACACCATCCAACACCGCCATTCCCGCACTGCACCCCATCAAACACCTTTTCTACTTCGTTGCAACCAACCAAACAACATCATTAACTTACTGCATTCCAGCAACACATTAACACTAAAATGCAATGATAGCCGCGCAGATGTGCTATAGAAAGCATACAGGGAAGCAGTAATGTCTCACTCTGCCACTGATATGAGGGAAATAAGCTACGAAATCACGAAATATTAAGCCCAGTTAATCTATAGTTACGACTCAGCATTCAAGATGGAGAGATGGCAATTTTATTTCAAGTTAGTGTAAAAAGAGCAGTGTCGTGTGCTTGACTTCTTCCCTTTGCATCAATGCAACGATGGAGCCACCTTGCGCGTGAAATGCGGGAATTCCAGGCCATTCAGCACGAGGAAACATATCTAATATTTCGAAATTGAGGGATTAGAGATGATTATCACTGAGTCCTTCTGTACCTCATGGATACTTAAAGCTGATTAAAATCTTCTGAAGGTATCAAAAGTATTGGTAAGAAACAGGGAAGTGAGAATGGAGGTAAAAAATTCGCTGCATGACTGAATTGTGATACCAACTCTAACGTATGGATGTGAAGCTTGGACCCTGTTGGATGGACACAAGTCAAGAGTGAGAGCAGTGGAACTGAGTTATTTGAGAGGAGCTTGTGGAGTTACATGGTGAGACATACTGGCAAATGAGGAAGTGAAGGAGTGTTGTGGTGTGGATGTGGATGTGATAGAGAGGGTTAGAGGATATACAGTGAGGTGGCTTGGCCATGTGGAGAGAATGGAGAACGAGAGACTAACGAGGAGAATGTATGAGTGAGGTGGAAGGGGGGAGAGGGAGAGGAAGGACAAGGATGAGATGAAGGAATGGAGTGGAGAGGAATATGAGTGAGGTGGATGTGGGCTGGAAGCAGGGCAGTGAAATGACTGGGAACCAGGCAACATAGAGGCGATTTGTTTGTGGCAATCCCTTACTGTATTAAGGCGTCCGGCAACAGATAGATAGTACCAAAATTAAATATAAAACATCAACATGATATTAAAACATCTGGACAACTCTTTGACTCAACCCGTATCGCCTAGAACACAGAATACTTATCTGCTGACGTGAATTTTTACACTTACTCTGTTAGCTTCAGACGATTTCAAGCAAGTTAAAAAAAATCTTAAGATGAATGAACAGGAACAGTCTTTATTAGCATCCAGACTGAGGATGACTCACTTACTTTGTTCAGGCTAATATCACAACCCACCCAAACCCACTCCAACCCGTTGCACCCCACCCTATCTCGATTCTACCCCTTTGCACCCCATTCAAAATCGTTCGTACCCCACTCCACCCAATTCAGTATATGGTCCTACTCTACTGCATCCCACACAACCCTGATCCCACCTCATTACAACCCCCCCCCAAAAAAAAAAAAAAAAAATATCCTGCCCCACTGCATCCAACCAAATCCCGTTCCTACCCCACTGCACCCACTGCACCCCACCCTACCCCGAGCCTACCCTACTGCACCCAACCCAGCCCCAATCCTACACCACTGCACTCTACACACCCCGTTCCTACCAAACTGTAACCCATCCAACCCGGATCCTACCCCACTGCACCCACCCAACCTCAACCCTACCCCACTGCATCCCACCCAACCCCCCTCTCATATCCCACTGCAGTCCACATAACCATGATCCTACATTACTGCAACCCAAAAAAAACGATCCTTCCCCACTTCACCCCACCCAACCCCCCTCTCATATCCCACTGCAGTCCACATAACCATGATCTTACCCTACTACAACCCAAAAACTCCGATCCTACCCCACTGCACCTCACCCAACCCCAATCTTACCCCACTGCACATCACCGAACCCCGATCCTATCCCACCTTAACCCACCAACCTGGATCCTACACACTGTACACCACCCAGCTCCAATGCTATATCACTGAACCCCACCCAACCCCGATCCCTTCCATTTCACCCCATTCAACCTCTATCCTACTGCACTGCACCCCACCCAACTCCACTCCAACCCCATTGCATACCACCCGGTCCTACCCCACTGCACCCCAACCAATCACACTCTTTCTCCACTGCCCCTACTCAACCCTACTCCAACCCCACTGCATCCCATCCAACCCCACCCCGGCTCCAGTGCACTCAACCCAATCACGATCCTACCCCAGTGCAACCCCCCAAAAAACGATACAACCACACTGCACCCAACCCAAACCCCGACCCTACCCCACTGCACCCCACCCAACCCCGATCCTACCCCACTGCACCAAACCAAACCGCAAACCTAGTCCACTGAATCCTACCCAACCCCAATCCTACCCAAGTACACTCCACCCAACACTGCTCCAACTCTATTGCACCCCACCCAACTCCACTCCAACCCCCTTGCACGCAGCCCAACCCTGTTCTTACCCCACCGATCCCGCGTCTGCCCAACTGCACCTTATCCAACCCCGCTCATAGCCCGCTGCACCCTAATGAAAATCGCCAGTACCCCACTACACCTCAGCCAGTTCCTCCCTACCCGACTGCGCTCCACCCAGCACTGTCGTCCCCTCACTGTATCCAATCAGACACCTCTTCTACCTCACTGCAACCCAGGGCAGTACTCCCGAGGTGGATGGAAAGCTGATGACAGGGAGTGCTGGAGCTCCCGTTTCATCAGCCCTCAGGACTAGTTCCTGACCATCCCCCTTTGCTGAACTTTTTCAGTGTCTCAGTTACACAGAGAGTAGGCCAGCATGCTCTCCAGTACAAATTTCTCTAACTATCTTCACCAAACTACATGCACAGTAAACACTACACTTCCTTTTCAAAAATCAACAAAAATGGCGTCTATTAATCAAGCCTCGGAGTCCCCAGGGGGGGGGACCATAAATGCCCCCGCCATCTGCCCCTCTCCCGGTGACGACTCGAGGTGCCTGGAACCACTGTCTGACTCTCTTCTTCTTCATTTCTGCAACATTCGCGGCCTTTCATCTAACTTTCGCTCTATTGAGCACCACCTCTCCTCCTCTAAACCTCACCTTCTTTTTCTGACGGAGACTCAGCTGTCTGAGGCAACCGACAGCAAACCCTTTTCTGTATCCTCCTACTTTCTCTATACTCATTTCAAAGCCAAAGGTGGCTGTTGTGTATACATACGCAACGACTTATCTTGCTCTCGTGTTCCTGAACTTGATTCTTCTGAATTCTCCACACTCTGGCTTCGGCTTTCCTGTCATTCTCTGACTAAATATATCTGTGCTGTTTACTTATCCCCTAATTCTACTGACTATCAAAAATTCTTCGACTATCTTACTTCTACAATGGAACACATTCTGTCCATTTCTCCTTTCTCTGAAATCTCCATTCTTGGAGATTTCAATGTTCACCGCCACCTTTGGCTCTCCTCTCCTTTCACGGATCCACCTGGTGAACAAGCCTACATCTTTTCTATCCTTAATGACCTAGAGCAGCTTGTACAGCACCCGACCCGAATCCCTGACCGCCTTGGAGAGAGCCCAAACATACTTGACCTCTTCCTCACAACTAATCCTTCTGCTTACTCTGTTAATCTTTTCTCTCCGTTGGGCTCCTCCGATCACAACCTTATTACCTTAACCTGTCCTATCACTCCGGTACGGCCTGTGGACCCTCCAGGGAAACGTCGTCTGTGGCATTTTGGAGCCGCGAACTGGGAGGCCCTCAGGCAGTACTTCTTTGATTTTCCCTGGAATGATTATTGCTTCCATGGCCGGGAGCCATCTGAGTGTGCCTCGCGCATTACGGAGGTTATTCTCTCGGGCATGGAAGCATACATTCCTTTCTCATATCCTTTGACTAACGCAAGAAAGCCTTGGTTTAATCACGCTTGTTCTAATGCTGTCCGCAACAAGGAGAGGGCCTACAAAAGGTACCGGAGCCAACCCACCCCTGAATCACATCATCTTTACGTTTCTGCCCGGAATCGTGCTAAATCTGTTCTTCGCTCTACTAAAAATAATTTCATCCATACTAAATGCTCTCAACTCTCCAACTCGAATTCTTCCCGCTCCTTCTGGCACCTTGCCAAAAATCTTTCTAACAACTTTACCTCATCATCCTTCCCTCCTCTTTTCTACTCCGATGGTTCTGTAGCTATTTCTTCTACTGATAAAGCAGATCTCTTCACACAGACTTTCTCCTCCAATTCCACCTTAGACGATTCCGGTGCTGTTCCTCCATCACTTCTCCCCTCTGACTTCCTCATGGCTGACATTAAAATTTCTTCAGTTGATGTATTTTCTGCCATCACTGGCCTCAGTACTAACAAGGCATATGGGCCTGATGGGGTCCCTCCTGTTGTTCTCAAGAACTGTGCTTCTGTGCTTACACCCTGCCTAGGCAAACTCTTTCGCCTTTGTCTGTCAACTTGTACCTTTCCTTCTTGCTGGAAGTTTGCTCTCATTCAGCCAGTCCCAAAGAAGGGTGACCACTCCCAACCCTCCAACTATCGTCCAATTGCTTTAACGTCCTGTATTTCAAAAGTTTTTGAGTCAATTCTTAATAGAAAAATTTTAAGGCATCTTTCCTATCACAACCTTCTTTCCGATCGTCAGTATGGGTTCCGTCAAGGACGCTCCACTGGCGATCTTCTCACCTACCTTTCAGACTCCTGGTCATCCTCCTTTCGGGACTTTGGCGAAAGCTTTGCCATTGCACTTGACATCTCAAAGGCTTTCGATCGAGTCTGGCATAAATCTTTAATTTCCAAACTGCCCTCCTACGGTTTCTATCCTTCTATCTGTGCCTTCATCGCTAGCTTCCTTTCTGGTCGTTCTATAGCCGCTGTTGTAGACGGCCATCGTTCTTCTCCTAGATCTCTCAACAGTGGTGTTCCTCAGGGCTCTGTCCTATCACCAACTCTCTTCCTTTTATTCATCAATGATCTTCTAAGCTGTACATCTAACCCTATCCACTCATACGCTGATGACTCCACCCTTCACCTTTCCATTCGGTTCCCGCAACGCCCATCTCAACAGTTACTTCAAGAAACAAGGGATGAGGCTATGGCACACCTAATGTCTGACTTGGCTCGTATCGCTGACTGGGGTAAAAATAATATGGTTGTCTTTAATGCATCTAAGACTCAGTTCTTACACCTATCAACCCGACAAAATCTGCCACAGGTATACCCATTAATGTTTAATAATATTCAGCTTAATCCTGCATCATCCTTGAACATGCTTGGGGTTTCATTTACTCAGGACTTATCTTGGAAAGATCATATTGCATCTCTTGTAAAATCTGCTTCCAAGAGATTGGGTGTGCTAAGCCGACTCCGCTCTTTCTTTACCCCTGCGCAATTGTTGACTCTATACAGAGGTTTTATCCGCCCCTGTGTGGAGTACAACTCTCATGTGTGGGGAGGCTCCCCACATACAGCTCTTCTCAATAGGGTGGAGTCAAAGGCTTTTCGTCTCATTAACTCTCCTCCTCTTACTGACTCCCTTCAACCTCTGTCTCTTCACCGCACTGTTGCATCTTTATCTCTTTTCTATCGCTACTTTAATGGTCACTGCTCCTCTGAACTGTCTGCTTGCATTCCTCCACCTCTACGACGGGCGCGTAGCACCCGTCTGGCAGCAAACTCTCATCCCTTTTCTGTCCAACTCTCTAATGCAAGAGTTAACCGTTACTCCCAGTCTTTCATTTATGCAACAGGTCAGCTCTGGAACTGTCTCCCTCTGTCTGTATTTCCTGCTGCCTATGATCTCCAGTCTTTCAAACGCAGTGTGTCCAGGCATCTCAAAATGATCGGATCTTGAATTTGGCTCTCTATTGTATTTTGTTTTTCTCTTGGAAGGAACTGTTACTGCGGGCCATGGCCTTTGGTTCCTTCTTCCTCGCATTAAAAAAAAAAAAATACATCATTAACTTACTTCACCCCAGCAATACAATAACACTAGAATGCGATGCTAGTCCCGAAGAAGTACTATGGAAAGGACACTGGACCGTAATATTATCTCACTCTGCCATAGAACTACGGGAAATAACCTAGAAAAGGATGAAATATTCGGGCCATTTAATCTATATTTACGACCCAGCATTCAAGACGGAGAAATGGCATATATTTTTCAAGTTAATGTAAAAAGAGCTGTTTCGTCTGCTTCTCTTTTTCCCTTCACAACAACAAACCTATAGCGCCACCTTTCGCGTGGAATGCGGGAATTCCAGACCATTCAGCACGAGGACGTTTATGTAATTTCTAGAATTGGACGCGTTAGATAAAAATTTCACTTAGTTCTTCTATACGACAGGGCTAATTAAAGCTGATTAAAATTTTCTGAAGGCATTAAAAAAAAGTCTTCATGATATAAAAACATCTGGACAACTCTGGGACTTAGCCAGTAGCACTTGGAACACAGAGCACTCACCTGTTGACGTCATTTTTAAAACAAAATGCGCTTCACTCAGACGTTTGCAAGCAAGTTCACATAAAACGCTTAGGGTGATTGAACTGGAACAGTCTTTATTAACCCCCAGACAGAAAATTGCTTATTTACTTTGTACAAACTAATATTACACACCACCCAAACTCATTCCAATCCCCTGCACCCAACCTAGCCCCGATCTTACCCTTTTGCACCCCGTTCAACATCTCTCGAACCCCACTCCACCCCACTCAATATCTGGTCGTATCCCACTACATCCCACACAACTCCAATTCTTTTTCACAGCACCCACCCAACCCCGATCCTACCACAGTGCACCTACACAACCCTAATCCTACCCCACTGCACACCACGTAACCCTGATCCTACCTCACTGAACCCCAACCAACCCCGATCCAACCCCACTGCACCCACTCAACCCTGATCCTTTCCTACTGCACCCTATCCAACCCCGATCCTACCTCACTGCACCCCAACCAACCCCGATGCTACCCCACTGAACACCACCAAACCCTGCTACTATGCAACGGCATTAGACACAACCCCGATCCTACCCTACTGCACCCCCCCAACAAAAAACGCTCCTACCACACAGCACCTCATCCAACCCCAATCCTACTCAACTGCAACACAAAAAAAACTCCGATCCTACCCCAGTGCATCCCACTCAACCCCGATCCAACTCCACTGTATCCCACCAAAGCCCGTTCCTACCCCAATGCACCCCACGCAACCCCGATGCCACCTCACTGCACCCCATCCAACCACGATCCTACCCCTCTGCCCCCACCCCACCCAGATTCTACCCCACTGCACTCCCAATCCCAATCCCATCCCACTGCACCTCGCCCAGTCCTGATCCTATCCCACTGCACCCATCCAACCCCGATCCTACACCACTGAACCCAACCCAACCCTGATCCTACCCCACTGAACTTCACCCAAGCCCTATCCTACCTCACTGCACCCTACCCATCCCCGATCCTACCCCACAGCATGTCACCCAACCCCACTCCAACCCCACTGCACCCCCATCCAACTCCGATCCTACTCCACTTAACCCTGCCCAACCTTGATCCCACTCCACTACACCACGCCCAACTCCACTCCAACCCCACTTCACCTCACAACCCTAGCCCTGCCCCACTGCACCCCACCGAACCCTGCTCTTACCCCTCTGAACCAAGCTTCTACACTATTGCACATTACCCAACACAGTTCCTACCCCACTGCACCCCAATAAAAATTGCCATTACCCCACTACACCTCAGCCAGTTCCTCCCTACCCGACTGCGCTCCACCCAGCACTGTCGTCCCCTCACTGTATCCAATCAGACACCTCTTCTACCTCACTGCAACCCAGGGCAGTACTCCCGAGGTGGATGGAAAGCTGATGACAGGGAGTGCTGGAGCTCCCGTTTCATCAGCCCTCAGGACTAGTTCCTGACCATCCCCCTTTGCTGAACTTTTTCAGTGTCTCAGTTACACAGAGAGTAGGCCAGCATGCTCTCCAGTACAAATTTCTCTAACTATCTTCACCAAACTACATGCACAGTAAACACTACACTTCCTTTTCAAAAATCAACAAAAATGGCGTCTATTAATCAAGCCTCGGAGTCCCCAGGGGGGGGGACCATAAATGCCCCCGCCATCTGCCCCTCTCCCGGTGACGACTCGAGGTGCCTGGAACCACTGTCTGACTCTCTTCTTCTTCATTTCTGCAACATTCGCGGCCTTTCATCTAACTTTCGCTCTATTGAGCACCACCTCTCCTCCTCTAAACCTCACCTTCTTTTTCTGACGGAGACTCAGCTGTCTGAGGCAACCGACAGCAAACCCTTTTCTGTATCCTCCTACTTTCTCTATACTCATTTCAAAGCCAAAGGTGGCTGTTGTGTATACATACGCAACGACTTATCTTGCTCTCGTGTTCCTGAACTTGATTCTTCTGAATTCTCCACACTCTGGCTTCGGCTTTCCTGTCATTCTCTGACTAAATATATCTGTGCTGTTTACTTATCCCCTAATTCTACTGACTATCAAAAATTCTTCGACTATCTTACTTCTACAATGGAACACATTCTGTCCATTTCTCCTTTCTCTGAAATCTCCATTCTTGGAGATTTCAATGTTCACCGCCACCTTTGGCTCTCCTCTCCTTTCACGGATCCACCTGGTGAACAAGCCTACATCTTTTCTATCCTTAATGACCTAGAGCAGCTTGTACAGCACCCGACCCGAATCCCTGACCGCCTTGGAGAGAGCCCAAACATACTTGACCTCTTCCTCACAACTAATCCTTCTGCTTACTCTGTTAATCTTTTCTCTCCGTTGGGCTCCTCCGATCACAACCTTATTACCTTAACCTGTCCTATCACTCCGGTACGGCCTGTGGACCCTCCAGGGAAACGTCGTCTGTGGCATTTTGGAGCCGCGAACTGGGAGGCCCTCAGGCAGTACTTCTTTGATTTTCCCTGGAATGATTATTGCTTCCATGGCCGGGAGCCATCTGAGTGTGCCTCGCGCATTACGGAGGTTATTCTCTCGGGCATGGAAGCATACATTCCTTTCTCATATCCTTTGACTAACGCAAGAAAGCCTTGGTTTAATCACGCTTGTTCTAATGCTGTCCGCAACAAGGAGAGGGCCTACAAAAGGTACCGGAGCCAACCCACCCCTGAATCACATCATCTTTACGTTTCTGCCCGGAATCGTGCTAAATCTGTTCTTCGCTCTACTAAAAATAATTTCATCCATACTAAATGCTCTCAACTCTCCAACTCGAATTCTTCCCGCTCCTTCTGGCACCTTGCCAAAAATCTTTCTAACAACTTTACCTCATCATCCTTCCCTCCTCTTTTCTACTCCGATGGTTCTGTAGCTATTTCTTCTACTGATAAAGCAGATCTCTTCACACAGACTTTCTCCTCCAATTCCACCTTAGACGATTCCGGTGCTGTTCCTCCATCACTTCTCCCCTCTGACTTCCTCATGGCTGACATTAAAATTTCTTCAGTTGATGTATTTTCTGCCATCACTGGCCTCAGTACTAACAAGGCATATGGGCCTGATGGGGTCCCTCCTGTTGTTCTCAAGAACTGTGCTTCTGTGCTTACACCCTGCCTAGGCAAACTCTTTCGCCTTTGTCTGTCAACTTGTACCTTTCCTTCTTGCTGGAAGTTTGCTCTCATTCAGCCAGTCCCAAAGAAGGGTGACCACTCCCAACCCTCCAACTATCGTCCAATTGCTTTAACGTCCTGTATTTCAAAAGTTTTTGAGTCAATTCTTAATAGAAAAATTTTAAGGCATCTTTCCTATCACAACCTTCTTTCCGATCGTCAGTATGGGTTCCGTCAAGGACGCTCCACTGGCGATCTTCTCACCTACCTTTCAGACTCCTGGTCATCCTCCTTTCGGGACTTTGGCGAAAGCTTTGCCATTGCACTTGACATCTCAAAGGCTTTCGATCGAGTCTGGCATAAATCTTTAATTTCCAAACTGCCCTCCTACGGTTTCTATCCTTCTATCTGTGCCTTCATCGCTAGCTTCCTTTCTGGTCGTTCTATAGCCGCTGTTGTAGACGGCCATCGTTCTTCTCCTAGATCTCTCAACAGTGGTGTTCCTCAGGGCTCTGTCCTATCACCAACTCTCTTCCTTTTATTCATCAATGATCTTCTAAGCTGTACATCTAACCCTATCCACTCATACGCTGATGACTCCACCCTTCACCTTTCCATTCGGTTCCCGCAACGCCCATCTCAACAGTTACTTCAAGAAACAAGGGATGAGGCTATGGCACACCTAATGTCTGACTTGGCTCGTATCGCTGACTGGGGTAAAAATAATATGGTTGTCTTTAATGCATCTAAGACTCAGTTCTTACACCTATCAACCCGACAAAATCTGCCACAGGTATACCCATTAATGTTTAATAATATTCAGCTTAATCCTGCATCATCCTTGAACATGCTTGGGGTTTCATTTACTCAGGACTTATCTTGGAAAGATCATATTGCATCTCTTGTAAAATCTGCTTCCAAGAGATTGGGTGTGCTAAGCCGACTCCGCTCTTTCTTTACCCCTGCGCAATTGTTGACTCTATACAGAGGTTTTATCCGCCCCTGTGTGGAGTACAACTCTCATGTGTGGGGAGGCTCCCCACATACAGCTCTTCTCAATAGGGTGGAGTCAAAGGCTTTTCGTCTCATTAACTCTCCTCCTCTTACTGACTCCCTTCAACCTCTGTCTCTTCGCCGCACTGTTGCATCTTTATCTCTTTTCTATCGCTACTTTAATGGTCACTGCTCCTCTGAACTGTCTGCTTGCATTCCTCCACCTCTACGACGGGCGCGTAGCACCCGTCTGGCAGCAAACTCTCATCCCTTTTCTGTCCAACTCTCTAATGCAAGAGTTAACCGTTACTCCCAGTCTTTCATTTATGCAACAGGTCAGCTCTGGAACTGTCTCCCTCTGTCTGTATTTCCTGCTGCCTATGATCTCCAGTCTTTCAAACGCAGTGTGTCCAGGCATCTCAAAATGATCGGATCTTGAATTTGGCTCTCTATTGTATTTTGTTTTTCTCTTGGAAGGAACTGTTACTGCGGGCCATGGCCTTTGGTTCCTTCTTCCTCGCATTAAAAAAAAAAAAAAAAAAATACATCATTAACTTACTTCACCCCAGCAATACAATAACACTAGAATGCGATGCTAGTCCCGAAGAAGTACTATGGAAAGGACACTGGACCGTAATATTATCTCACTCTGCCATAGAACTACGGGAAATAACCTAGAAAAGGATGAAATATTCGGGCCATTTAATCTATATTTACGACCCAGCATTCAAGACGGAGAAATGGCATATATTTTTCAAGTTAATGTAAAAAGAGCTGTTTCGTCTGCTTCTCTTTTTCCCTTCACAACAACAAACCTATAGCGCCACCTTTCGCGTGGAATGCGGGAATTCCAGACCATTCAGCACGAGGACGTTTATGTAATTTCTAGAATTGGACGCGTTAGATAAAAATTTCACTTAGTTCTTCTATACGACAGGGCTAATTAAAGCTGATTAAAATTTTCTGAAGGCATTAAAAAAAAGTCTTCATGATATAAAAACATCTGGACAACTCTGGGACTTAGCCAGTAGCACTTGGAACACAGAGCACTCACCTGTTGACGTCATTTTTAAAACAAAATGCGCTTCACTCAGACGTTTGCAAGCAAGTTCACATAAAACGCTTAGGGTGATTGAACTGGAACAGTCTTTATTAACCCCCAGACAGAAAATTGCTTATTTACTTTGTACAAACTAATATTACACACCACCCAAACTCATTCCAATCCCCTGCACCCAACCTAGCCCCGATCTTACCCTTTTGCACCCCGTTCAACATCTCTCGAACCCCACTCCACCCCACTCAATATCTGGTCGTATCCCACTACATCCCACACAACTCCAATTCTTTTTCACAGCACCCACCCAACCCCGATCCTACCACAGTGCACCTACACAACCCTAATCCTACCCCACTGCACACCACGTAACCCTGATCCTACCTCACTGAACCCCAACCAACCCCGATCCAACCCCACTGCACCCACTCAACCCTGATCCTTTCCTACTGCACCCTATCCAACCCCGATCCTACCTCACTGCACCCCAACCAACCCCGATGCTACCCCACTGAACACCACCAAACCCTGCTACTATGCAACGGCATTAGACACAACCCCGATCCTACCCTACTGCAACCCCCCCAAAAAAAACGATCCTACCACACAGCACCTCATCCAACCCCAATCCTACTCAACTGCAACACAAAAAAAACTCCGATCCTACCCCAGTGCATCCCACTCAACCCCGATCCAACTCCACTGTATCCCACCAAAGCCCGTTCCTACCCCAATGCACCCCACGCAACCCCGATGCCACCTCACTGCACCCCATCCAACCACGATCCTACCCCTCTGCCCCCTCCCAACCCTGATTCTACCCCACTGCACTCCCAATCCCAATCCCATCCCACTGCACCTCGCCCAGTCCTGATCCTATCCCACTGCACCCATCCAACCCCGATCCTACACCACTGAACCCAACCCAACCCTGATCCTACCCCACTGAACTTCACCCAAGCCCTATCCTACCTCACTGCACCCTACCCATCCCCGATCCTACCCCACAGCATGTCACCCAACCCCACTCCAACCCCACTGCACCCCATCCAACTCCGATCCTACTCCACTTAACCCTGCCCAACCTTGATCCCACTCCACTACACCACGCCCAACTCCACTCCAACCCCATTTCACCTCACAACCCTAGCCCTGCCCCACTGCACCCCACCGAACCCTGCTCTTACCCCTCTGAACCAAGCTTCTACACTATTGCACATTACCCAACACAGTTCCTACCCCACTGCACCCCAATAAAAATTGCCATTACCCCACTACACCTCACCCAGTCCCTCCCTACCCGACTGCACTCTACCCAGCACCGCCATTCCTCCAGTGAAACCCATCAAACATCTTTTCTTCCTCACTGCAACTCACCCAACATCATCACTAACTTACTGCACCCCAGCAATACATTAACGCCAGAATACAGTGCTAGCCGCGAGGAAGTGCTATGGAAAGGATGCAGGGCCGTAGTATTTTCTCAATATGCCAATGAGCTGCGAGAAGTAACCTACAAAAGGACAAAATATTTCCACCCAGTTAAACTATACTTGCTACCCAGCATTCAACACGAAGAAATGACAATTATTTTTCAAATTAGTGTAAAAAGAGCAGTGTCGTGTGCTTGACTTCTTCCCTTCACATCAATGCAGCGGTGACGCCACTTTGTGCGTGGAATGTGGGAATTCCAGGCCATTCAGCACGAGGACGCATATCTAATTCTTCAAACTGGCCTCGTTAGATATAAATTTCACTGACTACTTCTGTACGACAAGGCTCTTTAAGTTTATTAAAATCTTCTAAAGATATCAAAAATAAAATACGAAACGACTACATGATATAAAAACATATAGACACCTCTGGGACTCAGCCATTAGCACCTAGAACACGGAGCACTCACCGGCCAACGTCATTTTATATACTTATTCTGCTAGATTCGGACGATTTCAAGCAACTTAAAAAAATAAAACTCTTACGGTCATTGAGCAGGAACAGTCTTTTTTAACCCCCAGACTGAGAATGGCTTACTTACTTTATTCAAGCTAGCACAACCCATCCAACCCCTCTGTACCCCACCCAGCCTCGATCCTACCTCTTTTCACCACATTCAGCATCGGTCATACCCCACTCAACGCCATTGAACATCTGGTCCTATCCTAATGTACCCCATCCAACCCCGATTCTATCCCACTGCACCCACCCAACCCCGATCCTAACCCAGTACACCCCAACCAACCACGATCCTACCCCACTGCACCCCAACCAACCCCAATCCTACCCCACTGCAACCCACGCAGCCCCACTCCAACTTACTGCACCCCAGCTAACTCCACTCCAATCCCCTGCACCCCAACCAACCCCACTCCAACCCACTGCGAGCCACCCAACACCGCCATTACCCCATCAAACTCCTCTTCTATCCCATTGCAACCCGACTAACAATGCTATTAACTTACTGTATCCCACTCAACACCGCTCCAACCCCTCTGCACCCCACCCAACACTGCTCCCACCGCATGTAGGGGTGCAGATGGTGAAGGAGTTTTGGTGATTCCGTTGCAGTGGGTTGATCGAATGATCTATCAATCTATTAATCCCATAACATCTCAATCAACACCACTCAACCCCCTCTGCACCTCTACCAACCTTGTTCCAGCCCCAATATATCGAACACTGGTCCTACCCAAGTGCACCCCACAGAACACTGATGCTACGCTACTGAAGCTCACTTATCAACGCCATTAACCCAATGCACCACGCAAAACCCCGCTCCTACCCAACTGCACCCCACTGGAACCCGCTGCTACCCCACTGCACCCCACCCGGTCCCGATCCAACCCCACTGCACCCCACCTAACCCCGATCGTACCTCAATGCACCCAACCCAACCCCGATCGTATCTCACTGCGCCCCACCCAACCCCGATCCAACCCCACTGCGCCAACCCCAAAGCACCCCACCCGTCACCGCCATTAACACACTACACATTACACACACAGAGAATATTCTCCCTTTGAAAAGTATGTAACAAACTTAATGACGGAGATGGTATTACGACTCTATATCCTTTTTGCAGACTTTTTTATTTTCTTTATTACAAGCATCATATTTTTGTGTTAATTTCTCGTCACAAGTCGGTACTCAAGATGCGATGACAGCAAAAGCTCAGTATCCCTTCTAATGTACTTCTTCGTGACCTGCATCATACTCCAGTGTTAATTTTTCGTTGCAACTCAGTCATCAAGACGGAGAGACGGCATTTTTGGACCATGTTAAAGTGATAAGAGTAAACACACCATAGATTCAAGAACACAAATAATAAATCAACAGACATAAAAAAAAGTTATGTAATCTGTCCAGTTTCCTAAATTCCGTGAAAATTTTACCGCATGAATTTTTTTAAAAACAATTCTTACACCTTGGTGATTAAAAATTGATATACAGTAACTCACAGTATAAAACAAGCAGAAGCCTTCATTCTTTCAAGAGAAATCTGAAATGATACCTTCAAAAGGCAGTCTCTGTCAGAAATGCTGACGTATTTTTGTACTACTAGACACTTCAGAGCCAATGTTGGTTTTCAATATGTTACCAACAAACTAATATTCTTTATTTATTATATTCTTTTGCTTGCAAATTAATATAACTTAAGCTAAGATTACCTTTGGAATAAGACCAACTACTCCCCCCTGCTCACAGCTAACCCTGGTCCCATGAGAAGGACCCCAATGAAAATACGCCGCATAGGTCTTATTGGGTTATCCTTGGTTGGTTTCAAGTATGTCTGGTGCTTATAAACACTTGTTCAATGTTTAATTTGCCACTCGAATTGTAATAAGCCAAACCAAATAAAATTATTATTATTATTATTATTATTATTATACATTATTTTAATGGCTTATGGATAGTGGCTGAAGAAGCGCTGTTGGGTACGCTTTAGACATTAGGTTGGGTAGAGTAGGGTAAGGATAGGGTAGGGTTGATTAGGGTAAGGTAGGGTAGGGAAGGAAAGATAGGGTGGTGTTGGGTAGGGTAGGTTAGTACAGGGATGAGTAGGTTAAAGCTAGGATAGAGAAGTTAGGTAAGGGAAGGGTAGGATGTCCTAAATTTGGCAGGGCAAGGTCGGGTGGGATAGTATAGGGAAGGGAAGGGAAGAGCAGGGCAAAGTAGGCTAGGGCAGGACAGGACAGGGCAGGGCAGGGCAGGGTAGAGTAGGGCGGGGTAAGGTAGGGTAGAGTAGAGTAAGTTAAGGGCAGGGCTGAGTAAGGTTTGGTTAGGGTAGGTAGGGCGGGTAAAACACTGCAGTAGGGAGGGTAGGGTAAGAAGTTTAGGGCAGGTAAGAATAGGACTGGTTGGATAAGGTCAGGGTAGGGTGTGATAAGTTAGATTTGGGTAGGGTAAGGGAAGGTAGGTTAGGGTAGGATATTATATATATATATATATATATATATATATATATATATATATATATATATATATATATATATATGCCGGTATGTATGTATAATGTTAGAAAAAAAAATAAAAAGCAAAAAAATTATGCGCATGAGAATATACTTTTATGTCAAAATCTGGACAGATTTCGTTGCTATAATAAAAACTATAAGAATAAGAATAAGCATAATACTTACCTTTTGACTGGCTCACAAAAAAATTTAAATAAGTTTCCCCTACAGTTTTATTATATGGAATCCTTATACTTCACATTAATATCTAAACTGTACGAACTTGGTGATCATAGACTTATTCTGTGTGTTAGCTGAGTTCAGAGCAATGTGATGGAGTGTCTGAATGCCTGTATGTATGCATGTATGTATGTATCCATCCATCCATTCATCTATCTGTCTATCTGTCTGTTAATCTGTGTATCTATTCATCTATCTATTAATCTATCTATTAATCTCTCTATCTGTCTTTTTTTTTATGTTCGACTCTGGGCATAGGCTTCACAGCCTGCTCCCAAGGCCCAGTATTCTTCCTACATATCGTACACCTCTACATGTCACCACTTCGGCGCTAACACCCACCGTCCATATTGAATACATGCTAGGGCTGTCTCATACAGGACTGGTGTATTTGTATTAGCGGGGGTACTTTTACGACATGTCGGCGGGTCTTCTGGTAGATCGGTAAAGTCTGCTATCTATGTCTATCTGCCTGCCTGTATATAGCCTAACGTTTTAATCTCGGAGGAGGTGGCCACAAACCGCCTCCATGTCACCTTGTCCTCAGCATCCGGCTGCCCTACCTCATCTCACACCACCCTCATTCATATAGACGTACAGTACCTCTCCACCTCACCCCTCTACCTCATCCTCGGCCTTTCCCTCTCCCCTCTCTCCCTTCCCCTAACTCACACGCAAGCTCGTAATCGATCACTCATTCTCCGTGCTCTCTAGGTAACCAAACCATCTCTTCTACGTCCCCGAACACTTTCTGTCACATCTGCATCAACACCACAAAGCTTCATCACTTTTTCAAAATTATACAGACGACTTGGCACAGCTGAGAGAACTTGTAGCTATCAAAAAACTAAAGAACAAAATCCTCACTTACCTTTGTTTATCTCAGCAAGATGGGGATGCTGCTTACGCAGTATCTTACTGCTGACAAAATATACACACAGCTCCAGCGTCCTCCCCCTCTCGCGGTTAGAGGGTGACTGACGGGATTCGAGGCTTCTATGGTTCACTGAGCTCTATTTCGAGACAGAGGACTCGTTTTTATCATGCTGATTAGTGTTTATCTTTTCTTTCATTTTGACTATACTGTTTTTTTACCTTAACTTGGCCTAAAATTGACATGTCTGCATTCAACATATTGATTTATAATATAGAATATCAAGAATTTATTGTCAGTCGTCAACCACTCATTCCCCACTCACTCACCCACGCATTCACTAACTCCCCATTCACTTAATCTGTCACTCACTACACACTAACTCACCCATTCAATCATTCATTTACTCACTTACTCTATCCCCATTCACACACTCACTCATTTTCATTCATTCACTCTCTCACTCACTCACTCACTCTCATTCACTCACTCGGTCAGTCACTCATTCACTCATTTTCACTCACTCAAGCTCTCATGTACCCTGCAATACAGTCAATACGTAAAACTTGTCATAGTCCTTTCGCTTTAACTTGTCCTAAAATTGGCTTCTCTCCCTCCTAAAAGTAGAGCAGTAACAATGGCCTAGAATATGATGCTAGTCACGAAATGCTATTGAAGGGATATAGAGTAGTCTTCCTTTTTAATCTGTTTATCATTGAGCTACGGGAATTGAGTTACAAAAAGACGAAAATCCGGTTCAAGCTAAGGCGAGAAAGAGTAGGATCATGCTAACCTCATCTTCATCATGCTTTATCTCCTCGACATTAAATATTCATCTTGTCTACATTTCTTAAGATACTAATTTCCATCCCCACTTGATTATTTAACTCAAACCCTTTTACTCTAGTGCCATATATTTCCGTCATTCTTCCTGTTATCAGACGGTTTTACTCAGCTTAAAATATCCCTCCCCCCCCTTTGAACTGAAACGGTTAATGAAGGCTGTATGCAACCTATGCAGTTTCGGAAAATCTATCAAGAAAAAATCTCAAGATAAAAAAAATCAAGATGAAAAATCTGTCTCAAGATGGAAAACATATAGAAATATATAAAGAAAACGTCATCGCGTTAAGAGCGTTGTTTTACATCAATATATTTTCTACTAAATATCGTTGCAGAGTTCAGTGGTCAAAATATGCAAGTGACGGACTAAGAACCACAATTTACTTTTTATTTATAGTTGTTGCACCAAATTTCCCAGACTTTTTTTTTTTTTTTTTCAGGTCATTAATGTATTTTCTAATAACAAAATTGCTAGATCCAGGCAGTTATATTCCAGTTCGGAATACTCTCTCGTACAGGAAAGGTTAATAAAAAAAAAATTAATATGTTCAGTACAAAACGTCTCAATAAAGTTGACTGAAATCTCTTGAAATAAGCAAAAATAAAATAGAAATAAGAAATACAGCACGTCACTGGAGTGAAACGCTTACTAAAACCGACAATTTTTATTCCACAACGCCTATGGTGAGAGAAAATAAGTTATCACTTATACTATACTCTTTTGACTCTAATTTGGCCTAAAATTGCCATCTCTATCTTTGTTGCTGATTTTAACATGAAATTAACACGAACATGATGCTAGTCAAGAAGATGTGTGATAGAAAGGATGTAGAGCCTTAACACTGTCTCTTTTTGCCAATGACCTACATGAATTAAGCTCCAAAACGACGAAACTCTGTGCCAAATTAGAACAAAAACAGAATAAACTGATTCTTTGTTGGATAGTAATGTCACTGATACGTAATTTTCATGCCTATCAGTATTATAGAGGGTACTGAAACTAGGTAACTATTTATTCATCGACAATATCAGGTTATCAAAGAATATTCAAGCATAGTTGTAATAACATCATCATTATCATCATCATCATCATCACCACAGTCATCATTATCATATATTACCATGATCATCACCGTCAACATCACCAGTACTACTACCACTACTACTACTATTATTATTACTAATACTACTACTATTACTACTACCACCACCGAATTATGAGCATGCACCATATCAATAGTCTTAATTACTGTAGTTGAGATATCGTATCAAACAAGCTCATTTTGGCAACAATGTTCTATTTGCTTCTTCATATATATATATATATATATATATATATATATATATATATATATATATATATATATATATATATATGTATATATATATATGAAGAAGCAAATAGAACATTTTTTTATGCCCGACACCCTGTATATATATATATATATATATATATATATATATATATATATATATATATATATATATATATATATATATATTGTTACGAAACAGAGAAAGATAATGTACACTTTAAGTGAGAATACGAAGAGTCACTACTGTCCCGTAAAGTTCCAGGTTCAAAACAAAAGAGTTAGGTAAAATTACAAGTTAAAGTTTAATGCTTGAATTAACAACAAAACATTCAGGACTCATAAGGACAATGCAATGGCAAATAAACAGGTTAAATATATGGTTAACTGCAATAGCCTCTATTAACACGAAATTAGCATGAGTAAATTTATCTAAGTCAGCCCTGATAAAATGAGATACCAGATAATACTCAGTGAATGTCAGATAAATAATTACAGATACAAACTATTATCAAAAAAGACTGACATAAAGATCCATACATGAATTACAAAAACTTCACTAGGCCTACAAATTAAACTTATGCTATACAGTACAAGAAAAAAATACAACAACAGTTATACTCAAATTACACACAGCTGCTAGATGTTTGGAGATTTCTTGAGCACTCACAATAATAATAATAACTGTACAGGGGAGGACAGAGATGTGAACAAAATGAGGAGCAGATCTAAGTGGCCATGATGCAGAGACTGAGCTCATTATATAGGGGCCAGGAGAGCTTGATACAACTTGTAATAAGGACGCGCAAATGAAGCCATGGGGACAAAGAGATGACAATCCCGCAAAGTATAACAGAGATGTCGACTTACTCTACTATAACGGTAGAAGGGGGGAACTGAGGCAGAACACGCTCGTGATCAAACATGCAGCATACTGTGCGTTAAAATTACACAAAGGATGATGAAATCATAGGCTATGTAACAATATATATATATATATATATATATATATATATATATATATATATATATATATATATATATATATATATATATACTGTATATATCTTTGTTGCTGATTTTAACATGAAATTAACACGAACATGATGCTAGTCAAGAAGAAGTGTGATAGAAAGGATGTAGAGCCTTAACATTGTCTCTTTTTGCCAATGACCTACATGAATTAAGCTCCAAAACGACGAAAAAAATTGGAAAGCCCTGTGCAGTATGTTAAACCAGAAAGGATCCACTGCTGTTTATCTAGGGTGTGAGCATCTGAAGAATGAATCGCTACAGAGCAAGCATTACGGGATCTCCATGTGTCCGAAATCTCACTGTGTGACGGCTGGGACTGGCCTAGCTGCTGCCCAGGTTATGACGAGGAGGGACAAGAGGTCCGAGAGGAGGGAGGAGAGGTTGGAGAGGAGGGACCAGGAGAGGGTGTGGAGAGAGTCTGTCTTGGCCAATACCACACCAGGGGCCACACCAGCCACACTTAGGACGCGTTTCACCACCTAGAATTACAGTGAAAAGCATCGTCATTGTCATCGTAATAATACATACGCAAAATAAGTCGCTAAAGAAGAGGTGTTGCGAAACTTTCCATACCACTTATTCTATCCTGCCAGTTTTTCTTGATATATTAGTGGTACGGCTGACTTGTGAATGCTAAAGTGTAATATGCAGAATAAACAGCTAAAGAAGAGGTGTTAACGAAGAATCCTAGGACTGACGTTTGAATGCTGAGGTGTAATATACAAAATGAATCGCTATGGAAGAGGTGTTACGAATCCATAATTTCCACTTGCCCTATCCTGCCAGTGAGAAGGCAAGACAGTGTTTAGGTCATCAGGTTTCTTGCGTAGGAGGAAGGAGCGAGAACTTATCGAGTCTCGCATCTGCAATAGCAAATCAATCAATCAATCAATCAATCAGTCAATTAATCAATCAGTAAGTTAATGAATCAATCCAAGAGCAAAGGATATCAAAATAAATTCAAGTTACAGTGAAAATGCTATTGAAACCACCACTCAGACTAGAGAGTAAGGTGAAGAGAGTGAAAAGTGTAAAGAGTATAAAGACAAGACAGTAAAGAGTAGAGAGTAAGAGTGAAAGATAAGTAAAGTGAAGAGATTAAAGAGAAGTGAAGAGCGTAAAGAGACAGAGAACAGCGGATGTCAATATAAAGCCAAGTTACAGCAAACATTCTAGAGAAAGCACCCACCTCACCATGGTTACAGAGATCCCGGTCGACTATAGCTTCTGCATCTGCGTTGCGTTTGGTCGGGTAGGCTGGTAGAACGGTCGAGCGGTCGTCATCACATTGGTCTAGTAATTCGCCCAGTACAACACAGTCTTCCATTCCCTGTTAACATGGATACAGATTAACTCTCATGACTGGGAGAACTCTAATGATGTACAGTGGGGCACCAATTTTCGCGCCTAATTGGGTCCAAAAATAATGCGCGAAAGTGGAATTAGCGAAAATTGGGGCATTGTCTTTATGGCAAAAAGGCTAATTGGTTCCCGGTTATCCTAAAGTAACATCAGATTTTCATTTTCACTTGCAATACAGTACATCAAATCACTATTGTACATTGCATTGTGAGATACAAACAATAAAAACTGTACAGTACACATTATATGAGGAGAAACATACCACAGAGACCAGGTTGAGGTGTTTAATGGATGTTGGGGGTAAGTATCCGAGGCGCGTGGCGTGCTTATTTAGCCATGCCAGACGTATTGGCGCCACCTCTTGCTGCCTCTCTACCACTCTCTCTCTCTCTCTGCCTCCTCAGATGCAACTTGATGCAACACTTCCACTCTGTGCCGAGTTTCCCCCACACCACCAGGCCCTTTCCCCACACTACCAGGTATAGTAGAGGCCATTGAACCGTGAGAATCCAACACAATGGAGCTAGCACGCTCGTACACAATGGCGGGAATGGGTGGACAGAGTGTTGACATGACGTCATTCAAGATGGCGGTGGGTTGCGGGCGGGCGGTGCAGGAAATTCAAAGTTCAAAATATTGTCCCAAACCCAAAATTTGTGCGCGAAAATCGATTTTTTTCAAGCGAAAGTGGAAGTTAGGGAATATTTGGTGCATGACGCGAAAGTGGATTCCGCGAATCCTGCTGTAGCGAAAGTTGGTGCACTACTGTATTCTATTAGTCTGGGTGAGCTATTGGAGCCACAGGAATTAAGGGGTTATAATCCAGTAATACATCAATACTGCTTTTTTTCTAACATGGCTCTGATTTTCGTCTTTCTGCAAGTTATCTCATGTAGGTCAGTGGTAGGAAATGACGATGTTGCTGCCTGGTATAAGGAAGACAATATTTTGTTGAGCTGTGCGAAGGAACAGCTAAAGTAGTAGTTTTACGAAGCTTTCAAGGCCAGCGTATATGCGGCTCTTAGTTATGAAATAGGCATGACTTTCCTTACTACTCAGATAGTCCTTCCAGCATGCCTGCACTTTGTTATCAGTTGGCATTATTTACTGGATTTAGAGATCTTGGGTTAGAAAATAAGTGCTGTAATATGAAGAAAACTCGCACTTCTTCCAGGCCCATTCACTTATCAAAGTGGTCTACCTTATTAATCTTTTTCACCTGATATTTTTTCCTTGATTGGTAGTAAGATCGAAAGGAAACAAGAAGTCACAGCAAAAAGAATTAAGGTTTTGTGATAACATTTCAGAGTATTGTAATACAGACAGTGAAATAAACGACAACTGGGGGGGGGGGGATACTCTTCTGCTATACTTATCATATACTTGAAACTTAAGATATTGTGATTAGGATGACTAATATTAATCTCTGTAATACGGAGACATCTTTCTTTAGTCATACCATCTCCAGACAAATTGGTCAGACGACGAGGGCACCCAAACAATGAAGTGGTTAATGAGGGCTACAGTATGTTTAACTCCTGCAGTTCTTGAAGTCTCCTCTGTAGAAAGTTCAAGAAGAAAAAGAAAATTTAATCAAGAAATATGGACAAACGTACCTGTTTATGTATCAGAGTAAACTATATGATAAGCCTCTTCTGATAAATACATTCGGTGAAAAACTACTTCTGCATAACTAAAAAATCTGACTGTATAAACATTATTGCATCAGGAATTAGATAAACGGCAAAGTTATATAATACTTTATTAGACAGCTTCTGAAAATAAGAATTGTAACACTAATTCCTAACGCCTCAAGTTTCCAAATAAAATATTAAAATATATTTAAAAGTTTATAAGTAAAAGCTGTAACATTCATTATCGCCTATGCATTAAAATTAGTTATACCTTAAATCTATTAATCCCCCCACTATGATGATGTCTTCTGATATTTTCCTGTTGATACTTCCAAGCGACTTCAATGGCAGCACAGGACTTCTCACATACAAAGCATAAATGAAGTCTATATAAAACACTTTCCATTTAAACTCTCTCTCTCTAAGGCATAATATTCTAGAAACAGCAAATATGTATTATACAAGACCACCAGATTCTAAGGGTTAAACCAACGTTCTCAAATAATAGATTTGTGACAGAACAAATATATAATTTTTCTAACTATTCCTACTGTTCCTACCGCTTTTTGTTCCGGACAATTGCGATTCCTCTATATATGTTTTTATTTTTGGAACTTGCCGTTCTTCTATTACTGCAATTTTCTCCACCTTGTGGATATGATTTTCCGAGTCTCCCCCTGTATGCAGTTTTACCCTTCAGTGCAATAATATTTTTATAGTTCATTCCATCTACCTCTAGAATACTTTATTCAGGTTAAGTAGAATCTCTCCTAGTCAGTGGGTTAATGAAGATCTCCTTCCCACTCTCCTCAGCCAAAATTTTATCCACCCATGGGGGATAGTTTGAAAATAGGAACATTGAAGTATAAATAACATTCATGGATTAAATTATGGAAATGTACTGCTCTCCCATCAATGTTCTTTACACTGTTCTTCCTGTCCTGCGCAGCTTTTGCTCTACTGATCTTCCCGTTGAAGCTTCTATGGCTGCATGTTTTTGTTTGTAGTCGGGAGTGCTCTGAGTGGAGGTTTTTCCACCTTGCTGTTTTGTTAACACTTATGTCTTCCTCGTCCTTGCTCTGCTACTTTTATTTTATTTTGTTTTATTTTCTTTCTTTCTTTCTTTCTTTATTTATTTGCTCTTGCAGAGCTTTACTTTACACTTTATGCTCCCTGTCCTGTGCTACTTCTACTATTCTTCCCACTTTCAGAGCTGTACTTCACACTTTTCTCCCTGCCATGTGCTGCTATTCCACATTTCTCCTCATTCTCGTTCATGTGTCTGCGGCAGCTGAAGTTCTTGCTGGTAATTTGGAGATACCTTTGGGGTTTCTTTTGTCCTCCCTTTTGTTCTACTCTGTCACCTGTTTTCGTTCCAGTGACTGTAGATGCTGGTTTTCTTACTGGGGATTGGTAGACTTGTTAGTGGTTCCTCTTGTCCCCTCTTTTGTCCTATTGTTCTTCCCTTTCCCTTCCTCAAGCCGTAGCTGTTCAAGTTCTTCCTGGTAGAACGAAGTGTTTTAAGTGGGTGCCTGTTCTGCCTGCTCTGTTCTATATTCTATACACCAGTGATCTCCCTGCCTTGTTGCGATGTCTTCTTACAAGTATTCTTCCACTTCTCGTGCCTGTAACTGAAGTTGCTCAAGTTCGTGTTGCTCGTGTGGAGTGTCTGGAGCGGTGCCTGACTGTTGTCTAACCCTCCTTCTGTTCCTCACCCTCCTGGCCAGCCACTCGTCGACCGGAGGGATGAGGCCAGGCAGCCATCTGTGCAGGTACCACCATCCGAGGAAGAGCAGTCTCTCGCTCACACCTGTTTGGAGAGAAATAGATTACAATAAAACAACTAAGATTAAAATAAGATAAATTAGAACAAATCTGCTTAGCAAAGCAAATAAATCTCCAGTTCAAAAACTCATCCCCTCAAAAGCTGAACAATACTGCTCGGCGAAAGCATGAATTGAATTATGCCATCTTAGTTAAGACATTAAGGACTACACTGTACACCAGACCACACACTTAGAATATACTGATCCTTCCATTCTTGACATTTTCTTTTTATTATTTCTATCTTCATACACTTTTATTCAAAGGTGGTAGGTGGGGGTGCCCGTCATCCACTCACTTGATGTAATGCTGCCTACTTCTTCCTTCATCTATATGATTCTTTTTCTGTACCTATCCTCCTCTCTTCCTATATCTCCCATCCTTCATGTCACTACTACTCTTCCTTCCACTATAGGTGGCTCTATACTGAGTGACAAGGCAAATGTATTACTATGTATTACGTTTAATGTGTCTGTATACAGAGGGCGTTGGGAGTGAGGGCCGTTATGTGCTTGATTAGGTGTGCAGGGAGGTGGGGGGGTATGTGCTTGGTCAGGTGGAGGGTTACAACAGAGTAGCGTTGCCTATGTTTCTTGTTGCTGCTATCAGACTATTTTATTCAGCTTAAGAGGCCTTGTTGTGTAAGGGATTAATCAAAATTGAATCTGCTCCTTCCAGTTCAAGTCTTTCCCAAGCTGAATATAATCATCTGAAGATGTCAGGAATAAAAAGAAATAATCGTTTTGGGATGAACCTGACTCAGCCTAACCTAACACAACTTCGTCATCTTCAGTCATGGTTATATTGTCTTATTCAGAATTCAGTAAGAATTAATGTCAACTGCACTTACACTACCTGAAAGTTGAAGATAATGATTTTCTGGCTACAATAACAGCAATAGAAGAGTTAAGCTAAAGAGATTCTAGCTTTATATCTGATTCATAAAAAGAATAAGGAGGACTGTATATAATAGTTTAAAGGCAAAAATATTGTGGGAAAAAAAAAAGTAAATAAAATTATGCACGTAGCAACAGACTGAACCAAAGAAACAGAAGACCAATGAAAAAACGACGAATTAAACAATTAACCAACAAGAACAATAAAAACCAAGTAGCACTGAGGGTAACACTCCCACCCTACAGTTGGCCTGATGATAAAGTATTTGACTCTGCCTTTTGACCATGGCCGTAGACGGATTTTTGGAATTCAATTCCTTCATCATTACCAGACCTTCAACCTTTCCATCATGACTGGTCCAAATTGAATCTAACTGTTCGAGTTGTCTTCCCTAGCTCCCTCGACCTTTGACCAATTGTTCTCGAAGTAGCATCTCTTCATTCTTGGCTGACACTCAGTTCTTCCAAGTCTGGACCATATTGAATCAAAACTGCTCGAGTTTCTGAGTCCAACCTTTGACCTTGACCTCTGACTGATTGTTCTCAAAATCGAATATTCTTGACTTTATCATTCCATTAAGTTTGGCCAAAACTGGATGAAAGTTTCTCAAGCTGAACTTGTCGTATAAACCTAGCTTTTGACCTATTCTCAAAAACAAAATGTTAGCTCCTGGAAAGACCCTCGAAACTTCCATCATGCTTTGTCCAAATCTGATTAAAAGTTACATAGTTCACACAAACAGAACGACATACGCCAGGCAAAGCGTAATACATAGTACAGTGCGTGCAGCTGTTAAAATTTAACAAGAGAAAGAACACCTTTCATAGCGGCACCCATCCCTGCAATATTGTAAGGGAAAGAAAAAATTATTTATCGGAGCGGTGGAGAGGCAAACCCAGCGAATCCCATCTTCTATATACTCTTGTCTTGGTGAAGTTCTACTGAGCAAAATGTGGTGTATCTACATAAAAACTATGGCTTTGTTTCCCCTGGGGGCATTCCCCTTCTGTGAAGGGTGGCCATCAATGGTCTTACTCTGCCAAAAATGTGGCAGAAGTGAACGGCTACCAATATGCAAAATTTGGATTTTCTTGGTTAAAAAGCATGACCGTACATAGAATTATACCAAGATCCACGGGCGCCTTTTCACCCCAATCCGGGAATGACCACTGGGGTCTCAGCCTACCTAAAGTGTAGCCCCAGCGAAGATCTACCATTGCGCATAATTTCATATCCACGGGTTAAAAATTATGGCACTCCCTCCTGGGGCCCTTCTCTACCTTTGGAGAATGGTAATCGTGGGCCCCAGCCCGCTAAAGCGTTACAGGAGTAAACTCCTACCGATATGCAAAATTGCATATTCCGACGTTAAAAAATACAGCCATGCATAAGGCCTTCACAGAGGCCCTTCCCTTCCCCTGTCAGTTGCGACACCTGATTGTTCCACCCTTATCAAAACATGGCCAAGGGTGAAACTCTATTAAAATGCAAAATTTCAGGTCCTTTATTTAAAGACTTTGGCCATGCATAACAACTTTTGGCTGACACCAATAGGGGCCTCCGCGGTGGGGGGGGGGGTCAGCTCTCGCGGGTCACACCATATTTATAACCTGACGCAAGTGAAACTCCATAAATTAGGCAAAAATTCGTGTTCCTAGGTAAATAATTGGCCATTACGTAACCGTTTAGGTGGGACACCTAGGGGTCACCTCCTCTATGAGGGGGGGGGAGGCCTTCGGGAACCCACCTGCCTTAAACCGTGCTCGTGGGGGAGGTCTACCACTGTGCACGATTTCATTTTCCTAACACTCCTTCTATAAAGACTGGACCCCTTTCTTCAAGAAAGTACGGTAACTCAGTGGGTGAGGGAGTGACACAGTTGGGGACAATTACTATATTTGGCTGCCCCTGTGGGCGTGGCAATAACACCCAGCTTTCTTATAGCAGGCTTCTTACGAAACAGGTCAACACAATAATTAAAAGAGCTGCCAAGCTGTTTATTGCTGGACCCTTGAGGACTCTTAGTATAAAATGGAACAAAAGAGCCTAAGATACGTTAAAGAGTCTGTTCTTTAAGTGACTTCGTATTCATAAACACATTTTAAGGTATTTATAAAATTTTGAATTTAAATATCTTGGTAAATATGACTCATATCGCACAGAAATAACACCTAGCATCCAGTTAGACTCGGGAAAGATTGCATCAGCCACCCCTGGGGCCTTCAGTTTGATCTCGTTCTTGCCTGGCTATTGGTTGGCCCCTTCCGCTAGCAGAATCAGGATATTAGGATTTCGTCTAACCAGGGTAGGAATTTATCACTGGGCTGAATTCTGAATGTCCTAGCAAGAGTCGTACCACGTCTCTCATTGCATTTTAATTTATGAATTACATCTCATCATTCTCTTATAATCTAATAAAATCTTTATTTCGCATCGATAACATACAAGCAGATACTTTGGTATTATAAACAAACTAAGAGATGTTATGAATCTCCAAATCATTTTAGAAAACGCCCCATGTTCTGACGCAAATTGTCAGATCGTGTGGGTCTGCCAGAGTGTAACAAAAAAAAAAAAAAAAAAAAATGGTCCACGTTCTGGACACTTTTTTCTTAAATGGAAGATATGATTAAAGTCACAGTGAGAAAAGAAATGCCTGGAACGTATTCCTGTGAAAAGTGGTGGTGTTCTTCCACTTTTCATTCTAGCTTTCATGATCGGACAATTTGTGTCAATATACAAGGTTCGCCTACTCTGTGACAAAGCCTTTTCTCATCATCAATATTCGTCTTCTCCACCTCAAAAGAATATAAAATACAGACAGGAACACGGTGAAATAAAGACAGGAACACTGGTTGGTTGGTTAGGTTTGTCACGGGTGATAGTTACATGGGTAAACTTCTTAATGTTGGATGAATTACACCCATACGTGTAACAGTTCTTCATTCAGAAAACAAAATTGCTGAATTAGAAATATTTCCATATGCCGGTTAAAGTTATCTTCTTGAAGAATATGGTAAAGGAAGAAAACTATTACTCATCAACAACGTCCCTTCACGTCATGCTGAATTAAAAAAAAAAAAAAAAATGGAACCCGATGCACTATGAAAGCAATGTGTATAAACAGGAAGAACTAGCTGGTTGGGTGAATGGGGCATGGATTGGAGTCACAGGGGACAACTTAATATTACTCACCAGCAATGTTTCTCCATCGCATGATGATGTAAAGGACGAACAGGAACCCGATGTATCCTGCGAGAGGAAGATGCAAGACGGTCCATTGGTGGGCTGGGTTGGTTTCTTGGGTGGTTGTGGGAGTCACCGAGGAGGTTAACTGATTTGGCCTCCAACTGCTGCTGCTGCTGGTGCTCCCCTTCCCTCTCCCATGCCCGTTATGTACACCCTCATGTTGTTTTCCTTCCATAACTTTATCTGCTGTGAAAAAGGCTTAAATTAATGCCGATCGACTACACAAGTCATTAACTCCTCTGTCCAGTGACGTATTAAATGATTCTTGATATCTTCAGACGATTTTCTTCTACTGATAAAGGTTTCTTGTAACGATGGTCCTAACTTCTCTTGCTCCAAGTCTTTCAGATGAATAGGCCATACATTTCTGGGAATATTTTTCCTTTCGGATAAGTACGAGTTTGGTGATTAAATAAGTTTTTTTCTTTATTGTGAATCATTTGATTTGACCCTCGTATCGTGTGTTATAATTCAGGTGAAAAAAAAAGAAAAAGAAAAAGAATATTTTTCTTTTATCCAAACCTAAACCCATCTTCTTTAACCGAGGATTTCATCCCCAGACCCTCCAAACGAATTTAGCCTCACCTGAACAGCCCAGGCGCACCTAAAAGAAAAGGAGACTACTAAATCAGTGGTTTAGAGCATTAATTTAACCTTAAAGAAGCAAGCTATATCGCATCAAACTTGAGGCGGGTTTCGCGACGTTGGAAATTAACATATTTTTTGCCAGTTCGGACCACGGGTATTGCCTATGGGGCTGATGACATTTTCGGGAGCACCGAAACTCAGTGCGAAATTAAATCGATTGAGATTAGGCAAGATTAGTCAGTGTTGCTCCAGATGTATTTTGATATCTTCTTGGTAATGATTTCTACATACTGTAAATACACCAGCGTCTCGGCTTCTCAGATGAATGTAGCCGCTTGTGGTGACGTAAACAATACAGTGGACACTAGCCTAAAGTAAGTGATATGGATGGACGAGTTAACACTGCGTGATAACATGAAGTGGAACATATGAATACACGATCAGCTAATTTGTTGTTCCGGCAACACTCTTCATATTCATTATTATCTTCAAAATGGGCCAAAATTTGTTTTTACGTACAATTCTCGCCAAAACCCGCCTCTAACATAATCTCGTGTAGCTTAACTTACACATCTCGTATCACCAATTTCGGAGGAAATATTATGAGAAAAGTTGCTGCTACTGACAAGAAGACCACACAGAAGAGACACAAGACGGAGTACTCTGTGTTTGTCCGTTAAAAAAAAAAAAATGATAGCAAGATTTAGAAACTAAAATTATAGGATGAAAGAGATTAATGCAGACTCTCAGTTTTTGATAAGTCGTAGTCTTCTCCACACTGCCATACGCAACCGTTGAATTTAATTTCCAGGTTTCTATGTAAGTTTTAAGTACTAATAAGCAGAGGAAAAGAAGATCCAACCGTAAGGCCGTATGGTTGGTCCAGAGATCGAACTGGGGACTTTTCGGTTGATGGAGTATACTTCTGTTGAATGTCATCTCGGTTCACTTGTGCAATCCGTCCATTGAGTATTTACCTTAATTAAGAAAAGAATAAATGATAACCTGCCCAAATTTATAAAATTTCAAAGTTCAAGTTACACAAATAAGTTCACATTCATATTCCACATTTCACCAACTCCATTCTGCATTTTGAAGCATGCTTAATAGTTTATGGTAATTTTATCTTTTCAGCCCATACAGCTTGGCGATGTTTTTTTCTGTTTAAGTTTAGTTTGATTTTAATTCCTATTTCCGTCGGAAATTACCAGCTTTTGCGATATGCCACCCACCCTGATTCCTAGATATAAAGTAGTACCATTGGGATCGGGGTTTTAGGTAGGGGAAAACAGGACAAATGTTCTCATTTCCCACCTATACTCAGCTAGAAATCCCTCGAATCACGTAAAAACCAAAGGAAATCCATACATTTTCAGGTAATCCTTACGGAGACATGGGACCACCACATTATTTAGCCAGGTAGATGAAGTCGATGGTCATTATTTTCGTACGAAATGTATGTTTGTGTCTGTGTGGAAAACTCAAATCTCATAAACTACTAATTGTAGAAGGAAAAGTATTTAATAACAGTTGTTTAGAGTCACAGGTAGAAGAAGTCCTTGGCCATTGTTTTTGTACGAAATGTATGCGTGTGTGTCAGTGTCGAATAATCATATCTCAGAAAGTATTGATTGTAGAAGGAAAAGTTACCAGTAAAAGATGTTTAGAGTCAGCTTGAGCTCACATGTCACTCAACCAGCACTGGGAGTCATCCAGGATGGCTACATAAAGATCAAGTTTTCATCTAACGATATTATTAGTCTACCTGGCTCACAGATGACGGGTAGTCTTGTTCAGTCTTATTTCTCTTTGCTTTAGGTCTTCATGGGATTCTTTGTATTATCTTATTCAAATTTTGATGTCTTATTTTTTTAAGTGGTAAAAAGCTTTTAAAAAGCTGTGCTTGTTTATAATCCCAAGAGACGCCGAAGACAGAGGGACGCCATCTTGAGGTGAGCAAAGACTAATGGCCACCACCTTAGTACGCCATTTCTTAACGAATTACCCTTATCAGTGCCTGTTTATCCAAACCTAACCTAAATTTTCGTAACTTAACGCAACCTTATTTATCCTAACCAAACAACGTATTTTATGGGAACTTAAACATATCCTAGCCTAACCTAAAATATCCCTTATGTTATCATATTTTCTTTCTTTACTGATTTGATCCTCTTTATACTCGAAAGCGCACTTCTGTACACCTTAAAGTCACAATGAACTCTAAAGTAGGTAAAAAATGTTAATTTTTAAGAGGTGGTGCTATGTATCCTTACGGAGCACCCATTTCCAATCTATTTTTTTTTTTTTCTTTTTAGGTGGAAATACGAAAAACGAGCGCACAACAACCAGTCGTTTTAGGTATTAACCAATCTTGACCTCATTTTGCCTAACATGGAGGTGAGTAATTCAAGTCTAAACGGGATTTTTAAAGGTAGGAAAAAAAGGGAATAACGATCAGCTGTTTCAGGCATTAACCTACCTTGACCCACCTTTACATATACAGTATAGCTCTGAGGCGAGGCATTCGAACCAAACCAGATCCAATTCAAACCTTACCTTAGTCCTCAGAATCAATGCCAGCCTTGTTATTCTAAAACTTTACTGAAAAACGATCGCCGGAATGGTAAAGCACCTATTACAAGGGAAGACTGACTTGAAATTAAACAGGAACTTTGACAGCGACAACTCCGTCTTTGACAAGTTGTAGTAAATGATGTGCCAAATCCCTGACCGTCAACTGGTTATTTCTGAAGATGCCGCGTAGTGGCGTCACCGACAACACAGTCAACATGGAAGCGGGGAGTGTGATGGAGGACACTAATACAGAATGCATGTGTTATTTGTTAGCGCTATACCTCCGTTAGTACTACTGTCCGACGGAAGTGTCACTGAAGAGTGTTTATACAGAAAGATCTAACTATAGAACACCCCTCAAATAACCGAATCGAGAATGGGGTGAAAGGAGAATAATACCTTGTTCAAGGCTGACTACGTAACCACATGACTCAGTTTTATATTTCAAAATCTCAAAGCCAATCTGTTTAGCATTTTTCGTAGTCTTCACAGGTTTGGTAAAGAAACTAGGTAACATTACTACCCTTCTCGAGGTGGAATGGCCAGGTATTAACCAACCATAATTAAGAATATTCAGAGATTTTTACTAGTTTACACTTCTGATGGCACTGCAAACATATCCAATCCCTCGTTGGAAATTCGAACCTGTGCGTAAGTCACCCCATATAACAACCTTGAACTATCAGGCTACCAGGATAAAACACTGAAGGAAAATAAGGTGGGGGGTGAGGGGTCACTAAAAAGAAATTTCCTTGCTCGATAGTCACTTCACCTGTTTTAATTTTTAAGAAGCAGTTTTTACAGCCTTAGGCACCTTATAAATGACCTTTTAATGATGATTTTAATAGACCTCTAAATTTCATTTAATTTTTCACGTATTCAAATTCCATCATAGATGAAATTTAATAATAATAATACCAGTAAGACGCACGTTTTCTCGCATAATTATGAGCAAGTGAGATGATGTACTTTTTTTTTCTTTTTGCACTCTGATGGTACAATAATGGTTTTGTGAAACATTAAATACAGAACTGAACTGATCAACCTAGCATATATAGAGGAAAAAATATCACTGCTCTAGGTTTATTAGGTAAAAATTAATTAGCCACTGAAAACACGACTGCCGGGGCAGGCTGCTCACTATAACTTTCCACCCATACATCGACAGTAAACTTCGCTAGCCCGTAAAAAATTTGGTCTCCATTACGAAACAAGTCTTTTATATAATGAGTTGTATTTCAACAAATATCTTTTAAAGTTTTCTCCGATTCCCATGTTCTCATTAAATTCTACATGATACTTGTGGCACCACAGCACTTCCACAACCACGTAACAACATTACCTTGAACAATTGTACGGATTATAACAACACTGCAATATCCGCTGTATTCACACACACCACAAAGCCAGTCAGGAGACAGGACGTGTGTGCTGGGCATTCCCCAGGTCCTGTCCTCCCCACTTACTGTTTTTTAATCAGCCCATACCCCACTGACCGGGCTAATGTATGGCCCGGCCTACACTATATGTGCAGGGAATCTTTCAACGAACGAATGAACGAATTCTGTATTCTTCACCCTTGTAAAACCAGGAAGATACTGAGACATTCAAGTCAATATCAGTAACGGTGGAACACCTGCTAAAATATCCCGAATCTTTGGAAACTTGCTCGTGTATCACCCAAAGCTTTGAAACTTGTTCTAGGATCGTCAAGCGTTAAACATCTGCTCGAATATCACTCAGACACTTGCGTTCTGCCCGTAGAGGACCATTAATGGTATTTTCTTTTTTCTTGTTTCCCCCCTTTTTTTTTTTTTTTTTTTTTTATACCTGGCAGAGCCGATGGTGCATGGGTTAACAAATCCAGCTCGCAATTGGAAGAACTCGGGTTCGTCTAACTCCAGCCACAGTGATGGACTCAGTTTATTTCCGCTTGTCCCCGTTCACCTGACAGTATAATTGGAACCTGGATATAAACCGACTATTGCTGGTGGTGTTGTAGTTGAAAGTAAGGCTTTGGCTGAAAATTATTGCTTTTCCTGACCCTCCAGCATTCTATCTGTCTGTCTATCTATAGCCAGACACCTTAATCCCGTAGGGGGTGGCCACAAACAAATCGCTTCCATGTGGCCCTGTCCCTTGCCATTTCGTTCCCCTCCCCCAAATTACACCCCCCCCCCTTTCTCGCATACTTCTGTACCCCATCCCTGCATCTCATCCTCGGCAACCTCCCTCCTTCTCCCCCTCCTGCAGTCGATAGGTGTATTTCTTCTTTAACCCCTTCAGTACGATGATGTCTCTGGTGTTTCGTTCTTGGCGCTACCTGATGATATTATTCAGCTTATGAGAGAGATCCTTCCTAAATTGTAAAATCATTAGGGGTACCTACTATAAAAAACGAAATGTCATCGTAGTGAGCGAGTTAATGGGGACTGTCTCTATCCTGGACACTGGAGGGAGCAAGTATATATTGAAGGCGGTGTCATCGTGCTGAAGGGATTAAAGCGATATGCACCGCCACAGTAACTACACAATCGTGACAGGTAGATGTCTGGTGTTATAGTATTGACATGTAAACACTTTGGCTTTTATGACTCATTTTCAATTGCAAAAGAGAATATAAAAAATCGTATGACTTTCGCCAGAATGAGAATCTTAGAGCTGTCCTGTGTAAAAGAGGATTAACGGAATCATTATTAATACAAAAATTCCTATGACTATGGCACCAGTGTTCAGACTCAAGTTCCTGTGACTCACTGTTAGCTAAATAAAATCGTCTGGTAGCAGCAGAAATAGACCACTAAAGTTGTCCAGACCATGAGTAGGTTTACATATTGTGCTACAAGAGGAAAATTCCCTCAATGTTTAACTGTCAACTGGAAAAGGGTGTGCAGATAAAGTAAAAGTTCATCCCTTTCTCGGCCTGGTCCTGTCACAATACTGTATTATGGTAATCGCTTGATGGCAACCCCCATGCCTCCATGAAATTCACGGGTTTCAGAGTGACAGAGTGAGAGCTGCGTGGGTGTTGCCATCAAGTGATCACCATCATACTCGTACTGTCATGGGATCACGTTGAGAAGGTTAACTTTGCTTTGTCTGTGCTGAAGTTTTGGAAGACTAACATGCCTGGAAAACCTTGCTTTGAAATTTCATGGCTGTTATTTCTCTGTGACTCTATCAGTGGGTCCACTGCCGAACCAGACCCTCCCGGAAGGAGAGTGATGGCCATTCCCCATGCTGGTAAAGCACGAATGGAGAAGGAGTGTCCGTAGGAAGAGATGCACATGAAAACCTAAGTGTTGCCACTGTTGTGTTTGTGTGTATCAAAACTTGTGCATGTCAACGGTAGAATGACGGAATGCAAACATTTGCAATAAAGAAGAAAATATTACCAGCAACCACTTTAAATGTTCGGCACAAGGTGTGCTCCAACCCTTGATTCTGAGCTAACGCATCACCAAATGGATTTGTTAAGTACCGAGCCAAGGTAGTTCTCGAAAAGTTGTAATGCACTATAAAGAGAGAGAGAGAGAGAGAGAGAGAGAGTCACTGAATACTTCTTCGTGAAATACAGTAGTCCTAATGGTCATTGTTATGCAGCTTATTCTGGGTCCAACTCCTTGAACTCAGATACGGGCATGGACTTGGGTTCTTTTGTTCAGGACCGGGCTAAAGTATGCAAACGAGGGATAGGGCTCAAACACGGGCTAGTCATTTTTACACGTATATTACCTTACAAACAAATACAGTGGACTTTACACAATTAGCACATGAGGCAACACTATATATGGGCACAAGTATGGTGTATCTCACAACACTATGTATCAAAGGAAGACAAGTATTCCACAGAGTTATGACACTATAAATGATCACACGTATTGCACAGGGGTCGTGACATTACAACTGAGCACAAGCATTACACAGGGGTGTGGGGCACAACATTATGCATAGTATGTAACACACAGGGTCAATGATGCTATAAAGGGGTCACAAGTATTACAAAAGGGTCACGATAATATTGACAGGGTACAAATACTACACAGGGTATATACACACACACAGTCCCTGATGCTATAGGGGGTTCACAAGTATTGTACAGAGGCAGGACACTCTGGACGGGGAAAATGGAGTTCATTCAGGGTCTATAGCACTATGGCCGGGACAAAAATGTTGCGCAGAGTCAATAACACCACTGGTGGGGCGCTGAGGCGCACAGAGGCTATGTCGCAGGTAGGAACAGGTGGCGGCCAGGTGTGGGAGGAGTGCCGTCAGGGATGCATTCCCGATAGGGGCACCAGTCTTGGGCAGCGTACTCAAGAGTCTAGTGTAAGCTGGAGGGAGGTGTGGTGGGCGGCCCTTTCCTGGCAGAGGCCCTAGGAGTGCGGTGGCCCTAGGAGTGCGGTGGCCCTCGGGACTGGGGCCGAACAGGGCTAAGAGGCGCCCAGCACGATGCCTGCCCTTGGCCATGGTGGGAGTCCTGAAGGACGGTCCAGGCTGGTCCAGGCGTGGCGTCGGCTGCGGGGCGCCACTCGATGTCCGAGGGCTACAGTCTCACAGGGAGGGGAAGGCCATCAGGGGTTGTCTGTGGCCGCTTGCCCTTGGGGAGTCCGTCAGCTGCGGGGGCGTCGGGGGCTGGGCTGCAGGGACAGGACACCCAGGCTCACAATATGTCCATTCCAGACACTCTCCGACAGGAGTCCTGTTGGGGAGCAGTCTCCACCCTTTGTGTGGAGGGGGAGCAGGAGGGGCATCTCGCCCGGCCTCTGGAGGGGCGGGCTGAGCCAGAGACTGTGCCCTCATAGGGAGCCTCCGGAGTAGTGGAGCAGGGACAACCGGCGGTCTGTCCCTCAGCCTGGCAGGTCCGACAGACCCTACCGGAACTCAACTCCGGGGCAGAGGAAGGAGGTCTGGGGGACACTCCTTCCACCTGGCAGGTCCAGTGGACACTACCCAGGCTCCCTCCTGGGGTAGTGGACAAAGGAGGTCCGGCAGACTCTCCCTTGGTCTGACAGGTCCGATGGACACTGTCGGGGGACCACTCGTCCAGTGGACAGTAGGAGGAGAAAGTCTGACGGACTTTCTGGCTTCCACGGCAGGTCTGATGGACTCTACCGCCCTCCTGCTGCCAGGGGAAAAGTGCAGCTGGGGGATGACTGGTGGTCTCTCCCCTGGTGGCAGGTCCAATGGACTCTACCACAGGCCCGCCTCTCTCCTTGGGACTGCAGGTGAAAGTCGTCTGACTGACGATCTGAGACACTTGCTCCCGAAGGTGGGTGGCAGAAGAAGGAGATCAGGTGGACACTCTTTCTACAGTAGATCCAATGGACACTACTGTGCCGCTGCTCCCCAGGGGAAAAGTAGGGCTTCGAGGACTGGTGGCCTCTCTTCCTCCTTTGAAGGCGGGTCTGGTGGACTCTGCTACCGAGGGCCTACTTGAGACTATATTAGAACAAGTCCCACCCCGAGTCTGGTGAGTGTTGTTCTGGTCAGAGGGTAACACAAGCACTGCGTACCTCTCGTTGGGTCTGCTTGTGAGGGAAAAGGGTGCTTGTTGGCAAGGGACATGAGACCGTCTGGCCCGGGCCCTCTATGCGCCCTGCGTGCCTCCCCGTGGTTCCTCCATGGGGTGGGTGTTGCACCACCTCTTCCGTGGCTCCTCCATGGGGTGGGTATTTCAGTCATAGCTGATTTCATCACAACATAATGAATCGTTTGAATCCTGTGACGTCCTTTTGGTTTATGTTTGCTACCTCAGACAATTTTGATCATGTAGGAAGAAGCTTTTTGCAAAGAGGTTGGAAATGTCATTCAGTAACTATTTCACTACTACTGGTGCTTCCTAAGCTTAATAGAATTGTCTGTTGATAGTAAGAGTATAGTGAAAAATGTAATCGAAGTGAAGGGAATAAATACACATTTTTACATACAAACTAGTTTGCACGTCTGACTTGGTAATGTTCCCTGATGCATGGTTATCACCTGCCCAGTGAGGCAATAATAATGTAATCGCCTGTCTGTGTGTCTGGTTGTTACCAAGATATCTCAGAATCAAGAGGACCAATTGTATCCAAACTTTGTGTGCAGTGTCCAGGGATATATGAGGTGTTTGTTATAATTTTAGGAAACTACGATTATATTCCTCTGTTTGCCAGAGGTTTTTGCATAATAAAATGTTTTCTTACTTTTTTTTAATTTGTCATAATTCCCCATATTCTATCGTACCCTCAACAAGGAGAACGGCAGTTTAAAGGGTAACTATTAGAAATTCTTAAGACCTATTATATCAATGACCTTCACCAACATAATAGCCCTAAATTCAGACATCTGAATGCTACCGTGATATTTAACTTAGCAGGAGTAAACAGCAAAACCGGAAATTCTAAGACTTTCTTCGTTTTGGTGAAGCTGCAACCAGATTCCTCAGAGTGCCAGAGGATTACTAATCTAGTTTTTCAGCGAGGAATGGCGATACTCATTCGTGGGCGAATGTTTTGGCTTTTATTAGTTTGTGCTTCAAGGGCTTTTCCATAGTAACTGATTTATGCAACCCTAAACTGCAAAACGGAAGTAGTTATCGATAATTTGTATGCTCGTTGACGATTTCATCGTATTTTTGTTTTCCTGCACTGTTGATGAGAAAAAAAAATAATGTTAGAAATAGTTTCACTTTGTGTAATTAGTTCTGTAGAACTGTAATTGCGCCGGAAATAGGCGTGATCCTGGGTGTCAGTCTTATACAGGTTGAATAGGATGGGTTAGGTGAGAAGTTTTGGCCTGATAGTTATTAGAGGCTATCATGGTTAGGTTTAGTGAGAATATTAAGTGGTTAAAACTACGGGAGGCCGGGAAGCGAAGCCCCCAGTAAAGTTAAGTTAGGTTAAGTTAGGAGGTACTGATGCATCTAGTAGGCGAGATCGTATGTAAACATGCTGCCGTGAGCGTCTTAGGTTTACTGATAACAATCCAGTCACAGTTTCAGTGGCTCCATGCTTATTGTACCAATTTTTTCAGCGAGTGTTCCCCACGTCTAGTGTTCGAAACTCAAGTATGCTGGACATTTACAGTGGGTGCTGATAGCATATCCTTTTGCATGCTTGCCTGTGCTTGAAATCGAACGTAAAATGGACTGTTGGCTACATAACCACAATCACATTTCATCCAGACCAATAGAAACATTAATCATCATCAAGCTAAAAATCCAATGCTAGAGAAAGGCATCACCCAACTTCATTCAGTCCGACACAAGGCGACACAAGGCGAGTCTTCACGACATTGATTTTTCTTTTTTTTACTAATTTTGGTATCCATGTTGATTAGCGTGCATATTTACTATCGTGTTTTCGCGGGCACCGAAAGTCAATATGAAATTCAGTCTTAGAAAAGATTAGTCAGTTGCTCCCGAGGTATCTTAATCTTGACCTGATATTAAACTTCCCCATGCTGTAAACAAACACAGCATGTCGACTTCCTAGATCCTCCTGTTTGACGTAAACAGTTCAGTGGACACTAGCCTAATAAATCGTATGGATGGCAGAGTTCACACAGCGTGATATGATCCGAAATATGTGTGCACACAAGATCACCCGGTTTCCTTTTGTGGTTACACTCTTCATATTCAGTATTGTTGTCCCAACTGGTAAATATTGCTTTCGACTAGTTTCTCGCCAAACTCGCCCATACTGTTGGGAAGCTTATCCTTCTCTGTCGGTAAAATTTTAGTTGTTTCCTTATTTTGCATGCGTGCGTGCGTGATTTTTTCTTAACCAACAGGTTACATTTTGAGTTGTCTTTATTTAGTTGCTGCCTTGGATAGAGTTTCAGATATTTTTCTTTAACAATAAGATGTCATCGGGAGATATACATTTTTTTTATCCTTCATACAAGCACAAAATCGCTACGACAGGAAATTAGCCAGTTTTAAGGCTTAATCACACTACTCATCATGGCAACCTCATCATGTCACGTCATCTTTCCATCACTATCTCTTCCATGCAGTCGAATGTACCTGTTTACACCAAACGGCTCATCATCACCACGTACTCGGCACGTATCGGTTCCGTCCTGTCACGGTTTCTCGGGAAGAATATTTTGACGTGATGAAACGATGCCGAGCCGAACTGTTGCGGAGATTGTGTGAATGACGTCCCGGCGCAGTTGCTGGTTGGCCACTGACTGTATACAGTGGAAAGTAGATAGCCTGCTACTATAAGTATTTTCTTCTTGAGAATATCCCTATCTCTTGCAGCAAATAGCTATTTCGACATTCTGAAATGCTGAAAAAATCTAACTTCATCTTCCAACTCCTTGTAATGTGTCCAATGTTCATCTTCAACTTTTCTTTTCCTCAAGGTTTTATGTATCCATAACCGCTTCACTTTAAGGTTCAACACCTTTTCATTAAATAACAGGAGTGTAATTAATTAGTTTCTTTAACCATAATCTATGAGGCGCCATGCCTACTCGGAGGTTGAGCGTGAACTGGGCGGCCTAGTGACGTGACTGATAGAGTGAATACACGGTACGGTTGACGGAACATTGACTTGACGTGATGGAACGGTGACCTGATGAACAAGGTGAAACAGTCTTTATTCGTGACTCTGTTCCTGTCCTAGGAAAGACTATAAATCTCCACATTTAGGGATTTTATTTTTATTTCCTTCATGTGGTTACCTCTAGCTCCCAATAACCAATTCACATATGTCTCCAAAGTCCTCTTTGATCACTAAGTTCATGTGGGTCGTCGTTCCCTGTCAGATTTCCGACTCTTAATTAGAGCTGACAGGCAAAGACTGATATCTTTGCTTAAAACATGTGCAGTATAATCTTGTTAATCATAGCCTTCATTCCCATTCGTAGTCAAATTTTAAAACTTTTAGAAAGTCATTTTCTTACACCCACGAGGGTGTGGTGGGGGAAGGCAAACCCAGTGTGTCCTTATGTCCCGCATTCACTGAAAAGTCGCTCCAGTTTTTAAGAATTAGGTCTTTTTTTTTTTTTTGGTGGGGGGGGGGAGGGGGCCTTGAGAGGTCGGGGGATATTGGTGGTGTGGTGTGCATCTGGGGAGCCTTGTGTATGTATTAACCATGAGTGGTTTGCATCTAGTAAACCAGGTACTTGCGTAGTACCGTAACAGCCTTATATAATTTGTTATAGTAGATAGGTGCGGAGATCAGAGGTGTCTGTCTTCTGGCTGACAACAGTAAATGTTCAAACGTACATTCACCAACAAGATTCCGCTGATTTAAGGACTGAAGTGCTTTACAGGTACAAATAATTCTAATTACTACGGAACCAAAATTTATTTATACTGTGACATTTCTTTTTTACTATAGTTATTGGGTCGTTTGTAAATTGGTGCCATCGTAAAATTCCTTCAAAAAAAAAAAAAAAAAAAAACACAGTAATTTTAGCCTCTCGTTATTTAGCAAATGAACCTTTGTGCTTCCTTTGCCCATATTTGATAAATGTTTATGTTTAAATTAAGTCTATTAGGCTATATTTCGAATTGCATTTTCGTACCAGAGAAATTCCCGAACCTTATCAATGTCTCAGTTCACCGGAAAAAAAAAAAAATAGCTTGTCTGTTAATCTGTCACACCAGATTATGTTCCTTATATTCCTTTAAGACTTAGAATCATGTATAGGTAGAAAAATTTACCTACCTTGAGCTTGGCAGTTTTAGGACGCAGAGGATAAAATTTTAGGTCAGCTTTCTTTTGACCATATAGATTTCCGTAATTCTGTCTTTCATCAGGCAATGTATCCAATGTCTCTGGTTAGTACTAAAGTTACGAGTATTTCGATAGTGATGGATGCAACTATATTTTATTGCCAAACAATTCAGAAAAAGAAAAATGGAAGTTAATTCAGAATTATGTCTACTTAAAGATTACTATTCTGTTGAGTCCAAAGTGAGGAAAATAAAACTTTAAAATCAGATACAAGAGAAAAAATGCCAAAATCGGTTTATTACATATCTTACACCGAAGTCATAATTTACATGTCATTTCTAACTAAAAACAAGGCTTAGGAGCTTGAATAAACATTCTAAAAATACATTACTTGTTTCTATAAAACCTGAAAGACATTTCAAGTATTTAAAAAGTTTAAGACTAACGAGATATTTAACCAGTTTAAGGTGCTAAAAATAATCAGCTTCTGTTAACTCCCATCCAACTGTGCTTTGCCATTGTCCTTTAATTTTTCCTACAATGTTACTTTTCTTCATCTTAAGATATTCTCCATTTGCTCTCTGTCCTAATCAGCTTGACTGTGGCTCTCAGAAGATGAGTGTCTAGCGCCATCTTTAGTTTGGTGGTCCTATGTTATTTCGAGGCTTTCTCCTTGCCCACACGTACTTGAAGTTTGAGTTCCTTTTCCTCCAGTGCAGTTTGTTTTTCTAGTTTTCTTAGTTTTCTTCCATCATCTTTCACTTGTTTGTTTTCCCGTGTATGGTCTCAGGCTCATCTGTTCTCCAGTTTCTTTGTACACTGTCTCCATTCCTTTATTATTTCTTTTACTCGTTACTTTGACTACTTTTCTTTCAGTCCACCTTCAGCATTCTGTTCTGCTCTTCCTCTTCATTGACAGCTCCAGTGTCTTGTTCATTCTGGTGTCTTCTCACAGCTTCCCCGTCCTCTCGTTCGCTCTGTCGTCCTCCCATAGCTTCCCTGTCCTCTCGTTCATTCTGAGTTATTTGCACAGCTTCCCCATTATCTCGTTCGCTCTGCTGTCGTCTCACAGCTTCCCCGCCTTGCACAGCTACCCCCTCCTCTCATTCGTTCTGTCGGCCACGCACAGCTGCCCCTCCCTCTCGTTCGTTCTGTCGTCCACGCACAGCTACCCCGTCCTCTCGTTCGTTCTGTTGCTCTCGCACATCTGCCCGGTCCTCTTCTTCGTTCTGTAATTGCGCAGCTTCACGAACAAACCACCGCCGCAACACCGCATTAATCACACGTTCCGGCACTGGAGGGACCCACCTAGGCATATACTGGTGCAGTTCCCACCACAGCATTACCAGGTCCATGTCAAAACCTGCAGATATAACCAAAATTAGCTAACCAGGAACTTTTAGTTTTAACAAGCCTTTCAAGGACTGAAAACTTTAGGCTGGTCTTTAATCCCTGCTAAATTAAGACTTTCAGTGTAGTCAGGAGCTAAGGCATTTCAGGTAAATAATAAGACTTAGATAAGGATAAAATTTATGGACATTCTTTTATAATCCAGTCTACAGTCCTTTCTAAGGAGGAAAGAAATCAAGTAACAACAGTCAATTCAGGCAAATAACTCTTAGCAAAAAAAAAAAGAACGCGGTCTCGAAGATGAGTTAACGTTTCTAGTGTAACTGCACTACAACAGTTAGGTTAAGGTTTGTTTCAAGTCCACTGAAAAAAAAAAAAAAATGATACTGTACATAGTTTTCAGAGAACGTTAAAGCTTAAGATTTTTTTTTTTTTTTTTTCATAATTACTCTCCATTTCAGCCCTCATGAGGCATCGTTTTTAGCAATTATGTTCTAAACAAACAGTTGGATCAATATGACATTTTGGCACAGCTTGTTTGACACCGTCCCCTAATTTATGGCACTACAGTGCATTGCGAAGTATGTTTCATTAAGGAGTTTACTCTTGGCTTTGAAGGCGAAGCTGGCAAGAGCCGAGTAGACATTCGGACAGGGGAAGGTTTTACGTGACGTAATTGTGACGTGTATCACTCCACCACCTCTCCCTCCACTCCCGTCTTCCCCTGTCCGAACGTCTTCTCGGCTCTTGCCAGCTTCGCCTTCAAAGCCAAGAGTAAACTCCTTAATGATACACACTTGGCAATGCACTGTAGTGCCATATATTAGGGGACTGTGTCAAATAAGCTGTGCCATAATGTCATATTGATCCAACTCTTTGTTTAGACCATATTTGCCAAAACGGTACCTCATGGGGTCTGAAATGGATAGTAAATTAACTGATAGCCACTAACCAGGAGCTAGCTTGTGACTAACCTTGTTGCAAACAAAATTTCAATTTGCTCTAACTCCCTATTCAAAATTTCCCCACTTCCGAGACTGGGGGCCCAAGACTATAATAGACTGCCCATGGTAGCGTCTACATGAAAGTCATGCCCGAGCCGGGGACTAACCACTGGATGTCATCCTCCACATTTCCCAACCCAAATACCCTACCAATTGCATCATCAGATAAACTAAATTCCGCATCGTCGTGACAGTGATGAGGCCGAGGCTGAACTGAAGTTACTAGCATATTATTAAATTAGAGTGCGCATATACAATATCGGCAACGGCCATGCACATCACGGACGAATATTGCCATCTGTTTATCCAGCGGTTCTTCTGAAGTAAAACAATACCAGTAACCTACATTAACCTTTTTTTTTTTTTTTGCTACAAATTTCCAATTATTTACCTTGTAATTTACTAAATAGTAGTATTATTTCCCCTATTTCGCAATGACTAGAATTCACTTTAGTCGCGGCACACGAGTCTGAAGGTGTCATTATCGTACACTGGCAACTAATAGACAACAGTGCGTCCAATTTCGTATGATTATACACGAATCATGCTACTATACACGAGTATATTATACACGAACAATATTATACACGAACATCATACACAAATCACACGCATATTATACACGAAATTGGACGCACTGTTGACAGGTAGGTTGCCAGAGCACAATAATGACACCTTCAGACTGGTGTGCCGCGATTATAGTTACGTAAAAAAAAAAAAAAAAAAAAAAAAAAGCCAGGAGCAACGAAAAACAGAAATCAACCTACAAAGCACGTAGATATTTATTCTTATACTAAGGCTTACCACAAAAGGTATCCCAATTTTAATAAAATTTTTAAAGTTTACAATACTTTGGTATACATGTATCAATTACGTAACGTATGTATAATCAGATTTAACCAAACCATGGGGTAACCACTACAGCCGTTAGGTTAAAGTTTGCCCCCAGTCCACACACACACACACACACACACACACACACACACACACAAGTAAAAACTCGATGTTTACGTAACATCTGCACATTTTAAATGATACCAAACCATTGTCTAACCACTGAGATGTAGGTTTGCCCTAAGTCTACAAAACTGGTAAAAATTTATCGTTCTCGTAAAATCTGCATACCGTTAAGTCTCCCCAAACCATGGACTAACCACCATCCAACTGTTTTAAGGTTTGCTACTATGTGGGGAATCATGCAAAAACGTTTCCACGGAAGTTTCTTACCAGAGGGGAAAACACTGAAGTGATTAACTTCAGCTCAGAATAAGTAAACCATGCAAAGGCTAAAACGTAAAAAAAAAAAGAAAAGAAAAAAAAAAGAACAACGTAAGGTAATCTTTTGAGCATTATTATAGTGACAACCCAACCCTATTTATCCTGACCTAACCTACTTCATGCTAAACTAACCAAACATCGTAACTTAACTATTCCTAAGGTACTATTTTTCCTTATTTATTAGTGGGTCCTCTTCAGACTCGATAACTCACCTCTGCACACCATTACGAATTCAATGAATCAATTCAAAGTAAGTATTTTTTTTTTTTTTTAGAGGTGGTCCTATGTCTTCTTAAAGGTAATGTAATTATTACATGTATTTTGTCCTCCGAAGCTTAACATTCCCTAAAAGGTGGTCCTTCAGCCATTAACATTCTGTTCGCAATAAAGGGGACGTTCACAAGTCTACTTTTAATAGGTAAACATAAGCTTCACTAATAAACAGTAGAAGCACCTTAGCAAGTCAGTTCTTCCTAACAGTTTTATTATATTTCTCTGGTTTATTTCGGGGATGGTAAATATTTTTTTTTAAATCTGTTTCCTCGTTTTTACCTGTTCCGATGTGACAACTCATGTTTGATTCGTCAGCGTAATGGCGGAAGGGACTGTCCTAACCAAAGCGTTTAACTAAACCTAACAATCTAGCTTAACTGTACACGCATTTATTTAACCTAACCTAACCTCCAGTTGGGAAAGCTGGGAAACTAAATCCAACTTTGAGTATGTTCAGTAAGTTTCTTCCATTACGCCGGACACAAACAACCGTAGGTATGGCTTAAAGAACGTAATGATAATAGAGGGGGGGAAATTTTTCGACAGAAAAGGGTACTTTACCACCCTGAAAACTGTCAGAAAAATGCAGAAAACAAACTAGAATATAAACTGAATTGGAAGGGTCTTTCTGCTGCTTAAAGTAAAGCGTATATTTATCTTTTAATGGCTTTTCATTACAGCCAAATATATGCTAAGTACAAAAAACTATGATATTTTGTAATTTTGCATGGGTTTAACAAAGTTTTAGCGGAATTTCATGTAATTTGATACAGTCACTGTTGGTCATACTTTTAGGCACACAGCCCAGCCATCACCAAGGTTAAAAGGTGAACGAAGTTTCAGAGATATTTTAAGTTACCTGACAGTCACTACTGATCAAACTAAGGCAAGCAACTAAGGCAAGCAACCCAGCCGCCAACAAGATTAAACAGTTCTCTCCATCCATCCATCCATCATCCAACCCTATGTTGTCCCATGAGAAGCGCAGGAGCTCGGGTCTAGGCAAGTTGGTCCTGACATTTAAGATGATAGTGACCAGCCCCACTCATCCCCGAGTGGCATTATGTGAGCAATAAGCCCCAACCATCCCTTGGATATAAATCTGCTCAGGCTCAATCCGACTGAAGCGCCTTAATTACCCCCTAAACCACCAGGCGCCATAATTGGGCTATATGGTTACCACCCAGCTCAGTATATGGTTTCCTATTGTACAGAAAACCATTTGGCTTGTCACTCAGTGTAGAGTCACCCGTAGGTAGAAGGAAGAGGAAAGAATGGAGAAAATAAAGCCAGAAGAGGAAGGAAGGAAAGAAGGGAGAGAGGAAAAGGCAGGCATCCGAGAGCAGCGCTACATCGAGTGAGTGGCTGGTGGGCGCCTTCACCTACCACCAAAAACAGTGTTCTCCGTGAGATAAATGCATAACCATGGTCAGCCATCCTTGCAATCAGGGTTATGAAAAATAAGTGCTCAACACAACCCCACTTCATACAAAATAGTTTTCTATTTTATTATATTCTCAGTGGTTTTCACATTGTTCAAAGGGCAAATATTTCTATGATAAATGAAATTCAGGAGTACTTATGTAACATTTTACTGTGACAGCTCGAATCTATATCGCCAATCTAGAATTTATAGCATATTTTGGGGAACATAAAAGATAAACAGTATAGGAAACCAGTCGCAAAGAATTATCTTTAAAGTACCAAAACTCACCTAATATCTTTAACCTACGTGCACTTACCTAATAAGATTATCAGATTCTCAAGGAAGTGGAAGAACGACATCATCATCATGAAGAAAAAGATAACCCTGCAGTAGCGCCAGAAGTATACTTGTAGAAAAGAAATCTCAGGGAGTAGGGCTACGGGGTCGGTCAAAGAGTAGGGACCAATGGAAATGCTGGCCTGGTCCTCGTAACTAGTACCGTTTGCTGCTCCTCCAGTTGCAGTCTTTTCCGGTGGGTAGAGGTTAGTCTTGCTCGGCGAGTAAAAAATTCCCTCCTCCATTGTCACAGCCTTCGAAAAGATTTGTAGCAGCAGCAGACGAGTTTTTCGCGGACTTTAACGTTCCGTTTAGCCAGGAATAAAATTACTACTCGGCTAACTATTTTGTATACTTCTAGTCGCAAGAAAGATCAAGATAAATCTTTAAAAACACAGTTGTGGTGACATAAGTCCCTCTTTTAAAAAATAGTATTGCAGGCCAGGATGACGCTTTTGGACCAACACTTTACCCGTGTTGATAAAGGAAAAGACTGAGGGAGCCCCGTAAGTTGATGACAAAAGTTATAACGGTGTAGTTGCTATTCGAAGCGTCGAAAAGCTGCTCAACATTCACCAAAATCCAGTGGTTCAAGCTGAGAAAAGAGACAACAGATGCCGCGGGTACTGTATATGTGAAGAAAGTTAAGAGGTATGAGGAAGGCCCGACTGAGAGTAAAAATTGGAGAAAACACCAGTGCTGCCATCTCGTAAGCAGGACACCTCGACAAAAAAAAAAAAAAAAAAAAAAAAAGAGAAAGAAAAGAGCATGGGAAAATTATAGAAAGTTGTCAGGGTCTGAGGGTAAAGGTAAACATTTTCGTGATACCCATTTCCGTATCCTACCTCTTACTGTTCGCAAATGCTTCATTAATCCATGGTGGTCTCTAATGACTGTGTTTCCTCGAGTGTTGGGACCTGCAAAATGGTGGTAGGTTGACAGATGAAGAATGCACACTCTAAGATCTCAGAAGATGTTTTATCTTGTAATGAACCTTATTAATCCTTAGTTATATAAAGAGATTCGAGGTTTACCACTGTTAGTGGTTACGAAAAAAATTTCAAGAGCATAACATTGTATTTGGTAAAAATAACACATAAACTTCGTAACAGGATATAGCAGTCACACGCACGCGCACACACACACACACACACACACACACACACACACACACACACACACACACACACACACACACACACACACACACACACACACACACACATTCCTTCCGAAATACAACTGTGTTCATAATACAGTTTCCAAACCCAAACTGAATATAACTGCATTTATTATACTCATTTGCTGCATGCACTAAAAAAAAAAAAAAATACTGGCAGGCAAGTAACTTGTGATATAAGTACCGCATCTCAAGGCTGTATATATGTAGAAAATTGTTCAGACCATATGCAAAAATGGAAGAGTATGCGAAATCTTGAAATAAAAGTATTGTGCACTACAGTTTTAATACAAATTGAAACACCCATCAGAACAGATGTCAAAAGTTTTGCTACACTAACATGCTTTACGTGTAATATAGGACGCACACCAGGACATAAGACTAAAGAGAAACCAAGATCGGTGTTGTAATACATGCTGTGACAATGAACAGACCACATACAAAAAGCCTGCTACCAAGAAATACTCAAAACACATAACACATAAAAAGCTTTCTTGCAATAGGCCTAACATGCTCTCACACATAACAACACTTGCTAAGAAATTTAATGCAGTATATGTTGCGTAAACAGCATAATATATCACCGACACCGAAAGCTTACCTGTAGTATTATGATGGCGTATAGGAGGACAAATACAGATAGCAGATTTACGGTACACGAATTGTACTGTACGTGAACACAGATACTGGAAGTTTGTCACACACAAATTATAAATACTGAAAAGAATGTTACTGTTCAAGTAATTATATAAATCTTTGGACACATACCATGTCCTTATCTCAAAAAATGCTGTACCTGATCCTTGAGGGTCTACTTTGTAGATTAAGAAAAATATAAACATAATACATTGTTTACTTGTCCACTTCGAAATTACAGCTTCATTCATATTACGCACCTTCCATCTTCTTTGAGGAACAAATGAAGCTTCAGTCCTGACTGGTCGCAGCTTTTTTTTTTTTTTTTTTTTTTTCCACATACATAGCAAGCATGGTTGTAGTATAAGGACAGCATGGTGGCTATGGCGACTGGTTTGCTTACATTTTTGACCACCTCGCACCCTCCCGCCTCACAGCAACAAACAAGAGCCGATGCCTCTGCCATTAAGTGCGGAGGCCAAGGCTGAAAAATGTCCTCACTCTGCCCCGTAGCGTATGGACTTCCTCTTTAGCTTCCTTGGTGTGTGTGTGTGTGTGTGTGTGTGTGTGTGTGTGTGTGTGTGTGTGTGTGTGTGTGTGTGTGTGTGTGTGTGTTGCCAAAATATCTCGAAAAGTTGTGGACGAATTTTCGTCAAACCTTTAGGAATTAGCAACTATGTGGATGTGCGGAAGCCTACAACTTTTAGTGGGAATTTGATCAAAGACGACCGAATGCCAGCAGCCATATATTTGCTAGTACAGACTGGCTTTTCGTGAAATGCGGTCATTGAATTCTGTATAAATTTGCGATTTTTTCCCTTTTTTATTGTGTTTGTAGGTAGCGTCTGCCTTAGCCAGCAACATATATTAGCGGGCGATTAGCTTATATCTCATTTAATCACGATGTCTTGCAACGCATGCAGTAACAATTTGCAGATACCATATGAGGTTTATTTACTGGCAGATCATGACCGTGAAAAGAATAAAACTCCCAGAATTTGAATATTTTCATTACCCTTTAATATTAGGCATATGTAATGTAACAAAAAAAAATCCCGGAATGGGAATATCGAGGCTTATAATCGTATTAGTGTGGTCGTCAGGGAATACCAGGGAACAGACAAATTTTGCATATTGAAGCGAAAGCAATTATTTTGTAAAGGTATGAACTGCCCATGTAGAATTAGTGTGTAGTGTAAGAGCCGAACAACAGATGGCGATACTGGAGGTGGAGTATTGTTATACATCTGGTAGCTTGGCACGGCACGATTGTGTGTGTGTGTGTGTGTGTGTGTGTGTGTGTGTGTGTGTGTGTGTGTGTGTAACCAATGGGAGCTGTCATATTTTCCTTGTGGAGCCTTTGCTTGTAACTTGAAATATCCACCCGGCGGAGCGAGCCCAACACCACCACCCCAGGAGGAGACCCCACTAGGAGGCGATGGGGAGGTACATCCGCATTCCGCGCGGGAGGGACATATATCCTCCGTGACCCGACGCCCTTCTTCCGCGCAGCTGGACCACCAGGCAGTACTCAGATCGAGCGCGTTGTTCTCCGACGGAGCAAGCACTCGCCAGAATTGGGGTGGGACTTGCCCTAGGAAAGTCCCAAGTAGGCCCTTGGATGCAGAGTCCAACGGACCTGCCTCTAAGAGAGGATGAGCCGCAGTTAGTGCTAATACGCCTACTACACCCCAGGGGATCAGCGGCACAGTAGCATCCACCGGATCTACAGTAGGAGGAGCGTCCACCGGATCTCCTCCTTCTGCCACCCACCTCTGGGAGCCGGCATGTCAGACCGTCTCACTGACGACCTTTGCTTGTGCTCCTCAGGAGGGGGGAAGGCCCCATGGTGGTATCCACCGGGTCTGCCACACGGAGAAAGACCCCTAGCTGCAATATCCCCCGACGGCAGGAGGGCAGCAGAGTCCACCGGACCTGCAGCACAAGCCAGAAGGCCCTATGGGGCTTCTCCTCCGGCCGTACTGAGGACGAGTGGTCCTCTGGCGGTGTCCCCCGGATCTGCCAGCCCAAGGAAGTATCCACCAGATCACCCTCGACCACCACCCCAGGAGGGAGCCTAGGCAGTGTCCTCCAGACCTGCCTGGCTGAGGGAGTGTCCTCTGCACCTCCTTCCTACTCCCCGGCATGGAGTTTCAGCAGGGACCGTCAGGCCTGCCAGGCTGGGGAACAGGCCACCGGTCATTCCCCCTCCACAACCCTGGAGGCTCCCTGTGAGGGCGACACTTCTTGCTCAGCCTGCCCATCCTGTAGCCGAGTGAGGTGCTTCTGCCTCCCCTCCTTCACGGAGAATGGAGCCTGCTCCCCAACAGGAACCCTGCCAGAGAGTACCTGAGGCGAGACCACCCCGAGGCCAGGTGTCCTGTCGCTACAGCACAGCTCCCAATGCCCCCAGCAGCTACCGGACTCCTCCAGTACAGGCGGCTGCAGCCAACCCCAGACGGCCTTCTCCTCCAGGCAAGACTGCAGCCCCAGGGAGGCAACAAGTGCCCCATGGCCGACCCTAGTCCTGGACCAGCCCAGGTCTGCCCCCAGGACTTCCACCACTACAAAGGGCAGGTGTCGTGCTGAGTGCCTCTTAGCCCTGTTCGGCCCTAGCCCAGAGGGCCACCATACTCCCAGGGCCCCCACCAGGAAAGGGCTGCTCATCACTCTGCCCTTCAGCTTTACCCAGACCCCAGACCACTCTGCCAGAGACTTGCACCAGGAGCACATCCCAGACGGCCCTCCTCCCACACCTGGCTGCCACTTACGGCTGCCTGTGTAGTGGCCACAGCCGCACCCCTCGCGCCCACCGACGACCAGCTATACTGTGAGTTGTTGTGCTACAGACTTTGTGTTTACATCTTTTCCCCATACCTAAAGTACCACTCCCCTGTGTGTGCCCTCTACTTGTACCGCCCCCCCCCCCCGTGCTAGTGTAGGCCCATGTGAGAAGTTCCCCTGTTGCCCCCAAGTGCCATCCCCTTCTCTTACTTCCCTGTGCAACGCCCTGACCCCCCCCTTGCTTGTGCTCTAGACCCTACCAGTGGTAATACACCGTGATTCAGCCCCGTCCCCGTAACATATTGAAGTAGTATACCTCAGTGTAGCGAAACCATTCTTGGACTGTCAAGCGTGTTGTTCCCTCCCCTGTGCAGTACATGCCTGACCCTGACTCTGCATCCCAATCTCGTGTCTAAGTATTGTGTTTGTACCACATAGGCGTAGTATATTGTGATATATCGTGCCTGTTGTTATATCGCGTCCATGTTACGCGCGTCGTGTATAGTGAAATATCGTATCTCACGAGGTATTGCGTTCATGTCACGCGTGTATATTTATTCTGTGATATGCCGTGTCATAAGCTAAATTGTGTTTATACCCCTATGTGTATCATATTGTGATATATCTAGTGTCGTGTGTCATAGTGTACTCAGGCTTCCCTGTGTCTCTTGTATCGTGATATATTTAGTGTAAGTGTGCTTTATATTGTACTGTGTAATCTAGTGTACTTGTATGTTATATAAGATTGCCCATGTACTTGGGTGTGAAATGTTGTACTCTGTTTGTTTGGTAATATACGTGTAAATCTGGTTAGCCTGTGTTTGAGCCCTATCCCCTTGTCTGTATACTCTGGCCCGGTCAAGAATAAAGAACCCAACGCCCACGCCGTATCTGTACCCAAGAAGTTGGGTGCAGAATACCCTGTATAACATAACTGTCACGATAACACTAATTAATACCGGTACAGTGACCACTGTACGATCTTCGAATAACTGTTCTATTATCACCAAAGCACTGTGGTTCATACTGGAAAATAAGCAACTGGTACAGAGAGAGAGAGAGAGAGAGAGAGAGAGAGAGAGAGAGAGAGTTCTTACCTAATTGTAACTCTACAGGAATGAGTTGAACTCGTACTGGCCCTTGTTTTGAACCGTTTTTATCGTACATGTCCTTAAATCTGTGAATTGGTTTGGCACACACAATTTCATTCGGTAGGCATTTCACTGATCAACTGCTCTATTTGGTAAAGTGAATTTCCTTACGTCTTTATCACCTCTCTTTTTGTACAGTTTTCTGCAGTGTACTCTTAATGTTGCTTCCCCATAGGTTATTTTCTCTTTTCCTGTGATGCATTTTGCTATGATGATTGTTTTTAGACCAATTTCTCGTTCTAAAGACACCAGCGACTGAGCAGGGTCCTCTTTCAAGACCGGAAGTAGAACACCTACAAAGGAACAGGGCATAAAAACTCGGCAGGATACCTTAACACATCTATTGTCTTAGTTCAATTCCCTTTCAATATACATACAAAGATGGGATAAAGTGACAGGTTAATTAATACCAGCATAATATAATTATCACATGGGCACGGTGTTTAAGCCTGAGTCAATACACGAGAGAATATCACACAGCCATGGGGACACTGTTTATACACTCGGTCTCTTTGGACTGTATGTAATAGGTTGGTCTCTCTGGTCACAGTCTAGGATATTCTCTGGTTCTGAGATGCTTAGACATAGACACAGTACACCGGATACACTGGAACAGAGACTTTAGAGGTAGAGTTTTTGTCTCTCTGCTTTATATAACTCGCAGTCACTTTCACTACTAGGTCTGTAGCACGACACTGGGATCTGGGAGTGTCGTCACTGGATTGCTAAGGCCTGGTTTTAACTGAGGTGGCGCCCAGGAGTGGGAGGGAGCCCTTCTGGGGAGCCCTCCTGTAGGAGGCACGGGACAGCTCCCGGGGGCATCGCTGCCCGGGTGCGGGTCTGGTCTGGGGTGCAGGAAGGCCCTCTTCTATTCAGGCCTCGACCTGGTAAGGGGCCCTCAGGACTGGGGCCGAACAGCGTCAGGAGTCGGGCCTGCTGCTTCTTACTCCTGGCGGAGGGCTGACGGTGAGTGAGGTCAGAGCGGTCTGCGAGCTGGCCCTGGGAGGCCTGGGACTGCAGTCACCTTTAGGTTGGGGTGCCATCAGTGGTTGGCTGCGGCACCTTGCCCTCGGGGTGTCCGTCGGGATCCGGCGTCGTCCAAGGGCAGGATGTAGGGTGCGAACCCTGCCTTTAGAGACAGGACCTCGCCACCACCCCTGGACCGGCAGCACCTCCAGGGAACCACACCTGGAGGAAGAGAGAGAAGGGCATCCCACGCAGCTGAGGGTATAGAATGGGCCACGCAAGGGACCCTCCCCTCCTGGAGAACCCTCGGGACTGTGGATGAAGGGCATACAGTAGCCGTCCCGTGTACAGTGGCCGTCATCGCAGGTCCACAGCCCCTTATAGTAGCAGCACAAGGATGTACAGTGGCCGTTCCTTCCCCGGCACATACAGTGGCCGTCGCCGTGGGGCTTCTCCTGAAGGAGGAAGAGGCAGATGAGGGACGTACAGTGGCCATTTCCTCCCCGGCGCGTACAGTGGCCAGCGCCGCGGGTCTGCCTGCCCAACGGGAAGTAGCTGAGGGACGTACAGTGGCCGTTACTACGGGGCTACTCACGTAGGAGGAGGAGGTGGATGAGGGACGTACAGTGGCCGTTCCCTCCCCGACACGTACAGTGGCCGTCATCGAGGCTCCACTCCTCCTGCCTTTGCCTCTCGGTGTGCGCTCAATAGCTGCCACACTGAGGTGGGTTCCAGATGTGGCTGCAGCAGAAGGACGTACAGTGGCCGTTCCTTCCCCGACGCATACAGTGGCCCTCATTGCGGGGCTGCAGGGGGAAACAGCTGAGGGATGTACAGTGGCCATTCCCTCCCCAGTATGTACAGTGGCCGTTACCGGGGCGCTGCCTGGGATATGTTTCTGGAGCAGTCCCACCCCGATCCTGGCAAGGGCTGGTCCGGCCGGGAAGTAGTGCCGCATTCCTGCAACGTCATGGTTGGGCAGGTTGCGGGGAAGAGGGACACAAGGTCGGGGTGCCCCACCACCCGTCTTGCTCTGGGCCGGTGTTGCATTTACCTGGCCCGCCGTTGTTTCCTCCTGGGGTGGGGATAGGGCTGTGGCTCCGTAGCGGGGTGGGGGGTACGGTGGCGGGGGCGTGCATATTACATATATATAACATAATCATGTCTCCTTTTTTCCTTCACTCCTGTAATGTTGGTAGGTTTAATATTTCGAGTCTTCATGTGTGTGTGTAATTCACCGGGTCGGTCAGGATCACTTGATGGTCGTGATCGTCAGCTTTTACCCTCCCGGAAGGGAGCTGAGAGCTCATATAGTCCGATCTAAGGGCAAGGTTGTGACCTTCACACACGCACACACCCGTCCCCTTGCTGAAGGGGGACAGTAACCACCCACTTCGTCAGTGAAACTTTTCGCAACCTGAGCGAGGCGCGAACTCCCGTCCACCAGTTGGCAAGCGAGAACGTTACCACTGCACCAGCGAGCGGTGTGTGTGTGTGTGTGTGTGTGTGTACAGAAAATTCTCTTTTTTTTTTTTTTTTTTTTTTTTGGCATATTTTCCTTATCTTTGTCAGTGAGATGACGGTTTCTTTAAGTTTATGCTTTGTATAATTTGCAGTTTTGTTTATCATACGAATGTGCTCTAAACTTCAAGAGGTTTATGTAGACTGCACATAGCCCTTTCATTTCGAAAAGGCTATCCTAAACCGATTAAAACCATTTGCCGGTAGCAAGAATAAGCTGTAAAAGACTACTCCATGGAGTAGACAGAATTAGAGCATGTCAGGGTTCCGCGAGTTACCCTTTCAAAATCGTTTTCTGTTATAATTCTCAGAACTGTTTTCTTCTATCGTCAAGGGGAACTGTAGCTAAGTATGGATGCAGCGAATGTGACACTTCATTGTGTATCATTCATATAATTCTGCCCTAATTAATAAAGTGTGTTATTTAATGGAAAGACAAATAATTGTTTGGCTTATCGTCTATCTAACTGTCTATTCCTTGATGTCCTAAGCCCATTGGGATGACCACCGATATATTGCTCTGCCATATGGCTGACCTTCCTCCAGCTCACAATCTCCTTCCTCATATGTCATTTCACTCCATCCCTCCATCTCATCCTCGGTCACCACCTCCCTTTCTCTTCCTCCGCCTCACTCACTAAAAACTCTTTTAGTAAACATCTCATTCGCCATCCATTCCAGAGTATTTCTCTAAAACTTTCAGTCACATCCACATCAATAACAAAACGTTCATTTACTACACAATTTGTCTTTCTATCTCTTAATGCAACTCCATAATCTATCCTCAGATCATTTATTTTCACTGTTTTCAATCGGCATTTACCGAATTGGCACCGAATCGGCTCTTTTAATTGGATTTTTTTTTTTTCCACCATAGAAGTTCGTACACACCTAATTATCTGAAATCAGGTCAAAAAATTGTTTAACTATTAATTTTAAAAATCAACTTCCAGAGGATAACGTCCTAAAGGTAGCAGTGTTTCGCCTTTAGTTAACTCGCCTTGACAGACTTCTATTTGGGATCAATTTTGATTGAAACTACGAAGAAATGTACTGACAGGCATATTCTGGCCTATTTACCTATTTTGGGGGAATTTTCCAAAACTATTTTCTGATATTAAATTTTGAGGATTTGCAGGGTGTGTTTCTGGACTATATTTAGAGCAGTAGGGCGATGGACTATATTTTGGTGTCTGGGATAAACTCTGGCATTAAAGTTGATGATATTCTTTGTACTACATAGAGCGTTTTTGTTACCAAAACTGTGCTTAGAACAGGTAAAGAGAGCACACTTAGTGGTGGTGGTGATAGTGGTAGAAGAAAAACTCAAAATTTGCCCTGGAGAGACTCGAGAGACACCTTATACACCTCACGTCTCTCTCTCTCTCTCTCTCTCTCTCTCTCTCTCTCTCTCTCTCTCTCTAAAACTGTGCTTAGAACAGGTAAAGAGAGCACACTTGGTGGTGATTGTGAATGCCACCAGGGGAAGTTGGTCGGTCAGCTACCCTTAAATACAGTGGACCACAGTAACCTTGCCTACCCTCAGGCCCCTACACCTCGTAAGGAGGGTAGTCTTGTAGTCTTAGCTCCAGCCTGCATTCCACCGGATTTACATTTCAGATGAAAATGGGGCCACAACAACAAAACTTACATGCACCTCTACTACAGTTTACGTATTAAATCGTCGTACAGTATCTTTTATGAATGCTCTATCATGCTTGGATGCATCGACCTTGATCACCTACTGGCGGCTCCACGCAGCTCGATCTCTGGCAGCCTCCCTATTCAGTCCCTTATCCCTGAGGTCACGCTTTATGACCTCGTCCCAGGTCTTTTTCGGTCTGCCTCTCGCAACTCTACCCTCGCTAGACCTTGCCCTCGACGTGCACACTTCTCATTTTCCGCACACAGTTGTCATCTTACATTCTCTCCACATGTCCAAACCATCTCAGTCTGCCCCTCCTCATCACAACACTGATACACTCCAGTCCCATCCTTTCTCTCAATTCTTTACATATTAAAGAGGTGAATTACCGATGCAATGGAAAAGAGAAAATGTAGTGCCATTATAAAGGAGACAGAGAAGACCAATCGAACTATAGGCCTGCATCCCTTACTAGTGATGTTTGTAAAATCTGTGAAAAAATATTAGAAAAAGATGGACTGAGTTTCTAGAGAAGAAAAAGTTAATAACATCAAAACAGCTTCAATTCAGAGAAAGACTGTCATGCATTACTAATCTGTTAAGTTCCTGCAGGAGAGTTATGGATATTACACAAGAGAGAGAGGATTGGGTGGACTATATCTACCTGGAAGGCATTTGACTGGATGCTACATAAAATGTCTTAAGATATAAAATTCATCTTGTTCTGTGTGTTGATAATTTTGTTTTCAGATTCCACATTAGTATTCCCGTTCCTCACGTAAACATTGTTATGAGCATCGAACCAACACGCCTTAACAGACTTGTATTTTGCATAAATACTGATTTCCTGTGCAAATAAATGTATTTGCATGTTAAATCAATATGTATACAAACTACAAGTCTGTCATGGCGTGTTGTCGAGCTGAAGGCGAAACAACCGCCAGCTGTAGCACATTTTCGCTCTGAATCTTTTTTTTTTTTTTTAATTGATGGTTTAGTTTTTAAAAATGACCAGTTTTAAGATAATTAGGTTTCTATGAACCTATATGGTGATAAAAATAATATTTTCCCATTAACAGTGCCAATTTGGTATTTCGTCTCACGGCTTCCAACCGGGGAGCAAGTTTTCACTAATTCCAGACAGAAAGAAATCTCTCTTCGTGACGAGAAGAGCTCTGATTTTTTGTTTTTGTTTTACAACATCGTCTTCCGTACCACTGCCATTGTTATTATCTCCATTACAGTCAATATTCTCTCCCATCAACACCACTCCCTCATCATAGCCATTATCCCCACCGTCACCTTCATTACAATCACCATCGTCACCTTGATTTCAGCTATCATCGACAAAGCGCATTTAACCCGTTCAGGCAAAGAATCTATTGCATATTTTCGTCTTGCTACCATTATACAATTTTATTCAGCTTAGGAGAGATTTTTCGAACTGAACAGGTTAGATACAGGTACAAGTGATGTCGCTTAACCTGAAGAAAATCGTGTGGTGGTAGCATGAATAATATAAAAATGATGCTCTTGAGGTGAAAGGGCTGATAACGTTAGAGATGGGGATGGTCAGTTTATGTATTAAAAATCAGGGTTGTGTCCCAAATATCAAATCTGCTTCTCTTATACATAGTGTAAATTACGAGAAACTGACAAGACTTTTTGGTATGTAACAGGGGAAACTTAAGAAGCTTCTTATTCTACACTTCACCGTGAGTGACGAACTAAATAACTGTCGAAAACGGACTTGATAGTTTATTCATGAAAGTCCAGTATATGAACCACACTCGACATTTCACAGCATTCACGCTATTGGCCACCGTCCATACTGAATACACACTATGACTGTCTCATTGAAGAGTAGTGCAATACCTTTAATATTAGCAAGGGTCCTTTGTTGCATGTAGTTGAGTCTTGTGGAAAATTAGTATAAATTCATTTTAACAAAGTTAAAATCATCAAGCTGTTTCAAGCTTGGGGTCGAATTTGTGTGTGTGTGTGTGTGTGTGTGTGTGTGTGTGTGTGTGAGAGAGAGAGAGAGAGAGAGAGAGAGAGAGAGAGAGAGAGAGAGATTGAGACGTATCGAGGTTTTTACGGTGATGGAAAGAAGGGTTTCTAAGGACAGTCAAAAGCACTAGTTGGTTCCTACTCCAAGAAGATGAAACTATGTGCCAGATAATGACGTCTGTCGCTTTCACAGTTCTTCCCACCATCACCCTCACTCTCACCCTCTTTTGTTGTTTGCTTCGCGCTAGTAATCAATTGACTGGCCTTGACATTATCTGCTGCAGGGAAGGTACAATAAGCATCTTTGGCGTAATATCACTAACCCCCTATTGCAACACAGCTCTGCAAGTTCTCCCCAGTCTCATTTATTCCAGGCACTCTATGGTTCCCTATTTTTTCTCGCATTGCCTTTCTCCCGACCCTTGCATTCAAACACCCTCTTATCAGTGCTTAATCCCTCTCATCAGAACCTCCCACACAGTGCATTAACTCCTCCCCAAATCCCTCATCTTCTTTTGCGCCCCATTCACTTACACTGTCTAATACCCACCTCTCACTGTTTACTTTTATCTTAACAAACCTCAGCCTCACATTCGTTGCATTGCACCCTCTCTCACAGTCCCACAACTCTCCTCTCGTCAGTACTACAGCTCCTTCATTTGCTCCAGCTCTTTCATTCACCCAAGACTTTCTCACTATTCATTTCCAGGGCTCTATATTCTCTCTCTCTCTCTCTCTCTCTCTCTCTCTCTCTCTCTCTCTCTCTCTCTCTCTCTCTCTCTCTCTCTCTCTCTCTCTCTATCTATCTATCTATCTATCTATCTCTCCACTTCAGTTTCACTGCACTCAGGGTTATCAAAGCTAGTTACCTTTCATTAAACACCTTGCCCGTCTCCCATTTCTCCCTGGCATTATTACATTCACCCCAGTTCAAGCATCAGGGAACTCTTCTCCTGGTTCACCCTCCTGTCTCCTCTCCTCATGTAAAGCTGGTTCACCCTCCTGCCTCCTCTCCTCATGTAAAGCTGGTTCATTCCCCTGCCTCCTCTCCTCATGTAAAGCTGGTTCACCCTCCTGCCTCCTCTCCTCATGTAAAGCTGGTTCATTCCCCTGCCTCCTCTCCTCATGTAAAGCTGGTTCACCCTCCTGCCTCTTCTCCTAATGCAAAGCTCACAAGGCAAGGAGTATCAGGCATCCAGGTCCCTATTCCCGCCCATTTTAGTCCCTTCAATGACACGGAAAGAATTCGAGGGTAACATTATACTTATTTGACTTTAACACGAAGTAGATTTTCTTACTCTTGTAGCTTATTTCACATAGCTCAGCGATGGATAAATACAATGCTGCAGCTCCACTTGCTTTCAATAATTCAGTTTCGCGAAGAGCATCATAGTCTAGTATTAATCTGTTGTTACCGCTCACCATTCAAGACGGAGAGATGGCAATTTTAGGCTGAGTAAGAGTAAAATGTTTGTAGTTTTCCGTATCCTCAGGGAAATACGATATGGATGTGTAAAAAAGCACAGGGAATGCGTGATTGTACTGAATTTAGTCATCTGCAGTTCGATTATACCGGTTAACCCTATTTGCTCAAGAGGACTTGAATGGAGCCTAAAATATTGCGGTGTTAGCCACGATGATGAAATTATGCTGCTCATGCTTCCAAGAGCTTTTCAGCTGAATTCAGTAATAATGATATTGGTAGTAATAGTAATGATGATGATGATGATGATGATGATAATAATAATAATAATAATAATAATAATAATAATAATAATAATAGCAATAATAATAATAATAATAATAATAACAACATTAATAGTAGTAGGAGTAGTAGCTGTATTAGTAGTAGTAATACCCGGTAGTAATAATAATAGCTCTCTTCCTTTTTAAATTCCCCTCCTTTATTACCTCATTATGTGGGCAATAAATAGCAAAAAATCCTCGGATGTACACCCTTCTGGGCAACATCTGGTTGGAGTGCCTTGGCTCCCTACATCACCAGGAATCCATCTGGTTATGGTTACCACTCAGCGTCATAAATGGTTTCCTGGGCTACGAGAAACCACTTAGCTTGTTACTCAGTGTAGAGCCACCTGATGTTACGGTAACATTACATTAGGTGAATGGATGGTAGGAGCCCCCGCCTACCATGAAAACAAAATTACAGTAGAGTAAATAACAATAACAAACTAGTAACATCAACAACAACAACAACAATAAATGAGATCGACGATGATGATTAGAATGATGATGATGACGATGATGATGATGGTAATGATGATGATAATAATAATTTGTGAGAGGTAGAGGCGCCCACCATCCACTCACTCGATGTAGTGCTGCTCTTGAAAGACAAGCTAAATGGTCTCCTGTAAACTGGGAAACCATTTACTGCATTTAATGATAACCCTATAACTAAGGATAACCCTATGACCAAATGACGCCTGGTGGTTTAGCGGATTAAGGTGCTCCAACCAAACGGAGCGTGTGTTTCTATCCGAGCAGTGATTGGAAAGGATTATTAACACAAAGCCATTCGGTGGCGAGTAAGGCTGGTCACCCTCACCTTAAATGTAGGAAATAGTAGCCTAGCCTGGGGCTCCTACACTCCTGATGGGGCAAAAAGGGATTTGATGATTAATAATAATAATAATAATAATGATAATAATAATAATAATAATAATAACAATAATCATCATTCATCATTCATCGCCAGACGCCATGTGTCCCAAACGGGGTGGACAAGGGCTTAGAGTTAATTGTTTTACAGGGAGGGGCACTAATCCTCCACCAACTCCACTTGACACGTAGGGAGAACATTATGCCAACAGCATCTGGTGTTCCCAGGCGGTCACCCATCCAAGTACTAACCAGACCCAACGTTGCTTAACTTCGCTGATCGGACGGGAAGCGGTGTACTCAACGTGGAATAACAATAATAACAATAATAATAAATAATAATAATAATAATAAAACAACAATAACAACAACAACAACAACAATAATAATAATATTAATAATAATAATAATAATGATAATAATAATAATAGTTACAACAGCACAAACAAAAGTAATATTACCAGTAGTACTAAAAGGATCAACAATAACAGCAACAATAACAAATGCAAAATATGTATGTGTCTGCAAAACGTGCTTGAAATCTGGGTGGCTGGTTTATGAATATGGTTGGGTGTGTATAATTTAATGCTAGCGATGATAGGCTGTAACTGGTGCTCATTAATATGCATAAGCTGAGGGGTAGGGGAGGGAGGGGGGGAAGGGATGTGGGGAGGGGGAAAGGAAGGGAAGAGAGGAATGACAAGTGAAGGGGTGAGAGGAGGGAGAGGGAAGGGGAGAACAAATGAGAAGGGGAGGGGGATGGAAGGGGAGAAAGGAAGGAAAGAGAAAGGGGTGAGGTTGTGAAAGGGAAGAGGAAGGAAAGGGGAGAAAGGAAGGGCAGGGGAAGGGGTGGAGATGGGCGAGAGGACGTTGAGGAAAGTGGAGAAATGAAAGGAAGAGGGAGAGGTGAGATTGGGTAAGAGAAGGGGGAAGCGAGGGGAGAAACGAAGGGAAAGGGAAGGGTGAGGTTAGGTAAGGAGAGAGGATGAAGGGGTGGCACAGCAGGGGAGAGGGGAAGGGATGAGGAGAGGATATGGGAGGGGAGCAAAGGGATGGAGGAGAGGATAATGTAGGAGACGTAAAAATGAAAATGGGGAAAGGACAGGGGAAGGGAATATAGATGGGGAAGGGAGGGGGTGGGAGGAGATGATGTGGAGAGGGGTGGGAGGCTTCAAGAAGGGAAGGGATGAGGTGAAAAGAAGAGAAGGTAAGGGAAAGGGGAAGGTGTGAGGGTGGGGTAGGGAGGAGATGAGGAGGGGACAAAGGAAGAGGAAGAGGATTGTTGTGAGAAGGGGAGGAGGGAAGAGGAAGGGAGGACAGGAGGATATGCGCGAATGGAAATGAGAGAGAGAGAGAGAGAGAGAGAGAGAGAGAGAGAGAGAGAGAGAGAGAGAGAGAGGAGGTGAAGACGGATGTGGGGTCAGGGTTGAAGAAGAAAGTGATAAAATGGAGAGGAAGAGAGAGCTAGGCAGCGAAACTGGGGTGACAGATGGAGGGATGGAGTTGAGGCAGAAAGAGGGATAGAGGAGGGCAAGAGAAAGGCAAGGAGATATAGAGGGTAAGCCA
>NC_137037.1:40295158-40360158 GCF_032717465.1 Coenobita brevimanus
CTCGCAGCACTGTACAAAGGAAAAGGGGAAAAAGAAGTGTGTGGTAATCATAGGGGCATTTGTCTTCTTAGTATAATAGGAAAAGTGTATGGTAGGATACTTATAGACAGAGTTAGAGAAAGAACAGAGAAATTAGTTGGAGAAGAACAGGGAGGCTTTAGGAAGGGAAGAGGTTGTGTAGATCAGATATTCATTCTTAGATCTTTAGTGGAAAAGTTTCTAGAGAATGGAAAGAAGTTGTATGCGGCTTTCATGGATTTGGAGAAAGCATATGACAGGGTGGATAGACAAGGATTGTGGAAAGTGTTAAGAATATATGGAGTAGATGGGAAGTTGTTGAATGCTGTGAAGAGTATGTACGATGGTGCGAAGGCTGCAGTGCGTGTGGATGGTGAACTAAGTGAATTTTTCTCTTTGAAAGTTGGTTTGAAACAGGGATGTGTCATGTCTCCATGGTTGTTCAATCTGTACATGGATGGGGTAATAAAAGAGGTACAAGGTAGGGTAGTGGATGTTGGAGTGGCCCTGGTGAGAGAGGATAGTGTTTGGAAACTCCCTGTACTGTTGTTTGCAGATGAAACTGTGTTGTTGAGTGAAGACGAAGGGAGCTGCAAGGCTTGGTGGATGAGTTTGAGAGAGTGTGTAAGAAACGGAATCTAAAGGTGAATGTAGGGAAGAGTAAAGTGGTGGTCTTTGAGAGAGGTGAAGTTAGTGAATGTACAGCGAGGTTGGATGGTGAGGAATTTGAAAATGTGAGTACGTTTAAGTACTTGGGTAGTGTGATGAGTAAGGATGGAGGTTTGGAGGGCGAAGTGCTTGAAAGGGTACAGCAGGGAAGAAAGGTTGCTGGTTCTTTGAAAGCAGTGATAAGAAACAGGGAAGTGAGCATGGAAGTGAAAAAGTTACTACATGACAGTATTGTGATACCAACTCTAACGTACGGAAGTGAAGCTTGGACGTTGTTGGAAGGACACAAGTCAAGAGTGAGAGCAGTGGAAATGAGTTATTTAAGAGGAGCCTGTGGAGTCATGTGGAGAGACAGGCTGACGAATGAAGATATAAAGGAGCGTTGTGGTGTGGATGTGGATGTGATAGGAAGCGTTATGAGAAACACACTGAGGTGGTTTGGCCATGTGGAGAGGATGGAGGGTGAAAGACTGACGAAGAGAGTGTATGTGAGTGAGGTGGAGGGGGGAAGAGGGAGGGGGAGGCCGAGGATGAGATGGAGGGATGGGGTGGAGAGGTATATGAGAGAGGGGGGTGTGAGTTGGGAGCAGGGCAGTGAAATGGCGGGGGACAGGGCGACTTGGAGGCGATTTGTTTGTGGCCACCCAAAACGGGATTGAGGCATCTGGCAATAGATAGATAGATAGAAATAAAGCAGATAGAATGTTTGGAGCAGAAATCAAATACTTCGTATATGAAAGTAATGATTCAAAGATTCTTTAATTATAGACACTTGTAGGAGAGCATTTAGATTATGTTGGTTAGACTGAGGTTCCACCCTCCCCTACGTATACTAAGGGCAACTAAGGATTACCTAATTCTTCAGACTGCGAGGTACTAAAACTTCATTCTTTTTGGAGAGAGAGAGAGAGAGAGAGAGAGAGAGAGAGGCTTTAACTGATGACTTCTGGCTAGTCGATGAAACTTTTAAACCAGCAGTTGCACTGACTACGAGGAGACAAGCAGTCTAATAATCATGTGTGTGTGTGTGTGTGTGTGTGTGTGTGTGTGTGTGTGTGTGTGTGTGTGTGTGTGTGTGTGTGTGTGTGTGTGTGTGTGTGTGTGTGTGTGTGTGTGTGTGTGTGTGTGTGTGTGTGTGTGTGTGTGTGTGTGTGTGTGTGTGTGTGTGTGTGTGTGTGTGTGTGTGTGTGTGTGTGTGTGTGTGTGTGTGTGTGTGTGTGTGTGTGTGTGTGTGTGTGTGTGTGTGTGTGTGTGTGTGTGTGTGTGTGTGTGTGTGTGTGTGTGTGTGTGTGTGTGTGTGTGTGTGTGTGTGTGTGTGTGTGTGTGTGTGTGTGTGTGTGTGTGTGTGTGTGTGTGTGTGTGTGTGTGTGTGTGTGTGTGTGTGTGTGTGTGTGTGTGTGTGTGTGTGTGTGTGTGTGTGTGTGTGTGTGGCGCAGCTGAAGCTGGGAAAAGGATTTCGATGAAACATGTCAAAGTGTATGCAACTGGGTAACAGCTATACCCATTTCAGTTTCATGTCAAGTGAAATTTTATAAAAGGGGTGCTTTGACCGCTAAATGTTTCCATTGGATTTACAGCTGGTCAGTCCGATAGGGCCGCGAAGTGTGGTCCAGCAACAGGTCTCATTTGAACAAGAGCTGTACGGTCCGATAGGGCTGCGAAGCGTTTGTGTAACCAATAGTTCACAGAGATAACATAGACTCAACAAAGTGCCTAAGTTACATTTACCCATCCCCGCCCCGGAGGGGCTCAGGGACGGTTATTGTTTTCACTCGGTCTGTCTTTTAGTTTGTTTGTTTGACTGTCTGTCAGTCTGTTAACAGCTTTACGCGAAAACCTACTGGTGCGATTTTGACTTTCTGATTACCTGATTAGATTTTGGGCCAAATTTGGCCAAGGCCCAGGCTGTAGGCCCAGAAAATGCAGAAAAAAAAACGGGGACGGGTTTTTTTTTTTTTTCGCTATTATCCTTTCAACTTCGTCATATCGCCATGAAATCAAAACCTAAAGGTGCATCTTTCAATTTTGCACCCTATAACATGCCTCATTACATCAGGGGGGGTCATCCCCCAGTCAGCGGTAGGCGGATTAATGTCAGGTGGGTCGGGCCTAAAATTTCATATGGGCATAAAATCGTCAATTTTCACCCGATTTACTCCAAATTTGATATGTGACACCTTTGACTAGATATCCAGTTGTGTTTATACGTCAGCACTAAAATGACTGCCGGGGACGGGTTTGCTGTGCCTTGGCACCTCTTTTTGTTTTTATGTGATTGTGAATATGACCAGTTCCGGATGGTGTTTTAATCGGTTCATCCCTATATTCTTTAAAAGACACCAGCTTAATTGACCTGTGTTAAAATCTTGGCTTAAACTTCGATATCTGTGTGATGGTATGTTCATCTTCCGGTCTGCGTGTCCCTAGTCTGGTCTTAAGACCCAAACCAAAGTGAACATTTAACGTGGGGACTGGCAACAAATACTTTCATATACTATCTAATGTTTGCCTCTTGTCAATTAATACCTTTGACATACAATATGTTACAGACTCCGCCACACAGTCATGATCACAACAATATCTCTAGTTTTACATGCACTACTCCTACTTCAGAACACTTTCCTGGTTTGCATTTGGACAGCATAGGGAAGGGTCTTAATACAGTTATAACACCCCTCTAAAGACAGAGTCTGGTTGTGCAGTGAATCTTATACAGACTACCAGTGTCATTAGACACTCTATTTAGGGATTGCTCCGACTCGTCCATAAAGCTCAACATATATAATCTTTCATAACTCCCAAACATAGAGGTATTGAATATTTTTAAGCACGTAGCTTTAATCTTCATGCCTTCCTATGCCTAAAATAGCTCCAAACACAGTGGAACATAACGTGAGCACGCTAAAACACAATCGATATAAATCCTGCTTTCTCCGAATGTTTCTTTTTATTTTTTTCTTAAACCCATCTAGCTCTAAAATGGTAAACTGATCACCTTGATTTTTTCAGAAGAGAGGTTTCAGTCGCCACGCACGGTAGATATTGCTCGAAGATCAGAGATAATAGGTCGGGAGTATGTTAACTCTTGCAGTTTTGATCCAGTTTACACGAAATATGGTAGGGAGTGAGGAAACGGTGAAGCAAATCAATTTTGAGAACAAGTGGTCAAAATTTAAGGTCATAGAACAGTGTCGAACGGTCGGCTTACAATTCAAAAAGTGTTATTCGTTTCGAGTTAAATTTGATGGAAAGATTTGGGATCGGCCAAAGATTGAATATTCTGCTTTACGAAAAAAAAAAAAAAAAAGTGTCAACGTCACAGGACAAAATCAACTTAAACACTTTCGATCCAGTATGGACCAAACTTAGTGGAGGGGTTAATGGTATTTCAAGTTTGAGAACAATCAGTCAAAGGTCAAGGTCACACAGCTAGGTCAAAAGTTCGGTCACAGACTGATTGCAAGGTGTGGGTGTTGTGCACCCTTATTGCTCCTTCCTGCTATTATCTCCAAACGATTATATTCAGGTCAAAAGAGGCTTTTCGAACGGGAGCAGGGCAGTCAAAGCCTTCACTAATCCCTTCATTACTACAATGTTTTTAAGTTCAAAAATTTGCTAAAACTTTTCGTTTTCGTGGTCTTTCGTTAGTTTTGGTATATGCCTCAAGTAACTGTACTGCCCAACTTCTTCAAGAATTTCTTGACTTATTTTGATGACACTCCTTGGAGTATTCCGATTAAACATTAGTTTTACTTTGGTTCATTGTTGGTGCTGTACTATGATAGAATCTCTTTATAGCACTCTACAGTTTCCTTCGACAAATAACTTCGCATATGCTCCACCATCGAGGAAATCATCATTATCATCATCATCATTATTGTTACGTCCCCAGCTGTCCTCACTCCTCAAGCACGCTGCAATAGTTAGGTACAGCAAGAAATTCGTTCGGCCTGCAACTCCTCATTCCCGGGCCAGCTGGATAGCAACATGAAATATCTCCACCACAAATACTGTATCATCCATCACACCATCAATGATAATGAAATAGTCTACTACACTATTTACATATATTTACAAATAAACACTCTGATACTCAAAATAAAGAATATGCTTAGATCACTTATGCTATATCCCCACAATGATCTCAACACCAAATGACACTCAATAATAACCATAATCTCAAAATAATTAACCATTCTCCCTCACATGTTACTCTATAATATTAACCACACAAATGCTCCACAATGGTTCACACAATAATAATCTCCACTATCACAAGTACACCACCACGTGCACCATAGTTCTTGTGGCCACCCACACCACGCTCTCTCTCCATCACCTGTATATTCTCCTCCCACAAGTAATACTCATCAATATATTCACATAATTATCTCACCACTTCCCTTATATAACACCTCACACTGTGTGACCACGCTGCTCTCCCAAAATCACCACGTGTCTCCTCCAACACGCCCACCCGAGCAGAAACCCAGATCAGCTCCTCACACGCCGTCAGCCACCAAGAGAGAGAGAAGCCACGCACTCTCTCCTCGTGCATACATAACATATCTCTCACTAACGGGATCACAATACAACAACATAACCTTACATGTTAACCCTTAACAACTTCACAAATATTAATTCATTTCTACATTCTCCAAAGATAAACTCCAACACAATATACAATCACATTATACAATGATAAACATAATATTCATTACATTCATGATACACAAAAGAAAACGTACTGTATGAAATAAGGGATAACTCCTCGTAACACCCCCCTTCCAGTAAAGATGTGAATTCTCCCTTTAAGAGGATTCACATCTCTCAGGAACGCGAGAGAGAGCGTCTGCTATCACATTCTCTCTTCCCTTTACATGAGTCACAACCAAATTATATTCTTGCAACAGCAGACACCATCTCATTAACCTCTGGTTAGAGTTCTTCATCCTATTTACAAATACAAGAGGATTATGATCAGTGAAAATTTGCACGGGCCTCAAGGTACCCTTCACATACACTTCAAAATGATTCAAACACATAATCAATGCCAAAGCCTCCTTCTCCACAGTACTGTAATTCATCTGATATGGTAACAACTTCTTAGAAAAATACCCAATAGGATGATCAACCTGCTCCACTTCCTGCATTAATACTCCTCCAATTCCCTCACCACTGGCATCCACATACAATTTAAATGGCTTATCATAATCAGGAGTGACCAATATGGGTGCATTTACTAGCATATCCTTAATTTTCTTAAAAGCCTCCACACAGTGCTCACTCCACATAAATTTCACCTTCTTTGACAACAACCTGGTCAATGGCAATGCAACGGCTGAAAAGTTCTTACAAAATCTTCTGTAATACCCACTCATTCCCAAAAACCTCAACAATTCTTTCCTATTTGTTGGAGAAGGAAAGTTCAGAATATCTCTCACCTTAGCATCCAATGGCCTCACTTGTCCTTGTCCCACTTTGAATCCTAAATAGTCCACATAAGCCTTCACAAAATCACTCTTTGCCAAATTCACTGTGAGATTTGCATCATCTAACTTTCTAAATACTTCATCCAACAACTTCAAATGCTCCTCCCATGTATCAGAATACAGTACTATATCATCAATGTATACAGTACAACACTTCACTCCACTCAACACTGCATTAACCAATCTCTGAAAACAACTGCTACTGTTCTTCATTCCAAATGGCAAAACTTTATACTGATACAACCCATCCATGGTAACAAATGCTGACAATTCCTTAGCCCTTTCAGTTAATCCAACTTGCCAGAAACCCTTAAGCAAATCTAACTTTGTCACATACTTAGCATTTCCTAACTGATCAATACAGTCATCAATCCTGGGAATAGGGGTATGAGTCAGTCTTAGTTACAGTATTCACTTTTCTAAAGTCAGTACAAAATCTGTAACTATTCCTCCAGCCTTAGGTACAAGTACACAGGGTGAACTCCATGGACTATTACTTGGCTCAATTAAATCATTTTTCAACATGTACTCTACTTCCTTCCTCATAATTTCTCTCTTTTGTGGAGTCACTCTGTATGCATGTTGCTTAATTGGCCTTACATCCTCTACTTCCACATCATGCACAATAACATGGGTTCTTCTAGGAGCATCAGGAAACAAAGATCTAAACTTGTTAACAATTCTTTTTACCTCTCCTTTCTTATCCTTATCTAAATGCTTCAACTTCTCATCCAAATTATTTAATATGACTGAATTTTCCAAACTCTGACCTTCACAATTCATCAAGTCATCATCTTCACCATCACTCTTCTCCATCTTCACAACATTACCACAATTTACTTCATCATTTACATCCAATACTTCTTCCCTACCATAGTATGGCTTGATCATATTTACATGACACAATTGAGTTCCCTTCCGTCTCCCTGGGGTTCTGACTATGTAATTTACATCACTGACTTTCTCCTTAATGGCCCAAGGCCCACAATATTTTGCTTTCAAAGGATTATCCTGCAATGGAAACAACACCAGCACCTTATCACCAGGCTGAAAACTTCTATCTCGTGCCTTCTTATCATACCAGGTTTTCATATTAGTCTGTGACTCCTTTAAATTCTCACATGCAATCTCTCTAGCTCTCAACAATCTCTCCTTAAACATAGTAACATAATCCAGCATATTTGGCACATCATGATTTCCCAACCACTTCTCCTTCAACATACGCAGAGGTCCCCTGACCTCATGTCCATAAACAAGTTCAAATGGACTGAAGCCAGTGGACTCCTGTACAGCATCTCTTATGGCAAACAAAGCTAGTGGCACTGCCTCATCCCAATCCTTATCCATTTCAGTACAGTATATTTTTAAAGTCTTCTTTAGAGTTTGGTGAAACCTTTCCACACATCCCTGCGACTGCGGGTGGTAGGCACTCGATAACTGCTGCTTAATCCTCAACTCTTTCAACACCTGACCAAACAACCTTGAAGTGAAATTACTGCCCTGATCTGACTGAATTACTCTCGGGAGTCCAACCCATGAGAAAAATTTCACCAACTCCCTCACAATCACTTTGGCATGGATACTTCTCAAAGGTATTGCCTCTGGAAACCTTGTTGACATACACATAATAGTTAGCAAATATTGATTGCCTCGCTTAGAACGAGGTAGAGGACCTACAACATCAATACATATCCTGCTGAATGGTTCATCTACAACAGGAATAGGGTGCAATGGTGCCTTTACAATATTCTGGTTAGGTTTACCAACAACCTGACATGTATGACAAGTCTTACAATGCTTAGTTACACTCATCTTTACACCTGGCCAATAAAAATGTGCTGTCACTCTACTCAAAGTCTTTCTTACACCAAAATGTCCTGACCAACTATCTTCATGAGCCAATTCCAAAATCTTACTTCTGTACTTCTTAGGGACAACAATTTGGGTCTTCATCATCCAATGATCAGATACTGGGCTATCAGCAGGTCTCCATTTCCTCATTAAAATTTGGTCTTGCACATAATATCCCACATCTCCATCAAGAATTCCTCTCTCAGCCTCACTCCACAACGCCTTCAGACTTTCATCATTCCTTTGTGCATCAATTAAGTCCTTTTTCACAACAAAGTCTGGCAAAGTCTCTACTTCCTTCCCTTTCACCTGCTCTGCTTCATCTCCAGGTTCACAAAGCCAGGATGAGCTTAGGTCTAACTCACACTCCTCATCTTCCTCCGCTCTTTTAGCACTAGCCCTTGTCATTACACATGCTGGATAAATCATACTCTCCTCAAGTCTCTCACCATCCTCACATACTTCTGGGTTTACGGTTTCACTTTCCTGGTCAACCTCAGGATTCTCCACAATTTCAGGCTCAGGGACAACTTTATTGCCTGCCAAATCATTCCCTAATAGCATGTCCACTCCTGACACAGGCAATCCTTCACTTACTCCAACTTTCACATTTCCTTTGACAAATCCACTCTCAAGCCGCATACAATGTACTGGTACTTCAAGCTCTGAAGAACTCAGACCCCTAACAACAACATTTTCACCAGTAAAGGACTCATCACTCCACTCTGCAATACCTTTACGTACAAGACTCAGGTTAGCTCCTGTGTCTCTCAGTATCACAATCTCCTTTCCTTGTCCCTCACCCACCTTCATCCGACCTTTGGTGATAAATGGCTTAAACTCTACCGCAGGTAACACCTTGGATCCTGTACATACATTTGCTAACAATTGTTCTACATGTTCCTTCCCAGTTACAGTCAATCCAGCTTCCTTGGAATTCTTCAAACTATAACATTGATACTTCCTGTGACCTACTTTACCACAATGCAGACACTTGGGTTGCACCTGATTTTTCTTACAACTTTATACTTGAGTGTCCAAAATCACCACACTTATAACATTTGATTCCTGACTTATTTTGATGTGAAGCATTAATGACCTTATCACTCCTAAACAAAGGTGACTCTACAGCCTGACTTTGAACATGTCCAACATTAGATTTCAGAAAATTATTTGAGTTCTTGAAACTGTTTTGGTTAGCTGTACCTTGTTTACCACCCCAAGAGTTGGTGGACTTGTTAACCCAGCTCTGGTTAAATTTACCCTTACCAGCACCTTTGCTCATCTCATACGCAACAGCAAGCTGATCCGCTTTACGTCCAGCCTCAATCACATTTCTAATGTCTAGTTTCATTATTTCATACCTCAGTGCTGGTTTTAAAGTATTTCTAAAATGTTCTAACATCAATAACTGTATCACATCTTCCTTGCTTGTCACATCCTCAGATTTCAACCATTTACCACACTTCAGCACAATCTCTCTGGCAACTTCCAAATAGGTGTTACTATGTGTCTTTCCAACGTCTCTGAAACGCTGTCTATAAATTTCTGGATCCACCTTCACGGTCTGTAAAATTGCCTCTTTAACAACATCATAATCACTGCACTCATCAATACCCAAACCAGCATAAGCCTCTCTTGCCTTGCCCTTTAATCTAGCTTGCACCAACAAAGCCCACTCTTCCTTTGGCCAACTTCTCAATTCAGCAATTTTCTCAAATTGTATAAAGAAATCCTCAGCCTCTTCCTCTACAAATTCTGGCATAAGTTTCATCTTTATATCTGCTGAATATCCTCTGTATTCCCCTTTTTCTACTTCCAACCTTTTTATCTCCACCTGAGCCTTGATTCTCTCCTTCTCAACTTCTGTTTTCATCAAAGCCTCTTTCATCAAAGCCTCTTGATTCTTTTCCCTCTGTAACATTATCTCCATCTCCATTAACTTCACTTTCCATTCCATCATCTCACTACCAGTCATTTCTTTGTTTCTTTCTGCATACTTTTCATCCTTTTCCATACTTTCTTCTTCACACTCACTCTGCTCTCTACCCAAAATGCCAGATTCCATCAAACCCTTTATCAGTTCTCTCTGCATATCCTCCTTAAGATTAGTTTTTAACTCAATGCCATAAATGCATGCTAACTCCCTCAGCTCTTCTCTTGTGCACTGGTATAGAAAATGTACATCCCTACTGCTCACAAAGTTTTGCACATTACTCTCTGCCATGATTACAAATAATTTCAAGGCTCACCACAACACAGTGGTCCAGAGGGGAGGGCTGGCAAGGAAGGCAGATTCTCCTGGTCACACACACTGGGCTCATGGACAAGTGGCACACAATCACAAAGAGATCCCGGACGGGCCCCCAATTTTCTGTTACGTCCCCAGCTGTCCTCACTCCTCAAGCACGCTGCAATAGTTAGGTACAGCAAGAAATTCGTTCGGCCTGCAACTCCTCATTCCCGGGCCAGCTGGATAGCAACATGAAATATCTCCACCACAAATACTGTATCATCCATCACACCATCAATGATAATGAAATAGTCTACTACACTATTTACATATATTTACAAATAAACACTCTGATACTCAAAATAAAGAATATGCTTAGATCACTTATGCTATATCCCCACAATGATCTCAACACCAAATGACACTCAATAATAACCATAATCTCAAAATAATTAACCATTCTCCCTCACATGTTACTCTATAATATTAACCACACAAATGCTCCACAATGGTTCACACAATAATAATCTCCACTATCACAAGTACACCACCACGTGCACCATAGTTCTTGTGGCCACCCACACCACGCTCTCTCTCCATCACCTGTATATTCTCCTCCCACAAGTAATACTCATCAATATATTCACATAATTATCTCACCACTTCCCTTATATAACACCTCACACTGTGTGACCACGCTGCTCTCCCAAAATCACCACGTGTCTCCTCCAACACGCCCACCCGAGCAGAAACCCAGATCAGCTCCTCACACGCCGTCAGCCACCAAGAGAGAGAGAAGCCACGCACTCTCTCCTCGTGCATACATAACATATCTCTCACTAACGGGATCACAATACAACAACATAACCTTACATGTTAACCCTTAACAACTTCACAAATATTAATTCATTTCTACATTCTCCAAAGATAAACTCCAACACAATATACAATCACATTATACAATGATAAACATAATATTCATTACATTCATGATACACAAAAGAAAACGTACTGTATGAAATAAGGGATAACTCCTCGTAACATTATCCTAAAGGCCCTTCTGCACTGTCGGTGGGCATCCGTAGTGTATAAGCAAGCTACTCATCAGTTTCGACCTATTGTGACGAAACACGCTATAAACAGTGGATCAACAGCAGGGATGGGGCTTCAGTTCATTACGTCCACACTATCATTTTCCACGCATTATCCATTCCAGTACTCCAGCACCATATCAGCTGATTATGTAAACTGGCCTTAACAATAATTATTTCCTGCAAATACGTGGGGTTCGTAATTTGGCAACTACCATCCATTAGTCATTAATACAGTTCTCATTGATTATCCCCAGTAAGTGAGACCAGACATGAGAATGATAATCCCAGACAGACCACCCAGTCCATAGCTTAACCTTCGATATTGAAATGTTCCCCTTTGTGGGCATTATATCTATTGACGGATTCGGTATACTCTTTGTTCATACAACACCGGAACAATTCTTCCAGTTAAGTGATTAATTAACAAACTTTTCAATGATTTCTCCGAGTAATTATAACGGTAAGAGAATAATATTGTATAGCTAGTGACTTGACAGCATCGGTTGTTGACTGTCCAGCTAAAATGCAGTGGACTATTAGAAAACGTACAGTATAATCTCATACTTATATTGCGTCTACTGACATGATGCCACAGTTGTCCCGACTTGATCGATGAAGAGGTTCCAAGCCGCTGCGAAGCTGTTGCATCCGTACATTAACCCCCTCAATATGATTACTAGTTTGTAAAGTCATTCTCTCCATATCTGTACCATTTTATTAAGATTTGGAGAAAACTTTGACCTGGAGAGGTTTTGTGTATTGCCTCACTACAAGAGTTATCCCAACTGCCGATTTAAAAAAAAAAAATACAAAACCACGTCACCGTACTGAAGGGGCTAAGCACAATTTTAGGTTACATCATCCTTCATTTTGTGCAAACCACGACAGTACCGTTGTGTGCTGTAGGTGTACCGTCGAAGCAAATAGTCGACCAGTAATTAGCACACTAGTTTTCCCAAGCAGTTAAGGCCAGACAGGAGAAAAACAACTCCCAGTGGCAAACCCGAGGCGAACCCTGGACACTGAAATAGAAATGTTGGCCTCCTACCATTATTGGCCGGGACGGGAGTGTGATGGATCGCGGGGTTGTGTGACTCGCTCCTGGATTAGATGCTGAGGGGGGGAGTGGGGCTGGCTGGTTGGTCGGGAGGAGGAAGGTAGAGAGAGGTCATGAGAGAGTGAGAGAAACTAATGGAGAAATAGGGATGTGAGGGACTGGGGAGGAGAGGAGTAAAGGGGGTGGAGAAAAGATGCACTGAGACTGAGTAGTAAAAAAGAGGAGTCAAGGAGGAAGAAGGGAGGGACTGGATATGAAGAACAGAGAAAAGAAAGGAGAGGGTAGTGGGTGGGGAGGAAGGGAAGTGAGTGGAGGTTAGGGCAGAAGGGAGAAGAGGCAGAAAGAGGAAAGCATGGAGCTGTGGATGGGGGAATGGAGTAGAGGAATGGGTGTGAATGAGGTGCAAAGACAGTAGAGGAGGGAGTGAGGAGGAGAGATAGGATGTGGGGAGATGTAAAAAGTAAGCAGGAGGGGAAGTGAGCGAGGAGGATCGGTAGAGATAGGGCAGAAGGGGGAGGTAGGAGTGGCTGGAACTAAGAAGAGCGGTGCAGTGGAGAGGGTGGGGAGATGGTGGAGAGACAGGGAGGGTGAGTCGAAAGGAGGGCTAGAGACAACGGAGGAGGTGCGGAGAGAAGGTGGGAGAAGGGTTACAGAAGGGAGAGGGGGGGTGTGGGTGAGTAGGAGGGGTAAAGGGAAGAGGGTAGGGAGTGAAAGCAAATGAGAGGAGTCAGGAAGAAGAGAGCATGAGGAAGAGAGGGGTATGTGGAGAAAGAAAATTGGGATCAAGAGAAACAATAAGAGAGGTGTAGAGAGTGGAGAGAAAGGGAGAGTGGGTAGGGAGGAGGGGTAGGGATGGGAGAGGGGGGAGTGGATGGGGAAGATGGATAGAGGGAAGGAGCAAGGGGAGGAGTGGGAAGGGAGAAGGGATATAGAGAGAGAAAGGTGAAAGACAAGAGGCGTAGCGAAGGAGGAACAAGGGACTGAGGAGTAAAGGGGATAGAAAGGAGAGTGGAGGAGGAATTGAAAGCACGCTACAGGGAGAGGAGTCTGTGGGGAGGAAGTGTAGAGAGAACAGGCGAATGAACCAATGAATGAGTGAATGAACCAGCAAACAAATAACCTGATAAACAAATGAATTAGTGGAGGTATGCATGAACAAATCAGTAACGATATATAGAAACGAATGAAACAGTGAACATATTAATGAAAGAATGAATCAGTAACCGCAAAAAAATAAACGAATGAATTAATGAATGTAAGAATGATCGAATGAATTAGTCAACAAATAAATGAACGAATGAATTAATGACCATATGAATGAGCGAATAAATTAACGATAGTCACAATGAACAAATGAAGGACCAAGCAAACGAATCGATGCAGACGCGGACGAAAAAACGAATGAACAAACCAACAAACGAACGAACCAGGGAACGAGTACATAAATGAGAGAATGAATAAACGAAACGAGAGGAAGGCATTTTAAACAATTCCCTATTGACTTAGTGCAGAATGAAAGAAATATGGGCGTTATTCAGGACACAGATTAATTATGCATGCAATTAGGAAACTGACTGTAGGCCTCCCCTGAACTAGTTACAGGCCTACACACAAGTCCTTCCACAAACCAAACAGAACTTAGGGAAAAAATGACTACTTGGAAGGGTTTGCTCTCTCTCTCTCTCCCTCTCTCTCTCGCTCTCTCTCTCTCTCTCTCTCTCTCTCTCTCTTTCACACACACACACACACACACAAGCACATTATATATATATATATATATATATATATATATATATATATATATATATATATATATATATATATATATATATATATATATATATATATATATATATAACCCATTGGATCCCAGGGGTGCTGGGCGGGGCATGGCACTGGGCGTGTACTAAGCGTACCGCCCTCCGCCTATCGGCTCATAGTCGCGAAGCTCAAAGGTCCGTACCAGGGGTTCCCTACTTCATGAAGACTCGAAAAATCCCAGTTCTGTCCAGTATTCCGGACACTGGGCTCCAATGGAATATATATATATATATAAATATATATATATATAAATAAATAAATATATAAATAAAAATATATATATATATATATATATATTTATATATATATATATAGATAGATAGATAGATAGATAGATAGATAGATAGATAGATAATTAGATATATTATTATCACCATCAACCATTACAAGTCCATTGCTGAACTAAGGTCTCCCCCAACCTTTTCCACAAATTCCTTGACTGAGCCACTCTCTGCCATTTTTCCTATCTCATCTCTCCACCCCCTGCCTAGCCTTTTTCTGCTACGCTTACAATCTCTTGGTATCCTGTCAGTCAGCCTCTTGCTCCATCGATTCCATTATTCTTGCTACATGGCCTGCTTACCACTATTTCTGTTCTTGTATAACTTCTATAATGTCTTTGACTTTAGTCTGCTCTCTCACCCAAGTAGAGCTTTTCCTGTCTCTTAAGGATATTGCCAACACTGAAATTTCCATTGCTCCCTGAGAACGAATTAGTTTATTTTCCATCGATTTTGTTAGTTTCCAGGTCTCGCAATCTTACGTCATAGCTGGAATTAGGCCCTTGGCAGCGAAATTACCATTTTGGGTGATTTTAACATACACAATGTTGAATGGTTATTGCATTCTGCCCGGACTTGACGACGCTGGTCAAGAGTGCGAGCTGTTTGCGGAATCGTTTAATCTCACCCAGCTGGTAAAGCAACCAACCAGAATACCTGATAATCCTGACCATAATGCCCATCTCTTGGATTTATTCTTACAAATAATCCAGATCAATACAGGATAGAGGTACTGTCACCATTTGGGTCCTCTGACCACAATCTCATCAAAGCCTCATTAGTTAACACCCCCACGCCTCCCCGTTCTGAACCTGTCAGGGTGACCCGATGGCACTTTGATAGGGCAGACTGGGATGGATTTAGAAATTATCTTGCTGATGTTCCATGGCAGTCTTTTTTCTCTAGTGATCCCAGTTCTACCCAGTCCCACATTTGCGACTTAATACTAGCTGGTATGGATTTATTCATATCAAGTCAACAGTTCACTAAAAGATCGAACTCTCCAAAATGGTATTTTCATGGCAAATGCTCAGACGAAGTTGCGTCCATGGTGCCACCTCTCCATGCCTTCCCTCGTGCTACACGAACATCTGGTAGCACTCATGACTGGAATGTCACTCAGCCATATTGTAGGACTTCTGCCTATCAGAATTCTTTCATTCCCCGAACTGCATCTCTCTGGAACTCGCTTCCCCAGAGTTCTTTCCCTCCAAATTTCAACCCACAGCTGTCCAAGTCTAACTGTTACAGATATTTTATGAACAGAGGACACCAGTAATCGGGTGTATGGATTATTATTTTTTGTTTTTTTACTCATTTGTTTTTCCTTCCTCCGTTCTGTTATTTATATTAAAAAAAAATCGTTATATGCTTTTCGTTTCATACATATTGGTAAGTTACAGATGTCTCTATGTTTACCAAAAGCTTTCCATTAAATTGTAATTCTTCTTTCTATTTCGCTCTCATGGTCTTTCGTTAGTTTTCGTATTTGCCCCAAGTAATTGTATTGCTCGACTTCTTCAAGAATTTCTCCACTTATTCTTATGACGCTCTTTGGTATTTGAGGATTAAACATTATTTTAGTTTTACTCCGGTTCATCTTTAGCCCTACTTTGAGACTTTCTCTGATCAGGTCATTTAACATTTCTTGCAAAGTCTCTGCTATTTCTGAGATTAGGACAATGTCATCTGCAAATCGTAAATGGTTTAGCTTTTCTCCATCTATGTTCACTCGTTTGTTTTCCCAGTCTAGCTTTCTGAAAATACTTTCTAGGCATGCTGTAAATAATTTGGTGAAATTGCATCTCCCTGACGCACGCCCTTCTCAATCTAAATTTTTTCCGAGTCCTTGTGTAATTTAACTGTAGCAGTTCCCTCTTTATATATGTTTTTGAGCAGTTTTACAATGTTCTCATTCACTCCTTATTCTCGCAATAAATTTATAATTGCTTTGTGCTCCACCGAGTCAAAATCCCTTAAGTAATCAACAAACCCTAAACACAATGGTTTATTATATTCCGTAGTTTTTCTCAATTAGCTGATTCACTGTATATAGATGATCAGTAGTCGAATACCCGCTTCGGAATCCTGCCTGTTCACGAGGTTAGTTTTCTTCCATGTTTGTTGTTGTTCTGTTCGTAAGGCTTTAATGATGAGTTTGTAAGTGACTGATAATAGGCTGATGGGTCGATAGTTACTAAGATCTTTTGAGTCGCCTTTTTTGTAAAGTAACATAACAATTGCATTATACCATGTTTGGGGAATCTTCTTCATTTTTATATATAGAGTAAATAAGTGGACTAGCCTGTCTTGTACTTCTGCTACTGCATCCAACGGTAAATCTGCTACTATTCCATCTTCTTCCGGAGCCTTCACTCTTTTCATATTTTTAAGAGAAATGTTTACTTCGTCTGGTGTTACCTCTAGTATTTCACGATTATCAACTGAAAAGATTGCTATTGGTACACACACACACACACACACACACACACACACACACAAAACCATGAATACAACAAAGTCATAGGAATAAAATGCCATCCACTGATTAAGCGCAAAAATTTCAAAAAGTTTTCCGATAGAGCGCAGTCCATCGGAGTTAATACACTAGTGGTTCCCTGTCAAATGGCAACGCAATTTCATTTTGGACGTGACAGACTGATCGTGGGGTAAATGAAAACTGTCAGGAGGCGTTTGAGAGAGAGAGAGAGAGAGCACCAATCATTCTTCATTTTCTATCACTCAGTATTACCATTCCATACGGTATATTGCCACTGTTTTAAGTACAACCATCATTACCTTAACAGTATTACCTAATTTATTTCAACCATAACTGTTACAACTTCCTCTGTTCACATCTATCCTCTTATGGTACTCTTGTCATGGGTTTAGACGACCTACCAACATCTTACCGGTTGGAATTTCTTTATGTAGTACTACAGTATTCCTTTGTTCGGATTTTTTCATGAAAGTTGAGATATGAAACAGAGGACTTAGAATGTACTGTTCGCTGCAGAAGAACTTTGTGAAGATTATGTTTGTGTCCACATTAGCGTATGAGACTTTGTTCATCCATCTACGTATTAAATTTTGGTTAACACGGGATGAGTTAGTTCAGGTGAGCGAGATGGGAGCAGGTAGTGAGTTAAAAATAGTATCGATTAACCCTTTCCATCACATGTGTATTTTAGAAGGATAACAACAAATAACGTTATCCAGCTAAGAAATACGGCGGTAGTCCAAAGAATCAACATTATTATCGATTATCCTTTTCTTGCAACTTTTTAAAATATTTTGGAGAAGGACAGATGAGGTCAGGTGATAGAAATGGTGCCAGGCCAATTTTAATCCACTGTACAAGGAGGCAGTATTTTTGCATAATAATCAGGCTATTACCAGTTGATATTGCTCGAGGTAAGAATGGCCTTTAATTGATAAGAAGTTAATGATGGCTGAACTTAACTTCTCCATTAGGAAAAGTCTCTCTTAAGTTAATTAATATCGTCTGACTGTAGCGAGAATAAACCAGTAAAGCATATCATCAAACTGAAAAAGGTCAACTTCATTCTGAATACTATAACCCCGTGAGAAAAATAAAGCTTCAAAATCATACCTATCGACTATACGAAGGTTAAAGGAGGACAGTCAATTAGTAGTCTTTCTCTAGGCTACGGTGAACCCAGGGAAACGGGAATCACGGAGATCTTGGCGTCCCTCAGCACGTGTGTCTCCATGGCAACCTCTCCCTCTTCCTTTCCCCCCCCCACTGTCCCTCTTTTTCTGCCTCCCCATTCCCTCACTCCACCCCTCTCTCTCTCTCTCTCTCTCTCTCTCTCTCTCTCTGTATAGCTTTCAATCTGCCTATCCATCCAACTATCTGTGTCTATCTATCTGTCTGTCTGTCTGTCTGTCTGTCTATATCTCTCCTTTCCCTGACGTCGGACGTTTTTAAGCCAAAGGCAATGTAGCTTTTGTTCTCATTCTTTTTAACCGACTCAGTTTTTATATAACTAGATTCTGAATATTTACAAAAAAATTAAAGTTTTTCAAATGATGATAAATTGGCATGGATCTAATTTACAGTCAGTACTATTTTTCTGCTACCCCGCGTATAACCTGATTAAATCTGCTTTTATCTCACTCCAATGTCGTCTTTGCTTAACAGATTCACACAAGGCGCCAGAACAATGACACTGAACTTTAAGGTATCCCCATAACCCCTTGAACCAAAGGACCTTCTTATATTTCACTCTAGCTATCTCCAGACGACTTTATTTGGCTCAGGAGAGACTTGTCAAACAGTGAGAGAGAGTTTCAGCGAATGAGTAAGGTCGTCTGGAGAGAGCAAGAAGAAGAAAAAATTATCTTTGTGTAGGAGCTACGTTGTTGTGACTCAGACCTCCTATTCTCCGTCTCCCCCAGAATGGCACTATAGAGAGAAAGAGACAAAGAGACTGGCAGGCACAGACGCACAACCGCCAAGGGAGCCACCACCACAGATCCCAAGTCCATTTAGTGACCGACGCGACGTGGTGAGGGAAGGTTGTGTGGCTCGGTCCGTCCTCCATTCTGTGTTGTGTTGGGAACTTTTTTATGGTTCACGTTAGCTAATCTCAACAACGTAGTTAACCTCATTAGCAACTTTAGATGCGCATGGCTCGATCAGTCCTCCTTGTCTGTGGTGTGTTGGGATCTCTGTTTAGTGCTTTACGAAGTTCACCTTAACTAACAACATTTACTAAGTCCTCATTAAGTGTTTGTCTGTCCTGCCCTGCTGTGCTAGGAACATTTGTCTGAGCATTATTTATTTTTTCATTAGGTAACTTCATCAGAATATTTAGTCTCAGCTTAAATGAGACTGTTACTGTGGTGACGTAAGAATCATGACCCAGCACCTTTAGCACAAGAGGTCTTCCCTGTGCTGAGTAAAAGCGCCTGACGGAAGAGAAGTAAAAAAAAAAAAAAAAAAAAGAAAAAGAAAAAAAGAATCTCAATGAGAAAAAATGGAGATAGTTTCCAAGCCCTTCACTACAAAGGGTCTTCTTTAAGTTTAATAAAATCATCAGGCGCAGTAAGAATAATATAATTAAAACTTCACAGTACATAATGGCGAACGAGATAACCATGAACCTCAAAAGAGTCTAACGAGAACAGGACCTACACAGACTACACCAGAGAGACATCTTAGAGACAGTGTTAACAGGGGATGTCCGAGAGAATTATGACTCCGAAAGCTATATAAAAGGAACAGTCTCTGAATAGTCCACATCGTACTGAAGGGGATAAATGTGTGTGAAATGTCTGCATCTCCGACAAGCGCTTAAGAGGAACAGCACCTACACAGACTACAGCAACGCGTCATCGTAGAGAAAGGGTTTACTGCGGGTGAACGAGATGACTGCAACTACGAAAAGTGTCTAATGGAACAGCAGCTGCCCAGACCAACACACCTGTGACCTGGCTCCTCTAAACCATGAATGGAATGTGTGTGGCTAGGATTACGCTGGCACTGCTCGTCCTCACTCACAGATATGGTAAGAGTCTCTCTTGTCTATCAATTCATCCTTTACTGACCTATTAGGAGAACAGGGACCCGGAGCTAGGCCACTCATTCCAGACTTTCAAGGCGAGAGTGATCAGTCTTTTTTACATGGGTGACGTTATGTAACCAGCAAACTACAACCATCCATTATGGGCCACGTCAGGTTGGAGCACCTTAGCCCACAGAACCACTAGGCGTCATATTATTAGACCTGAGATAGCAAGGGTGAAGGCAAACCCGCAGTGGCGTACCTGAGGGGGGGCCCCAAAAGCCTTAAAAATTTATAAGCTTTTTTATTAATATTTAAAAATATATATAGTTATCATCCCGACAATCCCGGCTGAGATATTAGATAAGTTTTGAGAATTATGGGGGTTAGGTTCTTTGCGGGGGGGCCCAGCAGAGAACCTAGCCCCCCGGGCCCCCAAGTTTTTTTACATCATTACTAAAAAACTATGATTAGGTTTTACGATGGGCAGCGCAGTATAACATGTCTTGTAATCGCAGGTATTTAAACCTGGCCATCATGAATTAGGGGCTAGCCAACACCTTCGCTGACTCATTTTTAATTATAAGACTATAAGATTAGACTTGCTTCCTGAATGTTCCTGACGCTGCCGAACAGCCAAGATTTGAGAGAAGGCTTGAACACATTTAGACGGGTATTATTAATTCCGACAACTGGCAGACGATTTTCTTTTGTACAAGAATAGTCTCCCATCGTTTAATGTGTCTAGGGTAGAGTGGTATCTCCTACACTGAAAAGTATCCTCTTGGATAGTCAGAATATATTTGGCAAAACTCCATTTGACTGAATGTGTTGGTGGATTTGTTTCTAATCCCATTTAGCTTGAAAGGTCTCTCCCAAGCTGAATATAATCATCTTGCGGTTGCCAGAATGTAATAAATATAATAGACATCTTTTGACCGAGGAGTGAAAGTCTCCACAATCCAATTACAGACGTGATATGTGATAATTACTTTCATCTAGCATTAGGAAGATGATATTTTATCAGCTAAAGAGTCGATTCCCGACCTCCAAGTGTTAATAACTCTCTGGTTCTTGATACGGTACTCGGCAATTCTCGTCAAATAACTCCTACATAGAATCAACGGTGTGTATCCTTCCAGTGCAACCGAACTCCCTGAACTAACCTGAATGTCTAGAGTTACACGTAATAATACCAACTATGCACTGAGATGAATCTGTAAATGAATGATCTAAGAAGAGCATGTGGAGTTACGTGGATGAGAAGAAAACAGTATAAATGAATGATCTAAAGTGCAGGTGGAGTTACCTGGAGAGACAGTGGGACAACTGTGGATGTACAGGTGAGTTCCGTGTTGATGTGGATGAGCTGCAGAATGTTGAAAGGAGTATCCTGAGCTGGTCTGGCCACCTGGAGCGAATGGAGAGCAAAAGATTGACTAGGAGAATGTAAATGAGTAAGATGGAATGGGATAGAGAGACGAGAAGACCGACATTTAAGTAGAGGGACGGATTTCAGGGATATCAGAGAGAGTGGTGTGGGATGCAGATACGCGAAGAAATTGGCGACGGAGTGGTTATTTGTTCGTGGCCACCCCCACAGGATTAAAGTTTCTTGGTATAGATAGACAGAAAGACAGATAGAAGCAACTCTCCATTATATTTAGACGAGTAAGTTTAAGGTGACGTGGAATGTTGGGAAAGAACATTGATAGAGGCGTGGCAGCGTTTACTGTTCCATACACAAAGGATGAGCATGAGGCGTCTGGCAGTGTGGTAGAGAATTAACCCTCTTCAGTTAACACCAGACGATTACTTCTAGTGGAGAGCGAAGCATACGAGCCTAATAGTTAATACTGTCACTAATAGCCCTCTCGTGGTGGGGACAACTCTAGTATTCCATTTCAGTTAACACCAGACGATTTCGTTCAATTAAAGGTGAATCAATGGAGTCTGAGAGTAATTACTGTCATCAATAACTCTTTCATGGTCAGGACAACTCTTGTATGATATTCCACCTAACAATAGACCAATTAAGCCTATAGAGCTAAACGAACCATACAAGGCCGAAAATGTCAATACTGTCACTAATCACCTTTCAGTGTCCGAACAACTCAAGTATCCTATTCCAGTTACCGGCAGACGATTTTATTCAGCTGACTGACTCACAGAAGGTTAAACTACTAACAAGTGACAGAAATGGTTATGTATATTGATCAAGCTGTGTTAATGATGTCGGCGTTACTGTTTTAGATTTATAGAAGTGTGTGTGTGAGAAGGGGTACCCTTGCACGAAAAGTGTATTATATAATTGTAAAGACTGAGGGAAAACTTCGCTGTAGCTGGAAAATCCCGTTAAAAAGATTCAGACACATATAAAAAATTGTACAGTGCAAAATAAAAATAGACATAATTACAGCGTTCATAATAATAAGAGTATAGAGTGTGATCACACACACACACACACACACACACACACACACACACACACACACACACACAACTCCATGATTCCGAAACACACACGCACAAAAAACAGTTCATAATTCCGACACACACACACACACACACACACACACACACACACACACACGCACACACACAGAGTATGAATGATTCAGACATACAAGAAGGCAGTCCATGATCCAGGCATAAATAAAACAATGCATGATTCTGGCAGTCACAAAAATGCTCATGATATATAAAAACATTATTAGGTCATGCAAAAAAAAAAAAAAAAAGATAGTCAGTGTCAAAAATTCTCTCGCCTCTCTTGTTTTCCCCCCGTTAAAAAAAAGAAAAAAAAATGGTGAATCCGCATCAACTAACACTGAATACACTGATCTGTGGCTGAATAAAGTCCTCAGTGTCAGTTGCTGCGGATTCACCACACTGATTTTCAAAGTCCATGGAGTGAAAAGCATGAGGGGCGACAGGACTTACAATTCCGACTGTACACCATCCCCACATATGACAAAGTGCGTGATTCCTGGACACAAAACAACGGTGTATGATGTCATATGAAAGGTGCGGGGTTAATGAAAGTTAAATCTAATCCCTTCGTTTTCAAAAGACTCTTATACGTTTAATATAATCGTCTGAAGATGGCGGGAATAACAGAGAAAAGACGTTGTTTTAATGAAGGGTCTTTAGCAAAACGATGCGGACCATATTTAGATTAGTCCTCGATCAAATGCAACTTCTCTCTCTCTCTCTCTCTCTCTCTCTCTCTCTCTCTCTCTCTCTCTCTCTCTCTCTCTCTCTCGTCATGAACAAAAATTTATTTCATGTCACTCTCACTCCATGAATATTTTAGAATAGCTGAACCTTTGCAATATTCTTGTTTTTTTTGACCCTCCATGAAACGTACCTAACCCAAGACTTTACATATTCAACTTTCTGCATACATATACACGACCATTATACATTATTACCATATATATAATCGTATTTCGTTTTTTTTTTCATCTATATATTAAAATGTTACTTGTTTCAGACCCCCTCCTCTTTGAACGAAAATGCGAGAATGATACGTAAATGGAAATGTTACTGTCACTGGTAAAAATGTAGCTAAGGGTGTCTAGGTAGAGGAATACATATTTGTCTACTCACCTACTACCTATCTATCCAACCTTTATCTATCAGTCTATCTGTCAAACTACCTATTGATCTATCTATTTTAAGTATAAGTATGGATGGGGAGAGAGAAAGAAAGAGAGAGAGAGAGGGACTGAGAAATTCATACATGCTAACGAGCACTAAGCTTAGAACGAAAAAAAAAAAAGAAGAAGAAGAAGGAATAATCAGGTAAAAAATAGTCGTTCTTAAACACAGGCAATGAAGCAACAATAATGAACTGTGATGGAGGGAGGGCACTATAAACACTAGCAAGTAATTTTGGAAGACATCGACCCAGAAACTGACATGGCGTCCATTGCGAGGATACAGTCACTTCAGTTACGAAAAAAACACTGCCCTCACTCATGGGAAAAAAAGAAAAAACAAGAAGGAACGCTTAAAGTGAAATAACAGCGTCCACCAACTGATACACTGGATGAGTAGTTGATTTTCCCCTGTAAGAGCGACCATCTACATATTTCTCTCAAAACTGAATAAACTACATAATTCTTACCTAACTGTTAACCAACTTTCTTTTTTTCAAATTAGATCCCAATTGTTTGAGTTGGTTTTATCCAGGGACCCTGAACTTTGAGCTTTCCCTGTGACCTTCTCTTTCGACCGATTATTCTCAAAATCGATCTTTTTTTTTTTTTTTTTACTTCAACCTGTAATCATCCATAAACTTTAGCCTTCATGATATAATAACATTCAGCAGACCTCTCAAGAATGAAAGGTCACATTCTTGGATGATCCTCAATTCATCCACAAAGTTTAATCCAAATCACATCAAAACTTCTTTAGCCTAGTTATTTTATTCACTCACAGACACACGGTTCGAACTTGCTCTTGCAGTGTGATCAGGGTCGGATTTACATATGGTGAGGCCCTTAGCTCTGGGAAGCTGTAATGGCTCTGTATGGCAATTGTTAACAAAGAATAAGGGTGTGTAGTAACTGAATTTGACAAGAATGTCGCCAATATGCATAGCAAATCCGTGCAGAGTGGGTTAATTCAGTTAAATCATTACTTAAATATAAGTTATAATAAGACTGTAACAAACGAAAGAGAAAAAAAATCAGATTTTGAGAGGCCCCTTCAGATTGTGAGGCCCAGAGCTGTAGCTTGTTTAGCTTAGGCCTAAATCCAGCCCTGCCCGTGACTGATTTTCACCAAAAATGAATTCTTTTTGTCTTTCCCTGATATTTAACCATTATCCAAAATTTGATGTAAATCGGGTTAATACTTTAAGTTGACTCATCTTTGACCTTGACCTTTGACCTATTGTTCTAAAAGGCAAGAGTTGTACTACGTGGTCGATCCTGGACCATTCCACTAAGTCTGACTAAAATCCGATGCAAAGCTATTGAGTTACGGTATTTTGTTAAACACACACGGGTTGAAATTTGACCTTGCCCTTCGACCTTAACCTTTGAATATTCCCAAATCTGATTCACTTCATTATTCCGTTACCTTCAATTATTTCTCAAAGTTTGGTTGAAACTGGGTAAAAAAAAAAAAAAAAAGTAAGTTCATTTTGCTAGGTCAATGTTTGACCTCGCCCTGTAGACCTTTGAACTATTGTTCTAACACACAATAGGTTTTTATATGCGCTATCATCCCACACTTTTTCCACGTTTGCTTAAAATCAATTAAAAACTGAATTGTTTTGCTCACACACACACACACACACACACACACACACACACACACACACACACACACACACACACACACACACACACACACATAAATACATACGCACATACACACATACGTACATAATACACGCTCGCGCGCTCCCCGAGGGGGAAAAAAAAAAAACATAATGATCTCCCTTGGCCTGCGAGATGAGGGCATAAATATTACTGCAATTAGATAATTATGGGAAAAAGACAAATTATAGAATCTGCATAGTCAACTTAAAGCAAAACAAAATGAGGCCGAAGCTAAATCTGTTCCTGAAACCATTACTAAGCTTAACAATACAGGCAATTTTTGTAGGCGAGATTCTTTCACTTTAACCTCTCAAGACACTGCAAAGTTAAAACACGAATATATACATTCATTTCGTCTCCTCTTTCATTGTGTGTGTGTGTGTGTGTGTGTGTGTGTGTGTGTGTGTGTGTGTGTGTGAAGTAAAGTCTCTCTAAAACTGTTTTCTCCTTAGCCTTCTCTCCATTGTATATACTTCTCCCTCCTCCCCCTCCACAGTCACTTTTATTCCCCCAACCCCCTACCAACTTTGTCCCTAACCTCTCCCATCCTCGTCCCCCAAATTCTCTCCCCTCCTCTCTTCCTCAGTCTCCCCCCGACGCTTATCCCCTCCCCCTCCCTCGCTCCCCCAGCACCCCCCACCACCCCCTCGCCTTATCGTTACTGGTAAGTTTTCTCTCTAATATGTATGAGAGTTGAAACTGGGGGGCATGGTTTTAGGGGCATGGATATGCTGTAAGAGCAGTGGGTGTAGGGATCATTGTGTATGAAAAATAAGTCTGTGGGTGTAGGTGTAAAGTCAGTTTGTATAATGAGTGTGTAAGAATCACTGGGTGTAAGAATCGATGAGTGTTAGAATCAGTGGTTGAAGGAGGAGGTAGAAGTGGAAGTGTAAGAGTCAGTGTATGTAAGAGTCAGTGGGTGTAAGAGTCACTGGGTGTAAAAGTCACTGGGTGTATGAGTCAGTATGTGTAACACTTAATGGGTGTAATGTGTACGAGTCAACTAGTGTAAGAATCAGTGGGCATCAGTGTAAATCAGAGGGTGTATGCGTCAGTGGGTGTAAAAGTCAGTGGGTGTAGGAGTATGACTCAGAGGTTTTAAGTGTAAGAGTCAGTGGGTGTACGAGCCAGTAAGTGTAAAAAAATCAGTCGGTGTAAAAGTAAGAGTCAGTGAGTGGAAGCATCGATGACTGTAAGAGTTCGTGTGTGTGTGTGTGTGTGTGTGTGTGTGTGTGTGTGTGTGTGTGTGTGTGTGTGTGTGTGTGTGTGTGTGTGTGTAAGAGTCAGTGCGTAGCTGAGTCGATAAGTGTATGAATCACCGTGTATAAATCAACAAGTGTGAGAATCAGTGGGTGTATGAGTGAGTATAAGAATCACTGCGTGTAAGAGCAGTTGTGTGTAAGAATCATGTAGTGTAAAATTACGTGCAAGAGTCAGCGGGCGTAAGAATCAGTAAGTATACGGGAGGATGTAAGAATCAGCTGATGTAAAGAGAGAAAGAAAGAATCGACTGATATAAGAGGGGATGCAAGAATCAGTGGGTGGAAAATATAATGAAACTGAGAGAGAGGAAAAGAGAAATAAGGGGGACTGAGAAAGGGAAGCGTGAGAGAACATTTCAGGAAAGTGAATGAGGGGTGAGAGGCAGTAATGAATAATAACGCAGAGACGTGAGGGATCAGGCTGAGGGGTGAGGGGAGAGTTGAGTGAGGTTGTGTGACGGTTGAGTGAGGGTGAGATTGCGTGAGGGTGAGGTAGGATGTGAGGCGGTATGTAAGGCATGTAACAGGGTGTGGGTGGGGAGGTGGTGTGTGAGACTGGAGTGACACTATGAGTGGAAGTGTAAGGGATGTAACAGGGTGTGAGGGATATGGGTGTGTGTAAGCGATGTAACATGATGTGCATGGCGAGGTGATGTGTGAGGTTGGGTATATGGAGAGAGATTATGTAGGGGGTGAGTGACAACAAAATTGTGTGAGGGGTAAGGATTGCGGGTGAGGGGGTGTGTAAAGGACGAGATATGATGTGAGGGGAGAGATGATGTTTGAGGGTGTTGAGAATGAGAGGGGAGTAAGGATGAGAGACAGTGTGAGGGTGGGGTTGTGTGAGGGGTGGGATGTGAATGGAAGGGATAAACTGTGTGTGTGAGGGAGGCAGGATTAGAAGGGTGAAGAGTGAGGGAGAAATGAGTGAGGGTGAGACTGTGAAGAGTGTGATTGAGTGAGGGATGAGGTATGGGGGTAAGGGGTGAAGGAGGGTAAGATTATATAACGGGTGAGGCAGTGTGAGGTGTCAGTGAGGATGAGATTGTGTGAGGGGTTAGTGAGGCGTAAAAGAGGATGAGATTGTGTGTGAGGGGTTTGTGAGGAGAGAGAGAGAGAGAGAGAGAGAGAGAGAGAGAGAGAGAGAGAGAGAGAGGATGAGATTGTGTGACGGTTAGTGAGGAGTGAGAGGGGATGAGATTGTGAGAGGGTTAGTGAGGAGTGAGAGAATGAGATTGAGTAGGATTTGGATATTAGTGTGATGAGTGAATGCTGCATTGAGAGATGAAAGGTGAAGTGTGAGTGGGGGTGAGATTATGTGACGAATGAGATGTGGATGTAAGGGGTTAGGAATGTGTAAAGAGTGATCGGTGGTGTGGGACATTTAATATTTGAGGGATGAAGTATGGATGAAAGGTGAGGTTGAATGAGGTTGTGTGTAGGGTGAGAAAGGGTAATACACAGTGCGGAGTGAGGTATGAATTTGAAGAGAAGAGAATTAGGGTATAAGTAGGAAGGCCTGACATGAGGGATGAGCTATGAATGTGAGGGGTGAAGTAGGGATGAGAAGGATGAGGGATTTGTGAGAGTGAAGGGCGAGTGTGAAGGATGAGTGCGAGTTTGCGTGAGGGGTAAGACAGGAATGTGAGCTGAGGTGTGAGCGCAAAATGTGAGGTGAGAGTAAGATGGGCGAAGGGTGAAGTATGGGCGTGAGAGGTGAAGGATGTATATATGAAGTGAGTGATATTGAGTTTGTGTGGCGTGAGTAATGTCTATTGCACTGGTTTGTGAGGAGACTGGAGGAAAAATGTGTGGGAGGGGGAGGCAGACAGACAGACAGACAGGACAGACAGACAGAGACAGACAGACCTGGAGTAAGAACATAAAGGGGGTGGGAGGTGAGAGCTTGTTTGAAGGGTGAGGTATGGCTGGACGAGGAGGTTGGGGTAAGAGTCAGTAGGATGGGTGTGAGAAGTGAAATTCTGTGAAGGATGGCGTAGCTTGAGGAATCAGTAACAGTGTGTGAAAGGGCCAGTGATGTGTAAGACAGTGTGAATTGCAAGACAGTGTGAAGTGTTAGGTAGAGTAGGGGGATGGATATAGAGTAGATATGAGTGACAAAAGCTTGTGAGGAGTGGGGAAGTGTGAGAGGTGAGGTATGGGTGAGAGAGATGGGGTAGTGTGAAGGATAAAATATGAGTGTGAGGCTTCAGGCTGTGTTGAAGCTGGCAGATTGATGAATGTGAAGGGGGTTGTAGTGAACAGTGAATTGGAATGAGGGGTGATTTAGTGGGTGATAGGGTACGTGAGGGGTGACGTAGTAGGTAGTGGGGTGGAACAAGGAGTGCCGTATATGGAGGGTAATTGCCACTGGATCAAAGCAAGAGTGAAAAGGGTTAGTGTAAGGGACGTGTGAGAGAGATGCTGAGCAGTTGTTGAGGGTGTAAGGGATGAGTGATACATTTCCTGACGGGTAGGAGTGGGAAGGGTGTATGAAGGGCAAGGGGAATACAGGGGTTGAAGCGCAGGCGGGTGGGATGGGGTGCAAACGCAATACGGGTTTATGAGGTGGGGGAGTGGGTAAAGAGAGGGCAGATGGCTTAGCTACAGGGTAAGTGGCAGGGGCTGGGAAGGGTGAGAGGCACAGGAACCAGACAGGAAATATATTATGAAGGTTGATATAGAATTCGTTAGTCTAGATGAGTGTCGTTGCTTATAAGTCACAGAGTAGGAATGTATGTAGTCTGTATAGCTGGAGTTGCAGTGGTTCGGTGGTAATGTACTCATCATATGATGCGTGTGTCCTGAGTCTAGGGTTCAAACCTATTCCGAGAGAGTAAGTGCTGGTAGTATGTCCTTTCATGCGCTTGCAAAGGCCGCTCCCTGTCGGTTTTTCCAATGACATATACAAAATCATCATAAACATAGCAAATATAGAACTTCCATCTTCGTAAGAACCACTTCATACAGACACCCATTCCCAATTCGTATTTCGCCAGCAAAAGGAAGAATTAATTCTAGCTATTACTCTCCCCTCGAGAAGATCCAGTCCTGCAATGGAAACAGTACGGACCTATAGAAATGCAGGAACTGATATGCAAGGTCTGTACAATATTTATCAACATATGAGCATTAACTCTATTAATTAGGATTTTATGCTGTTGTGTGCGATTTATTTCTCTGATAATAATAGAGTAAGTGCACTTGTTACTTCACAGCCCCAAACGAATTTCGCTCACTATCATTGTACTGTTGCCAATATAAAACTAGAATGAGTTAATATCCATATTTCATTAGAAACTATATGTGACATTTGGTAATAGACAAGGAGATATTCCATGTTGTTAAAAAAAAAAAAAAAAAAAAAAAAAAAAACACTTCGTAAAAATCTCAAAATCTATCCCGGCTGAGGCAGGGAAAAGTTTGAGGGAGTGAATTTCATTAACCCTTTAGCTGCGAATTGCCTACTTTGCATTTTTATTTCGGGTGACGTTAGGCAATTTCCCAATACTAGAGTGAAACCTAGAGCAGTAAAAATGTTAAAGCGATCATCATGAATGCTTTGGTTGGCAATACTGAGCTTTGTTTTTTTTATTCTAGATTACTATGGATCACTTTACTCAGCTCATATTTATTCACAGCTGCCAGAGAGTTGAAGCATTCTCCTTCATTCCTCAGTAATATTCACTAATGTGTGGTAAAAACATCTCCACTCATATCATCACACAAAATCTGAATGTAACAGAAATAACATGTTTCAGAATAGTCGAATCGGTATGAGTGCCCAAACAGTGACATGTGAGGATGTGTGTGCAGTTTCTTGCTGGTGAGCTGAAAAAACATTTGATCCTCAGTAAACGGACCGCATAGTTTATATTCAAAGGTGGATACATTAATAAATAATTCATTGCTTCCTCCGCCCGCTCTATGCCACCATCCCATATTCACTCCATTACCCCATTTTCCCCTATTTCGTGTAACGCAGAGAAAACAAATAAAAACGGTAATTGATTTTTAGGGCCATTGTTTTCTGGTAAGGAAGAGGACAGCCAAGTTCAAAGAGCCATTGTTTTCTTTTGTTTCGTCCTGTCCAACTGATTTTCCATGATTTTGTTAGGTGGCCGTGAAACCCTCTAATTGACTATTGTTTCCATTGTTCAGAATACACAGATGTAAGCCTTTTGTACGAGTAGTGTTAACCCTTTCGCTGCTGTAAACACACCTGGATATTTTGCCCTTTTCGTGGTCAGGGCAGCTCGAATATTTCATTCCAGCTAACACCAGGTGATTGTATTCAGCTTAGGGTTAGTCATGGGAGGAAGGGAATGTTAATACTGCCACCATTAACCCTGTCATGGTCGGGACAATTTTAGTACTCTATTTCTGTTTACGGCTGACTATTTTATGAATAAAAGAATGTATAATATAAGCCTGAGAGAATTAAGCACTTCACCCAAAGAACATTTATTTATTTATTTATTTATTTATTTTTTGCTATCTCCACACGATTCAGGAAAAGAGAGGCTTCTCGATTTGGAGTGGTCACACATACAGGTAACCTTCATTATTTCCCCGAAGCTTTCCCAAGATTACTAAAATCATCCTAAGACATCAATAATACACTCCAGAAGATATCATCGAACTGGAAGGGTTGATCGAGGTAATACTAAGATATTTCAGCTGAGAAATATTTCATCCATTAATGGGTACATGAAGATAATTACTACGAACTGCCTCTCCTAACTCGGCTGATATAATTGCTAAGCGTTAGTAATAATGAAAAAGTAATAATTCAGTCGTAGGTGATTATTATTATATAGGTCAGCTTAGTGGCGACCATCAATCACTCACATGATGTGGTGTTACCTACTTCACCCTTCACCTTTATCATTCTTTTCTGAGTTTGCCCTACTCTCTTCCTATTTCTCCCATCTTTCCTGTCACTTTTTATTACTCTTCTTTCGTTTTCAGGTGGCTTTACATTGAGTGACAAGTCTAATGGTTTCTTGTAGGCCAGGAAACCATTTACAGCACTGGATCGTAACCATGTAACCAACCCATACATGTTCCTTACGTGTCAACAAGTGGGTTGGCAGAGGGACAGCGCCCCTCCCCATAAAACAACCAACCCAAAGACAAGCGGCCATTCCTTACGGGATTAGGGTGTCTGGCTATTGACAAAAGTAGAGAACTTAGAAAAGTTAGTTTTTACTGATGGAGGCTGTATCTAACCCTTCCAACGTAAAGGTTCTAAACGAAATGAAATGATTTGTATCAAGAATGAAACAAAGACTCTCACTGGAGTAAAAAAATTCATTGTGTGGAATGACGCAGACAATGCCGAAGGTCTAAGTGACAAATTCACGGCTATATAACATATTCCAATGGGCATTTCGAAGAAAGGTTCTCCTGCTTCAATATTTTTCACTTCTTGATTTTTTTTTTTAACCCACAAAATTTTTAACCCTCTTCTGGTCGGGATAACTCCAGTATTCTACTCAGCATCTCCTTACCTGAATCAACGATGTTATTCAGCTGAAATTAAGTCGAAAGAATTGGAGAGTTTTAATATCATCAGCTTTAAACCCTTTCCTGCTCTGATTAACTCAAGTAGGCCTACTCTAACTAATATATGAGAGGGAGTATAGTAACCTGAGTGTAAACAGTGAGAAACTGGGCAAGGATAATGATGATGACATTGATGATGGTGACTGCGGATTTTGGTGACTACATATAATTCTTATTTTGCTGATTTCAATTGGAAATAGATAAGTTCTGCTCAACACGTGGCCTTGGGCATGAATACGTCACGAAGCCTCTTAGCAATATTTAGAACACCAGAGACGGGGCTGCTTGGCCAGACTGCCTAGGGAACAACTACACTCAGAGAAATAAGAGTGTATATTCTAATCGATTAGGAAGGCTCTCTTACACCCCTTCTCTATATCAGTTTATTTCTATGTCTGATTCGTTAAAATGTACTTATATGATGTCTATGTTATCTATGTCCGTAGAGGAAAGATTAAATTACAATAACGTACAGGTGAGGACCAAAGAAACACAGACTCGGATTAAGTCTGGGCGTACAAGGACTGGGTCATTTCTAGCTGATGAGTTACGCTGGGGTGGGTGGGAAAGTGGCCGCACCTTCCCCTCACGTACCCCTGCCTGATGCTATTCCCACACTTTCCCCTCTGTACCTCGTCAGCCAGAAATGACCCAGGACGGTATTCTCATGCGATTAGGAAGCTTACTAACACCTCTTCCTTACCGATTTATTCCAGTATCTGCCCTGTTATTATAATCTTGTTTTGATATTCATGAAAAATATGTCGACATTAAGGAGATAATTTTATATTATAAAAGACAAAAAAGAGGATATTAATACTATCCATCAATCAATTGACCTACATGGAGAAACTCATGCAGTAGCCGTTGATATTCCTAAAGCTTTTGACAGAGTATGGCACCGTTCCCTGCTGTCCAAACTCCCTTGCTATGGACTAACGTCTTTTGTTCCTTTGATTTCTTCATATCTTAGTGACAGGAATATAAGAGTTAAAGTAGATGATGTTTATTCCAATTTTCACTCAATTAACACCGGCGTGCCGCAGGGATCAGTTCTGGTGCCAACCCTATTCCTGGTTCATATTAATGATCTCTTATCTGTCACCCACAATCCCATCCATTCATACGCAGATGACTCAACACTACATAGTTCATTCACGCTCAGACACCCATTTACAAAGTCTAATATCTCTACCTTTCTACTCAGTACGGCCATCTCCATAAATCAAGACCTATCTACGATCAGTGAATTGGGACAAAACAACCTTGTATCATTTAATGCTAGTAAAACTAAATATATACAATTTACTAATATACAGATATTGCCAGATTCGTATATTACCTTCAGTACTACTAATATTCCCATCTCCAAAAGTATTGAAATTCTCGGCGTTTCACTTAACAATGCCCTCAGCTGGACCCCTCATGTTAGATCACTTGCTAAAACCGCCTCAAAAAAACTTGGATTATCGTACAGAGTCCGTAACTTCTTCGCTGTTGAGCAGTTAGCTGTACTTTATAAGAGTCATGTGCACTCTCAGCTAGAATATTGCTCACCCTTGTGGAATGGACGTGGAGAGGTTGCATTAAAACAACTAGAGAAAATTCAGAACAAAGCTGTTAGAATTATTAACAACCCTGCCATTACAAATAAACTACCTCCCCTACAAGTAAGAAGGAATGTTGCCTCCCTTGCATTATTTTACGGATATTTTTATGGCAAATGCTCAGACGAAGTTGCGTCCATGGTGCCACCTCTTCATGCCTTCCCTCGTGCTACACGGGCATCTGGTAGCGCTCATGACTGGAATGTCACTCAGCCATATTGCAGGACTTCTGCCTATCAACATTCTTTCATTCCCCGAACTGCATCTCTCTGGAACTCGCTTCCACAGAGTTGTTTCCCTCCAAATATTAACCCACAACTGTTCAAGTCTGTTACAGATATTTTATGAACAGAGGACACCAGTAATCTGGTGTATGGATTATTTGTTTTATTCATTTGTTTTTCCTTCCTCTGTTGTGTTATTTAAAAAAAAAAAAAGTAGTTTGGAAAATAAATCGCTAAAGAAGAGGCACTAGGAAGCCTCCTTTCCTGACGAGAATACGAACCCTAGTCGTGTGCGTTAGCGCTAAGGCAGGGTCTCTGATACTTTTGTTCGCACCTGTACAAAACGGTAACAATAGGCAAAACACAATGCTAAGGAAGTGGCACCAGATAGTCTTCCAAGCTGTAGAGAATTGGGCCCGAGATACACATTATGTCAAGAAGGATGATGTGTCGTAGGAACGGGGGTCGTTATTGAGTATGAACAGAAATTCCTTGAGTTCTTCTTGTCTGGGCCAGCTCTTTCAGAACACTGTATCAGACAGTAGACAGACAGATAGAGTATTTGTAGTAGTGTAAATTGAGAATTTGTTGTTCCAGTGCAATTTTATTACAATGATGTTTTTTATATCATGTATTTGCTACGTACAGATGATAATAATCAGCCTAAGAAAGACATTAAAGAGGACTATATCTAACCCCTCCAGTTCGAAGAATCAAGTCAAAGCTCAGTAAAATAGTTTGAAGGCAGTAAGAATATGATAAAAGTGAGATACTTGAACTGAAGGGGTTAATATTACATTTCTCTCCAAACTGTGACAGTCGCAGGAGGAGAAAAGAGTTCATTTACCGTCTCATGTTGACCTTTCTCTAATATTTTCTAGGTAAGGACAAGCAGTTTTATTCAGCTAAGAGTGAATCAACGGAAACTTGGAGTATAAATAGTGATGCCACACCGTCTCAAGATGGAGAGAACTCATATATTCTAATCCTGATAACGCCAGCCGACTTCATTCGTATACGAGTCAATCACAGGAGCCTGAGAGTATTAACCTCCCTTCACTACGAGTAATCTTCCCTTGGTTGAAAAAAAAAAAAAAAAATCTGGATACAAGAGGAATCAGATCAAGAAGACGTCATCGTACTCATGGGTTTAATAAGACTGTTTCTAACCCCTTCTGTAAGATGGATCCCTTAAAATAGAAACATTCTGGATGTAGCAAGAACAAAACGAAGAGGATTTCGTCGGAATGAAAGAGTTAAGAAATGTTATAGACGATTTACTCTAATTTGACTGAAAACTGTCAGCTCTCCATCTTGAATGCTGAAGTGTAGCAACATATTAACACTATACTATGATGCTAGTCGCGAAAAAGTGCTATGGAAAGGAAATAGAGCCGTATTGTTCTCGTTTTTTTGCCACTGACCTAAATAGAATAAGCTACAAATGAATGAGAATCTGGTTCCAGATAAAGTAAAAGGACCATAGCCGATCTGGATAAATAATACGAGTATTTGACACTTTCAGCGATGATATTTTCACAGCACTCTCATGCAATGCTATGTATACATTTATTAGTGTTATTCAGGTTGTTGCAGTCGGAAGAAGGGTTATATCAGAACTGGAATAATTCTTTAATGCTCGTAGGCGTTCTGTCATTTGAAATTTTGCGCTTTCATTTCAAAGTGCAGGAAAAATTGTTCAAATGGTAGAATTTACTCACATCCTGAAGAACGCGTTTATTATCAAGATTCAATAGCTCTGACTCGACTAGGACCCTCTTCAGTCAGACCAACTTTGTTACCTGCGGCGAAGACAGCCGGTTTATAATTGGTACACTTTTTTTTTTTTTTTTTTTTCCTCCTTCAAGAAAGCTTCGAATATCTGCTTTTGGAAAGCTATGAGTGATTTCTCTTATGAAATATAAAGTTCCTCAGCTTGAAATTTTGAGCTGATCTAACATGTCACTTGTTGCTTCGGCAGCTGTTGCGTCATTTGACGCATCAGCTGACTATTAGGCGATTCTCACTTGCGGCTTTAAAGAGGCAGTTTAGTGACTTCCTTATGAAAATACAGAGTTGTTCAGCTTGAAATCTGAGTTGATATGACATGTCAACTGTTGGATCAGCTGATGCACCAGCTGATTAGTTAGCAGTTTTCAGTTTTGGCCGTAAGGAGACATTTTAACAAAACAATTTCACATAGTCCATGAGTTTCAAAGACAGAAACTTTTAAAAATTAGCTGCAGTAGTTTCGCCGCAGGTCTATGAAGGCAGGCTCTTCTTGTTTTAGCTTGATAATATGCGCATTTTTTTTTTTTTTTTAGAGTTTAGTTTCTTGCTACCGCCAGGTAATTATATTCACCTTTAATAAGACCTCGTAGTAGAGGCATAGAAAAAAAAAAAATTGAAAAAACAATATATTAACTTTTTCTAAACCGTGATGTCTTTCTTATTCTGTTCAAGCCATTGCAAAATTATTTTATTCAGCTCTCGGGCGACCCATCTCCTTGAAGTGATTAAGTACAAGGAGATTCAACCCCTTCAGCCCGAAAACGTAATTTTCATTGTTCCAGGTAATGTCAGAATGATTTACTGAGCTTAGGAGATCCTGCTCTAGTTGAAGCTGTTGACGAAGGCTATATCGACCTCACACCTTTCAATAATACTCTCCGGAGCTGAATGAAGCATGTAGAGATAGCAGAAATGTACTGGTGAAAATGTTAACCCCAAGATCACGAGGACGTCAGCTTGGTCTTATTCTTGCTATTTACAGGCTATACGGCTTACCTTAGGAGAGACTTATCGAACTGGATGGGTAAGAAAGAACCTTCATTAATCCCTTCATTACCAAGTGGCTTACCTAATTTGCATAAAATCATCGATAGCAACAGTAATAAGCTAACGAAGACGTCACAGCATTCGAGGGACAATGCTGCACCAAGTTCAACTCCCCCACCTCTCTCTCTCTCTCTCTCTCTCTCTCTCTCATTTGCAGCAAGCGTGTGAGATTATTACCTCATGAGGCTGGGGACGCACAGAATGGTTCGACATTCTCACTCTGGCAGAATTCTCGTGAGCAGCAAGGTGTAAATGAGGACCTGCTGACTCTGACCTTAGTAAACAGGGCTAGAAGTGTCACTGAATAACGGCAGAATGTGCAAAAACATCATCATCATCATCATCATCATCACCACCATCATCATCATTATCATCACCATCATTATCACTGTCATTATTATCATTATCCACATTGCGCTTACCGTCTCTGTAGCTATAAACATGGAGTGGGTGAGATCGAAAAACAGGATGGAAAATAGACACGTAAGAAACACACATATTACTCTAAGTCACAGTAATATTTTAAGGCTATTAGAAATTTTGCCTTTAGAGGAGCATCAGTTGAAAGGAAGAAAAACATCGACTCACACACACACACACACAATTTTGTATATATATATATATATATATATATATATATATATATATATATATATATATATATATATATATATATATATATATATATATATATATATATTATATACAGTATATATTATGGCTCCTGGAGGTTTAGTGGGTAATTGCGGCGCTCCAATCGGACTGAGTGGGTGAAGGTTTATATCCAAGGGGTGGTCGGGGTTTATTGCTCACGTAATGCCACTCAGGGATGAGTGAGGCTGGTCTTAAATGTCAAGACCAACTTGCCTAGCCCCGGGCTCCCACGCTCCTCGGGGCAACATAGGATTGGATGATGTATATATATATATATATATATATATATATATATATATATATATATATATATATATATTTCCCGGCATTCACTCATAACTTTGATATCCAACCCCCACACAATCTCTATCTCTTACTCCTCACTAACACCTCACACAATCTCATTCCTTCTCTCACTCTTAATTATTCCCTCACACAATTTCATCATCTCTCACTCTTCACTAACCCCTCACGCAATCTCATCCTCTCTCACTCCTCACTAACCCCTCATACAGTCTCATTCCTTCTCTCACTCTTCACTATTCCCTGACACAATCTCATCATCTCTCACCCTTCACTAACCCCTCACACACTCAACCTCTCTCACTCCTCATGCACAACAACATCCCTCCTCCTCCTCTCACACACAGTCACCCTTCCACACGCACACCCACACCCACAACCTTCTCCCTTTCACACACATTCATACCCCTCCCACTGTCACACGAGCACCAACACACCTACACCCCTCACCCTCTCACACATACTGACACCCCTCTCCCTTTTACACACACTCACACCTCTGTCCCCCTCACTCACAGCTGCACCCCCGCATCCTCTCACACAAAGGCACACAACTCTCTCTCTCACACATAGCCACACCCCCTCCCTCTCACACACGCCCACACCCGTCTCCCTCACACACAGAGCCACACCCCTTACCATCTCACACACAAAGCTACATCCCTCCAGCGCCTACGCATGCAAGTACAGCCCCCACCCCCTCTCTCTCTCCTTCTCTCTCTCTCTCTCTCTCTGTGCACGTTACTTCTGATATTGCTGTAATTTCCTCAACTCTTTCATCCTCATCCCTTCTTTTATGTCCAAAATATCTCAACTTTCCTTGTCGTCCCTAATCCTTTTTTCCTGTTCGTTTCTTTTTATTATTATTTTTTTCATTATTTGCCCTCTTTCTCTCAACTCTTTCTGATTGTCCTTCGAAACTATCCTACATTTTTTTCCCCAAGTCCCTTCATCTATTGCTTTTGTTTCTCGTCTCTTTCCTCAGCATCGTGTTTTTCCAGCCCCTTAGTGTCGATATTTTCCAGCTTCCGTCTTTCCGTCCTCTCTAATTTCCTCTTTCGTGTTACTTCTTTCTGTAATTACCTCCTAAGTTCCTCTCGTACAGACTTTCACATCTCGTAGTTGTCCATTATTTTTTATCCTTCCTCTTCTCTCCAGTTTCTCTTCCCTTTTACAATCCCCATTCTCTTTTTCCTTTGTCCTTTTCCTTCACTGTTTTTTTTTTCTTTTCTTCCCGCCACTTTTTTTCATTCGTTTTCCCCCCACATCTTTTCTCCTCTTTCCATCCATCTCCTTTTCCTCCTTTCTCTTCCCTAATTCCTTACTACTTCCCTCTTAGCTTTTCTCATCTGTTATACTCTTTCATATCCCATCTCATCATCTTCCTCCACAACTTCTTTCCTGTCGTCTTATCTCCTTACTTTTTTCTCTTCCTTTATATTTCTCCTGAGCTTCGTTCTCTTCATTCCTCCTCCTTATCAACTCCTCTTCTCTGATTATCAATGCATTACGTTTTTCTCCACTTCCTACTTCTCTCTAAGCTACTCTCTTTCTTTTGCCCCATCCACGAAATCATCTCCATATTTCCTTCCCTACTCTTTCTCTCCAACTCATCCTTTTTACTCTTCCTCCTCACCTTCCCTACCCTGTTCTATCCCTCCTCTCCCCTCTCCTCAACTTCCCTTCCCTTCCCTCCCGAGCTTCCTTCTTTTTCCTCCTCTCCCACACCAGCTATTCGTTCCCCTTTCATACTTCTAAGGTTCTCTTCCTGCCTCTTCTTTTCTCCTCTCTTCAACTTCCTCAGAAACTTCTTTTCGTCTCTTCCTGCCAGACTCCTTCTTCTTCCCTCCATTTCATCTCTAGTTCTTTTTCCTTTCCCATGAGTCCTCAGCATCCACTCCTCTCCCCACCTGTATCTCTCCAATCCTCATTATCCATTCCATTTTCCTTTCCATCCCTCCCCTAACTACTTTCTCTTCCCTTTTCTCTCCTTCCTGTCTTCTGTCCTCGTCGTCTTCCTTTCCAACTTCTCCCTTCCCATCCTCCCTACTTCCCTTCCATCATCTCTTCCATCCCCATCTTCCAAGCCGTCTAATATTACTTTCTGAGAACTTGATGTGGAGTTACTTTAAGAAGATAAAACCATCTCCTGCGACTCCTGTTTGAGGGCTTCTGGCTGTTGGAGAGAGAGAGAGAGAGAGAGAGTCTCTCTCTCTCTCAGTCTCTCTGTATGCTAGCTAACTAACGCAAAAAATTTTATCCGTCTTGACGAAACTTGGTGGAAGAGTGGAGGGACGGTTACTGTAGAAACTTCTTTTTTTTTTTAGCATGATAGGTCAAAGGTCAAGGTCACAGGGCTAGGTCAAACAGTGATGTAGCAAAATCAGCCTAAACAGTTTTGATCCAAGTTTGGCCACTCCTGGGGGAAGGGTTTAAGGTATGGCAAGAATGAAGTGATTTAATTTTGAGAACAGTCTAAGGTCAAGGTCGAAGGGCAAGGTCAAAATTCTATCCATGTGTGTGATTGTCAACAAAATGGCTCAAGAAGTTTTAGACTGATATCAAACAAACATGATGGAATGGGTGAGGTTCAGTCAAGGAGTAAACCCACTTTTATTTCTTTTTAACAACAGGTCAAAGTCACAGGGCAAGTCGGCCTACAAAGTTTTTTATTTAGTTTAGAACAAACATTGTGGAATAGTTATGGATAAGACAAGAATAATAAGATTCTGTTTTAAGACAGATCAGTCAAAAGTCATCACAGGGAAAGGTCAGAGGCCAAGGTTACAAGGCATGTTCAACTCAAACAGTTCTTATCTCATATGAACCAAGTTAGTGAAATGGTTAAGGGTCAGGCAAGAACAATGGGATTAAAATTTTGTGAACAATAAGTTAAAGGTCAAGGTTCTAGGACAAGGTAACCCTGTGCCAGTGTGTAAGCTAAATAACTAAAACAATTTTGATCAGATTTGGACCAAACTTGGTGCATTAGTTTACTTTCACCCAAAAGGTTGACCTGTTGTTTTTTAGAACATTGGTTAAGATCAAGGTCACATGGCAAGGTCATCTTGAACAGATTTTATTTGATGTAAACTAATCTATCTGTCTATATACCTAGGCTGCTTCCCCCAAGGAAAGGGAGGTAGCTGAGACAGGACGACACACTCCCAGTTTACTTATCCGCTCAAACACATTCATTCGCATCTTAACCCCCAAAGGGAGAAGGGACAGTTCCTTACCGCTAAAACTAAACTAAACTTTGTGGAAATGTTCGGGTTAAAACAAGGATAAAGAGATTCGGTTTTGAGAAAACTACTTCAAAGGTGTAGGTCTCAATGGAATGTCAATTGTCAGGGTCAATGGGCAAAATTAGTTCAATTTTGTTTTTTATTTAAACCAAACTTGGAGGAAGGGTTAACGGTTAGGCAAGAATGAATTCGATTCTGATAGTAATCTGTCGAAGGTCAAATCACAGGGTGATGACAAACATTCGGACCTTAGGCCAGATGGTTGGTAGAAGTGGGTGTTGTATTCTGTGTATGCCCCTTCTAGTTTATATAAAGTCTGCACACAACATTCTCACAATGCTTCCCAAGTTTCTGCATAAGTGATATTCTCATTCTTACCCATACATTTTACTTTGTCGTCGATACCAGCTGCACGAGATAGTTCTAAAAGACCTGCATTATGCCAGGGAAGGACACCACTCACAAAACCTCTTTCACTTTTAGCGTCCTGTGCAGTGAGATCTTCTGTCCTAGGTATTTGTTCTGACTCTGTTCTTCTTGTACAATCATAATTTCGACCTGCACTGGTTATAATACAAGAATTTTCGTTTCGCCTCCATATCGCTAACAAGTCCAGGGATTTCGTCTAGTCTAGCTTCAGGATGAACAAGAACACATCTCTTGCTTCGTTTGTCTTTTGGGAAGGAGGTCTCTAGATTTCAAACCACGAACTTTCCTATTTTGAACGTTTGCATTTCCTGTAGTTAACCCTCACTGTTACTTTCTTCTGCTTGGTATTCCGTAACTAAGTCGACCCAGTATAGCATATCTATTACTGACTCCAGTAAAACAGGCATCTTGGAGAGGGCATGGCTTGTGACAATTTTTGATCCCTCTGAACTGGTTTGTACTCAGGAGGAGAGGGTGGGAAGTGCTCGTGGCTTTGCAAAGATGGAGTGGAGATGTGCAGGGGGTGAGAAGCGCGCGTGCGTGCGTGCGTGCGTGCAAGTGTGTGTGTGTGTGTGTGTGTGTGTGTGTGTGTGTGTGTGTGTGTGTGTGTGTGTGTGTGTGTGTGTGTGTGTGAGAGAGAGAGAGAGAGAGAGAGAGAGAGAGGTGAGGTGTGTGGTTTGGATGGGGTAATCAATTTGAGAAGGGACAAAGTTTATGAGAGGAAAGCGAGAGAGTGGTGAGATGAGGACAGTGACGAGAGAGAGAGAGAGAGAGAGAGAGAGAGAGAGAGAGAGAGAGAGTGGAGAAGCAAAGAAAGAAAAATACTGAGGAAGTGACGTAAAGAAAAACATGCAGGTCAGAGTGAGTGAAAGGTGAGGGGTTGAAAGAAAGAGGCTAGTGGTGGGGGTAAAGAGAAAAAAAATGAAAGTGCTAGTTTAGAAAGTGAAAAGAAAATTGTAAGAAGAGAGGTAAAAAAAACACGATAAAAACAAAATAAATTACAATAAGCGAATGTGAAGAAAAAAAATGAAGATAAGAGCTAAACGAAGGCAACGATGTCATGGAAAGGATTAAATCGAAGAAGGCCGCGGCGGCAAAAAAAAAAAAGGTCAGAAAAGATAAAAACGAAAATAAAGAAGAAAGCTATTGAGGGTAAGACTTGAAACAGGGAAGAAGTATACCTAGGATGGAAGTGAGAGGAAGGAGGCTTTGAAAGAAAAAGGGAGTCAAAGAAGAAGAAAAGTGAGAAAGCGAAAATTTGAAAAAAAAAAAACTTGTGAAAACCGGTACTGCAAGGAGCGTTAAAAAGAAAATCGAGGAACAAAAATCAGGAGGAAATAACAAATTATGGAAATGAAGAAAGAGCTGAAGGGTACGGTGATAAAAATAGAGAGCGAAATGATGAGTATTACAGCTAAAGGGCTTCATGGAGGTACAGACCAGGAAAAACTCGGAATTTTAAAAATGCTTTAAAGAAATCACGCGAAATGACTGCGGCACCCTCTGGCAATTACCTGATGTTTGGCATTGTATGTTGATTTTTTGAGGATTTTTTTTACTATTTTATATACAGTATTTCTTATTTCTTGCAAGGTATGTAATTTTTATGAAGGAAACTGCGTCTCTCTCTCTCTCTCTCTCTCTCTCTCTCTCTCTCTCTCTCTATATATATATATATATATATATATATATATATATATATATTGTTACGGAACAGAGAAAGATAATGTACACTTTAAGTGAGAATACGAAGAGTCACTACTGTCCCGTAAAGTTCCAGGTTCAAAACAAAAGAGTTAGGTAAAATTACAAGTTAAAGTTTAATGCTTAAACTAACAACAAAACATTCAGGACTCATAAGGATAATGTAATGGCAAATAAACAGGTTAAATATATGGTTAACTGCAATAGCCTCTATTAACACGAAATTAGCAAGAGTAAATTTATCTAAGTCAGCCCTGATAAAATGAGATACCAGATAATACTCAGTGAATGCCAGATAAATTATTACAGATACAAACTATTATCAAAAATGTCTGACAAAGAACCCTACACAAATTACAAAAACTTCATTAGGCCTACAAATTAAACTTATGCTATACAGTACAAGAACAAAATGCAACAGTTATACTCAAATTACACACAGCTGCTAGATGTTTGGAGATTTCTTGAGCACTCACAATAATAATATCTGTACAGGGGAGGACAGAGATGTGAACAAAATGAGGAGCAGATCTAAGTGGCAATGATGCAGAGATTGAGCTCATTATATAGGGGCCAGCAGAGCCTGATACAACTTGTAAGAAGGACACGCAAATGAAGCCACGGGGACAAAGAGATGAAAATCCCGCAAAGTATAACAGAGAGAACGATTTACTCTACTATAACGGTAGAAGGGGGGGACTGAGGCAGAACACGCTCGTGATCAAACATGCAGCACACTGTGCGTTAAAAATTACACAAAGGATGATGAAATCATAGGCTATGTAACACCTCCCCACAAAGAAAAAAGAAATTTACAAAGGAAATTTCTTATTACTCTAAAACAATCTGTACATGGCATTACAGAACATGCAAATGTCTTTCCTAATGTTACAAAACATGAGATCTCCCTAGCACGTTCAGTCATAGGTACTTGCCAGTATCCCTTTAACAAATCAAACTTACTTATGTACCTAGCCTTTCCGATCTTGTCTATGCAATCTTCCACACGAGGGAGAGGGTAAGTGTCTGTTTTGGTTATCTGATTAACACGTCTGTAGTCAATGCAAAGCCTCTGTGACCCACCTGGCTTAGGGACTAGAGTGACAGGAGAACTCCACTCGCTCTGACAGGGCTCAATCATCTTGTGGTCCAACAGGTAGCCAAGCTCCTTCTGGATGAGAGGAACTTTCACTGGGTTCACAAGGTAAGGAGGCAATTTAATTGGCTTTGCGTCTCCAACATCGACATCATGCATCAACACAGTGGTTCTTCCTGGAGTGGCACGGAACACTTGCGGGTACTCCTGCAGTAATGCCGAAAACTCCTGCCTTTCCTTGGGAGGTAGATGAGAAAGCTTAGTCTGGAGATCATTCATGATATCAGGATTCTTCCCCAAACTATCACTCAGGCTCATACTGCATGGGAGAGCTTCACTTGCAGACTCAGGTGGAACAGCTACAGTGCAGACTGGATTATTTTCGTCCCGCCTGTGATATAACTTTAGCATGTTGATGTGACATAGTTGCTTGCTCTTTCTACGATCTGGTGTGGCGATGACATAGTTGACATCACTGAGTTTCTTCTCCACGAAATAAGGACCACTAAACTTGGCTTGAAGAGGTTGCCCATGAACTGGTAGCAGAATCAAAACCTGATCTCCTGGCTGAAAGTGGCGTAACCTGGACTTCTTATCATACCAAGTCTTCATCTTCTCCTGAGCAGCTCCTAAATTCTCTCTCGCCAGCTGTAAAGCAGTGGACAGCCGTTCTTTGAACTTCATCACATACTCCAGCAGGTTGACGTCATCTTCCTCCGACAGCCAGCATTCCTTGAGTAACTTATGGGGTCCTCTTACTTCATGGCCAAACAGTAGTTCAAAAGGTGAGAAGCCCAGTGATTCATTTGGAGATTCTCTTGCGGCAAACACAACGAATGGAAGACCTTTATCCCAGTCTTTCTGATGTTCCAAACAGTATTTCTTGAGCATCGATTTGAGTGTTTGATGATATCTCTCCAACGCTCCTTGGGTCTGGGGATGGTAAGCTGAAGACGTGATCTGGGTGATGCCCAACTCTTTCAGAGACTGCTTGAAAACATTCGACATGAAATTACTTCCCCGGTCTGACTGTACCTCCTTGGGCAGACCAAACTTTGTGAAGAACCCTAGCATTTCCTTAACCACGTTCTTTGCTGAGATATTTCTAAGTGGAATGGCTTCAGGATAACGAGTAGCCATATCAATCAGGGTCAACACATAAGAAAATCCTGAAGAAGTCTTAGGAAGAGGGCCCACAATATCCACCAACACACGGGTGAAAGGCGCCTCAAAAGGAGGAATGGGAACTAGAGGTGCAACCTTTTCGGTCTGATTACACTTCCCCACAACTTGACAGGTGTGACAAGACTTACAATACCAGGAAACATCCCTGAAGATACCTGGCCAGTAGAAGTGTTTCAAAATGCGTGCCACAGTCTTCCTCACTCCAAGGTGTCCTGCCAAACTGGAATCATGAGCCACTCGAATGATATCCTGCCTACAAACACGAGGGATGACAACTTGATGTACAACCTCCCATTCACAGTCGGCTGATGCTGTTGGGGTCTCCACTTCCTCATAAGTACTCCTGACTTTACATAATAACAAGTAGAAGCACCGGCTGACTCTTCTTCACTGTAAGCAGAGTTAGCTAGACCTTTCAACTCAGGGTCAGCAACCTGCAACTCAACCAACTCTTGACGAGACAAATTATCAACACTACGGGGTACTGCCTCATCTGGTGAGTGGTCCAAATTAGCAAGAAAAGTGTCAGCTAGGATAACATCATCATCATCATTATCCTCTAAATCACCAGTAACTTTAGACTTAGCCCTAGTGACAGCACATGCAGGGAACACATCAGGGACATCACAATCCTGGGACACAGCCACTGGCTCACTAGACAACTGAGGAGCTGGACACACTTGACTTCCACCAATATCATTTCCAAGTAAGAAAGTTACACCTGACATTGGGAGTGTCTCAACCAACCCAACCATAACGGAACCATTAACAAAACCAGACTCTAAATTCACTCTGCACAGAGGGACAGAGAAAGTAATTATTCCCTACACCTTGTAAGATTACAGTTTCATCAGAGGAATTAACATTAGAGCCTAGAACACTGGTCAGCATAAGGGATTGGCAAGCACCTGTATCACGATATATTTTAACTGATTTCCTGTCATTACTGTCCAGAGGACTGACAAAACCATCAGACAGGAAATTAGCACATGAACTCTTGAGAGTGTCACCCACGTTACTGCTCAAAGAGGAGCTCCATCATGAGAATTTAAGTTACCCCTCAAAGCAGGTTCAGCTAACTCAGTTAAAGAATTCTGGGAACTCTCAAGTGGACACTAGACCAATTGACTGAATATTTAAAGACTCCTTTTTGTTCACATCACGCTGTCTCCTGAAACATCTCTCCGTAGTATGACCAAGCTTACTACAATAAGTACATTTACTTTTCTGAAATCTAGAGGTGAAGCTGGTATTTACTTCCTGAGAAACATCATCTTTGTTCTCTTTCCTGTTACCTGTACTCTGAGTAGAGGCAACGTACTTACTCTCAGCTTTCCCTTTTTCTTTAGAATATCTCTTGTGAGTGAGAACATATTCATCAGCTAAAACTGCAGCATCAGACAAATTATCTATTCTTTTCTCATCAAGATATAGGCTTACATCTTTACTAATACACCTTTTGAAGTCCTCCAGCAAAATCATCTGCTTAAATTTACCAAAATCAGAATCCACATTCTTAGAATTTAACCACTGCTCTAACAAATCTTCTTTGATTTTTGCATACTCAACATGGGATTGCTTATCTTGCTTGTAAGTTGTCCTAAATTTTACTCTATAAGCTTCAGGAACAAGCTCATAGGCCTTAAGAATCAAGCTCATAACTACATCATAATTATCAGACTGATCCTGAGGCAAAGATGCATAAGTTACTTGAGCTTTACCGGTGAGAACAGTTTGAAGGAGTACTGTCCAATACTCCTTAGGCCAATTAAAACCTGTAGCTACCCTCTCAAACAACTGAAAATACTTTGTTAAATCAAATTCATTAAAAGGAGGGACAAGTTTAACATTTTTAGCCACATCAAAATCATCAGAACTAGATGATCCAGTTCCACCTTGTTTCATGCGATACTCATGGTCTGCCTGAATCCTAGCAATTTCAACTTGTGCCTCAGCCTCCCTAGCACGGGCCTCCTGCAGGGCTAGCTGTAACTTAGCTAATTCAATCTGCGTTTGCTCATTTGGAGGAGTTACATTAAACAAGCTTTCATTAATCATGTCAACAATTTGATCTTTAGAATGATGAGAGCGAACAGCAATTCCCAATTGTTGAGCAACAAGCTTAAGTTCATTCTTTGTTCTGTTTTCTATATCACACACTGTTTGCACATTTGACAAAAAATCTTTGGCTTCATCAAGTGTAGAAATAGTAGCCATCATGAATATATCACAGTCACAAAATATCAAACAATATCCTTATGATAATATCCTGAATATCCTGATATGAGGTCGCCAAATTTATGTTACGGAACAGAGAAAGATAATGTACACTTTAAGTGAGAATACGAAGAGTCACTACTGTCCCGTAAAGTTCCAGGTTCAAAACAAAAGAGTTAGGTAAAATTACAAGTTAAAGTTTAATGCTTAAACTAACAACAAAACATTCAGGACTCATAAGGATAATGTAATGGCAAATAAACAGGTTAAATATATGGTTAACTGCAATAGCCTCTATTAACACGAAATTAGCAAGAGTAAATTTATCTAAGTCAGCCCTGATAAAATGAGATACCAGATAATACTCAGTGAATGCCAGATAAATTATTACAGATACAAACTATTATCAAAAATGTCTGACAAAGAACCCTACACAAATTACAAAAACTTCATTAGGCCTACAAATTAAACTTATGCTATACAGTACAAGAACAAAATGCAACAGTTATACTCAAATTACACACAGCTGCTAGATGTTTGGAGATTTCTTGAGCACTCACAATAATAATATCTGTACAGGGGAGGACAGAGATGTGAACAAAATGAGGAGCAGATCTAAGTGGCAATGATGCAGAGATTGAGCTCATTATATAGGGGCCAGCAGAGCCTGATACAACTTGTAAGAAGGACGCGCAAATGAAGCCACGGGGACAAAGAGATGAAAATCCCGCAAAGTATAACAGAGAGAACGACTTACTCTACTATAACGGTAGAAGGGGGGGACTGAGGCAGAACACGCTCGTGATCAAACATGCAGCACACTGTGCGTTAAAAATTACACAAAGGATGATGAAATCATAGGCTATGTAACAATATATATATATATATATATATATATATATATATATATATATATATATATATATATATATATAAATACAGATTGAAAACAAGATTTTATTTCCTTCTTCAATAGTCTTCTGATAGTATTCTGATGAATTGTTAAACTACTTTTCCGGGAATCATTATTAAAGAATACAAAGCAGCAGACAGCTGCACTTCTTAATCATTCATAGCAGTCGGCTAACTGAGTACCTTCAGCCCTTAATGAGAGAGGGATTTTGCCAGGGAAGAAGTCTGACGAAGAAGCACGAAAAAAAAAAGGGGGGGGGGAATGTGTGGGAAAAAAAAAAAAAAAAAAAAAAAAGCAATGTGAAAGACAATAGAATAAGAAGACAATAATCATGCAGACAGGAGTTAAGAAAGACGACGGTTGCCAGAGAAGCCTCTGGACAGAAGAAAAATACAAAGGATCTTAAAAGTAAGAAAATAATGGGACGAGTCAGTCCAGTTCGAGAGATAAGAGAAGGCAGGGGACTCCGACTGTATCACTGAGAGCCCCAGTTAAATGACAATCGCCCTTTTCTCTTCCGTAACCTATTCAACCCAAGGATTTCAATACTGCGTTACTTTTGCTACGTCCATGCAGTTTGATTCAACTTGGGAAAAGTCTGGCGTATGAAAGGAGTTAATGAATTCCGTATGTAGCTATCCAGTTAGAAAAATTTGTCCTAAGCTGAATACATTCGTTTGTAGGTAGTACGAATTAGAACCAAAAGACGGCATCGTCGGGAAGAGGTTAACCCCTCCCTGTCAGCTAAGTAAAATCATAGTGGGACATCAAGCAAAATAAATGACGCCATTGCACTGAAAGGGTTCCTGGAAGGTGTTTCTAACCCCATTACTAAGTCAGGTTTTTTCCTGTGCTAAGCAAAGGCTTCTGATGGTAACAAGTATAGAATATAAAGGACATCATGAAAAATAATAATACTGTAATAATAATAATAATGAAACGTGTGTATACTGAAATTTGTCTCCAACTCTATCCCAGCGTGGGCTTACAAAGGTAGGGATAAAAAAGTCGTAGAGTAGTAGAAATGCAACTGAATAAAATGCTATTGTCCTGAAGACGCCGATGGAAACTGCTTAAACACATTTTTATTGACTGCTTAATCATTATGAGAAGTTACCTCTAAACTGAATCTATGCATCTGATGGTAGCAACGATAATACAAAAAGGACGTCATCATACTGAAAAGGTTGATGGAAAGTGCCCACTGAAGAATGTTTCCATCTCCATCACATCAAGATGCCTCGTACGTACCTGTATAAATTAATCAGGTAGATGAAAAAAAAAAATTAATCAGTAAAAATCTCCTTAATATATTTCCAGTTTATTTATGGAGAGTGACTTTAACCCATTCCCTCTCTTTACTTTAATAATATCGTTTGGGAATAGCAAGAGTAATATAAGCAAGTAAAAAGTACTAGATGCAGAAGTTTCAGGGCCCATCAGCTAATGCCCTTGGTGTGGAGTTGTATGGAAGTGCAATTTTACATGATATGGCGTGAGAGAAATGCATGATTTGTGGCGTGGTGTGGTGTGGTGTGGTGTGGTCCGGTGAGGTGTGGCTTCGCTAAAGTCTACAGCAGTGAGCCATCTCGCGTCCGGAAATCATTAGTGAAAGACAGACGGGCATGCAGACTCCCTCATACAGATGCAGCAGTGCAATAATATAGAAAACATTGACAGAACACTTCTCCCAAAAGGCAAGTACCATTTATCAGTGTAAGGAAAAAAATCAACATCGTACTGTAGGAGTCAAGGTAGAGCTCATTTTTATCGAGATGACTTCCAATTTTTTACCTTTATATATCGATACTACTTCTGTTTTCTTTTCTACGAGTTCTCTCCGTAAAGCAAGTAAAACTGTCTAGCAGGTGAAGGAATTAAAAGTAACCGTGTTGAAGGGGTTAAATTCTTAGCTGGATTCGCCTCACATCCACTCTTGCAGAATTTCCTTTCAAGAAATTGAAAGGCGAATCACCGGCTTTTGAACCAGAGATGTCGAAGTTATTGATAGAAAAATGCTGCGCTCCTCTCTCTCTCTCTCTCTCTCTCTCTCTCTCTCTCTCTCTCTCTCTCTCTCTCTCTCTCTCTCTCTCTCTCTCTCTTCTCTCTTCTCTCTCCGTGTCTGCCGCTGCCTGAGAATGCTGATAACAGGGAAAGACGTCGAGTGAAGAGAAGCAGAAGTGAACAATGTTGATTTTTTTTTCTTTTCTTTTTTTTTTAGGAAGCAAGACCATGGTTGAGTGAATCTTTCTTCGCCATATTTCCAGACATCCACACAAGACATGAACCACTAGGCTTAATATGTTTACCATCATGATTTTTTTTTTTTTTTCATGCTACCACCAGATTCACCTTAGGGATGTGGAAGGAATAAAGTAATTTGTTTCTAATCCCCACACTACGATGTCTCATATATTCTTAATTAAAATCGTCCGTGTGTAGAAGCAATAAATTAAAGGGACAAGAACAGAACAGCAGTGCAATTTAGCAACGAAATAAACTGCCAACTCCATATTTACCCCTTCAGAGATGTAGGCGAGTGAGGGTGGGGTACCGTAGCTCAGAGCACTTAACCCCATCATTACGAGGCGTCTTCCCTAAACTAATTATAATCTATCTATCTATCTATTGCCAGACGCCATAATCCCGTAAGGGGTGGCCATTTGACTCTGAGTTATTTGTTTTACAGGGAGGGGCACTAACCCTTCACCAACCCACTTGTTGACACGTAGGGGGCACGCATGGTTTGGTTAGATGGTTACTGAAACAGATAATTCGTCATCATGCTATAGAAGTTAATGGACATCGCTTCTGCTTCCTTCAGTGAGAGACTAAAATTCTCCGGTGACAGCAAGCATATGAGACAAAAGTCATCATCGAAGTAGAGGGCTTACTGGTATGATAACCAGCCTACTCCCCTATAGTTCGTTCACATTTAATCCAAAATTTCGCCCTTTTGCAGCTAATTTCATGTATCTCACGATGGAGGGGACTAGTTTTGGACTAGGCCTAAGAAAAACTGAAACATGTATCGTGACATTCTTCTCGAGTACCATGTCAAACTTTAGCAAAGGTTACCATTTTTTTTTTTTATATTTCCAGAAGACTCAAAAAGAGCAGAAACAGTAGAAAAATGCACTTTTGTACAAGTATTCAAAATTATATCCTGCCTCAAAGATTCAACTGATAACTGCAGTAAAAGATACATTAACCATCAGTGGAAAAACGTTGTACGTTATTACCCAATGAACTGAGTTATTGACGTTGTTGTTGATTAACCCCAGTCTGTCTGGCTGAGCAGCCCCATCAACCACAGGCAAGCAACTACACCTGCAGGGCCGTCCTGTGCAGTGATCTGATGTCCCTCTGCGGTTGACAGCGCCTTGCCACAGCGAGGCCCGGGAAAATTGTGGAGGCTTGGTTCCCTAGTGGATATCATATTTGTGCGGGTAAGGGGTTGGGTCTGTTATGATGTGGCAGGGGTAAACCAGTTCTGCTGTCGGGCCCTGCTGCGGATGTCACTGATTGCATTGAGCAGTTGACCCTTGTGCGGTGTGGTGCGGTGAGGATCTGTCCGTTCTCCCCTTTGGGGCTAAGATGCGAATGAATGTGTTTGAATGGATGAGTAAATGAGGAGTGTGTCGTCCTGTCTCGGGTACCTCCCTCTCCTTGGGGGAAGCAGCCTAGGTATATAGTAGTATAGTATAGTAGTCTCTCTACCCAGTTAACTGGGTCACCATAGCAGGCTCCATATCATCCAGTGATCTGGCTATATGGTTACCACCCATGGTTAAAAATGGTTTTGTGGGTAACAGAAAACCATTAGACTTGTCATTCAGTGCCGAGTCACCTGAAGTGGAAAGCAGAGTAATAAATAAATGACAGGAGGGAAAGGGAAAAGTGGGAAGAGAGGAGGGCTGACACAGAATGATAAGGATGAAGTAGGCACCACTACATCAAGTGAATGGATAATGGTCGCCACCACCTACCACCAGAAAAGTGAATAATATAATCCACCCCAAATCTTATGCGTCGTGTTAAAACAGTAGTAGTTGTGCATTTAGAGTCGGACACATAAAAAAAAAAAAAAAAAAAAAAAAAAAAAAAATTTGGAACCACAGTATTGTTAGGCAGGGGGGTTTGCAGCACCTTCTTTTCACCAGATAACCTCAGCATATAGCGAGTTAGTCTCTTCAGTCCTATAACGTGTTATATTTACTTGCTTCTGCTACCCTCAGATAATTTATTTAGCTCTAGAAAAACCTGGGGTTGTAGAAGGGTAAAAGATGGCGATAAAATAACCTCCCTAGTTTGAAAATTCTCCCCTATTCTGATTACACCTGGAGACGGCAAAAATAAAGTAATTGAATTCAAAGTGTTTTTTCAGACAATACAAAGACAAAAAACATACCTTGTAATACTGGTGTGTTTAAGACGAAATAAATCACTAAGTATGTGTTGCTAGAAAACCTTGAAAACTAACGAGAATGCGACCTTTGGAGTCTTCTGTAACAGCTTCATAGGAGAAGTATCCAATAAATTGAAGAGAGAGAGAGAGAGAGAGAGAGAGAGAGAGAGAGAGAGAGAGAGAGAGACGTCATTGTGCTGAAGGAATGAAATGAGTTTATTCCTCACCCTTCCACTGTACGAGAGATCTTTCTCTGGAGGGTGGGAAGAATGGAAGAAGGATACTTTTATTACGAAGACATCTTTTATTATTATTATTATTATTATTATTATTATAACTATTATTATTATTATTATTATTATTATTACTCTTATTACTATTATAACATTCATGCTTATATCTCCAGACGAGTATACTTAGGTCTTGGGAGACTTGTCAAGCCAAAGGAATTAGGTATGGCTTCTACTAACCCATTCAGTACAAGAGTTCTTCCCTAACTCGAGCGCTATCGCCGGGAGAGACTGGAAACAATGACGCCCTCAGGTTGAAATGCTTAACCACATCATCAAAGAGACGTTGCTTTTGTTTTATTCTTGCTATCTTTAGACGATGTTATTTAGTTTGTGAGAGACCTTGTGTACCAAAAAGGTTAGATATTTCCTTTATTAATCTCTTTATTACCAGTTGATTTTCCTACGCTAGATCATTGGGTACGTTAGTGATTGCATGAATAATAGTTTCGTGCAATCGGCTTCTCCTGGAAAAATTTTTAGTTGAAAGAAAAATGAATAATTCCTGACCGTAACGATGATTTAGGCCTTCTCTCTAACGAAACTTCATAAACACTGGGATAATAGGAGTAAAATGCAAGGGAAGAGAAAAAGTCGGACAACACAACGGCTTATTGGTATATCGGAAACAACCACTAGGATTACACGTGGCAGAGAGAGAGAGAGAGAGAGCATCTCAATTAATATTTTAATATGATGTATCATAATTTCAGTCTGTCATCGTGGATCAATTAAAGCTGAACTTGAGTGGTCGCAGATTCCCCGTATTTAAGCTCCAGGTAAAAATCACTCTGACGTCTAATTATTCCTGGAACCCTGTGCTCGGATGTTTTTTATAGCCTCTTCAAAATGTGTATATTGCTCACTGGCCGAGTCCAGGAAAACGGGTTTATTGAGAACAAGGTAAAAAGAATGAAAGGTAGTTTCATGGGGGGGTGAGGGGGAGCTAAAATACGTCTCGGTCTGCGCATGACGTCATAGTTAATACAGACTGCAGCTCATCCTGCTCAACACACGCCAGTCACACACACACCTGCCAGTGAATAGGTACTCCGTTTTCTGTTTTTAGGGGTGGCTATGGCAATACAGATAATTTTGTGAACATGCCAACAATTTGTATAGTTCGTGGATGCAAATCCATTCATGTGAAAGGTGACAATAGAATACATTTTCATGCACTGCCGAAAGATGAAGAACTTAGAAAAAAATGGATTGAATTATGTGACACAAAGAAAAATCGGTCATCTGGTTTTGTATGCAGCGGTCATTTTGAGAGTACTGCCTTTGAACGCAACCTTAAGTATGAATTGCTTGGTTTACCAGTGCCTCCTGGACAAAGGAAATTCAAGAAAGGAGCAGTGCCTACTCTTCAACTACCGAGTTTAACAAGTAAGTTCCATTCCTGTGTGAGTGTGTTGAGTAGCGACTTGTATGAACATTCATAATACAAAAGCATACCATACATACAGATGGTTTTCTGTCAAGCTCCCGTTTTCTTCCACCACCCCCACCTCTCTCTCTCTCTCTCTCTCTCTCTCTCTCTCTCTCTTATTAACTTTGACGTCACAGAATCTGCGCGGCTCGGGGGTGCTGTACTTACCTCTCAGTATACTCTTCTCTTTACCTTGATTGAGAAGACATCATAAGTGCTGCGTAACCCTTTTTTTTTTTTTTTTTTTTTTTTTGATAACCGGATAGACTGACAAACCTATGTAGTAGCAGAGTAATCCCAGTCTGTCTGGCAGAGAAGACCCATCAAATGCAGACAAACAATTATTGCCCCCGCAGGGCTGCCCCTTACAGTGAAGCGATGAACCCCTGCGGTGGACAGAGCACCGCCACAGCGAGGGGCGAGGAAGAGTTTAGAGGTTTGGTCTCTGGATGGGCACCACATTTTCGTTTCTCCTCCCAGTTAACAAGGACGCCATAGTAAGTAAGATCCACATCACCCTGTTATTTGGATGTATGGTTACTACCCAGCCCTGTAAATGGTCTCATGGGTTACAGGAAACCATAAGGCTTGTCACTCAAAGTAGAGTCACCTATAGATGTAGGCAGCTCTACATCAAGTGAGTGGAAGATGGTGGCTACACGATACCACTACTGATATATGAACAAAGGCAAAAGTAGGCTAGTGTCGTGGACTTTGGAGAAAATATCTGCTGAAAGGCTCAAGGTTTGGTGCTGTCTGTTTTGTGACATGCGGACGATTGGTAGCACTGACAGGAGATGCCATTTGCTCCAGCTGACGAATTTGTGGAACACATGTAACGAAGCGAAACATTTCTATACTCGTATATTGTGCTTTTCCGAGTGCTGCTTTTAACTGATATATGTGAACCATTTCTCATCTCTCTCTCTCTCCTTTTACTGTCATGTCAGCAACACTGCAATTCAATCAGCTAAAGAACTGTCTTAAAATTAGTCGTCCTTTATGCATTTAACTTCTTCGTAGCTCAAGTTGATAATCATGAGCTGTGAATGTCATTATCTGATAGTGTTAAGAAACAAAATTGTCCAGACTCTTTTACATATGAGGATATATTCACGGCAAGAGTTTAATGATAATCGGATGTTTAGTTATAAGTGGCGAAAGTATTCCCATAGGCTGATGCTTGAACACATAACCCAGAAGACAAAAGCTTATGCGCAGCTGTTCGTTAGTTCATTCTCGGTTCAATTCGTCTCTTATGGCTTATACACTGGTTGCAGGTGCTGCCTTCCATCGTTGTGATATTTCCTGTGTTAACACGAGGCGACCTGAATGTTAACCGTTTACCGTTGTGCCTAATCCACACTTCTACGGTTCCGCTTACGCCAAATGTATGCACCATTTGTTTGTCTTTCCCTTCCTCTAAACGAAGGTAGCTCTTGCCCTCTCTCATCTCCCAAGTAGTTGGATGTTGCTTTCCCTCCCCAGAGCACGATATATACTAGGTCTTCATCCGACGTTTTGTGGCAAGATGTAATAATAGATAACAGCAGACTAACAACACCTTACCGTACATGGTTCACTTTTCGTCCCTATGACCCAGCAATTTTCGTGAGTCGATGTTAAGGCTTCGGAATTTCCTTGGTTCATTCACACCTGCATCCCATCAGCAGCAGATATGAAGCTTGAGGACTCACATGGGCAACTACGAATATGTAACTGGTAGAGCTCTCATAATGATTCACGTGTTTCACTTAATCTTCTGACAAAACAGCTGCACGACATTTGTCTTTGATTGTACAGTGCATATGTGAGATATACAATAATAATAATAATAATAATAATAATAAATAATAATAATAATTAATATTATTATTATCATTATTATTATTATTATTATTATTATTATTATTATTATTGTTATTATCATTATTATTATTATTATTATTATTATTGTTATTATTGTTACTATTATTATTATTATTATTATTATTATTGTTATTATTATTATTATTGTTGTTGTTGTTGTTATTATTATTATTATTATTATTATTATTATTATTATTATAACAATAACAATAATAAAGCAAACATTTAGCTCCTTCCTGTATAAAGCATGGAAACCGCATACCCATTCCTGCTATACATATGCCGATTTCATTAAGATCTATGTGCTTACTTCCCCCTATTTCTGATTGTTTGAGCTGACCCTCCCCCTCCTCCAAGAATCACATAGAGAGTCACTCTTCCCAAATACCGCATTACGGATGAGAGTTGATTGTACGACATGTACTAAGATATCTAAGCCTTATGTGTCCTCCTTTCACTACTTTTGTTTATTTTTAATTTGGTGGGGGGCTGACCCACCAAAATATCATGGCCGGAAAAGTATAAACGGTGGAAGACCACCATCCCATTAACCAGATGAGCTCACCCGGGAAGTTTCTTTCCAGTCCATCAAAGGAGGAGTAACACACACACACACACACACACACACACACACACACACACACACACACACACACACACACACACACACACACACACACACACACACACACACACACACACACACACACACAGAGGCTGAATCTCACGTAATGATATAGGACGAGGTTCTAACAACGATATCTCGTTTCTCATCATAATAATAATAAAAATAATTATAATAATGATATAAATAATAATAATAAACTAGAAGACTGTAGCTGTCAGGGCCAGTTACTGATCATCACTTATGAGAATATTGCTGAAGTTACGTTTTTTGTAATAACTCAAACCGTTGGTCAAACTGCCACCCAAAAGCATATACTGTAGACATATACTGTAGACGTGGTCCAGCACCATACAAAAATTCTAGGGCCAAGAAGTGCCTCATAAGTGCGTTGGTTTTTCCTGTATGAAACTGCAATTGAAAACTGCTGAAAAGTGGAGTGTCTGAAATAGCCCAATATCAGGCATGAATGACCGTATCCATACAAATGTTTGGAAAATAATTTTGTCACTGGATTACCTTCCATGTTCATGTATCTATAACAGATTTGGGGTAAACTGAGGTTTAAAACTCTGATTTTTGGACATTTCTGGCCCTGTGACCTTGAAAAGGTCAAAACCACCGAAACCGGGTCAGTGTAATATGGTCACGGTGCTGTGTAGCGTCAACAGGTATGGAAGTCGGAGACAAAAGGTGTCGGAATATTAATAATAATAACAATAATAATAATAATAATAATAATAAGGGAAACAAAAATTTCTACCCATGGTAATAAGTGGTGATCAATAATTATAATGATAATGATAATTATGTAATAATAATAATAATAATAATAATAATAATAATAATAATAATAATAATAATAGTATCATAACAACAAAAAATATATGTGCAAACGGTCAGGCCTGTAAGGTGGGGTCAAGTTTTCGGTGTCTTGAATGCCACTGATAGTTCTGTTTTCATACTTGCTGCTTCACTGTTTTCTGAATTCCGCCTCACCCTTATCCGTAGGTGCGAAAAAAAAAAAAAATGATAATGATGGAACAATTTCGGAGAATCTTGAATCTCGTATCTGGAGAAGGTATAAGTCGGGCCTAAGCTGTTGTTTCTTCCCACTAAGCACAATTTCCATATGGGGGGTATCAGAATTTGTAGATCAAGACACAATGAGGTCGTTACTGTGACTTGAAAAAAATATATATCTCAAACCAATGGTGCGACATTTTCCTGTTACCATTTATGTTGTATTTGCTTATTTATTTATTTATTTACTTATTGTATACGTTTAGTTACTTATATATTTGTTACATTCTTCGGCAGGCGGTTTAATCCATTCAGCTGAAATAATGCTGTCTTTTACCTCGTCATCTTCTTCATGCCGTCAGACGATTTCTTGACCAAATTCATTAAACCCTCCGAATACAACCTCTTCCAGATTTCGTTCTTGCTTTGGTCAGATGATTTTCACTAACAAATAGTTTATCTCTCTTATACAGCTTCCAGCTTTCTTTTCCTTCCTTTCTCTCGTTTAATTAATACAAGACACCCAGGCACCTTTTCCTCATCATATCTTGAATTGGAATCTCGTTTATTTTTCCTTGTGTGTGTGTGTGTGTGTGTGTGTGTGTGTGTGTGTGTGTGTGTGTGTGTGTGTGTGTGTGTGTGTGTGTGTGTGTGTGTGTGTGTGTGTGTGTGTGTGTGTGTGTGTGTGTGTGTGTGTGTGTGTGTGTGTGTGTGTGTGTGTGTGTGTGTGTGTGTGTGTGTGTGTGTGTGTGTGTGTGTGTGTGTGTGTGTGTGTGTGTGTGTGAACAAACGATTTGATTCGGTTAGAGAGATTTTCCTAATTGGAGAGGTAATATACAGCCTTTATTAACTTAGTCTCTGGCAGATATCATTCTTTATGCTTTGTGTGTGTGTGTGTGTGTGTGTGTGTGTGTGTGTGTGTGTGTGTGTGTGTGTGTGTGTGTGTGTGTGTGTGTGCATTTTTTTTTTGCCAGGCTCCTTCCCCAGCCTCCACAAGTTCTGTGATAACAAGCCTGCGTGCAAACAGGCTAGGTACACAGCGGGGTGGAAGCTTCTGAGTTTTACACCCAGCGCTTCTCCTGTTCATAACATGGAAGAAATACTGTAGTATAGTCAATTATATATATATATATATATATATATATATATATATATATATATATATATATATATATATATATGTATCCCATTGGATCCCAGAGCCGCTGGGCGAGGCACTGTTCCGGGAGGGTCCTAAGCGTACAGCCCTCCGCCTATCGGCTCATAGTCGCGAAGCTCATAGGTCCCTACCCGGGGGTTCTCTACTTTATTAAGGTTTGAAAATTCCCAGTTCTGTCCAATACTGTGGACACTGGGCTCCAGTGAGTTAAAGAAACTGATAGATTAGCCAGCCATTAAATATCTATCTATCTATCTATCTATATATATTATATATATATATATATATACTGTATGTATACAATATATATTATGTGTGTGTGTGTGTGTGTGTGTGTGTGTGTGTGTGTGTGTGTGTGTGTGTGTGTATTCAGTTCATGTATTTATATCTTGTCTACTCTGACTTTTTTCCTTTTGGGTAATTACGGACAGCTATATATAGTCTGGGAGACAACTTTCAAAATGGATGGGTATTATATAGCTGTAATTAACGTTTTGACTGCTTGGGAAACTCTCCAAAGCTGAGTATATTCACCTAATGACAGCAAGAATAGATTTAAATGGCGTTCCCAGCCTCAGGGATTAAGAAAATCATTTAAGCTTTTAAAGTTGGGATAATATAACTTATGTGAACACTGCAGGGATTGTTTATGTGCTGGGTCACTGAACTTTCACAGAGGAGCACGAAATTAACTTGGCAAAGGCATACTTATTATCAGATGTTGATACTCTCATGTCACAGCCGGTGCGTGTGGCCTCATTATCTGCAACATGTGGTGCCGTCTTCTGTGGCGGGTGTTGATGATGATTATGATAAGGATGAGGATGATAGAAATGCTGTTGATATTGATGATTACGAAATTGTTTCCTACAACAGATGATGTTAGAGGCCTCCTCATCAGCAACATTGTGGTTCCCTCCCCTGTGGTGGTGGGTGAGGCAGGATGGCTGGAGTGCGACTTCGTGGAGCAGCAGCGGGAGCGCGTGTACGCCCTCAAGTGGTACTTGGGTCTGGAGGAGTTCTACCGGTGGACGCCGGCTGAGACTCCCTCGGTGAAGACGTTCCCGGTGCGGGGCCGCCCCCTGGTGGTGGACGTGGCCGCCTCCCGCCGCGGCCGCGTCAGGATCCTTGACGTCACCCTTGGGGCCACCGGCGTCTTCCGCTGCGAGGTATCAGCAGAGGCACCGTCCTTCCACACTGAGTCAGCCGTGGCCACTATGACGGTCGTGGGTGAGTGCTGACGCTGTGAATGAGTGTTGTGGATGAGTGTATGTTATCATCATGACTGAGTGCTGCCACTGTGATTGAGTGTTGTGGGTGTGTTGCCACCATGACTAAGTGTTGTGAATGAATGCTGACACCTTGAGTGAGTATTGTGGGTGAGTGCTGACACCATGACTGAGTGTTGTGGGTGAGTGCTGACACCATGACTGAGTGTTGTGGGTGAGTGTTGACACCATGACTGAGTGTTGTGGGTGAGTGCTGACACCATGACTGAGCGTTGTGGGTGAGTGTTGACACCATGACTGAGTGTTGTGGGTGAGTGCTGACACCATGGCTACGTATTCTTGGTGAGTGCTGATTCCGTGACTGTTAATATACTCTGACTGCTGACATCATGACTAATTACCATACCATAAATTAAGACAGACTAAAACGACGTTACTCTTCCAACCACCCCCATCCCGCCAGATCTCCCCGACGAGCGTCCTGTGCTGACTGGTGTGCAGGCCAGGTACCAGCTTCAAGAGGATGTCAGCGTCAACTGCTCCTCACCGCGATCACAGCCGCCCGCAACACTAACCTTTTACATCAACGATATCCCGGTTAGTATGCACCCGGTTTTACAACACTAACCTTCTGTGCCAGCGATATCTCGGTTAGTACGCACTCAAATCTACAGCACAGTCAACACTTGTCTTCTGTATCAGCGATATCCCGGTTTTACACACTCAGCTCTCTTACTGTGCAAGCATTATCCCTGTTAGGATTCACTCACTTATTCAGCATTAGCCTTCTTTTTCAACGATATTCTGGAGGCTAAATTCAGCTTTACGGCACTCGACTTTTCTCTCAACAACATCCCAGTCAGCCTACACGCAGCCATAACACATGCTTCGGGAGGCAGACCTCGGGTACTGAACTGTTGATCTGATAGTCTGCAGAGTCTGTAGTGTTATTTCTTTTCTTTCATCAGTAACTAACTACAACTACAGGATCCTTGGGGATGAATGCTCTATCAATAAACTAGCTAACAATATCGCTTGCAGAAGTAAATTCACAGAGCTTAAGCTCTGTACATTTTTTTATCCATTGTATATCCGTCTTCATTAATCTGTTCCCTGAATAAACCCATGATGGTACTCAGAGTAATAAACTAGTGCTTTATCATGAATATGTTGTGACCTAACCCCCTCCACAACGTAGGCTGACCCATCGTGGCTGCGGTGGTACCCGCCCCTGGAGGAGGGTAATAGTGGGCTGGAGACGGCTGTGTTGGGTCTGGTGTTCCCTCTGCGGCCGCGGCTGCTGCGGCGAGGTCCCGCCATCATCAAATGCACCGCCACCATCCTGGACCGATACTGGGAAAGCAGCGTGGCCGCCGTCCACAGTGACGTCCCGCACCACGCCTCGGTCATGGGCGGACACGCGTCGCATGCAACAGGTTGGGCACAGCTGCTGTCAGAAGTTCATTTACATTGTCTCGAAGCTATGTCACAATCGTTAGATCTCCTATGGTTGAAACAGTTTTAGTTTTCTGTTTCAGCAAATGCTGAACATCTCCACTTGTTCACAATATAAAGGATCAATTGCCCTAGCGAGATCTTGATGAAATAAGGAAGAATAATCAAATGGATTAAAATCTCCCTTTATGAGTTCAGAGCCACAAAATATAAAGAATTTATTGGCTGAAACATCAGGCCACTGTTCTTGGCTCTGAGTCACATTGTTAGGTGAAGGATCAACAAGGGAGATTAGTGGTGGCATCCACGTCATCATGTGGAGGATTTTAACTGAACATTCTTAGCCGTGTGCAAAAGTTCATTGTTTTTTTCTTGTTCGGCAGGTTGTGTGGACTTAACCTCCTGGGTACTGACCAGAGGGATGGTAGTGGGTTGGTTTCTGCTGCACCTTCTCCACTAGCCCCCCTCACTGCTCACTAAAAAAGCTGTTTCACGAGTTCATTGGCCTCTAGAAAATTGATTCGCACTCACCCTTGCGTTCAGTGTTTTACAAAAATAAACCATGTTCATAACAGCTAACTGATTATATGTTCGAGAGTCAGATCGTATACCTGGCACTACACTCAGCAGAACAAAGGACCGGAGAGTGAACAGAGATTGAACAACTTCCCCACTGAGGCGCCTGAACTTCAGTGACTTATATGGCTGGTCGATATCAAGATATGCAAGGACATGTATGTACTCTAGCCACGCAAATCAAAATTCATGAAATTGCCCACCATCTTTGCGGGTAATTGAAGCACCAACTGAAGTTGTTTAAAGTAGCTGGGTAGGACCTTCTGGCCACTTTCCAGGCCCGCACTTACTTGAAGTTCAAGGCACTAATTAGAGTGAGTGCAGGCTAGCCTATATTTACACCGAGTAAAAAGATAAAATGACTTTGACCTTCCTTTACTTATCATCATCATCATCATCATCATCAATCACCATCATCATCAATCACCATCATCATCATCATCATCATTCATTCATTCATTCATTCATTTATTCATTCATTTATTTCACACTATTGTAAATGGCGTAGATGGGATCAAGAAATAGGAGGAAAAGACAAAACCAGAACTGTCATCAGAGTTCCCTGCAGAAGCCAACCATCCATGCACTGACTGGCTTTGTGGTTCATTTCACGGGGCATTTTGTTGACAGTTCTCCTACCTCTGTTCTTTCCTTTCTTTGATTCTGGATTATACACACTCTGTTCATTACTGGGCAATAGAGGTAACCTCTTCACAAAGAGAGGTCTCCCCTTACTCTAAATAAAATCGTCTAAAGAGTAAGATAAAGATGACGTAGTACCTAGGAGGCTAATAGAAATTGCTTGTAATTTATTTATTGTGTGATGTCTCCCCTTTTAGGAATATAACAATGTGAAGAGCATAATACAAACGATGTTTCCGTGCTGAAATGATGTTTCATGTAATCATATTTCCATGTTGTGCCCTCCTTCCCGACAATATAATCATCTGCACTGATAATATATATAAATGTAAATAAAATGTAAATAAGATGTATATTTTCCATTACAAATGTTATGAATAATTCCTCATTCTTTTTACATAGGTTTTTAGAGATACTTAATTCACGTACTTTTGACTTGTCCACACATACACGGTGACAGAATGTAGCTTTTTTAAATAGGTCTGAGCAAAGTATTTCACCTACTGACTTCGCTCTTTATATATATATACCTAGGCTGCTTCCCCCAAGGAAAGGGAGGTAGCCGAGACAGGACGACACACTCCCCATTTACTCATCCATTCAAACACATTCATTCGCATCTTATCCCCAAAGGGGAGAACGGACAGATCCTCACAGCGCCACACCGCACAAGGGTCAACTGCGCAATGCAATCAGTGACATCCGCAGCAGAGCCCGACAGTAGAGCTGGTTTACCCCTGCCACATCATAACAGACTCATCCCCTTACCCGCACCCGACCTGAAATAGCTGAAATATTGACTTCGCTCTTTATATATATATATATATATATATATATATATATATATATATATATATATATATATATATATATATATATATATATATATATATATATATATATATCTCCCAGGAACCGAATCCAAGTCTATCTTGCGATACGTTAAGAATGCTTCTGGATGAGAAACCCTAAAACATAAGTAAAGATTGAGCTGACTTTTTCCATTGTGATGCTTCAGTCACATGCTGAGCGGCTGCAATCATTGTTACCCTAACTCGTATGTCTCGTGTGGACAATTGATCTTTGCCATTACCGGGACGTCCGTGTACCTTAGTTTTACAAATCACAAGTTTAAAGCAACCAACACCATGATGAGAGACATACAACAGGGAGAACACTTGTCCAATTTCCTTCTATTATAAAATTTATATTATAAAATTTCTATTTTTCCACCTTGCACTCAGGAAAGAAAGCTCATCTAATATTTCACTCTTCTGCTTTCAACTTTTCCCTGCTGGCTAATACTCCTAAACTGAAAGGCAAAGTACTCCTAAGCTGTTCTGGCCACACCTGATTCTCTTTTGATAAGATGTATCAGGGAGGAAAGTGATGGACGTGGGTTATGTATGAAATAGACAGTGAGATAAACTATAAATTTTTGACGCGGACACTACCCACGTGGTTTTGGTAACGTCATGACCTGTCACTTGCTGGGTTCGGGTTCAGTTACTCGGAAGTGTGACTGAGATATTATTAATGCTTGGAAATGGGTGAACGAGAAAGCAGGAAACAGAACTTAAGGTTTGTATTCCTTTTCCACCCAATATATCAACTTGTCATTGTGGGCCAGTTACAATAGTTATTATAAGTTAGTTATTAAA
>NC_137037.1:40372658-40595158 GCF_032717465.1 Coenobita brevimanus
TGATGATACCCGCGCCTCCCTTCCTGACGCTCCTCCTGCTGGTGTGAATGCAGATGTGGCTGGTGTAGATGCTGAAGGAAGCCGTGCCAGTCCTCCTGATTCCTGGACATGCCTGATGGTCGTCGGTTTATGTGAAACTGGGTGTCAGTCTGGCCCAGGACGGCGTAGTAGGGGTGTCTGCGGATCAGCCAACTAAACACGGGGGGCACGAAGTTAGGAAACCTCAAATGGAGAAGCCACCACTCTCGCAAGAACGCCCACTCCCACGTGTCTGTTGAGGGTGGAGGAGGTGAGGCACGTGACAAAGCTGTAAGTGAAAATAAAGGAAAAAGACGAAAAATGTATGAATATGGAGGGTGAGGGGTGGAGAGTGTGTGGGGAGTAAAATTAGTGAAGAAATTAACCCTCTCGTGGTCGACAACGCTAGTATTTTATTCCAGCTAATGTCAGACGATCTTTATTCTTCTTAAAATGAATCACAAGGGCGTGGGTGTTTTGATATTGGTACCATTAAGCCATTCATGATCGGAACAACGGATTATCGCATTCTAGCTTATGTCATACGCTTTTAATCAGCTGAGTGAACCATGGGATCCGAAGAGTTTTAAATAGTAACAACATGTAAATGAGAGAAGGAGCCGGCAAGGAAATATCTGAATTTTAAATGCAGAATAAAATTAAAGAATAAGTTTTGTGAAACGAGGATGAGGGACGGTAGGTGAAAGGGGCCGGGAATAGATGAGAAAATCGACAGGCTTCTATGACTCACTCCCAGCTAAAGAAAATACTCTGGTGTGACCTGGACTAGCATATCAGATTTAGCTTGATTATGAGAATATTAATGGTACCAATACTATCACTCTGGCTCCTACGACTCAGCCGCTTTAAATCGTCGGTCTTAACTGGGAAAATGTGCCAGAGTTGTTCCGACTATTGGATGATAATACAGTAGCAAGAAATCAAAAGAATGGAAAAAGAATAGAAAGAATGGCGGTCAGTGTGATATAATGATATGTAAAAATAAGGATAATACGAAAAGCAATATTATAGAGGGTTACTATTTCAAGTAAAAAATACCAAGTGGCTATTAAATCCACTTGTGAAATCAGCAGCCATTTACATCGAATTAACTGAGAACCAGTGTAATCGTGAGTAATTAAACGCTGGAAGCCCTCATTCACTCCCCAGTTCTTTCTCTACTTATTGGGAACAGAGACTGGGGAAAGAGGGCGGTGAGAAATTAACTCTTGAAATTAAGGTCATTCAACATCATCATCATCACCATCAAGTCTTGTACTTCCCCTTGTACTTCCCCATCAGTTGCCATGGGGCCAGGTGTCAGGTCCCTCACTTCAGAAATTTTACGGTGACAGTGATCAATCGCTCTTCCTTGAACGGCATTATATGAGCAATGAACCCCAACCAACCCTTGGACTTATAGCCTAATAGACCAAATCCGACTGAAACGCCTGAACTGCTTGACACGTGGTGTTCATTGTTGACTATATGATTACTTAGCCTAAAAGTTTCTTGGAGTGCTGGAAATCAGTTGGCCTGCCACTTAGAGTAGGGTCAAGTGAAAATGACTCCTATCAAGTGACTGGATGGAGAGCGACTCCATCTACTAAGAAATTAAATCAAGTAGGAGTATTGTCAACGTACACTCATGATTATTAATCTCTGACCAGCGGGTTAGCCAAAGTCGTGGCCAGGCGTAGACTACTGTACACAATCAGACACGTTCAACCATTGTTCGAGACAGTTCAGTGCTTCAATATATAATTTTCTAAGCATCACTGAAACACTTTCGCTTTGCATATTATACTACCTTTTCAAGTAATGTACTGTATATGCATTTTAAGAAATAGACATGAAAGTTGGTCATAGCTGTTATTTTTAGTGTCTAATGAGTGCGTGATGCTATTTGACATTCATACTGAGTTTTATTATTCTGTTTATTACTTCACTGACTATTTCGTGAGGCGAGCCTTTAACGGAGCCTTTGACAGGTGATAGTGGTGAAATATCCACGACTACCACAGCAGCCGGCACCCACACGACATATTCAAAGTATGCTTTATAATACTATCTATCTATAGCCCGACGCCCTAATCCAGCAAAGGGTGGCCGCACACAAAACGCCTCCAAGTCGCTCTGTCATCCACCATTTGACTGCCCTCCCCACAACTCACTCCCCCCTCCGTCATATACCTCTCAACTCCATCGCTCCACCTCATCCTCGGTCTTCCCCTTCTTCTCCCTTCCTCCACTTCACCTACATACACCCTCTTAGTCAGTCTTTCATTCTCCATTCTCTCCACATGTCCAAGCCACCACAGCGTATTTCACCTAATTTTCTCATCCACATCCACATCCACCCCACAACGTTCCTTCACTTCTTCACTCGTCAACCTGTCCCTCCATGTCACTCCACATGCTCCATTCAAGTAACTCATTTCCACTGCTCTCACTCTTGACTTGTTCCCCTCTAGCAAGGTCCATGCCTCGCTTCCATACGTCAGGGTAGGGATCACAATAATATCATGCAGTGATTTCTTAACTTCCGTACTCACCTCCCTATTTCTCATCACTGCTTTCAGTGAACCAACAACCTTTCTTCCCTGCTGTACCCTTTCAAGCACTTCATCACCAAAAGTTCCATCCTTACTCATCACACTACCCAAGTACTTGAATGCACTCACATAATACTTATTGACAAATTTACCATTACTCGTTACTTTGAACTAATTTTTTTTTTCTAGTCATATCAGGCCCTTTTAGCATCCAGTGGGAATAGTTATGCCATTACTACCCGACGTCTAGCTGCATGTCCCCTCTGGTCAAAATGTGTGCCAATTAATGCCTCTAATTTATAAGTGATTAATATACATATATGAAGACAATATCCACATACAGTGGCAAGTGCCTATTTACGTTATGGAAATTGCCCAATTGCAAATTGACTGACCGAAATGTCAGCCCCTGTCAAAAACGCAGATTATTACAATATGGAAGAGAAACCATAAAAATATGGTAATATTAATCAGAGATATAAGCAGTAGGTCTTCAAAACACCTGGTTGCAATTCGTTGCCCAGCCCAGTAGTGTAGAGGCTGTATTCGAATGCGTGGCTCGTGTGTGGTCATAACACTGCCCGCCACGCGTCTCTGGTCAGAGAGTAGTGATCATGAGTGTACCTTTGACTATGTTATGTACTAGGGTGGTCAAACAACACTAGCTCTCATTCACCCCCCACCCCATTCCGTCACCTCTACCTAAGGAAGGAGGGGGAGTAGTGAGAAAATTGTTTTCGGCAAATTTGATCGGTGGACAAGAACAATAACCACCAGATGGTCGTATCAACTTTAGAACTTAATTTCGGCTCATCCAAAACGATTGTATGAAGCTGTGACTGAATTATATGAACCTGAAGATAAGCTTGTCTATCATCCAATCCTTTAATGCTACATTAAGAGCGGAGGGGCTAAGGGTTGGATCTTTTAGTCCAGATATTTATCAGTCCTCGCTCCGGAGGGGCTCAGGGACGGGTATTGTTTTCACTCTTTGTCTGTCAACAACTTTACGCGAAAACTACTGGCGCGATTTCGACTAAACGTACAGGGATGATGGGCTATGACCTTCTGATCACCTGATTAAATTTTGGGCCAAATTGGGCCAAGGACTAGGCTGTAGGCCTAAAAAATCTATCTATCTATCTATCTATAGTCCGACGCCCTAATCCCGCAAAGGGTGGCCGCAGACAAAACGCCTCCAAGTCGCTCTGCTTTTGTAAAAACTTTTTTCGCCCTAACTCCTTTCAAGTTCGTCAGATCGACATGAAACCAAAACCTAAAAGGTGCATCTTTCAAATCTGCATCCTATAACATGCCTCATTACATCAGGGGGGTCGCCCCTTAGTTAGCGGTAAGGGGCAAATGTCAGGTGGGTCGGGCCTAAAATTTCAAATGGGCATAAAATCGTCAACTTTCGATTTATTCCCAATTTGATATGTGGCATCTTTGACTAGATGTCCTGTTATGTTTATACGCAATGCAGCACTGAAATGACTGCCGGGGACGGGTTTGCTGTGCTTTGGCACCGCTTCTTGTTCTGTACAGGTTGGCAGCCAGTCTTCCTTCCTTTCCCTAATTTTCTCATATTATTTAATTTTCCTCCTCATATCTCATACCTCATATCATTCAATCTTCCTTCATAATTCATACCACTTCATACCTTCCTCATACCTCATTCAATCTTCCTTCTCATACCTCATACATTGTTCAGTCTTCCTCATCATACCGCCTCACACCTTCCTCATACTTCACACTTCCTCATACCTCACTTCACCTTCCTCCTTTTACCTCATAGTTATACCTCGTATCTAATCATTCTTCATGTCCTTCATTTTCTCTCCAGTTCCCTCCCCTCTTACTTCCTTTACTAGCCACCTTCCTCCTCCATTCCTCCTCCTCTTCCTCATGTTCATCTGTTTCCTCTTTATTGGTTAATATCCCCTCTTTCCTCCTCCTCTACATCCTCCCCCCTCCTACAACTGCTACTACTACTACCACCTGCTACTACTACTACTACCATTACTTACTATTATGATGCTACCACTACTACCACTACCTACTACTATTACTACAACTCGTCTCGAGCTTACCTTAAAAATTTCTCCTCCTCTGTTCTCCACTTCTCTCATGTCTTCCACTTTATTTTTTTCTCCTGTTCTCTTTTATTCTCTCCTACATCTCTTTCCTATCTCCCTTTTTATTTGCCCCCTCCTCGGAGGGGCTCTGGGACGGGTATTGTTTTCAATCAGTTTGTTTGTTTGTCTATTAACAACTTTACGCGAAAACTGCTCGCGCGATTTTGACTAAACTTACAGGGATAAAGGGCTAAGACCTGATCGCCTGATAAAATTTTGGGCCAAACTGGGCCAAGGCCCAGGCTGTTGGGAAAAAAAAAAAAAATCGCCATAATTTCTTTCAAATTCGTCATATAGACATGAAACCAAAAGTAAAGGTGCATCTTTCAAATTTGCATCCTTTAACATGCCCCATTACAGCATGGGGGTTGCCCCCTAGTTAGCGGTAAGGTGGTCAATGTCAGGTGGGTTGGGCCTAAAATTCAAATGGGAATAAAATCGTCAATTTTCACCTGATTTACTTCATATTTAATATGTGAAATATTTGACTAGATATCCTGTTGTAGCTATGCGTCAGCACTAGTATGACAGCCGGGGACGGGTTTGCTGTGCCTTGGCTCCGCTTCTTGTTAAAGAAGGAAACCAGATGCCCACCACTTAGGGGCATTATATGGACAATAAACCCCAAACACCGCATGGATGTAAACCCTTCTGGCCTCCGTCCGGTTGGAGCCAGTAGACCAGAAGGCATCCTTTGGTTATATGGTTATTACCCACCGTAAGAAATGGTTTCCTTGGCTACAAGACACCATTTGTCTTGTCACTCTGTGTAGTGTTAATTAGTGCATAGAACTACATTAAATGAGCGGAAATTGGGTGCCCCACACGTACTACTGTAATGTATAGCAAAATGTTAAGCCAGCTTAGCTTCAGAGATTGAATATTATGAAGTCTACAATATATGACACTTTGAATGCTTTTTTTATTTTTTTATTTATTTACTTATTTTTCGCCCTTTCTGCCTCTAGACTACTTAATTTAGGAGTGTTCAAACCAGTGGGGTTAAATAATACGTTTAAGTGCTTAATGTTAGCACTAAATAAGTCATTATTTGACATCCTCTCCCCACCTGCAAGTTCTGGAGAAACGGAGGGGATAAGTGGAAAATGTACTCTTTAAAAACAAGAATATCAGATAAGTTTACTTCTGGACAATAAAATGAGCGGGAGAATAATTATCTCCTTTAACATGATAACTTTCCCATATTATTCTGGCTACGACTACACTATTTAATATTCCTTTGTGAAGGTCTCTGGTGGAAGTGATTAATAAAAGGTTTATAATAACCCCAAGTTTGAAATAAATCGTCAGGATATAGCAAGAAAACTGAAGAAAAAAAATGTTATGACTGGGCTCATCCCCATGTCACTTTGCCCCTTAGCTAATGAGAAGGATGGGAAGGAGTGGTGGCAGGAGGTTTTATCAAAGTAAAAAAAAAAAACTTGCTTGATAAACATAGTCTGTTCAGTGTGACAACGTCTTTATTTTGGGGTATTCTTGCTGTCTTCGGGCTATTTCATTCAGATTGTTTATTATTTACTTATTTTGCTGGAGGGGTTTAGATGTAGGTGGTGGAGACCATCATTCACCCAGCTGATGTAGTGCTGCCTACTTCATCCATAACCTTTAATATTCTTTTCGTATCTGCTTTCTCCTCCTATTTCTCCTATCTTTCCAGTTACTTTTTACTACTCCCATTATCCACTTCAGGTGACTCTACACTGAGTGACACTCCTATTTGTTTTCTGTAACACAGGAAACCATATACTGTGCTGGGTGGTAACCATATAAGTATATAACAGGTGATATGGAGCTTAGTATGGCGCCCCTGTAAACTTAATGGCGGCGCAGATGCAGTATCCACTCAGGAACCAAGCCCGCACACATCCTCGCGCCTCTGTGGAGGCGATCTCTACCGCACAGATACGGACGGCCCAGTGGAGGAGGCTGCTCGTCCTCAGCTGCTTGGTCTGCTCGGCCAGACAAAGCGGGTTTGCTGAACTGCAACAACTGGATGCGTTAAATAAATTCATCATTAATCCTTTCCCTGTTTGGACACTCTCCTAAGAGGAGTAAACTGTCTGTTAGCAGCAAGACTATAAGACACCGCATCGGGAAAAAAAAAAAAAAAAATCTGTATCACTATATTTCATATCTTTATATTCACACGATTTTATTCAATACTACTCGAACTCCAAAAAATTACATACATAGCCTTCATTCAGCCCTTCATTATGAGGGGGTCTCCAACTTAAAGAATCTCACACGAGCTACAGCAAAAAAAAAAAAAAAAAAAAAAAAAAAAAAAAAGTCTTGCTAGAGATAAGAGGGTTAACTATAGATATGAAATGAGAGTAGTCCAGTATTAAGGATCTTCAAGATACGGAGGAAATGGATGCAAGTTTGGAGGACTCCAAGTGTTAGGAAGGTTATGAGTTTTGAAAGAAATGTTTAGAGATATTAATTCCCACACCAAGGGTACGTAATTTTGTAGTCCTTTTTTGCTGCAGTGAGTACCTGATTCAACTGAGGACACCCCACTACTGTAGTTATAAAAAAAAAAAAAAAAAAAAAAAAAAAACTACGTTGTACCCTCTAATACGAAATGACCATCATATTGTATATCGAATAGTCTAGAAATATCAAAAAAAAATATATATCCCAGGACTGAAGAAGTCAGTAGTATATACAATGGTAATTTCTGTTACGAACACCTCAGTGCACATGTATTAGTCGTTACTGACAGCACTCTCAACAGTGTTCAGAGAGGCATGGAGATGATCATTCATACATGGAGGGATGAACCTATGTTCTTAGGGACGGAAACAATCTCTTTCAGGTGCAGGAAAGCGAAATTAGGTATGCTCCCGTAACTCCAAAGTAGTTAAAGGCAATTGACTAGGAAACGCTTCTGATATGGTTATGTAACCAAAAGTTCCATTAGTTTTCAGAGGATCTAACCATTGTAATCATGACACAAAACAGTAACTCCAAGTGTTGATTTTAAACAGTAGACAAGCAGGAGTCTAGTACTAACACTTGTTACGGAACAGAGAGAGATAATGAACACTTCAAGTGAGAATACTAAAACCACTACTGTCCCGCAAAGTTCCAGGTTCAAAACAAAAGATTTAGGTAAAATTACAAGTTAAAGTTTAATGCTCAAACTAACAACTAAACATTCAGGACTCATAAGGATAATGTAATGGCAAAAACAGGTTAAATATATGGTTAACTGCAATAGCCTCTATTAACACGAATTTAGCAAGAACAAATTTATCTAAGTCAGCCCTGAAAAATGAGAAAACCGAATAATGCTCAGTTTAAGTAAGATATAACATTATCACGGATACAAACCACTCAGACCGGGCTAATGTATGGCCCGGCCTCCGCTATAGGTGGAGGAAATCTTTAAACGAACGAACAAAGCTCTACTCACACTGGCTGACTTTAAAAACTTTACATGAATCACAAAAACCTTACCAGTCCCGTGAATTAATGCCTCAGGCCACACAGTGCAAGAAAAATGGTAACAACAATTATACTCAAATTATACAGCAGGTAGATGGCTGGAGACTTCCTGAGCACTCACAAAAATAATAATACACTATACAGGGGAGGACAGAGATGTGAACAAAATGAGGAGTAGATCTAAGTGGCAATTAATGCAGAGACTGAGCTCATTATATAGGGGGCCGGCAGAGCTTGATACAACTTGCAAGAAGGACGCGGAAATGAAGGCACAGGGGAGGAAGAGTTGACAGTCATGCTCTGAACAACAGAAAGAACGACTTACTCTACTATAAGGGGAGAAGGGAGGAGTGAGGTAGAACACCCAAGCCTGGTCACTGTGGAAGCCACGAGGCGAATCGTGATCAAACATGCAGCATACTCTACGTTAGAATTATACAAAGGATGATGAAATCATAGGCTATGTAACACCTCCCCACAAAGGAAAAGAAATTTACAAAGGAAATTTCTTATTACTCTAAAACAATATGTCTAAAGTCTAGATAAGCAATCTGCAATAACATTTTCTTTCCCCTTGACATGTTGTACGTCTAATGAATACTCCTGAAGAAGTAGACTCCATCTTGTCAATCTCTGATTTTTATCTTTAAACTTACTAAGGAATTTCAGTGGGTTATGATCGGTATAAATGACTATGGGGTCAAAACCAGAACACAAATTAAATGAAAAATGCTGTAAACCCAAAATCAAGGCCAAAAGCTCTTTCTCAAGAGTTGAGTAGTTCTTTTGAGGTGGAGTGAACTTCTTACTGTAATAAGATACAGGGTGTTCAATACCCTGATCATCCTCTTGCAGCAAAACAGCCCCAGCTCCTGTATTACTTGCGTCAACAGCCATCTTTAAAGGCTTAGCAATATTTGGAGTAGCGAGCACTGGCTGACTTAATAGGATAGCTTTAAGTTTACTGAAAGAGGATTCACAGTTATCGGTCCAGACAAATTTAACTCCCTTTTTCAGTAGGTCTGTAAGTGGTGATACAAGAATTGAAAAGTTAAGAACAAATCTCCTGTAATAACCTACCATTCCCAAAAATCTTTGTAGCTCTTTCCTACTTTTAGGTCTGGGAAGATCACCTATAACCTGAACCTTAGCTCCTGGTGGTGCAACATGTCCATCACCAATTACGTACCCAAGGTACTGAACTTTAGCTTGACCAAACTCACACTTTGATAAATTAGCTACAAGATTAGCCTGAACCAAATGCTCAAGAAATTTATTGACATGGCATAGGTGATCTTTCCAGTTGTCACTGAAGATTAATACATCATCAATATAAACAACACACCCTGCCAAACCCTCTGTTACAACATTCATGAGCTTCTGAAAAGTGGCTGGTGCATTCTTCATACCATATGGCATTACAGAACATTCAAAAGTCTTTCCTAGTGTTACAAAACATGAGATCTCCCTAGCATGTTCAGTCATAGGTACTTGCCAGTATCCCTTTAACAGGAGTAGACTGTAGCACCAGTCGAGCAGGGCAGTACTTCCGAGGTGGATGGAAAGCTGATGACAGGGAGTGCTGGAGCTCCCGTTTCATCAGCCCTCAGGACTAGTTCCTGACCATCCCCCTTTGCTGAACTTTTTCAGTGTCTCAGTTACACAGAGAGTAGGCCAGCATGCTCTCCAGTACAAATTTCTCTAACTATCTTCACCAAACTACATGCACAGTACACACTACACTTCCTATTCAAAATTCACCAAAAATGGCGTCAATTCACCCAGCCTCGGAGTCCCCAGGGGGGGGGACCATAAATGCCCCCGCCATCAGCCCCTCTCCCGTTGACGACTCGAGGTGCCTGGAACCACTGTCTGACTCTCTTCTTCTTCATTTCTGCAACATTCGCGGCCTTTCATCTAACTTTCGCTCTGTTGAGCACCACCTCTCCTCCTCTAAACCTCACCTTCTTTTTCTAACGGAGACTCAGCTGTCTGAGGCAACTGACAGCAAACCCTTTTCTGTATCCTCCTACTTTCTCTATACTCATTTCAAAGCCAAAGGTGGCTGTTGTGTATACATAAGCAACGACTTATCTTGCTCTCGTGTTCCTGAACTTGATTCTTCTGAATTCTCCACACTCTGGCTTCGGCTTTCCTGTCATTCTCTGACTAAATATATCTGTGCTGTTTACTTATCCCCTAATTCTACTGACTATCAAAAATTCTTCGACTATCTTACTTCTACGATGGAACACATTCTGTCCATTTCTCCTTTCTCTGAAATCTCCATTCTTGGAGATTTCAATGTTCACCACCATCTTTGGCTCTCCTCTCCTTTCACGGATCCACCTGGTGAACAAGCCTACATCTTTTCTATCCTTAATGACCTAGAGCAGCTTGTACAGCACCCTACCCGTATCCCTGACCGCCTTGGAGAGAGCTCCAACATACTTGACCTCTTCCTCACAACTAATCCTTCTGCTTACTCTGTTAATCTTTTCTCTCCGTTGGGCTCCTCCGATCACAACCTTATTACCTTAACCTGTCCTATCACTCCAGTACGGCCTGTGGACCCTCCAGGGAAACGTCGTCTGTGGCATTTTGGAGCCGCGGACTGGGAGGCCCTCAGACAGTACTTTGATTTTCCCTGGAATGATTATTGCTTCAATGGCCGTGAGCCATCTGAGTGTGCCTGGCGCATTACGGAGGTTATTCTCTCGGGCATGGAAGCACACATTCCTTTCTCATATCCTTTGACTAACGCAAGAAAGCCTTGGTTTAATCACGCTTGTTCTAATGCTGTCTGCAACAAGGAGAAGGCCTACAAAAGGTACCAGAGCCAACCCACCCCTGAATCACATAATCTTTACGTTTCTGCCCGGAATCGTGCTAAGTCTGTTCTTCGCTCTACTAAAAATAATTTCATCCATACTAAATGCTCTCAACTCTCCAACTCGAATTCTTCCCGCTCCTTCTGGCACCTTGCCAAAAATCTTTCTAACAACTTTACCTCATCATCCTTCCCTCCTCTTTTCTACTCTGATGGTTCTGTAGCTATTTCTTCTACTGATAAAGCAGATCTCTTCGCACAGACTTTCTCCTCCAATTCCACCTTAGACGATTCCGGTGCTGTTCCTCCATCACTTCCCCCCTCTGACTTCCTCATGGCTAACATTAAAATTTCTTCAGTTGATGTATTTTCTGCCATCACTGGCCTCAGTACTAACAAGGCATATGGGCCTGATGGGGTCCCTCCTGTTGTTCTCAAGAACTGTGCTTCTGTGCTTACACCCTGCCTAGGCAAACTATTTCGCCTTTGTCTGTCAACTTGTACCTTTCCTTCTTGCTGGAAGTTTGCTCTCATTCAGCCAGTCCCAAAGAAGGGTGAATAGAAAAATTTTAAGACATCTTTCCTATCACAACCTTCTTTCCGATCGTCAGTATGGGTTCCGTCAGGGACGCTCCACTGGCGATCTTCTCACCTACCTTTCAGACTCCTGGTCATCCTCCTTTCGGGACTTTGGCGAAAGCTTTGCCATTGCACTTGACATCTCAAAGGCTTTCGATCGAGTCTGGCATAAATCTTTAATTTCCAAACTGCCCTCCTACGGTTTCTATCCTTCTATCTATGCCTTCATCGCTATCTTCCTTTCTGGTCGTTCTATAGCCGCTGTTGTAGACGGCCATCGTTCTTCTCCTAGATCTATTAACAGTGTTCCTCAGGGCTCTGTCCTATCACCAACTCTCTTCCTTTTATTCATCAATGATCTTCTAAGCTGTACATCTAACCCTATCCACTCATACGCTGATGACTCCACCCTTCACATTTCCATTCGGTTCCCGCAACGCCCATCTCAACAGTTACTTCAAGAAACAAGGGATGAGGCTATGGCACACCTAATGTCTGACTTGGCTCATATCTCTGACTGGGGTAAAAATAATATGGTTGTCTTTAATGCATCTAAGACTCAGTTCTTATACCTATCAACCCGACAAAATCTTCCACAGGTATACCCACTAATGTTTAATAATATTCAGCTTAATCCTGCATCATCCTTGAACATGCTTGGGGTTTCATTTACTCGGGACTTATCTTGGAAAGATCATATTACATCTCTTGTAAAATCTGCTTCCAAGAGATTGGGTGTGCTAAGCCGACTCCGCTCTTTCTTTACCCCTACACAATTGTTGACTCTATACAGGGGTTTTATCCGCCCCTGTGTGGAGTACAACTCTCATGTGTGGGGAGGCTCCCCACATACAGCTCTTCTCAATAGGATGGAGTCAAAGGCTTTTCGTCTCATTAACTCTCCTCCTCTTACTGACTCCCTTCAACCTCTGTCTCTTCGCCGCACTGTTGCATCTTTATCTCTTTTCTATCGCTAATTTAATGGTCACTGCTCCTCTGAACTGTCTGCTTGCATTCCTCCACCTCTACGACGGGCGAGTAGCACCCGTCTGGCAGCAAACTCTCATCCCTTTTCTGTTCAGCTCTCTAATGCAAGAGTTAACTGTTACTCCCAGTCTTTCATTTATGCAACAGGTCAGCTCTGGAACTGTCTTCCTCTGTCTGTATTTTCTGCTGCCTATGATCTCCAGTCTTTCAAACGTAGTGTGTCCAGGCATCTCAAAATGATCGGATCTTGAATTTGGCTCTCTGTTGTATTTTGTTTTTCTCTTGGAGGGAACTGTTACTGCGGGCTCATGGCCTTTGGTTCCTTCTTCCTCGCAGAAAAAAAAAAAAAAATCAAACTTACTTATGTACCTAGCCTTTCCGATCTTGTCTACGCAATCTTCCATGCGAGGGAGAGGGTAAGTGTCTGTTTTGGTTATCTGATTAACACGTCTGTAGTCGATGCAAAGCTGCTGTGACCCCCCTGGCTTAGGGACTAGAGTGACAGGAGAACGCCACTCGCTCTGACAGGGCTCAATCATCTTGTGGTCCAACAGGTAGCCAAGCTCCATGGAACACTTGCGGGTACTCCTGCAGTAATGCCGAAAACTCCTGCCTTTCCTCGGGAGCTAGATGAGAAAGCTTAGTCTGGAGATCATTCATAATATCAGGATTCTTCCCCAAACTATCACTCAGGCTCATACTGCATGGGAGAACTTCACTTGCAGACTCGGGTGGAACAGCTACAGTGCAGACTGGGTTATTTTCGTCCCGCCTGTGATATAACTTTAGCATGTTGATGTGACAAAGTTGCTTGTTCTTTCTACGATCTGGTGTGGCGATGACATAGTTGACATCACTGAGTTTCTTCTCCACGAAATAAGGACCACTAAACTTGGCTTGAAGAGGTTGCCCATGCACCGGTAGCAGAATCAAAACCTGATCTCCTGGCTGAAAGTGGCATAACCTGGACTTCTTATCATACCAAGTCTTCATCTTCTGAGCAGCTCCTAAATTCTCTCTCGCCAGCTGTAAAGCAGTGGACAGCCGTTCTTTGAACTTCATCACATACTCCAGCAGGTTGAAGTCATCTTCCTCCGACAGCCAGCATTCCTTGAGTAGCTTAAGGGGTCCTCTTACTTCATGGTCAAACAGTAGTTCAAAGGGTGAGAAGCCCAGTGATTCATTTGGAGATTCTCTTGCGGCAAATACAACGAATGGAAGACCTTTATCCCAGTCTTTCTGATGTTCCAAACAGTATTTCCTGAGCATCGATTTGAGTGTTTGATGATCTCTCTCCAACGCTCCTTGGGTCTGGGGATGGTAACCTGAAGACGTGATCTGGGTGATGCCCAACTCTTTCAGAGACTGCTTGAAAACATTTGACATGAAATTACTTCCCCGGTCTCACTGTACCTCCTTGGGCAGACCAAACTTGGTGAAGAACCCTAGCATTTCCTTAACCACGTTCTTTGCTGAGGTATTTCTAAGTGGAATGGCTTCAGGATAACGAGTAGCCATATCAATCAGGGTCAACACATAAGAAAATCCTGAAGAAGTCTTAGGAAGAGGGCCCACAATATCCACCAACACACTGGTGAATGGCGCCTCAAAAGGAGGAATGGGAACTAGAGGTGCAACCTTTTCGGTCTGATTACACTTCCCCACAACTTGACGGGTGTAACAAGACTTACAATACCAGGGAACATCTCTGAAGATACCTGGCCAGTAGTAGTGTTTCAAAATGCGTGCCACAGTCTTCCTCACTCCAAGGTGTCCTGCCAAACTGGAATCATGAGCCACTCTAATGATATCCTGCCTACAAACACGAGGGATGACAACTTGATGTACAACCTCCCATTCACAGTCGGCTGATGCTGTTGGGGGGTCTCCACTTCCTCATAAGTACTCCTGACTTTATATATAATAACAAGTAGAAGCACCAACTGACTCTTCCTCACTGCAAGCAGAGTTAGCTAGACCTTTCAACTCAGGGTCAGCAGCCTGCAACTCAACCAACTCTTGACAAGACAAATTATCAACACTACGGGGTACTGCCTCATCTAGTGAGTGGTCCAAATTAGCAAGAAAAGTGTCAGCTAGGATAACATCATCATCATCATTATCCTCTAAGTCACCAGTAACTTTAGACTTAGCGCTAGTGACAGCACATGCAGAGAACACATCAGGGATATCACAATCCTGGGTCGCAGTCACTGGTTCACTAGACAACTGAGGAGCTGGACACACTTGACTTCCACCAATATCATTTCCAAGTAAGAAAGTTACACCTGACATTGGGAGTGTCTCAACCAACCCAACCATAACGGAACCATTAACAAAACCAGACTCTAAATTCACTCTGCACAGAGGGACAGAGAAGTAATTATTCCCTACACCTTGTAAGATTACAGTTTCATCAGAGGAATTAACATTAGAGCCTAGAACACTGGTCAGCATAAGGGATTGGCAAGCACCTGTATCACGATATATTTGAACTGATTTCCTGTCATTATTGTCCAGAGGACTGACAAAACCATCAGACAGGAAATTAGCACATGAACTCTTGAGAGTGTCACCCACGTTACTGCTCAAAAGAGGAGCTTCATCATGAGAATTTAATTTACCCCTCAAAGCAGGCTCAGTTAACTCGGTTAAAGAATTCTGGGAACTCTCAAGGGTGGACACTAGACCAATTGACTGAATATTTAAAGACTCCCTTTTGTTCACATCACGCTGTCTCCTGAAACATTTCTCCGTAGTATGACCAAGCTTACTACAATAAGTACATTTACTTTTCTGAAATCTAGAGGTGGAGCTGGTAATTACTTCCTGAGAAACATCTTCTTTATTCTCTTTCCTGTTACCTGTACTCTGAGTAGAGGCAACGTACTTACTCTCAGCTTTCCCTTTTTCTTTAGAATATCTCTTGTGAGAGAGAAACATATTCATCAACTAAAACTGCAGCATCAGACAAATTATCTATTCTTTTCTCATCAAGATATAGGCTTACATCTTTATTAATACACCTTTTGAAGTCCTACAGCAAAATCACCCCCTGGGGGTAGGGACCCCCTGGTGGTAGGGGGGTTTCAAGAACACTCCCCCAGTATCCCTGCTTGTCGTACGAGGCGACTAAAAGGGTTGGTGGTGGGTTAGTGCCCCACCCCGTATAAAGAACCAACTAAAAAAGCGAATAAAGCGCCTCGGACCCGGACGGACCATACGTTGACGACTAAGGAACGGACAAAGGACATTCTTAGGGTGGGAACATGGAATGTGAGAGGAGTGAATGATCAAGTGAAAGAGAGAGAGATTGTTCAGGTGCTTGAGGATGCAAAAGTGGATATATGTGGATTGACTGAAACTAAATGGAAAGGTGAAAAGGTGAGAGAATGGGAATATGGTGTAGGTATATGTGCGGGAGTCAGTGAGAATGAGAGGGCAAGAGAGGGAGTATGTCTGATGATAAGCAAGAAGTGGAAGGAGAATATAAGAGAGTATGGAACAGTGGGTGCAAGGATTGTATGGGTGAGGATGAAAGTAGGTATACAAGCATGGGCGATTGTATGTGTGTATGCTCCAACAGAGGATCGAGTGGCAAGAGTGAAAGATGAGTTTTGGGCGAGAGTAGAAGCATGTATGGACAAGTTTGAGAGGAGCGAGAGAGTGCTGTTGATTGGAGACATGAATGGCAAAGTTGGGAATGTACGAGTGGATGGAGTGGTTGGTCAGTGGGGTGTGCCAGCTGAAGTAGATGGGAATGGTAGTGGTTTGGTGGACATCTGTGCTTGTAAGGGATTGGCAATAGCCAACACCTACTTTCGTCATAAGATGATCCACCGGTATACATGGAGAGTAATGAGGAGGATGGATGGTGAACTTGTTGAACGAAAGGCAATGATAGACTACGTGTGTGTGGATGAGCGAATGAGAAGACAAGTGTTGGATGCAAAGAGTGTGGAGAGGGTGGGGGAATGGAGTCTCGGACCATCACTTAGTGATGGCCAAGGTAAAGATGCAAAGAAAGTGGTTGAGGAGGCGAAGGGGAAGACAGGAGGAAGCAGCTCCTGTGAGAAGAGTGGAGAAATTGCAAGATAGTGAGAAAATGACAGAGTATAAGAGCATAGTGGAAGAAAGATTGGGAAGGTATGAGCTAGGGCAGATGGAAGGGGTGGAAGACGTATGTAAGATATTCACGGAAGAGATAGGCGCGTGTGAGGCGGTTTGTGGAGTGAGGAGGAGATGCAAGGGTGTGCAAGGGACAGCATGGTGTAATGATGAGGTGAAACGAGCTGTGGAACAAAAGAAGAAGGCATATGGTGAATGGTTGGCGAGTAGAGGTAGGGGAGAAGATGAGAGAGAGAAGAGAGAGGTATATGTGAGCAGGAGAAGGGAGGTTAAGAGACTGGTGAAAGAGAGTAAGAAGAAAGTGGATGAAAAGTTTGGGAGGAATCTGAGTGTGAAATGGAGGGAGAGTAAGAAATTGTTTTGGAAGGAGGTAAAGAAAGTAAGGCAGTGTGAAAGGGGAAGTAATAGGGGAGTGAAAGATAGGAATAATAGATTGTTGGTGGAGAAGAGAGAGAAATTGAGGAGATGGAAGGAGCACTTTGAGGATTTGTTGAATGTAGAGAGTGAGAGCAGTGTGAGTATAAGTGGTTGGGGAATGGCTGGGAGAAGAAGAGATGAGAGGAGGGAGGGAGAGATCAGTAGGGCGGAAGTAGTGGAAGCAATGAAGAAGATTAAGCTGGGAAAGGCCCCAGGAATTGATGGAGTGTGTGGTGAAATGCTTAGGTATGGGGGTGAGATTGTTGTCGAGAGGATATGGAAGTTGTGTAGATTGGCTTGGGAAGAGGGAAGGGTTCCAGAGGACTGGAAATCAGGTATAATTGTTCCTCTGTACAAAGGAAAAGGGGAGAGAGAAGTATGTGGTAACCATAGGGGTATTTGCCTTCTTAGTGTGACTGGTAAAATATATGGTAGAATACTCATTGATAGGGTTAGGCATATGACAGAGGAGCTAGTTGGAGAAGAACAAGGGGGATTTAGGAAGGGAAAAGGGTGTGTAGATCAGATATTTGTTCTAAGATGTTTAGTGGAGAAGTATCTAGAGAAGGGAAGGAAAGTGTATGCTGCCTTCATGGACTTGGAGAAAGCTTATGACAGAATAGATAGGCAAGGTATGTGGAAGGTATTAAGAATATATGGAGTGGAGGGGAAATTGTTGAGTGCTGTGAAGAGTATGTACGAGGGAGCTAGGGCTACGGTGCGAGTGGATGGTGAGCCAAGTGAGTGCTTTGATCTCAATGTGGGACTGAAACAGGGGTGTGTGATGTCTCCATGGCTGTTTAATATATATATATATGGATGGGGTTGTAAAGGAGGTGCAAGGTAGGGCAGTGGATGTGGGGCTGGCCCTAATGAATGAGGGTGAGATTTGGAAGCTTCCTGTGTTGCTGTTTGCTAATGATACAGTATTGTTGAGTGAAGATGAATGGGAGTTGCAAGGTTTGGTGAATGAATTTGGGACAGTGTGTAGGAGGAGGAAGCTGAAAGTTAATGTAAACAAAAGTAAAGTTATGGTGTTTGAGAGGAATGAAGTCACAGAGTGTGCAGTGAGGTTGGATGGTGAGGATATGGAGAATGTGAGTGCATTCAAGTACTTGGGTAGTGTGATGAGTAAGGATGGAACTTTGGGGGATGAAGTATGTGAAAGGGTACAGCAGGGAAGGAAGGTTGTTGGTACACTGAAAGCACTGATGAGAAATAGGGAGGTGAGTATGGAAGTTAAGAAGTCACTGCATGATGGTATTGTGATCCCTACCCTGACGTATGGAAGCGAGGCGTGGACCTTGCAAGAGGGGAACAAGTCAAGATTGAGAGCAGTGGAAATGAGTTACTTGAGAGGAGCATGTGGAGTGACGTGGAGGGACAGGTTGGCGAATGAAGAAGTGAAGGAACGTTGTGGGGTAGATGTGGATGTGGTTGAGAAGATTAAGAAAAATACACTGAGGTGGTTTGGACATGTAGAGAGAATGGAGAATGAAAGACTGACTAAGAGGGTGTATGTAGGTGAGGTGGAGGGAGGGAGAGGGAGGGGTAGACCGAGGATGAGGTGGAGGGATGGAGTTGAGAGGTATATGAGGGAGGGGGGGGTGAGTTGGGGGGAGGGTAGTCAAATGGTGGGTGACAGAGTGACTTGGAGGCGTTTTGTCTGTGGCCATCCTTTGCGGGATTAGGGCGTCGGGCTATAGATAGATAGATAGATAGAATTTACATTCTTAGAATTTAACCACTGTTCTAACAGATCTTCTTTGATTTTTGCATACTCAACATGGGATTGCTTATCTTGCTTATAAGTTGTCCTAATTTTTACTCTATAGGCTTCAGGAACAAGCTCATAGGCCTTAAGAATCAAGCTCTTAACTACATCATAATTATCAGATTGATCCTGAGGCAAAGATGCATAAGTTACTTGAGCTTTACCGGTGAGAACACTCTGTAGGAGTACTGGCCAATACTTTTTGGGCCAATTAAAACCTGTAGCTACCCTCTCAAACAACTGAAAATACTTTGTTAAATCAGATTCATTAAAAGGAGGGACAAGTTTAACATTTTTAGCCACATCAAAATCATCAGAGCTAGATGATCCAGTTCCACCTTGTTTCATGCGATAGTCATGGTCTGCCTGAATCCTAGCAAGTTCAATTTGTGCCTGAGCTTGTGTCTGTGCCTCCTGAATACGAGCCTGAGACTCAGCCTCCTTAGCCTCAGCCTCCTTAGCACGAGCCTGAAACTCAGCCTCCTTAGCACGAGCCTGAAACTCAGCCTCCTTAGCACGAGCCTGAAACTCAGCCTCCTTAGCACGAGCCTGAAACTCAGCCTCCTTAGCACGAGCCTCCTGCAGGGCTAGCTGTAACTTAGCTATTTCAATCTGCGTTCGCTCATCTGGAGGAGTTACATTAAACAAGCTTTTATTAATCATGTCAACAATTTGATCTTTAGAATGATGAGAGCGAAACGCAATTCCCAATTGTTGAGCAACAAGCTTAAGTTCATTCTCTGTTCTGTTTTCTACATCAAACACAGTTTGCACATTTGACAAAAAATCTTTGGCTTTATCAAGAGCAGTAATAGTAGACATCATGAATAAATCACAGTCACAAAATATCAAGCAATATCCTTATGATAATATCCTGAATATCCTGATAAGAGGTCGCCAAATTTATGTTACGGAACAGAGAGAGATAATGAGCACTTCAAGTGAGAATACTAAAATCACTACTGTCCCGCAAAGTTCCAGGTTCAAAACAAAAGAGTTAGGTAAAATTACAAGTTAAAGTTTAATGCTCAAACTAACAACTAAACATTCAGGACTCATAAGGATAATGTAATGGCAAAAACAGGTTAAATATATGGTTAACTGCAATAGCCTCTATTAACACGAATTTAGCAAGAACAAATTTATCTAAGTCAGCCCTGATAAAATGAGAAACCGGATAATGCTCAGTTAAAGTAAGATATAGTATTATCACATATACAAAACACTACTCACACTGGCTGACTCTAAGAACTTTACATGAATCACAAAAACCTTACCAGGCCCGCGAATTAACGCCTCAGGCCACACAGTCCAAGAAAAATGGTAACAACACTTATACTCAAATTATACAGCAGCTAGATGGCTGGAGACTTCCTGAGCACTCAAAAATAATAATACACTATACAGGGGAGGACAGAGATGTGAACAAAATGAGGAGTAGATCTAAGTGGCAATTAATGCAGAGACTGAGCTCATTATATAGGGGGCCGGCAGAGCTTGATACAACTTGCAAGAAGGACGCGGAAATGAAGGCACAGGGGAGGAAGAGTTGACAGTCCTGCTCTGAACAACAGAAAGAACGACTTTACTATAACGGGAGAAGGGAGGAGTGAGGTAGAACACGCAAGCCTGGTCACTATGGAAGCCACGAGGCAAATCGTGATCAAACATGCAGGATACTGTACGTTAGAATTATACAAAGGATGATGAAGTCATAGGCTATGTAACACAGTACAGGTAATCAGAAATAGTAATGAACGGGACAAGACTTGTGTTATTAAGTATGAGTTGGGTAATTAAAGTAAAAGCTTTGCAACGCAAAACAAAAACAAAAAAGAAACAAGAAAAACACAGAAAAAGGACAGAGAGGAAACCTTTAATATGCCGTACAAGAATGTAGCAGGCTAACAACCAATAAGCAATGGAGAAAGCAGGAAATAGTCTTCCTACCGGGAGGAATGAAAAAAGTGTTTAAATGTCGTTCGCTTAGAATGGATGCAAAGAGAAGGCTGTATGAGGGTGTTGTGGTACCGACTGCATTATATGGGGCTGAAACATGGAATATGGGTGTAGCAGAGAGGAAAAGTTTGAATGTAATGGAGATGAGATGTCTGAGGAGTATGTGTGGAGTGACGCGTATGGATCGAGTGCGAAATGATGAAGTGCGAAGGAGAACTGGAGTTGTTTGGGAGATGGCTGATCGAGTTGAGCAGAGGGTGTTGCAATGGTTTGGGCATATGGAGAGAATGGATAATGAGCGATTGGTGAAAAAGATAACTAGATCTGATGTGAGAGGTGTAAGGCTGAGAGGAAGACCACGAATAGGATGGATGGACAGTGTGAAGAGAGCGCTGGATGCGAGAGGGATGTCTGTTGAGCAAGGAAGAGTGGCTGTGCGTGACAGAAATAAATGGAGAGAAATTGTGAATGAATAAGTGATGACGCAGCCCTGAGGGGATATTCTCCCGCATTTGGTCTGATCAGCTAGTCAGGTCAGTTGCGGGTAAGGGGATGGGTCTGTTATGATGTGGCAGGGGTAAACCAGTTCCGCTGTCGGGCCCTGCTGCGGATGTCACTGATTGCATGGTGCAGTTGACCCTTGTGCGGTGTGATGCGGTGAGGATCTGTCCGTTCTCCCCTTTGGAGCTAAGATGCGAATGAATGTGTTTGAATGGATGAGTAAATGGAGAGTGAGTCGTCCTGTCTCGGCTACCTCCCTTTCCTTGGGGGAAGCAGCCTAGGTATATAGATAGATAGATAGATAGACGTTTAACTGAGATGATTGATGAATGCATACATATGCATACAGAAAATAATACATCTGTGATACAGTATACCAAGAAAAATGGGAGAAATGGGGTTCCCCGAGCTAAGCCCTGAATTGGACTATATAGCCCCGCTAGGGTTACAGGAGCAAGCTACCACTCCCGGCACGGCAGCCCGGGCGAGGCTCGAACTCGCAATCCCCCGATTACGAGTCTGGCGCGCTACCACTGTGCTACCGCGCCCCCCCACAGTATACCAGGAGACAAATATAAGGAAATAAAGCAGAATCTATCTAATAATCTAACTGATCCTCTCGTCACTCGTCTGCCAAACCACACAGTTTAACTGAAGTCCATTAGCTGGGCCAGTTAATGCACTTTATTTATGGTTCTTAATTTATCAAACTCATCAATCTGACCTTCCCCTACATCGTTGCCCTGAATGTCGTTCTCCGAGTGATTTGTCTCAATGATAGCTTCGCTTGCAGAGTGGTCAGAATTTCAGGACATTTTATTTTCACGGACGCAAAGCATTTCCATTCGGCTAATGGAAGGACCTTGCCTGGAAAGTATAAGAACTTGCCTCGTTTGTCCCTTTCGGTGAAGCAGTTTTTGGAGATTCTGTTTTGGTTCACCACTGAGTTAAGGGAAACCCCTGTTGCTAAAATAGTGAGACCAGAGTACATCCGAATAATCAGTTAGATTTCGTCTAATCAAACTAGATTACTGTGTGTGTGTGTGTGTGTGTGTGTGTGTGTGTGTGTGTGTGTGTGAATGGTGAGTGTGCGTGTTAGTGGTAAGTGAGTGTGTGTGGGTGTGTGAGTGGGTGTGGGTGTGTGAGCGGGTGTGAGAGTGTGAGTGGGTGTGTTAGTGGCGAATGTGAGTCAGCGGCGGGTGTGAGTCTGTGGCGAGTGTGACTGTTAGTTGTGAGTAAGTGGGTGTATTAGTGGTGCGTGTGAGTGGGTGTGTTAGTGGTGCTTGCTAGTGGGTGTGTTAGTGGTGCTTGCGAGTGGGTGCGTTAGTGGTGAATACGAGTGGGTGTTAGTGGTGAGTGTATGGGTGTTAGTGGTGAGTGTATGGGTGTTAATGGAGTGTAAGTGGGTGTGTTCTAGGTGAGTGCGAGTGGGTGGGTTAGTGGTGAGTGCGAGTGGGTGGGTTAGTGGTGAGTGCGAGTGGGTGTGTTAGTGGTTTGAGTGCAAGTGGGTGTGTTAGTGGTGTGTGTGTGGGTGTGTATATGTTAGTGGTGTGCGTGTGTGTGGGCTCGTGAGTGTGTGTGTGTGTGTGTGTGTGTGTGTGTGTGTGTGTGTGTGTGTGCGCGCGTGCGTGTGTGTGTGCGTGTGCGCGCGTGCGTGTGCGTGTGCTCGCGTGCGCGTGTGTGCGTGCGCGTGTGTGTGTGTGTGCGCGTGCGTGTGTGCGCGTGCGTGTGTGCGCGTGCGTGTGTGCGCGTGCGTATGTGCGCGCGTGTGTGTGTGTGTGTGTGTGTGTGTGTGTGTGTGTGTGTGTGTGTGTGTGTGTGTGTGTGTGTGTGTGTGTGTGTGTGTGTGTGTGTGCGCGCGTGCGCGTGTGCGCGTGCGTCCTCTATGGTAAGCAAAGCTGGGTTAGGTTATTCTGGGTCAGTTTAGGTTAAGATGTGCCCTGTTAGAACTAAACTGATTCAGGTTGTTTAAGTCTAGGCTAGGTTTGGGTAGGTTAAGATGATCCAGGTTGGTTTAGGATGAGTGGGAATTTCATGTCCCTCCAGAAATTTAGATATTGTCAATTAACTTACTGAGAAAGCGTCCCCGAGCCATGAACCAGTAGTCACTCAGCACAGCCAGGACCAAAACCAAGATAACGAAACTCAGCTCAAGGCTCAGCTCCGAGGTGAGACGCGGAAGGGGCAGTTCAGGCATGGTCAGGGGGGTGATGGATGTCCTTATGTCGAGAATTCCATCGTCCCCATTGTAACTGGAAATCTCCATATTCAGCACTTCCTTCCATTCACCCATCATCTTTCCAGGATTGATGGGTAATTTGAAAACGAAAGTCTCAGTATAACTGTCCCACAGCAATATTGTTGACTGGTATATTTCAGCCAATTCCAAAGAGTTATATTTTGATTGCTAAAGAAACGAATGATGGTCATTGAAAGGTTACCACGATGATCGGGCAAGAGTGGGATTCCCGGACTGACGGGTATGCAGAAAACTTAAATTTGAGTACAACTGCACCTTGATGGCATATGCAGTTGTCAGAATATAATGGTTCAGTCACTGCCAAGTACTACCCAACAATTTGGTTCAAAGGAATCGGCTTAGTGTCTCTGTGGGAATAGCACTGCGGTAAAGACTAAGGGACCAGGCATGTAAACTTTTGTATACCTGTACTTAGGGATATACTAAACACTGCAAATACGAACTTCCTGTTTGGTCCCTATACGAGGACATTGAAAAACCAAACACCAATCGCTTCGAGACACAGCACTTTACACTAAAGGGTACAATAGAGGAGACAACAAAGCCTGCCTTCGGTCTGTAAGCTTGCGAGAGTAGTACTGACGAATCTGACGACTGACATATCCACACTCAGTATGAAATAATTGGTAAAAGACTAGCATCTTGCATACTGATGGAAAGGACACTCCACTGTGACTTCCGCTAGATGTCTCTGTAAGAACATGCGATTAAGTGCTATTACCTTACCAGTCACCATATTCTTTGTGTCTCATTCGTTATACAGTATTATACGTGTCATCAGTATATTTTCAAAACAGTGCCATGGTATGTTTTATACACGTAGCAATATTTCCGTTCCGAAGCGGCGACTTAGTTCAGTCTTGTTGCTCATTCATATGTCACGAGTGAATCTTTGGAGAATTCGAAACATCAGTCTCTGGTTCATTTAGATAACACGACGCTCACTAATGGATGGATATTTCGTGTGATTTGTGTATACATATATAGGCTTATCTGGAGTTTAATGCATTATGTGTGTGTGTGTGTGTGTGTGTGTGTGTGTGTGTGTGTGTGTGTGTGTGTGTGTGTGTGTGTGTGCGCGCGTGTGTGTGCGCGTGTGTGTGCGCGTGTGCGTGTGTGCGTGCGTGCGCGCGCGCGTAAGTACGTGCGAACAGATAGAATAGTCTCTGTCATTTAGGGAGGAATGAGATTTGTGGAAGGCGGTACACAAAGCTGGCAAAAAAAATTCGCTCATGGCTGTACCTCTTGCCATCTCTACGTACAGCAGTTCTGAAAGTTACAGTAGTACATTCATTCATATCACTTGAATCATAGTTTTACGTTGGTTACTATTGCCCTTACTTTTCCGATTTAAATACTTTTTGAAATGCTTAGTTGTATCAGTTAAATTCTGATAAGTAAGGGACGAGAACTTACGGAAGGATTGGAATAGGCAAACAACCAATTAGACAGAGTGGAAAACTAGAAGGGCCTTTGTCTTGTTCTGTACTGTTGAAGGCTACTGTACACTGGAAAACTTTATGTGAAGCAATTTGTAGTGATCTTTAACACCATTCACTGTTTATAATGAACTGGAAATGTCTTTTGTAATGTTTTTTATTGTTCATGTGTTGGATCTTTTGTCCAGTATTTCATTTCTCTTGCAGTCCCATTCTTGTCCTCGATGTTCCTCCTCCTTCATGCACATTTTTTTTCTCTTTGATATTCTTATAAAGCATTTCTCCTGCCTTTCCAGCTTTTAGTGTTTCCTGTTCTTTTCTACCTTCCCTATTTCCCTTATTTCCCTCAGTTTTAATTATCTCTTGTCCTCCTTCCTCTTCTTCGTTTGTTTCCCCTGTCTCGTCTCCTCTTCCCCACTCCCTTTCACTAGTACTGTATTGTTATTTTCTCCTCTTCCCCTTGCCATCGGGCTTTTTTCTTTTGCTCGTTTTTTTTTTTTTCCATTTGCTCTCTCACTTTTTCCTTTCCTATCCTCTATCATTCTGTCATTCTTTTCCCCTATCCTTCCACCTCTCAGCTATTTTTTTTTTCTTTTCTCTCCTTTTACCAATCCTATTTCATTATTTGCCCTTGCCCTTCCTCTCTTACTATTTTCTCATCCTTTTCTCCTCTCGCTCTTTTCCTTTCCCTTCTTGTTCTTTTCCACTCTCCATTCCTTTACTATTTTTCTTTCAGTTTCTCTAACGCTTTTCCTTCATTTTCTCTTACTCTTGCCTTCGATTTCTCATATTCTCCTTTCCTTTCTCCTCTCGTTCTTTTCATTTTCTCTTACTCTTTTCATTTATCTCGTTCATTTCCTTTTCTCCTCCCTTCTCTCTCTCTCTCTCTCTCTCTCTCTCTCTCTCTCTCTCTCTCTCTCTCTCTCTCTCTCTCTCTCTCTCTCTCTCAGCTTTTTTCTCGTCCTCTTTTCCTCGATGTAGTCTCCCCTTTGTCTTTTCTCCTTGTGTATGTCTATTCTGTCATTTTCTATCACATTCCCATTCCCTTCACCCACCTTCTTACTTTTCTTCTCGTAATATTCCTAAATTTCTTCCCCCCTTCCCCGTCCCCTGTCGCTCTTTTCCTCTGTTCTCTCGCCCCCTCTCCCTTCCCAAATCTTCTCAACCTTTTTTTCACTTTCTCTCCTCTTCTCTCCCCCTCTTGCTCATTTTCATATTTTCTCCCGTCCTTCTTTCCTTCCCTCTCTTTCCCCTCAGTTTCTCTCCCCTTCTCCTTCCTCATCCATTTTTTTTCCTTCCCCTCCTGCTCTTTCCTTCCTCTCCCTCTTTTCTTTCCTCTCACTTTTCCTCACGCTCATCCGCACTTCAATCCCTCCATCCACTTGCATTCTCCTTACACTCCATCCCCTGGTCAAAGCCTTTTATCCTTCAATTTATTGCTTCTCCTCCTCCTACCCTCAATCCTTCTCCCCTCCCACCAGCTTCTCGACTTTTTTCTCCTCGTTCCCCATTTTAGCTTCAATTCTCTTACTTATTCTCGACAATCTTCCTGCCTAGCGCTGTATGGTTGTTTGTTACATCTTTGGATTGGTGGTGTGGTGTGACTGCGTGGTGGTGTGTGGTTGCGTAGTGTGTGGTGGTGGTGGCTAGTGGTGCAGTGTGGCGGGATGTGATCATGTGAAGCTATGATGTGAGGCAAAGTAATTGCCGTGTGGTGTTAGGGTGTGGTGATGTGGTAATATGATGATGTAACGTCGAAGGAATGATATAAGAGTGGCTTTTTGATGTGGTTGGTTGCAGTGTAGGGTGGTTTGGTGTGTTACTTTGGTGTTTGGTGTGCTGTGCTGTATTGTGTGTGTGTGTGTGTGTGTGTGTGTGTGTGTGTGTGTGTGTGTGTGTGTGTGTGTGTGTGTGTGTGTGTGTGTGTGTGTGTGTGTGTGTGTGTGTGTGTGTGTGTGTGTGTGTGGGTGGGTGGGTGGGTGGGTGGTTGTTGCTGTTGGGTTTGGTTGTTGGTTTGGGTTTTGTTGTTGGTTTGGGTTGAGTTCAGTTGGCTTGGGTTTAACCGGATAGGATTAGATTGGATTGTGTTCGGTTGGGTTGGATGAGATAGGATGAGATGGGATTAGACTGGATTTGACTGGATTTACTGTGCTGCATTGTACTGTATTTGTGTTGTGTGTGTGTGTGTGTGTGTGTGTGTGTGTGTGTGTGTGTGTGTGTGTGTGTGTGTGTGTGTGTGTGTGTGTGTGCGTGCGCGCGCGCGAATATGTGAGCTTTTGCGTGTTCGTCCTTGTGCACGTGCGTATGTGCATGCGTCTGTACAAGCTTTCATGTCACACAGCCATATGCAGATCTTTTTCCTATCAGAATACCCCGAACTGCACCTCCTTGGGACTCGCTTCTCTAGCGTTGTTTCCCCCTAAACTTCAACCCATAGCTGTTCATGTCCAGTTGTTCCAGATTTTTTGTGAATGTAGGACACCAGTAATCTGGTGTATGGACTTTTTTTTTTTTTATTCATTAGTCCCTCCTTCCTCCGTTGTTATTTTAAAAAATGTGTGTGTGTGTGTGTGTGTGTGTGTGTGTGTGTGTGTGTGTGTGTGTGTGTGTTGTGTCACAGAGTATGGGATATGGTGATATTCGGGTGTTCTGTGGGTACCTCTGTTAAAATATACACATGCATGACTTTAACACAAGGTATTGATGATGCTTTGCTCCCTTCCTCATGCCTCTGTCAGACGGACCTCTCCCATTCATTTTCACTCAGTGATGACGAACAGAGGTCTGAAGCATCGAGTGAATTATTTTTTTGGTTATAGAAATATAATTATTTACAGTAAAAGACACATAACGCCTCGGCTGACAAAATGTGATAATACACGATGTTCAAAAATGGTGGATGGCAGTTTGCAAACATTTTTTACTGCACGAGTTTTTGGCAGTATCTCTGTAGGAGAAAGTATCCTCTCTCGACCAAGTATTTAGTTTTCTTTCTTTTAAACAATAACGACACACACGCACACACACACACACACACACACACACACACACACACACACACACACACACATATATATATATATATATATATATATATATATATATATATATATATATATATATATATATATTGCTGAACGCCGGATGAACATTGTTCTGACAGACTGAAAAATTCACCTCTTTTGTTGCTTACTTAAAGAACTTAATGTTGTAAAAAATTATTTTTCCTAATTATTTTACAAGATCTGTGATTCGGTTCGGTTTAACAAAAACTTGGAGGATGTAGCTGGTGATCCTACAATTGCAGCTTCAAGTAATATTTAGTAAGGCCATTCACCACCACCACCATCATTTTTTTTTATTAGCAAGTATGAAACTTTTGCACAATATTTTGATTTTTTTTTTGGGGGGGTCCGACAAGGGCAGTACTGGGTTTCGAGTCATTGCTCACGGTTTCCATACCTAGCCTAAAGTAGTGTATCGATATCTATGACCGCAGGTGTCCAGTGAGTAGTCAGAACTGATAAACTAACCCGGGGTTCTCAAAACCTTTCCTATTACGTACCCTAAGTATTCAGATCATCAACCCATACCCCTATTACTGAGACACTGAATATAAAATGGTACTCCTTTGACACTAATCTATTATGCAGTGGTAACACACTACTGCAGCTGTTGTAAAATTACTGAAATGGTATTTATTTACTTTGTCATTAAAATAAACTTGTGTTTGTATGTGTTTGTGTATTTTTATTTATGTATGTGTTTGTGTGTGTTGGTGTGCTACTGTTTGTGTTTGAGTGGACGTTTCTGTTTGTATTTTTTTGCTTGTGTGTGTGTATGTTTGTGTTTGCGTGTGTTTGTTGTGTCTGTGTGTTTGTGTGTTTTTGTATTTCTATGTTTGTGTATGTTTCTGTGTGATTGTGTGTTTATTTATACATGCATTTATTCATTAAATGTACCACCGTGACCTGACAGAGAAAATTTCCAGGTGGTTCCATCTTGGGGTTACGAAATTTATTACTTAGCAAGGGTCCTTTACTTAGCATGAATGCTTCTAAGTCTCCCTGCTCCTGAGTCAATTATGCAGATAAATAAAAGTTCAATTACGCAGATAAATAAAAGTAAGTGTATGCTTTCCAGTGTACCTAAATCCCGAGAATATCTAATACAACAAGGACCATTAATCAAAATTGTATAAACGCCAAGTCATAGGGTATGCAGTGCCCCGTCCCCTCACGAACAGACTGAAAATATCGAGTTTGCCAAAAATATACAAAAATAATGATACGCTAAAATAAATTCTGACTGAGTGGGAGAGAAATTCAGGAAATGGTCGTCAGTTTGGGGAAGGAGAAAACTGGCCCAAACAATTAAATGAAACTGGAAAGGCAAGCCAAGATATATAGCAACTCCAAAAACTACTATTCCCTTTAGAGTTTTGGTCCAAACTTTCCCTCTCCTTCAGAGCGATCTTACAAAAAATCTGCAAAGGAAAGGGAGGCAAAAGAGAAAAAGGAGTAAGTGAAAAGAAAAGACAATGAAAATGACAGCAAAGAAAAGAAGTAAAATATAAGTGATGCAAAATGAAATAACAGAAAATATTCAACAACAAAAAAAAAAGGAAGACGAGTGATATAAAAGAAGTTGAGATGAAATGAAACAGAAAGGAAGTGAACGGAAAGGAGAGGACTAAAGGTAAATGAAACAAAAAAGACAGAGAAATGAATAGGGGGCAAAAGGCAAGTTATATGAAAATAAATGAAATGAAAAAGTGCTACAGGTAAACGAACAATAAACTGAAAACGAATAACGTAACAAGAGGCAAAGGGACAACAGAAAAATGACAAAAAATATTTGTCATTCAGGCTGGTTCTTCCTTCTATTATATATATATATATATATATACATATATATATATATATATATATATACATATATATAAAACCTTCAATTTCGATTAGTCTCTCCCAGGCTGTTAAAATTTCTGAAGGCAGCAAGAATAAAATTTCAAAATAGGTCAACTTACTGAAAGGGTTAATTCTGAAAATGACTAAGTTATTTGTCATGCACAATTGAAAAATAATCCAGTGGTGAGTCCAGGACTGTTGACAGGGGGGGAGGGAGGTGGGACATAATAAAACTATGAATGACGAGAAACTTTTCCACGGAGAAAAGTAATCAGTATTTGGAATGATACAGTGTGTCAAAAAATTTTATCATTTGTTCGAGGGTCGTTGATTTCATTTAGGGGAAAAGAGAGGGTATTTTCAGGCAACCCCTTCCCCATCCAAGATAATACAGAGTGAATACGCCCCTGTTATACATTCATACATACACACACACACACACACTTTGACTTAAGCCTTCACTTCAGTCAAGCCATTAATCCTACAGCACCTATTTTTACAAGGTACACTCTCATTGTTCCTTCCAGTTCTCATCAGAATTTCACCTCATCCCACCCATTTCCATATTCCCCACTGCCATTTCTTTACCAGTCTGACACCTTCATTCATGGAAGATAGTATCTTAAAGTAATATTTTACTGCACTGAAACCGCTAATCCTACAGCGCTCATTTTCACAAAGTATGCTTTCCTGTCCCAGCCTCACCACCTACCAAATTTTTAGCCCATGTCCTCCATTTCCTTCCTCACCACACCCATTTCCTTACCCTTCTTTAACAGTTTTATGGCCGCAGGTCAGGCGGTGCAAGAATGCGCTTGTTTTAAACATGAAGGAGACGTTTTGTACCGAAAAGGATGATAAAACTGATATCAAGCTAACCAGTTAGAGACTCTACCATGATAAATAAAATCGCATGATTGTAGCAAGAATATGAGTGTCCCTAATAATTTTGAAGGGATTAACTTGCATTGTGAAAGTGGGAACATGCAAACGTAGCCATTGTGATTTTAGGACTTATACCAAAACCTTCAGCTCCTTCAGGTCAAAGCCGTCATTCTTATAATATGATCTTGCTATCCCTGGACGAATCTGTTCAGCTCTGACAAGACGTCGAACTTGAGGGACTAAATATAATCTCCATTAACACCTAAACTGTCATAGACCCTTTTCACCTGAATAAAATTTTCGCTGATTTTAAAGGAGTTCATGTCAACTTGTAAGCTCCCTCAAGCTTTAAGAATTATCTTATGAGAAGTTCACGTCTACATTCTTGACGACCAGGGTCGTATATGCATGTGCAACTTTTTGGTCCACCAACTGATGGCAGTTCGAAGTAACATTGGATGCCATATTGCACCAGCACCACCTGTGTGACATCAGCAAGTAATCTGGGTAAGTTCTTTAATGGTGGTATACCCTTACTGTCGCAAACCCTTAGGCTGCCTAAGGACTCGCGTTTGAATTCGGAGCTACTTTTCCTAGACCAGCTGCCATCCAGTGTTAAGAAGTTCAGTCTACCTCAAGGATTAAATTGTACCTGTGTAGAAAATATATGTGTATGTATCAGTCTGAGCTTGAACTTGGTACTGCGTAAATGATGTTAAGTTTCTGGCACTGGGAGTGCTGTGAAAGACCAACCACCGGGTTTTTGGTCCCACATCACGCCTATGGTAATAATTCCTACAGACGATGTTTACCACTATACGGAGAGGGTTAATGGAGATGTTAATTTTTAGTTAGAGAAGCCATTCTTAAATTGAATAAAATCCTTAGGTGGTAGCAAGAATAAACTAAAAAAAAAAATAGACCTCACCGTGCGAAAGAGGCTAAGATGTAATATGCAGAATAAAGAACTTAACAGGTGAATGGGACCCACCTACGCCGAAGAGAATATGGCTTATGTGTCTGGCAGCGTCGGTGGTAATGGTTGTGGTTGTGATGATGATGGATGAAGTTGATGTGGTGGTAGTATTTCTTGTGACGGTAATGGTGTTGAGGTTTTGGTAGTGATAGCTGTGGTAGTGGTTGTTGTGACGATGGTGGAATTGAATGATATGGTGGTGGTGGTGGTACTGATTGTGATGATGGTGTGACATTGGTTGTTGTGGTGGTAGTGGTGGTTGTGGTAGCGATGGTACTGACTGTGGTATAGGTGACGGTGGTAGAAGTTGAGGATGGTGGTGGGAATGGTTGTGGTGGCGGTGGGTGGAGGATTGATGTGAGGCCATTACCACTCCTACACTGGGCCAATGAAGGTCTTGATTGCTGGCTTGGTAGGTATTGCTCGGATATGTGCTGCTAGGAAGTGGCTGCTAGAATGTGTGGTGCTCGGATATGTGCTGCTAGTATACAGTATATGCTGCTTATATATATGCAGTATATAACGCTAGGATGAGTACTGTATGTGCGCTGATTGGATAAGTGTTCCTAGGATATGTGTTACTAGTATATGTGCTGCCAGGGTATGTATATACTACTGGCATGGATGTTGCAAAGATACGTGCTGCCAGGATATGTGTTGCAAGGATGTTTCCTGTATGATATGTCCTGCTTGGATATGTACCGCTGCAATCAGCACTGCCAGGATGTGTGCTGCTAGGATGTGTGGTGCTTGGATGTGTAATGCTACGATGATATATACCGTATATATATAGATAGATAGATAGATAGACAGATTGATAGATATACTATAATTCACATATTTGGTAAATTTGAACCAATTTTGACATCTTCGATGATAATTAATCATGTGATCGAAACATATCCAGGAGTTTTCTTCGTTACCTGCACGAGCACTTTGACCAGAGTGGTGCAGCACATGAAAGGTGTAGGTGCACCCCTACTAATGCCACATTGGATTTGACGTTAACATGCATAATCATCACGCCACGTTTAGCGTTAGCCAGAAGAATCAAGTAATTGGAATGCTGATCTCGGGATCACAACAGAATGAAGTCACACGCCAATTTAATGTGCACCCTTCGACGATATCACGTTTGCAGACTGGCTATCAACTCACCGGAAGGGTGGAAGATCGTCCACGCCCATGTGTACAGCGAGCAACGACAGCAAGACAAGACCGCCATACTTCTAAGCATCTTCCTCTAAATCGCTTACAGACAGCTGCAACAACCGCCAATGACATTATTGGGACAGGAGGAAGGGCCATTAGGTCACGGACAGTTCGCCGACATATTGATGCTGGCCTTCGTGCATATCGACTTTACCGAGGTCAGATTTTGGCTCATCAGCACCTACTTGCATCACAGCACTAGGTTGCAGCAGGGGGTTACCTTGCCAACAAGAGATAGAGATGTGTCATTTCCTCAGATGGGTCAATGTTCAGCGTGAGCTTACCTGATGGACGAGTCAGAGTTTACCGGCGTCATGGGGAACGTTTTGCACGTCATTGTGTTATTGAGAGATAACAGCGTTATGGTATGGAGTGCCATCAGCGCTAACTTCCGTTCTCAGTTTGTGTTTATTCAAGGAAAGCTGCCAGTGCAACGATATGTCACCAATATCCTACAGCCCATTCTCCTTCCATTGTTGAGCCAGCATGGTGGCAACATCAAGAGGCTTGTTTTTCAACAAGACAGCCAAGGTGGCAAAAGATTTTCTTCATAACGCGGAGGTGTTGCGCTGGCCTTCAGTGTCACCTGACAAGAACCCAGTCGAACATCTCTGGGGCAAACTTGGACGATTTGTGCAACAACAGTAAATTCCACTGTGCAACGTTGCTCAGCTGACACAAGCCTTGCAACATCACAGGGTTGCTATTCCACAAGCTTTCATTTGCCGTTTATGTTTGTCACTGCCTCGTAGCTTGCAAGCTCGTGTTGGAGCAAAAAGTGGTCATACCAGATACAGTTCTTTTTATGGGCATGTGTAAATGTGATGGGGTTGTTTGGACTGATTTTTGTGTCTCATCCAGTTGTTCTGTGCCAGGATTACCTTTCTTATAACACAAAGATGCTGCCCTCAGAAATTTTTTATCAGTATACCTTTAATCCTAAGATTATGTTTGCATTGCCTCTTAGTATATATATATATATATATATATATATATATATATATATATATATATATATATATATATATATATATGGAGCCTCTGTGGTAAAGTGTGCGTTTTCGTACACTGAAGAACGAGGGTTCGCACCCCGCCAGGGTAATAAATTTTGGGAGCGTTCTTCAGGCCACGTACTGCATTGGGGGACACAAGGGGTGCTGTGGTTGAGCCAGTGTCGCATACTATACAATAAAGTGTGCTTGTACCCAGTCGGCTTGCGCGGGGCGATAACACTTGGTTCACAGACTACACACACATCTAAAGCCGCTCCAACACTACAGTTACACTTACAAGCACTTCTCACCTTACATACAATCTCTACTAGACAGCCTAAGGCACTTGGTAGAGATACATTGGCTGTATCGTCCCCACTTCGGTCGGGATAGGCCGGTCCTGCAGTGGACACACAAACGGCTGATGAGATGAGATATATATATATATATATATATATATATATATATATATATATATATATATATATATATATATACCTAGGCTGCTTCCCCCAAGGAAAGGGAGGTAGCCGAGACAGGACGACACACTCCCCATTTACTCATCCATTCAAACACATTCATTCGCATCTTAGCCCCAAAGGGGAGAACGGACAGATCCTCACCGCACCACACCGCACAAGGGTCAACTGCGCAATGCAATCAGTGACATCCTCAGCAGGGCCCGACAGCAGAGCTGGTTTACCCCTGCCACATCATAACAGACCCATCCCCTTACCCGCACCTGACCTGGCTAGCTGATCAGACAAAATGCCGGAGAATATCCCCTCAGGGCTGCGTCATCACTTATTCATTCACAATTTCTCTCCATTTATTTCTGTCACGCACAGCCACTCTTCCTTGCTCAACAGACATCCCTCTCGCATCCAGCGCTCTCTTCACACTGTTCATCCATCCTATTCGTGATCTTCCCCTCAGCCTTACACCTCTCACATCAGATCTAGTTATCTTTTTCACCAATCGCTCATTATCCATTCTCTCCATATGCCCAAACCATCGCAACACCCTCTGCTCAACTCTACCAGCCATCTCCCGATCAACTCCAGCTCTCCTTCGCACTTCATCATTTCGCACTCGATCCATACGTGTCACTCAGCACATACTCCTCAGACACCTCATATCCATTACATTCAAACTTTTCCTCTCTGCTACACCCATATTCCATGTTTCAGCTCCATATAACGCAGTCGGTACCACAACACCCTCATACAGCCTTCTCTTTACATCCATTCTAAGCGAACGACATCTGTCACGAATCAATTCGCGACATTTCCTTTTGTGAGAAACCACGAACTATTAGTGGAAAACTCACTGTGTATCGCTCAGCTAACCGTTTCTCCCTCCATTATCGGAGTATACTTTTCAAATAATTCGTCACCGTTTTCAAAGAGTGACCGATTTAATGCACGTCACTAAGTGCTGTACTGAGCGATACTATTGTTTTTTTATTGTTCGCCTCTGCTTGCTCATTCGACCGTTAAAAAATGCGGCCGAGTGCTCCGCTTTCCCACGACTTAGTCAGTCTTGTGTTTGTTGTGATGGAGGAAGGTCCTGTGCCGCAGTGTGAGAGGTCAGCTAGTACCCAAACTCCACTTCACAGTTAGTCCAGTCTTCCCACCCATCTGGTGATACGCAGCATTCATCGACTATAGTATTTCTTTTGTGTATTTTCTAGTTATAAGAGTTTAATTAAGGTGTTTTTTTTTTCTAGACGTAAGTATTTAGCTCGTGTGAGAGTGAGTGAGTGCGTCTCATTGATTTGAAATGTAACGTTAAATTTATTTTTTGTAATTAATAAATTTAACAGTTCCTTTCTCGAGCTTAATGTAAAGTAAAAATCTTGTTTCATTTTTCCATAATTAAGCTTATTTTCCATATAGCTCCTAGCTTGCATAAACGTTTGCTTTCATAACTGGTACTTAGACCAGTCTTGTTGTTTTAACTTAATATCCGTTGTGCCATCTGGGAGTTAAGCATCGGCAAGAACCTGATGTTAGTATTAGTTATTTATTGTCAGGGGTGATGTAACTTTCTCCAGAGGCTAACAGTACAGTAATTCAGCAATTGTGAGTAATTAGTCTCTGCTGTGTACTGTTGAGAAAGTTTATAAATTCTCGTTCTTGAGAATCTTAGCAAGTCAGCGTAAAGTAATCGTTGCTTGATGTAGCAAGACAATCATTGTCTCTGCTCTTCAATATTATTGAATATTATTATCAAATTAAATAATATTTAACCATTTATTTCAAAATTACCCGGATATTATAAAAACCCCGTGACAATTGGCGACCTCATTCCAGGATATTAACTCCTAGCTCTAAAGCTATTCACGAGATAGTGCTCACTCATTCGTATTTAGGTATTTATCATTAAAGTTTACAGACACAAGCTTACTGGTGTTTACCGTTAATTTAGCAAGAGAATTTTGCTTTATCAATCCATAGAGTACTTAACTCTAGTTTATTTTGGTAACGCCAGACGATTTTATTCGCTTCTGGGAAGTCGCCGTACCCATTGTGTTTATTATTGAGTCTTCCCAGTCATTTACACTTTTGATTTATTCTTTGCCAGTTAACTGGATAAGACTGGTCACCACTAGCTTGTGTCTGTACTCTTTACTTGTGGTTATTAGCATTCGTTTGCGAAGCAGCAATCAGTACTGAGTCGCTAGTTATTTAGATTGAGTTAGCGACATGGCTACCACCGTATTTTTACAGGAAGCCAAAGATATGGGCCTTACGGACCCAACCGAAATTAAAGAGTATATACTCTCACGGCATAATCAGGAACAGCAGCGCGAGAATGATGCCCGTGAAGAGCGTAAGATTCAGCGCGAATACGAGCGAGAACAACGCGAACAACGTGAAAGAGAGCGTGCATATGAACAAGAGCAGCGTGAGAAAGAGCGCGAGTACGAGCGAGAACAGCGCGAGTACGAGCGAGAACAGCGTGAGGAACGCGAAAAACAGCGTGAACACGAACAAAAACAACGCGAGCTCGACTTAGAAAAAGAGCGACAACAGCGCGAACACGAGCTAGTACAAGAGCGAGAACAGCGCGAATACGAGCGTGAACAACGAGACAAAGAACGAGAACATGAACTTGAAGTGCTGAAGCTCAAGCGAGATTCCTTGGCTTCAGACACATCTGGTGCAGTTGGTTCAAGCTCCACGAGCGCTCTCCCTGCACATGTTATGGCGACCCCACACATCAAGCTTCCCCCATACAAAGATGGCGAGCGAATCGAGCCATACATAGCTCGATTTGAAGACATGGCTCAGCTTTACCAGCTCGATGATGCAGCTAAGCGGCTTCAGTTTCTTAGCCTGTTTGAGGGCCCTGCCCTCGATATTCTCCACAGAATTCGTGGAGACAATCTCACGTATGAAGTGATGAAAGCTGCACTCATTAAGGCGTATGGTCTCACAGTAGACGACGCCAAAGCTCAGTTCATGCGAGCTCGTCTCCAAGACAAGGAGACAGCTGTTCAGTTCCTCGACCGTCTCACTGCTTACTTAGGTGAGTGGATGGAGAAAGATGAAACTCCTTCCACGCGTGAGGGGATAATTGACCTTATGCTGCGTACACAGCTAGAGAGGTCGTGGCCTGCTGAGCTCATAGCACAGCTTAAGATCTGCCAGGTGAAAGATGCCAGCCAAATGGTAGAGAAGGCTGACGCATTCTTTACTGCATACGGGTATCAAGCTCGTAAGCAAAATACCTGGAGCAGGAAAGATACTGCCAAGTCTGGAAGCCGTCTCAGACTGAATCCCAGCACCAAGGCCGTTCTCAGAGTAATGGTCAAGGTCCAAGCAAACCACAGAAGGACCAGGGGCAAAATACACAGCAGCCTGCTTGGAAGCGGTACAACAAGCACCCCAACCAGCAGCAGTTCCCCAAGCAGCAGCAGCAGCAATACAAGGACAAGCCACGTAACCCTCAGTCAGGTCAATTAGTGTATCGGAGGCAGGAGGCAAATGCAGCCTTCATTCCACAAGCACCCGGTGGTGCCATCTCTACCAGTACAGGTACTTCACAACAGTTCACAAGTCCCCCTCCGACCATGAACTCTCCTCAGACACCTAGTTTCCAGGGCGCCACGTTTGCTGCATCGGTTGTTCCGCAGTCTCATGAATGACTGGCTGCTACCTCCTCAGACCCTTCCACCAGCAACACTGCCTTTCTTGTTCAGCCAGGGTCTGTGGGAGGTGTTTCTGTAAATGTCCTGAGGGACAATGGTTCCTCAGGTTGCTCTGTTAAGCAGAGTTTAGTTCGGCCTGATGAGTATACAGGTCGACAGATCCAAGTTAGACTTATTGATGGATCAGTGAGATTGTTCCCTGAGGCACGTATCCAGGTGGCGTCTCCATTTTTCACTGGCTTGACAGCTGCAGTTGTCATGCCAGAACCTTTATTTGACCTCATCTTAGGCAACATACCTGGCATCAAAAATAGTTGTGCCGTAGATGTTGCTACTCAGACTTCGGCAGCTGCGATAACACGAGCCATGGCCAAGGCTCCAAATCGCGTCACTCCGTTGACCGTTGCAACGCCGCAAGATCTGATTCGTAGTCAAGATGTTGTCCAAGAGCAACAGACTGACTCGACACTTGCCTCAGTGCGCAAGAAGCTGGAGGGTAAAGTGATCAAGTATTCACGGGGAGGTCAAGCCAGGTTCCTTCGTAAGCGAGGACGGCTGTACCGTGAGTCACAGACACCCCAGGGTGAGGTTCGACTGCAGTTTGTCGTTCCTGCAAAGTATCGCCGAGCAGTGTTTGAATTAGGTCACTGTTCAGCGATGGGAGGTCACATGGGTCAAAAGAAGACCTCTGACCGCATCCATGCTGACTTTTTCTGGCCAGGAATGGGACGGGAAATAACGAGGCTTGTACGTTCCTGTGATGTGTGTCAGCGTACCACTGACCGGGGACGTGTCCGTCCTGCGCCATTGAAGCCAATGCCCATAATCTCTGAACCGTTCGAGAGAGTAGCAGTTGACATAGTTGGGCCAATCTCTCCTAGGGCTAGTGATGGATCAAAGTATATCCTCACTATAGTTGATTTCAGCACACGGTGGCCTGAAGCCGTGGCCCTTAAGAATATAGAGGCCGTCACTGTTGCTGAGGCATTAATTGAAGTGTTCTGTCGTGTAGGTATCCCTAAGGAGGTCTTGAGCGACCGGGGTTCGCAGTTCACTTCGGCAATGATGAACGAAACGTTCAGGTTGCTGTCCATCCGAGGCTTACGAACTACGCCGTATCATCCCATGTGTAACGGGTTGTGTGAGAGGTTCAATGGAACTCTCAAGAAGATGTTGAGGCGCATGACCGCCGAACAGCCAAAGGAATGGCCGCGGTTCATTGCTCCTCTTCTATTTGCTTATCGAGAAGCCCCACAGCATTCATTGAAATTCTCACCCTTTGAACTGGTGTATGGGAGGTCGGTCCGAGGCCCACTTCAAGTCCTTTGTGAGTTATGGGACGATGAAGAACCCGACCCTGAAGTCAAGACCACCTACACCTACGTCCTTGATTTGGCTGACCGCCTCCAGTCGACGTGCGAGTTAGCTAAGGAAGAACTGATTAAGGCGCGTGAAGTTCAAAAGGCTTATTACGATAAGAAGGCAAAGCTTCGGAAGTTTAGTCCAGGCGATAAATGCTTGGTATTACTCCCCACTGCCCAGAACAAGTTGTTGGCGCAGTGGAAGGGTCCATTCGATGTAGTAGAGCGCATTTCAGACCTCAACTACATAATACAGATGGGGAATCTTCGTAAAAGGTTCCACATTAACATGTTGAAGGCTTATCATGAGTCAGACCCCGAGGAGACTGGCCTACTAGTAGCTGATGATAGTGACCAGCCACTGGAAGAAACCGGGGCAGCTGCGGTGATCCCAGCTGATGACCATGATGACGAGCCCTTAACCGCTCAGTCCCATCAGGAAGAGACTGTCGGAGATGTTTTACTTAACCCTGACTTAGCAGTAGGGGACCAAAATGCCTTATGGTCACTGCTCTGTCAGTATGCTGATGTCTTCTCAGACCAACCTAGACTTGCAAAGGTTGCGTGTCATAAAATTGAGTTGACCAGCAATGCTCCTATTAAGGTTAAGCCATATCCGATTCCCATGCGACTACAGGGTGCAGTAGATAAGGAAATTGCTGACATGGAGACTGCAGGCATTATCGAAAAGTCCTCATCTCCTTACTGTAGTCCGATGGTAGTAGTCCGCAAGAAAGATGGTGGAGTCAGGATATGTGGTGACTATAGAAGGCTCAATGCAATCACTAAAGTGGATGCTGAGCCAATGGGTGACCATATTGCCATCTTCTCCAAGCTGGCAGGGTCACGATATTTCACGAAGCTTGACCTAGCAAAGGGATTCTTCCAGATTCCCCTTCATCCTGAGAGTCGTCAGTTCACTGCCTTTGCTACTCCTAGGGGTTGTACCAGTATAAAGTCCTCCCATTTGGACTTACCAATTCCCCAGCAGTATTTAATCGTGCCATGAGACAAGTGCTCCATGGTATTGTAGGAGTAGAGATGTTCGTTGACGATGTCCTCGTTCATTCCGCCACATTGGAGGAGCACCTCAGACTCTTGGAAATTGTCTTCAGTAGACTCCAGAGTTTCAACATGACTGTGAAGCCTAGCAAATGCAAGATTGCTCACAGTGAGGTGGAGTTCCTCGGTCATATTGTTGGCAACAATCACTGCAGGTGTCAGGGTGACAAGATCAGGAAAGTTAGAGAAGCCCCGAGACCTGTGACCAAGAAACAGGTTAGGGCATTTCTTGGCCTAGTGGGATATTATAGGAGTTTTATCCCCAACTTTGCTCTCATTGCCCAACCATTGTATGAAGTGCTACGGAAATATGCTCCAAACACCATTGAGTGGGGAGAAGCGCAAGAGAGATCCTTTATTGCTCTTAAGAACATGTTGTGCAAGGAGCCTATCTTGCAGTTGCCTGATTCCAGCAAACCTTTCATACTGCGCACTGATGCTTCACAAGATGGAGTAGGTGCCGTATTGATGCAGGAATCGGAAGGTGGAATCTTCCCAGTGGCATACCACAGCCGTAGGCTAAAACCTGCCGAGAGGAATTACAGTACTGTTGAGAAGGAACTCTTGGCTGTGGTTGATGGTGTTAAAAAATATTATTATAATATTTTTTGGGCACCATTTACTCTGGAAACTGATCATATGCCACTCACTAGTCTTAGCACGACCAAGACGGCTAATGCAAGATTGACACGCTGGACACTGTATTTACAGCAGTTTAACCTTGATGTGAGATACATCAAGGGAAGTGATAACGTAGGTGCAGACCTGATGTCTCGCTTGCTAACTGCTGACTAATATGGGCAATTGTTGCATGCTGGGTTCCGTAAGATAGGCATCCTAAGCGATTTGAGTAATCCAAGGACCAGCCTGGTTCCCAGTTAAAAGTGTAGACCAGACGTCTCACTTGTTGGCCCTACAGGACACAGTATATCCAGGGCTTGTACATACATGTATACCATAAGTTAAGGGGGAAGTTTGAGAACCTTGCAGAGACAGTCCGAGGCTGTGTATGAATTACCTTGTGGAATGTCTCGAGCTGTGGGCCTCTCTGAGGATTCCCGGAGAATGCACATTACCCACATGAGTGTTCACACCCACGGTGGGTGTTAAAACGTGACCTGCCCGAGATTGCGTAGCGATTTTCAGCTTCCTGTATTACTCGTAAGTGTAGAGTTAGGTTAACCAGTAAACTGCCTGTTCTAAGCAATTTGTGAATTCAAGAACTGGCACGTTTCCTGGTTAATAATGTTAGGTTAACCAGTAAACTGCCCGTTCTAAGCAATTTGTGAATTCAAGAACTGGCACGTTTCCTGGTTAATAATGAAAGCGTTAACCAGTAAGCTATAATGGTTCTAAGCAATTTGTGAATTCAAGAATTACGTTTCCTGGTTAATAATGACAAGTACTGATTGCTAGGCAGAGAGAGAGAGAGAAATAACAGTTTTGATGCTCCACCTTAATTCTTTTCGCAGGTGTAGCTGGTGGGTGCAGCATTGCCGTGCAGATCAGCTGGCCGTTCCTGTTGCATGCTGCCGCCCCTTCTCTTCTGCCTCGTCATCATTATTTTACTATAAATTTGTATTACTGTGTCATTTTACACGTAGGTACAGTTACACTACAACTGTCACACCTACACCATGTATTACATACACTACACTACATAACAATTAGTTGTTAATGTAAATGTAGCGAACTTTCGCTCAGTTTGACCTGAGTACAGGATTTTCACAGTCGTCACGGAGTTTTTCCCTCAAGCTTGTTTCTATTAACGTAAATACGAGGTTTTTTCGCTCACTGGCGACTGCGACATACTCCTGTAGCAGGATAGCACACACACCACAGTGTGAATCTTGTGTGACTGAGTTAGGATGTATATGTATGTATATTGAAATCTTTCTTCTGAAGGAAGAAAGATTTAATTTTCAAGGGGCGTAATGTCACGAATCAATTCGCGACATTTCCTTTTGTGAGAAACCACGAACTATTAGTGGAAAACTCACTGTGTATCGCTCAGCTAACCGTTTCTCCCTCCATTATCGGAGTATACTTTTCAAATAATTCGTCACCGTTTTCAAAGAGTGACCGATTTAATGCACGTCACTAAGTGCTGTACTGAGCGATACTATTGTTTTTTTATTGTTCGCCTCTGCTTGCTCATTCGACCGTTAAAAAATGCGGCCGAGTGCTCCGCTTTCCCACGACTTAGTCTTGTGTTTGTTGTGACGGAGGAAGGTCCTGTGCCGCAGTGTGAGAGGTCAGCTAGTACCCAAACTCCACTTCACAGTTAGTCCAGTCTTCCCACCCATCTGGTGATACGCAGCATTCATCGACTATAGTATTTCTTTTGTGTATTTTCTAGTTATAAGAGTTTAATTAAGGTTTTTTTTTTTCTAGACGTAAGTATTTAGCTCGTGTGAGAGTGAGTGAGTGCGTCTCATTGATTTGAAATGTAACGTTAAATTTATTTTTTGTAATTAATAAATTTAACAGTTCCTTTCTCGAGCTTAATGTAAAGTAAAAATCTTGTTTCATTTTTCCATAATTAAGCTTATTTTCCATATAGCTCCTAGCTTGCATAAACGTTTGCTTTCATAACTGGTACTTAGACCAGTCTTGTTGTTTTAACTTAATATCCGTTGTGCCATCTGGGAGTTAAGCATCGGCAAGAACCTGATGTTAGTATTAGTTATTTATTGTCAGGGGTGATGTAACTTTCTCCAGAGGCTAACAGTACAGTAATTCAGCAATTGTGAGTAATTAGTCTCTGCTGTGTACTGTTGAGAAAGTTTATAAATTCTCGTTCTTGAGAATCTTAGCAAGTCAGCGTAAAGTAATCGTTGCTTGATGTAGCAAGACAATCATTGTCTCTGCTCTTCAATATTATTGAATATTATTATCAAATTAAATAATATTTAACCATTTATTTCAAAATTACCGTGATATTATAAAAAACCCCGTGACAACATCTAAACACTTTTTTCATTCCGCCCAGCACCTTTCCGACTTCATTCATTCTAAACTTCACTTCTGCATCTATTCTTCCATTCACAGCAACATGTGACCCTAGATATTTAAAACACTCTACCTCCTCAAGCAACTCACCATTCAAAACTATATTCATCCCCCTACCATCTACCAACCTCGTGCACTTCATCACTTTACTCTTATTCTCATTTACTTTCAATTTCCTCCTTTCACACACCCTTCCAAACTCCTCTACCAACTGTCTCAATCTCTCCTCTGAATCAGCCACCAGTGCAGTATCATCTAGAAACAGCAGCTGCTTCAGATTCCACTCTCCACCATCAACATTCACCAGACTCAGACCTCCACCTAAAACTCTTGCATTCACCTCCCTTATGACACCATCCATGTAAATCTTAAACAGCCAAGGCGACATCACACAACCCTGTCGCAGCCCCACTCTCACGAGAAACCAATCACTCACAGCATTTCCCACTCTTACACACGCCCTACTATTTACATAAAAACTTTTCACCCCTTTTAGTAACCTACCATCAAGTCCATACAATCTTAAAACAGTCCACAAAGTCTCCCTATCAATTCTATCATACGCTTTCTCTAAATCCATGAATGCCCAAAACACATCCTTGCCTTTCACTAAATACTTTTCATACACTTGTCTCACAGCAAACACCTGATCCATGCATCCCCTCCCTCTCCTAAAGCCACACTGCTCATCACCAATCACTCCCTCTGTACCCTCTCTAACTCTCATAATTAACACTCTACCATAAACCTTACCTACAACACTCAACAGACTTATACCCCTAAAGCTAGTACATTCATACTTATCACCCTTGCCTTTATACAACGGGACCACACAATCACTTGCCCAGTCAATTGGCACCATACCTTTCACAAAGCACACATTCAACAATCTTACTAACCAGTCAACAATAGTCACTCCACCACCCTTCAGGCATTCCACAGCACACCCATCCATACCTGCAGCTTTCCCTGTTTTCATCTCCATTATAGCCTTCTCCACTTCCTCCTTCGTGATCAAAGAATCATTCAACTCTCCCAACACATTTATTCCTTGCACCCTTCCATCCACCACAATCTCAGCCACCCTTTCCTCCTCTACATTTAACAATCTTTCAAAATACTCTGCCCATCTCTTCCTTACTGCATCCATCTCAGTTAACGTCCTTCCATCCTCTGCTTTTACTCGTTCTTCCTTCCCAGACTCTCCCTTTCGCACCCTTTTCACCTCCTTCCAAAACATTTTCTTATTCTGTTGAGAATTCTCTGTCAGCCGCCTACCTCACCTCTTATCTGTTGCCACTTTAGCATCACGCACAGACCTTCTCGCCCTATTCCTCTTTTCCTTATACCTTTCATATGACATCTCATCCTTCCTCTGCAGCCACATTTCATATGCAAGTCTCTTCTCAGCCACAGCCATACTTATTCCTCACACCACCATTCACTTCCTTTTCTTACACCACCACCCACACGTTTCACACCACACACCTTTTCTGCATGCCCTACCACAGCACTCTTAAACAACTGCCATTCCTCCTCCACACTGCCATTTTCCTGATCTATCACTACGTTCCACTCATCTTTCAGTTTCTCCTGATACTCTATCTTTTTCTCTCTTTTATCCAACTCACTCACTTTCAAAACCTCCCTGCCACACCTAACCCTCCTAGCTCTAACCCATCTCTTACCTACGCATAACTTTCCCTCCACCAGGTAGTGGTCAGACATACCTCCACCCTCCCCTCTCAGAACTCTCACATCCAACAATCTTCCTATCACATTCCTAGACACAACCACACACACACACACACACACACACACACACACACTATATATATATATATATATATATATATATATATATATATATATATATATATATATATATATATATATATAAAACAGCCTTGCTCACTAGACCACCGGGAGTTGCTGTTGTTTGGTTACTACCCAGCGTAGTAAACGGTTTTCTGAATTACAGTAAACAGTATGTATGTCATTCATGGTAGTCACCTGAAAGTAACACTACATCGACTGAGTGGATGGTTAGCGGTCGTAAACTGTCTATATTGATAACCTTTACGTGATGAAAGATTTTACTGGTGTGCTTGTCTTCAGAGTGTTGTGAATTACTAGAATGCCATGTACTGCCACGGTGAGTATTGTTAGGCCGTTTTGTTTTGCTAGGCTGTTTAGTACTGCGATAATATTTTTCTTGGCAACTATGAAATATTTTCCCGATGAATAAATACAGGAACAGTATTCCCAAACATTTCCATATTATTAAGCTGTTACGTATCGCTGTACTAGGCTGCATCATGTTGCTGGAATACATATTATTCGGATATTACTAGTCTGCTGGGTGTTGCTAAATCTGTATTGCCTTCCAGTTACATCCCACTGGAGCCACTCAATGCTACGGTGGAGCCAGAGAGGGAAAAAACCTACCCTTCTTCACTCACTTCATCCCATCAATCTCCTTTTTACTCGCGCTTCCCTTCCCCTCACAGCCAACCAGACCAGCTTCCCTTCTCACACTGAATGCTTCTTATTTTCATCGCTTCTCCTTCGACTTCCTTTTTTATGTTTGGTTGAGTTTTGTGTTATCAACAATTTCTTACGCGTTTCTGTATTTGGCATTAATTATTTTTTAGCCAGTATCTTGTATGCATATATATATTTTTCAGTTTTGTTCCAGAGAGGGGTTATACGGTTTTTCAATTCAAGGAAAGAAATGTGCGGTGTGTGGGTGTGATGTAATGGTGTTAAGGAGAGGTTTAATGGTGTATGTAGTGCGCGGTGTTCGAGTGTGAGGTGTTGAACTGATGTAATACCGTGAGTGTGTAGTGTGATGGTGTGGTGTGATGTGAGACTTTGGTGCAGTACTGGTTATGTGGTAATGTGAGAGTGTCGTGTGACGGTGTAGTGTGGAGCGGTGTGAAATGTGGCACTGGTGGTATGATGTTAGAGTATGATCTGATGGTGTAACAGTGTGATACGGCTGTTGAAGGGCGTGATATTGTGGTCTGAGGGTATGATGTGGTGGTGTGAGGGTGTGGTGTCATAATGTGAGGGTGTGATGTGATGATGTCAGGATATGATGTGCGATGTGAGGGTATGATGTGGTATGATGCGGGGGAGGCGTGGCTCAATCAGTAGAGAAGTGGCCTGCCGTTCTAACGGACCCAGGTTCAAATCCCCGCTGGGGCAGGGAATAGTTTAAGGATTTGAATTTCATTAATTCAGGCTTAACTGATCTACCAGAAGACCCGTCGACATGTCGAAAAAATACCCCCGCTAATACCAATACACCAGTCCTGTATGAGACAGCCCTAGCATGTATTCAATATGGACGGTGGGTGTTAGCGCCGAAGTGGTGACATGTAGAGGTGTATGGTATGTAGGAGGACTGCTGGGCCTTGATAGCAGGCTGTGAAGCCTATGCCCAGAGTCGAACACATAAAAAAAAAAAAAAAACTATGAGGGTGTTATGTGGTGGTGTGATATGATGATATGAAAGTGGTATTTTGGCTTAAGTGTGTAGTATAATTGTATGGTGTGATGGTGCGAGGGTGTGTTATGGTGATGTGATGGTGTGAGAGTGTGTTATGGTGATGTGAAGGTTTTCGTATGATGTAATGGTGTGAGAGTGTGGTGTGGTAGCGTGATGGTGTGACCTGGTATTGTGAGGATGTACTGTAATAATGTACCTTATGTGATGTGAAGTGGTATGATGGCGTAAGGGTGCATTGTGGTGATATGATGTGTGGTGTGGTGTAGTGTAGTGGGGTTTGGTGTGGTGGTGAGGTGTCCCATGGTTGTAAGAGTGGTGTGGAGGTGTGAGAGTTTGATAAGGCGACGTGAGGTCTGAGTGTGTTGGTGTGGTAGTGTTAAGGCATGATGTAATGGTTTGCGGTGTGGTATTGGTGACGTGGTGGTGTGAGGTGTGACATGAGAGTGTATTGGTTGTAATATGAAGGTATAGCCTGAGTATGTGACGTAATGATGTGTGATGTGGTATGAGGGATGTGATGAAATGATACAGTGAGGTCATGGTTAATATGTGTGGTAGACTGGGGTACTGAGAAACTTAATATGATGGTGTAGTGAGATGTGAGGGTGTGGTAACGAGCATGTGATGGTGTGATAGTGTGATGTGGTGTGTGGTTGTGGTGTCAATAATGTGGTATGGTGAAGGTGTTGTAGGCAATGATTTTGTGGTGTGCTACTGAGACGATGTAATCCTGAGGTGCAGTGTTCGTATGATGGTGCAGTGTTTTGGTATGATAGTGTGAAAGTGTTATGTGGGTGTGATACGAATGACGTAGTGGTGTTAGGATGGGGTGTAGCAGCGGATGTATAGTGTGTGTGTGTGTGTGTGTGTGTGTGTGTGGTATGTTTGATTTGGTAGTACAGTATGTGGGTGTGGAATGGCAACGGGTATGTGGTGGGATGATGTAAGTGTGTTGTGTGGTATGGTATTAGTGTAGTATCAGTGATTTGGTAGTGTGAGGGTGTGGTGTGTCAGCAGGGGTGTGGTGTGATGGTGTTAGGGTGTGGTGTGTCAGTGGGTGTGTGGTGTGATGGTGTGAGGGTGTAATTTGACGTAGTGTTATTGTGTGGCATATAGTGGCGTAGTGCTGTAGTGTAGATGTGTAGTGTGTAGCGAGTAAACAAGCTGTGTGGACAACAAGATATTCCAAATTTTCCTTCCAGTGAAAAAATATCAAACTCCATTTAACTATGACGGCGAGTTTATTGAATCCATGTGAGGAATAAGCGACCTCTTTCATCTTTCATTTTTCTTTCATTTTATCTTCATTCAGTTACTCTCACTGCCAAAACTGTTGCGTGCACATGATTTTCCTCTTTACCCCACCTCCTTTTGTGGCTCTATCGACTTAATAAATTCAGAGTTGAGAAATGTGTAGCTGAAGGGAGACTGGTAAAGGGAGGTATGTTGGGCGCCTTGTAGGGTTCGTCATGTGTTGGAATGGTACACCTTCTCTTGGTGGTACTGATGTTATTGGGTACTTTCGTGGTACTGATTTTACTGGGCACCTTCGTTACAAGTATATAATTCCCTCAACTACCTATCCCCCCGAGAGAGGAGGGATGGATAAGGTAATAGACTGATGGACAGATGGAAGAATGGATGATTGAACAGACTTTCGAGTGCATGGGTGAATAAATCGATGGATGGATGGATGGATTTATGGATGGATAAGTAAACAAAGAGATGGATTATGAATGGATGGCTGGATCGATAAATGGATGGATGGATAAGTGAATAGGCTATGGATACATGAATGGGTTAGTGGATGAGTAAACAAACTGTTGGATGAACTAATGAACGAAAGAACAGAATGGTGGATGGATGCATAGATGACTGAACACTCTGAAGTATGTATGAACGAATGGATGCACTGGGTGATAGATGGACATATAGATGATTCCATGAGTGACCAGACGGATGGACGGAAGGTTGGATGGATGAAAGGAAGGGTAGGTAGAACTGAAAAACTGGAGATCGGTGGGGCAGTCGGGCAGACACAACTGTAAAAGTATCCTGTGGAAAGAATATTGGTAGGAAAAATGTTGGCATGCTGCGCTAGACAACCGTGTTTATTTGAGAGAGAGAGAGAGAGAGAGAGAGAGAGAGAGAGAGAGAGAGAGAGAGAGAGAGAGAGAGAGAGAGAGAGAGAGAGAGAGAAAGTGAGAGAGAGATTGATTTTGTGGATGGCAGGTTTCAAGATTTTTTTTTTTTAATCCGGTGTAGCGATCCGACTTAATGTGAAACGCTAGGAGTCATTTCCCACACCCCATCGTCCTCTTCCCCTCATTTCTCTCTCTCCCTCTTATCTTTCCTCTGGTCTCCTCTCCATTCTCCTCTTACATATTTCCTCTCTTTTCTTTACTAATATCCTTTAATTCCATTCTTCCCACTTGTTGTCTGTTCAGTTCGTCTCCCCCTTGTTTCATTCTTACGCCCCTTCCTCATGTTCTCATCTTTCCCTCTCCTTTCTCTCTCAATTACTCTTCTTCTTTCTCCTTTCATATCCGGCCCTCCTGCACCTTCTCTTATTTCCTCGCGTCTTCCTCGATTTTTTTTTCTCTCTCCTTTGTGCTCTTCGTTTCATTCTTCTTCCTCTTTATCTCCCTCTCCCGACACTTCCACATTTCCTTCATCTTCTATTCCTACTTCTTTTCTTCTTCCTTCTCTTGTCCCTTTTCCTCTCCCTACTCCTTTTCCTTACCCTACCTTTTTCCCTTCTGTTCCCTATTCCTTTCCTTATCCTCTTCCTTTGCCCCTTCCTCCTCCTTCCTCATCATCTCTCTGATCAACTCCTTAATCATTTTCTCTCTGCTCCTGCTCCTCCTCCTCCTTCCCTATTCTATTTTACTTCCTCTTCCTCTTCCTTTTTCTGCTCCTGCTACTCTTCCTCTTCCTCTCTCTGCCCTCTTGGCCTTCCTATTCCTCTTCCTCTTCCTCCTCTTGCCAGACAGAAGCGAAGGGAGAAAAGTTGGCGATAAAAATAAACCTGGGTTCGACTGTCAACTTTTACCCCAGGTTGATATGACAGTAAAGAGACGTTGAGATTTTTTACATTTTCTTGTGTGTGTGTGTGTGTGTGTGTGTGTGTGTGTGTGTGTGTGTGTGTGTGTGTGTGTGTGTGAGGAGAGTGAGGAGTGAAGAGGGGTGGGAGGAGGGAGACGGGAGAGGGGTTGAGAAGGGAAGACGGGGAGAGGTGAGTGAGAAAGAGGGTTGGGGAGAGAAGAAGGGGAGGGGGGAGTGAGGAAGAGGGCTGGAGACGGAAGAAGGGGAGGGGGGAGTGAGGAAGAGGGTTGGGGAGGGGAGAAGGGGTGGGGGTGGGATCGGTTCAGTCTTTCCGTTGGTGTGCTGATTAGATGAGATGTGAAGAAATGTTGGGAGAGAAGCAGACTGGAGAAAGATGGAATTTTATTTATTTCTGCTTATATTTTTTGTGGAACAAGAGTAGGAGGGGGAGGAACAGCAGCTGGAGACTAGAATAAGAAAAGAAAGACGGGGAAGGTGGATATGAGAGGAAATAGAAAAGAACGAGGACGCAGTGAAGGTAAATATTTCTCTCTCTCTCTCTCTCTCTCTCTCTCTCTCTCTCTCTCTCTCTCTCTCTCTCTCTCTCTCTCTCTCTCTCTCTCTCTCTCTCTCTCAACTTCTAGTCTTCTCTGTCTCTTTATACTTTTTTTTTCTCTCTTTGGTTAGTTTCTTTATCCTCCTGGCGTGGGTCTTCGTATTGATTTTAAAATGGTGGAGTAATAAAAATACTGGAGACGAGAAATATTTTTAACACTCGACCCTCGTGATCATCTCTTTTTTTTTTTTTTTGTCAGTTTTTTATGTGTTCATCTTCTTCATCTTTCCTTTCTTCATCTTCCTGTCCATCATCATTATCTTATATTCATTCCTTGTTTATTTTATGCCTTCCTGCCCAGCGTCTTCTTTTTTTTCTTTTTTCTTTTTTTTGCCGCACCCACAAAAGCTGTCAAACACAGGGAATGTTCCTAACTATGTCGCTTACTCACTCATTCACTTAGTCATATAACCTTTTTGAGGAAGGCAGCACATGGTGGCGACCATCATCCACTCACTTGATGTAATGCTACCTACTTCTTCCTTCACCTCTATTGTTCTTTTTCTGTGTCTCTCCTCTTCTCTTCCTATTTCTCCTGTCATTCATGTTTCTGGTCATTACTCTTCTTTCCACTTCATATGGCTCTGCAATGAGTGACAAGCCTAATGATTTCCTGTAACCAAGGAAACTGTTTACAGCGCTGGATGATAACCATATAACCAAAATACGGGGATGTACAGCCTGCTATGGTGCCCCCGTTAACCGGGTGTTTAGAAGCAAATGCGACGTCCATCCGGGAACCAAACCTCCACAGTCTTCCCCGGGCCTTCCTGTGGCGTGGAGCTATCACAAAGAAACATCGGTTCACTGCGCGGATGCTTGCCTGCAGTTGATAGGACTGCTTGGCCAGACAGTCCACAGTCACTCAACAACAAAAACATGTTTTGAAGATTATAGTATGGCTGGTTACATCAGTAAGATTTATGTGTGACATGCCTATGGGGTGTGCTGAAGGTCGAGCGGCATCGAATGGGGCGTGTCTGAGGTGCCTGTGGTGTGCGTCTGGGGTGTGCCGTGATTGTATCTGAGGGTTATGTTCAACGACAAAGGGCATCTTTTGGGATGTGTTGAGATGGTGGATATGGTTGGGGTGGGTGCGGTTATCAAAGATGTTCGTTGTCTTTTTTTTATTCTTCATCTCATCTTTCACCTACTTAACTTTTTTCTTCATTATTACCCGTCCTCACTTCAACCATCACCTTACTCTTCTTCTTTTCTCATGTATTATCTGTATTCTCTCTCTCTCTCTCTCTCTCTCTCTCTCTCTCTCTCTCTCTCTCTCTCTCTCTCTCTCCTCTTTAGTGCTTGGTTTTCCGGTCGTCTTTATAATCCTTTCTTGAGTTTTTGCTCCCCATCTTCCCATCCATCTGCTTATTTTCTTTCTTTTATATCCCTTGCCCTCTCATTATCATCATCTTCCTTTTTTCCTCCTGTCTCTGTGTTCTATCTTCTTATCTCTTTTTTTTCACATTTTTCTTTCCTCTCTCTCTCTCTCTCTCTCTCTCTCTCTCTCTCTCTCTCTCTCTCTCTCTCTCTCTCTCTCTATCTATCTATCTATCTATCTATCTATCTATCTATCTCTCTCTCTCTGCATTTTCCAACTCTGCATCATGCCATCCATCATCATCTTGTATTTCTTCTTATATTTTGTTTGCATAGTCTTTTTTTGTTGTCTTCATGGTCCTACTAATTCCCCTCTTTCCTTTTTTCTTTGTCCTCTTTTTCTCCACCTTCTTTCTGTACACCTTTTTAAACTTAATTACGTAAACTCAGTACCATCTCACTAACTACCAATCGGCAAATTCTTACTTTTCTCTTCCACTTTTTTTTAATATATTGTCAGCCATCCTAGCATCATTTTTTCTTTTTCATTCTTCCCAATAACATAAACATTTCATTCCTCTTTTCTCTGTCCATCATCCTCTTACATTACTTCTTCAGCTTATATTTTACTCTGTCTACTGTAATTTTTTTCGTCTCTCTCTCTCTCTCTCTCTCTCTCTCTCTCTCTCTCTCTCTCTCCTTATCCGTCATCTTATCTTTATCATTATTCACTTTCATTTCATCTCAATTTTCATTTCTTTACATAGCCTTAATTTTTTTTCACCATCTTATTTATGATCTTATATTCCGTTTTTATGTTCCATCTTGCTGTCTTTCATCTTCTTTTCCCTCTCTTACTTTGTTCTCTCTTACTGACCATCTTCTTTCTTTATTTTTAAATCTGTGCCATCCTCCTCCCCTCATTTCATCTTATGCCCTCTACCCATTTTCGTTTTTCTCTTTCGTTTTCTGTCTTTTCTCTACTTCCACTTTTTCACCTTCATTCGTACACATTTTCCATCTTCCATTTCGTCATCGTTTCTTTTTTCTGTTTGCTTGATTTTTCTTCTCAGTATCACCATTTCACTTTTGCCCTTCATCTTTCCTCTAACATATTTACAACTGATCTCCTTTTTAATCCTTTTCATGGTCGGGGCAACTCTAGTATTCTATTCCAGATAACGCCAAACAATTTTTTTTCAGCAGTTAGTGAGCAAAGGAGCCTGAGAGTGTCAATTAAACATCGCCACCGTCCTCACTGTATAGCTGATGTTTTCCCTTCACAATATTGCTCTCCTTCTCTTCCCTGTGTTTCCTGTATTTCATTTCTATATTAATATCTTTCTGTTCCATCTTCTGGCTAGTATTTTCTCGTTCCTTTTTTCATTAACTGAATATGCTCTCTCTTTTGCAGATCTGTAGAGATTTCGTAGTGCATATCTCTTCCTCTTCTGCCTCCCCCGTAAAAATTTCGATGCTGGTTCTCTTTAACAAGCATGGTATTTTTTCTAGATTTTTCCTGACGTGTAAACTGGATAGTCTAGTGGGTGGGGGAGAGTCCTCTTCTTCTCTATCCTTCTCTCTTATACGTTGTCAGATCTTAAGAGAATTAGCTCTTTTTTTTTTTTTTTTTTTTTTTTTTTTTCCAACAGAGAATCCTGTCATGTACCTCTACGTACTCCTGTCTTCTTTCTTTATTTTCCCACTGCTCGCTGGGAATGGTTATGACGCTGCTGTTCTCCAGGTGAATGATGCTGATGCTGATGATAATGAGGAGGAGGAGGAGGAAGAAGAGGAGGTACGTTCCAGAAAACGATAAGGGCTAACTCTCTTAATGTTGAGGAAATTTTTTTAGGACAGACTGTAGTATTATTTGCTTTTAACTTGAGCCTCTACTGTAGGTTTCAAAGTGTCCTGGTGTCGAAAGGGGATAGGCAGTTTTGCTGTGTTTGTTTCTGCAGTTTCACCCACACGCACGTAATAAATTTGGGTGTAATTATTTGCCTGGTTTGTGTGTGTGTGTGTGTGTGTGTGTGTGTGTGTGTGTGTGTGTGTGTGTGTGTGTGTGTTGTAACAGTATAACTTAATTCTGACTCGATTTCAGTCTATCTTGGTGGAACAAACAAGGTAAGTCATGGGATCGATGCATTGTTTGTTTGTTTGTTTGTTTGTTTGTTTTTACAGAACAACAGGGCAAAGGTCAAGGTTACATAGCAAGATCAACTTCAGTAGTTCTAATTCGGTTTCTACCAAACATCGTGGAAGGGTTGAGGGTAAGTCAAGAATTAGGGGATTTAGATTTGCGAACAAGTCAATGATCACACTCACAGGGTAGAACGAAAGCTTTACTCTGAATGACTGTGCGAACATAATAAGTAAAACATTTTTGATCAGATTTGAATCAAACTTAGATAAGAGGCTGAAGACCAGCTGAGGCATTGACTTACTGCTCTTGAGATCAATAGGTCGAGGGTAAAGGTCACATGGCAAGGTCACCTTGAAGAATTTGTATCTGATTTACATCAAACTTTGTGGAATGGTACAAGGGGAAACGAGGAAAATGCGATTCGATTTGGAGAACAATCTGTCTTAGGTCAAGGTCATAGGCAAAGCCAATTTTCTTTTTACCTTGTAACTCAAGGCTTATTTGATATTGACCAAACTTAACTGAGGGATTGGGGATTAGTTAATGGTAAAGAGATTCATTTTCATCCGATTTTAACAAAACTTTGTGAAAGTGTTGCAGATCAGGAAAAAATTAAGTGTTCATTTTTAAAGAAAAACTGACTGAAGGTCAAAAACAAAGGGAAAAGTCAAATATTTGGCCCAAGACCAAATGTAGATCAAAGGTGTTGAGCCATCTAAGTCCCGCTCCTATTTTCGTTTTCTTTTTTTTGCTGTTCTTTTCTTTATTCTCTCTCTCTCTCTCTCTCTCTCTCTCTCTCTCTCTCTCTCTCTCTCTCTCACACACACACACACACACACACACACACACATACACAAACTATCACCATCTTAAAGATGCGAAGAATGAACAAAGTTTAATAATGGAGACAAGGACCCGTCGGAGAATGGAAGGAGTTGAGTGGCATTGCCAGAAACATTGAATTTATTAACCCACACTCATGGTTCTAGTAAACAGAATGCATACTAATCTCTTGACGCAGTGTTAGTTTGAGAAGAAAAAAGACAATACAAGCCGGTAGGCGACGATGGCCAGCTCTGAGCGGACCAATATTGTCAGTGCCCGGTAGTGGGTTTCTGTATGAAAAGCCACTCCTGTATGGTGGTACCGAAGGGCAACATCCCACCCAAGAATCATGGTTCTGGGTCCATAACCATCGGATCCTTAACATTTCACGCGAGCCTAGTCGTGAGTTCAGCGATTTTCTGCTGAAGTGCATTTGATGAAATTTCATCTCTGACATGATGGCTATAGGTTATGCATGTACGATTATTAAGCACACTTGTAGTACCCATTGATGTCAATATGCATGCAAAGTTTCATTCGATTCCATCCACCCGCTGTGGAGCTAGAGAACTTGAAATTTGCGAAATGGCCCACCAGAGGTACAACTTCTAATTGGTGCTGCCAGCCACTGGAAGTAATTTTCAACATTATACGTTATTTTGGTATGGAAGTACTCCAGTGCAACATACCACCCAAGAATCATGGTCCTGGCTTAATAATCTTTGAAGCGTTAGCATTTCACGCGAGCATAGTCGTGATTTTGGCTATTTTTACAGTTTTCGCATTTGATGACCTTTGACTCCTGACCTAGCTAGTGCAGCACAAAGGTGTACGGTAGGAAGTTGTAGTAGTCAGAGTCTATAAGCAAGCAAAGTTTCATTCAATTCCATCTAGCCACTGGGGAATTAGGGGAGCATTTTTGAAACCGGTACTAGTTACTAGGAACGCTGAGGCCAATCTTCACAGGGTTGCCACTCGAAAACTAAAGGAGAGAGAGGAAAATGGATGGTACACTTCCGATAGGGAATGACCTCAAGATTACGCCTAAAGAATTGAGAGCTTTCTACGCCCTTTAATAATGCTTCTACAACTCAAAACGTAAAAAGTAAGAAGTAAAGCGTTTTTTCGGTCGTTGCTTGGCAACGAGTGATTGCCTAGCAAACAAAACCTTGCGGATACAACTAGGTCATAGGCTGGTCGTTGTGTCCAGGTTGAGTTGGAATCGATTAATTCTGAAGGGTAGAAGTGCCTGCCACAATTAAACAAAAAAGAAAGACCAAAAGAAAGATACCAAGCAAGAGTACGTGACTAACAATACGGGCAGCATAAGTTGGCCAGTAAACACGTTCAAGACCATTAACACACACACACACACACACACACACACACACACACACACACACACACACACACACACACACACACACACACACACACACACACACACACACTTATACACCCAGTGTTTCTTGGTTGATACAGAACCTGACTCAGCAACAAAATGATCCATATTCAGACTGCCCTTATTCGCACTGATGGTATTAATTGAAGACAAAGCACAGGACCGTGTAGTACGACTAGGGAGGACTGGCAGTTCGGCGGAATTTAAGATTGGGCGGTCTGTCCTCTTGTGCCTCCGCCTCACTCTAGCCTCAGGGAAGCCTGATGGTGTGACGGGCTCCTCAGTAATCGTCATCCTCTGCCCAATATTTGCCTTAGGGGTCACTGGCTGCATCATCGTCATCATCATCATCATCATCATCATTATTATTATTATTATCATGTGAATATTACACCCATACTACCCACCAATAATACATGGAATGGGAAGGATCTGTTTATCTGTCTACATATATTTTTAAAAACACTTCATCAATCCCCTCCATCACAACTCATCTCCACTCCCTCCACCCCCTCCCGTTATTCCAGACCCCTTCCTTCCTCTACTCCTCTCCATTATATCTCTCCCAAAGTCGATTCCGTGAGCGTATTTCAAGAAGCGAGAATTTTAACACTTGATTTTGTGAAGGCCAGGCGTGTGGAAATAGCAGGAAGGAAGCTTGAGCGGTTTGGAAGATTTCTGAGGTTGTGGTGATGGGTGTGTGAGTGAGAGGAGAGGAACAGGAAGAGAAGGAGGGAGAGAGAAGGGAGAGAGAGCAGGCAGGGAAGAGGAAGTGGGAGAGGGAGAGGGAGCAGGGCATACGGGTAGGAAGAAGAGAGAGAGAGAGTGAGAGAGAGAGAGGGGGGGGGACGGGGGGCTGAAGGGAGAAAGTGGAGTGATGAAAGAAAGCAAGTACGAAGACTGAATTTTAAAAATGGCAGAAAGCAGGAAAGTGAGAGAAATGAGTTAATTAAATACATAAAGTAGATTAAAGGAACACACACACACACACACACACACACACACACACACACACACACACACACACACACACACACACACACACACCAAAGTTTACCATGTAATAGCAGCGTTAATGCCACAGATGAATATTTATTCCCCAAACTTCAAATTTAGGGGTGACCTGCTGTCTGAATAGAGAGGAAAGTTCTTGGTGGAAGACCATGGACTCGGTATTGCCTGTGCGAGTCTATTTATATAAACCACTTTTTTTTATTCCCCTCTGAAGCACCAGGGTAAACTACCTCGCCTGAATGTTATCGGCGTTACGTGCAAGATAATCTTGGTTTGTGGTGGGAAACATAAAGAGAAATACAAGTGACTCGACCGTGTGAACAGATGAGAGGAAGCGAGAAACTGAATAGAATGGAGAGTGGACTGTATAGAATGCGAATAAAACGTAGATAAAGAAACATACTGTAACAGTTAGTCTCTGATATTTTTTTCTTTCTTGGTAATGAAACTTACCCATTACTATTCACTCACACTGTTACTTCGATGTAAGCAATGCTAGTATTGTGAAAGAATGGTTACAACTGTTTCACTGAATAATATTTGCCTACAATATATTTGCATTGCTTTTAACAAATAAATCATAGCTAACTTGCGATTATATGGTTCAGCCCATCCTGTTGTCTATGTTGATTCGTAATTCTGTTACCACTCTTATAAAAGTTTTGTCAGCCCATAGATCACTGTACACAGTAAATGACAAAGTTACACAGTTAAGAAGTATATTGCTACGACTCAATATAACCTCCAGTAACATTTGTGTATCGTTTAAACAGCCTACCTCCCTTTCCTTGGGGCAAGCAGCCTAGGTATATAGATAGATATATTACACCGCCTGAGAGTGTTATTTACTGCAATTTTTCATAGAAAAACAATACAGCATTCTCACAAGAGTGGTAACAGTCTTAGGAATCAATTTGTATAACAACTGTTTTTCGTGTTGCTCTCAGTTAGTCACTTTGTTTGCACAAAAGAAGTCCAGATCTGGATATTTTCCTCTTTGCGGCTAGTGCTGCATCTCTTTACGGTGTTCAAAGACGTGGGTGAGTAACATCCCCACGCCTCTTCCGGGTGTATTGCGAGGCGGTGTTGCTTTTGTGTGACGGAATTTCTGTAGCTTGGAGATGAAGACCGGGGACAAGGCGGAATGATGAAGTGGTGGCAGAGTGGAGTTTGTGGAATGTATGAAGGACGAGGTGGAAAGATGAAATGTTGGTGGAATATAGGACAGAGCGACAATGATGGAAGAATAAAGTGGTGGATATATGAGGGACGAAAGACTGACGAAGGGATGAAGCGGAATGAAAAAGTTGTGGAATATATGAAGGGCTGGAGATGGGGTGGAATAATGAAGTGATGGAAAGATGACGTTGTGGAATGCATGGAGGACGAGGTAGAAAGATGGTGGAATATATGAAAGGCTGGTGATGGGATGGAATGATAAAGAGGAGTAACATATGAAGGACTGGGAATGAGGTGGAATAATGAAGTGGCGGAAGATATGAAGGGCTGGGGATTAAGTGAAGTGAAGTTGAGGAAAGATGAGGTTGTGGAATCCATGAAGGACAAGATGGAAAGATAAAGTGCTGAAACATATGAAGGACCTAGACTGTCATGGAAGAAGGAAGTGATAGATAAATGAACTAGAGGTCCGTCCAAGGGGGCAATCATACCAGCCGCGAGCCGATACATATCTAGCGCGGCTCGGAATATGACTTTGACGTTGACCTACTTTCACCAATTTCGAATTCGTAGGAGATTTTCATCCCTGCTACACACCTGTAAAATTTTGTAATGATATCTTGAGCGGTTGCTAAGTTATCCTGGTAACAGACACACAAACCTTGACCTGCTTCACCATTTTCGGACTCGTAGGAGATTTTCCTCCCTACTACACACCTTGTAAAATTTTGTGATGATATATTGAGCGGTTGTGAAGTTATCGTGGTAACAGACAGACAGATCTTGACCTACTTACACCAAATTGGAACTCGTGATCGCTTTTTTCCCCTAGTACACATCTGTAAAATTTTGTGATGATACCTTGAGCAGTTGCGATGTTATCGAATAACACACACACACACACACACACACACACACACACACACACACACACACACACACACACACACACACACACAGATAGACAGATAGACATGGGTAGACAGAGACAGCGAAGTAGATGAAAACATTCTCTCATATATAATTATCTACTATCACGCACAGATATTCTCCGACATTTCCCTGCGGATATTATTTCCTGCCTTCCGTACTTCGCATTCCTCCCCAAATATCAGAGTACCCTTCTTTCTCATACTGTTTTATGTGTATTTCAAACTGTTATCACGTACAGTAAAATAATGTTTCATGTAACACCTTCCATCGCCACAACAAGTAGCGAAGTGTCGACGAACTTTTGATCTCAGCATTATATTTCCTCCATCAAGGTTCAGCAATGCTACCTTCTGTTCACAGCCAACCCTGCTGAGTGAGATTTCAGTGTTTATTTATAATTGTATGAAAGAATGTGCATGTGTATGTCTTCAAATTCACATCCTTTTTCCTGCGAGTAACAAAACCAAAGTCACAACACCTCAATCAGGCAGACCCAAATGACAGAGTGAGACCCCTAACAGGTTACCCTCTCATATTACGATGACAGGAAGGAGAGCAAGATTGCAAAAGGGGAACACAGAACAGGAGACGAGAGGACAAGAGGGGTGTGCGTGAGAGGAAGAGAGATACAGGCATATATATATATATATATATATATATATATATATATATATATATATATATATATATATATATATATATATATATATATATATAGTGGTAGGTGGTGGCGACCATCATCCACTCACTTGATGTAGTGCTGCCTACTTCTTCCTTAGCCTTTATCATTCTTTTTGTGTGCCTGCCCTCCTCTCTTCCTATTTCTCCCATCTTTCCTGTCACTACTTATTGCTTTTCTTTCCGCTACAGGTGGCATTACATTGAGTAACAAGCCAAATGGTTTCCTGTAAGCCAAGAAACCATTTACAACGCTGGGTGGTAACCATATAACCAAACCATACGTGCTCCCTACGTGTCAAGTAGGTTGGTGGAGGGTTAGTGCCCCTCCCTGTAAAACAAATAACAGTCAAATGGCCACCCCGTGCGGGATTGTGGCGTCTGGCAATATATATATATATATATATATATATATATATATATATATATATATATATATATATATATATATATATATATATATATATATATATATATATATATATGTATGTATATATATATATATATATATATATATATATATATATATATATATATATATATATATATATATATATATATATATATATATATATATATATATATATATATATATATATATACACACACGAATGTGTGTGTGTGTGTGTGTGTGTGTGTGTGTGTGTGTGTGTGTGTGTGTGTGTGTGTGTGTGTGTGTGTGTGCGCGCGCGCGCGCTTTATATACATGAAAACCAAACAAACCTATTTGGTAAATTTTGGGTAGTTTGGACGTAAAGTAGAAAGGCTTACTCTACGTACAAAAATCTCTGCTAAACAAACTGCTGTGCCTTTTTTCTCTGTATATGGTAAATTGCCGAGTCATCCTACTATCAGACGGTAGGGAAAAGGCTGGATGGATAGGTTCTTTTATATACAAAGCGCTAGGTGAGTGTGTGTGAGTGAATTGCTGGGAGAGTGGGTTTCTCCACACACACGACGCTAGATTAGTGTATGAATGTGTTGTTGCGCGAGTTGTGGGAGAATGGATTCCTAGAGGAAAGATTATAATAACTCTCAGCCCTCATATCAATATATCAAATGGGGGTAGCTTGGGGGTGAGAGGTGTGTTGGTGATGCCCTCAAGGGGAGGTTCAGACCTCTCTAGGGGTGTCAGTCTCCCTAGGAGAAGTTCACCGCCAAGGATGTAGATTCCACGGGGAGTGCCACCAGGTGGAGAACCTCTCTAAGTGGACAGCAAACCTTTAGATGATAAAGACGGATCCTTTGAAGGCTTGACAAAATTTAAGTTTTCCTGCAGAAGTTTTTGAAGACAGAGTTTTCACTATTTTCAGCTGTACTGCGTTTCGCCCAGTGGGAAGATTTCCGCACTGAAACGTCATGCAATCAGATATAAAGAAGGGGCCATCCTTCAAATCTGATGCTTTAATTTCTCTTAACTTTGTTTGGCATATTTGCCAATATTTACTTTTTCAAGCACACATTCTCTAATAACTTGTATCATTTATAATTTAGATCCAAAGACGGACTTACGTTGCTAGTAAGGTACCAAAGCAGGTCTTCCCCATCCTCCATACAGAAGTAATTGATTTTATTAGCAGTAATACCTTGACGAAATTAAATGACCGGAGAAAATTTGGCAGAAACGGTATAAATTTGTACTTAATATGGGCGTTTCTACATTGCCTCTGAGATACGAAACTTGTTCTGCTAAACACGCAATTCATATTGCTCATACCTATTTTGATAGGCAGCTACACAAAATATACACATACATATGGATGGAGGAGCAGTCGGAAACATAAGTTCACGTCATGTTTCACCTCTGTTACTTTTCCTTCCCTTTGCCGACTAGTTTTTGTAAGATCCGAGAGGACTGATGTGTTTCTCTCAATTTTACACAATGCGTCAGGGAGTAAAGCGGCGGGCATGCTTTAACTATGAAGCATACGCAGTGGAACAGCAGGCAAACTTTTGTCCCATACTATACATTCGGTAAGCATATTTCATCTAGTCGCTGACAATAATATTAACAATAATAATAATAATATTATTATTATTATATTTAATAATAGTAATTGTAATAATAATGATAATAATAATAATAATAATAATAATAATAATAATAATAATAATAATGATAATGATATTAATAATAATAATAAATAATAATAATAATAATAACAATAATAATAATAACAATAACAACAACAACAATAATAATAATAATAATAATGATAATAATAAAGTGTGCGGGGAAATACTTATGAAACCCAAGAGTAGCGTAACGCCTTATTTATTCATTGCCAATTTTTAACCTCTTCACCCAGAGTATATAATTCTAAGTTTATCCTTCCTGTCTCGATGAGATAAAAATGAGCTTTGGGAAAACTTATTATTGTAATGGAGGAGATAATCCCTTCAATTCAATAGTTTTTTTTTATTTTCGTTTTGTTCTTGCTACCTCCAAACATTTTTTTCAGCTCAAGGAGAGACTTTCCGATCGAAGGGGTGGGATATGGCCTTCATTACTCCCTTTCACTATAAGCCATCGTGCAAAAGCTAATTAATATAGACTGGGAGCAGCACGAACAAAAATGAATAAAAGACGTCACCGGATTGAAGGAGTTAACTGAGATTGTTTTTAACCTTTTCACTGCAAGAGATTTTTCCATGAATTAAATATAATCGTTTGAAGAGTGCAAGAATAAACTGAAAAAGACGTTCTAGATTTGAAGGGGTTAAAGGCCAAAAAATGCACATGACACTCACACTCAAGGACCACACGGGAGACAGTACTGCTTGTGAACGCATTATTTATTGCGCCGTTCCAAGATACGAAGCTACCGTCATTACTGTTCATAGCCTTCTGGAGCGCATATGATTTAGATAATACATGATTCTTGTATAATCTGATTTAAACACCTCAAAGATCGTATTATTCTTATTTTTATTCTTGCTATTTCCAGAAGATGTACGTGGTCTCGGAGTAATCTTTCGAAGTGGAAAGGGTTACATTACAATCTCATTAACCCATTTATTGCAATAGTTTTATTTTCCTCTGGTAGATTCGTAACCCCTTTCTTCTCGGAGTGATGACCAAGTGCAGTCGGATCGGAAGATGGATTTGACCAGTAACCAAGGAGACTCATTCTTACCTCATAACTAAGGCTCATCCAATTTTATGTAACCAAAAATCAGTAGTGAAGTTTTGAAAGTAGCCCATTTACCACAGATGAAAGCAAAGCGACTATTACTGTAGATGGCATCCCAGGGTGACTAAATATGTTTTTTTGGCAAGACATTACAATAACAATGACGTACAAGAAGGGTATGGGTTAATCTCTTCTCTCCGACAAGGTATTCTACATCTCTCTCTGGCTATCCTTAGTCTGTTTACTGAGACTGGAATAAACTTTTCCGACCAGAGTAATGTAACCTTCTGTATCTCCCTGAATGCGAGAGGAGTTTCCAGAGTTGGGGCGAATTGTCTGGAACTGTCCAGACTAACAAATGAATGTCACCGAACTGGAGAGGTTAAAAATACATAGACTGGTGCTTTCAGTTACCGAGTAAGTAGTTATTCCAATTGCTTCTCATGACATTTGTGAAGTTATAATTTATGTTGTCTAGATTCGGTGTGTCCTATGAGCTTAATTCCTCCAGTACGATAACTTTTTTTTTTTTAAATAATAATCCCGCTACTACAATTTCAGTTAGGTTGTCGGAGTCCTCTTGTAATGAAGGGGTTCTGTACACATACCTGCGTTATTACCTGTATCAGTCCATACAAAAATCAGATTCTTTATTCCGAGGGAGAATAATAACCAAGAAAAACCTATCTCCATTCTGGCGACGTAAGAATGTCGAAGAAATGTCAGCAGGAGGAATAATGCATGTGAACGTGGAAGTCTTATGTAGTGACTATTTGTACGTGTGCTAAAGTTTGTAAGTGATCGGTAGAACCCTCCACTTATTCCCTGCAGCTCCAGTCCCTTCCAGTTCGATAAGTCTCTCTCGATATGCATTAAGTTGGCTGGAGGTATCAAGAATTAGAAGTAAGTAAAAGTTTTGACTGAGTTAGGCTCATTTACGCGGATCTGATTATTTGCTGATGGGTGATTAATTTGTCCATTCCTATATTTGTCAGTTACTCATAGCATTCCTCGCTATAAATAATGGGTAAGGTCTTAAACATCACAACTCCTTAGAAATAAATGCTTTTGAAAACTGGAAAAAAATGGCAAGTCAACGTCAGATGTAGCAGCGGTACTTTAATTGTTAATGGCTATAAATATGGTCTTTATAACTTTATGGTCTCTGCATTATGAACACCACACTTAATTTAGATCTCATCACCATAGTTTGGAAACGTACTTTGCTAAATTTTTTCTTCTTCCTTTCTTCCAAACACTTCAGTTTAGTGCCATTCCCTTATTTCTTCGCCAGTTTGCTTCAAATTTGATACAAGTGTTCTTTGGGCAAATACCTTCAGACTTCCTTTTGTTTTTTTATTTAAGCCTTTTAAATGGATTCATGAGATTAAAGGTGAAATCACACAAAAGCAAAATTTGAGATCGTATGTTTTTGTATGTTCATTAATCATTATGACAATCAGCACAAAGCTGTAGGAGCATACTGCAGATGTGTGGAGACCATCCTGCATTACTTGGGAATGTTGATAATTTTTATTTAGCACATGATACGTCAACATTCTCTTGCATGTTATTTTTGTAATTTTATTTACTCAATTTTCTTTTACGTTCTTTCTTCCGAAACATTTTCATTGTAGTCCCATTCCTTCATTACTTCACATATCCGTTACAAAGATACTGTAATTGCTCCTTGAGCAAAGACCCTCAAACACCTATCCCACTTTTGAACTTATGCCATGTAAAATTTTTTGGGGGGTCAAACATCAAAGTACACAAACATATTTTAAGTGAAATAAGGCAACACAAAGACGCAGAGATTACCAACTTTTGTAAGGAGGAGTACGAACAATTAACTCTTGGAGCGGCATATTTTTTTCCCCTAAAACCATGTTGTATTTCCTTATGAATATTGGATATATTCGATATATTTATGACGCAATAGCAAAAAAAATGAAAACTACAACTTTCAACAACTACACGTTATGCAGGGCCCCTTAATTGTTTTTTGTGCCATCAGGAGTGTAGGGGCCGAAGGTTAGACTCCTAAGTTCCGAAATTTAAGGCCAGGGTGACCTGAGTAACGGTATGTAAGCAATTAACCCAAACTATCGCTTGGATGTAAACCTCGACGGGCCCCATACGGACTGAGCGGATTAACCTGATTGACCACCATGTGTCCGTTTTGTTATATGAACACGACTCAACACGGTAAATGGTTTCCATGGTAGGAGGACGCTATTTTCCTTGTCACTTAGAATAGAATCAATTGAAATCAGCACTACAACGAGTAAGTGAATGGTGGGCACCCCCACATACCATAGTTTAGCCTATTACATTTCATTAATCTGCTGTACTGTACTCGTATGTTATTTATGGTTTCTTATACTGGCGAAGCTTACATACCCCTGACTGAGGTGAGAGAGAGAGAGAGAGAGAGAGAGAGAGAGAGAGAGAGAGAGAGAGAGAGAGAATACTGCATACGAAAAATTGTGATACTGAGAAACAGAGGGAGAAAATCACAGGGAACACATCTGGGAGAAAAGGGAGAGAGCAGTGGCGGAAATGAATGCATGAGAAATAAGGCTGCGAAGTGCGATAGAGTCAGAGAGAGAGAGAGAGAGAGAGAGAGAGAGAGAGAGAGAGAGAGAGAGAGAGAGAGAGAGAGAGAGAGAGAGAGAGAGAGAGAGAGAGAGAGAGAGAGAGAGAGTTGGTAGAGCAGCCTGCATTTAAAATATCTGCGAAACCAGTTTTATAAAATTCTTTGTTTCTGTATGCATGCGTGCGTGTGTGTGTGTGTGTGTGTGTGTGTGTGTGTGTGTGTGTGTGTGTGTGTGTGTGTGAGAGAGAGAGAGAGAGAGTTGGCAGAACAGCCTGCAGTTAGAATGAGAAACCAGTATTATAATGTTGCTTGCTTGTGTGTGCATCTTCGGACGTGTGTGTGTGTGTGTGTGTGTGTGTGTGTGTGTGTGTGTGTGTGTGTGTGTGTGTGTGTGTGTGTGTGTGTGTGTGTGTGTGTGTGTGTGTGTGTGTGTGTGTGTGTGTGTGTGTGTGTGTGTGAGAGAGAGAGAGAGAGTTGGCAGAACAGCCTGCAGTTAGAATGAGAAACCAGTATTATAATGTTGCTTGCTTGTGTGTGCATCTTCGGACGTGTGTGTGTGTGTGTGTGTGTGTGTGTGTGTGTGTGTGTGTGTGTGTGTGTGTGTGTGTGTGTGTGTGTGTGTGTGTGTGTGTGTGTGTGTGTGTGTGTGTGTGTGTGTGTGGTCACGAGAGAATTCTCTGAGAGTTGCGGAGATGGAAGCGTAGATGGTGATGAACTGTGAGATATGAATATTTCAGATAAGATGAATGCAGGTGAGTATGTGTTGGCTGATGCAGATCAACATGTCAAGAGAATTTTTGTAGACAGTTTTAGAGGTATATGAACGTTTGTGAGCATGAGGTCTGAAAAATGTTATCTGTCTACAGCCAGACGCCTTATCCCGTAAGGGGTGGCCACAACCAAATCACCTCCATGTCGCCCTGTCTCCTGCCATTTCGCTGCCCTCCCCCCCCAACTTACATCCTCCTATCTCATGTATTATACCTCTCTACTCCATCCCTCCACCTCACCCTCGGTCTCCCCCTCCCTCTCCCCCCCTTCACCTTACCCACATAAACTCCCCCAGTTAGTCTCTCACTCTCCATCCTCCCCACAGCCCAAACCACCTCAGTGTATTTGTACTAACGCTTCCTGTCACATCCACATCCATACCACAAAGCCCCTTCACATCTCCAAGTGTCAGTCTGTCTTTCCATGTAACTCAGCAAACTCCTCTCAAATGACTCATTTCCACTGCATTCACTCTTGACGTGTGTCCTTTCGACAAAGTCCAAACTTCCCTTCCATACTTTACATTGGGGATTATAATAAGGTCTTGCAGTGACTTTTTTACATCCATGCTCACCTCCTTATTTCTTATCACTCCCTCAATGAACTAGCAAACTTTTTCCTTGTTGTACCCTTTCAAGCACTTCATATTCCAAACTTCCATCATTACTCATCCCACTACCCAAATACTTATATGCACTCACATTTTCCCTATGCACACTATTCAGCCTCACTATACATTCAGTGACTTCATTTCTCTCGAAGACCACAAATTTTCTTTCCCTACAATTACCCTTAGATTTTGTTTCTTACACACACTCCCAGACTCATTCATCAAGCCTTGCAGTTCCCCTTCGTCTTCACTTAGTAATACAGAATCATCTGCAAACAACAGAACAGGAAGTTTCCCAAAGCTGCCCTTTCTCATTACGGCAGCTCCAACATCCACTGCCCTACCTTGCATCTCTCAGTTCACCATTCACACGCACCACAGCCCGAGCGCCCTCATACGTACTCACGTACTCTTCACGGCATTCAACAGCTCCCCATTTACTCAATATATTCTTACTATTTTCCACATCCCTTGTCTGTCCACTTTGTCATATGCTTTCAAAGTTAATGAAGTTAAAACCAATGGTTGTTGAAGGAGAAGGGGACTTACTTTGATACGTTGGTGAATGGGGAGAGACTGGAAGTGTCAGAGGGGTTTAAAGTAGAGGTATTCGTAAGGTAGCTTCAAAAGAACTTTAAAACTATACTTGTACCCACATTCACGTTTGGGTATAAGACCTTGGAATAAGATGCTTATGATATATCACTGATGACAATAGTAGAAATGGGATTGTTTAGCATAGCATGTAACATGGAAACAGTGCACATCTTGTAAGATCTGAAGTTTCGTGAACGATGTTAATTAATGAAGTGTTTTTATTGTTTCAAGAGAGTATTCAATGGTATGCCCAGACTGAGAGAAGATAAAAAAAATTGTTGTAAAACTGGTGGCTATACACGAGTGAGTCTGAAGGCAGGATGCAGCGTGAAAGGCGAGAAAAAGGTGGGTGGATGTCGTAAATGAGACCACACGAGGCATCGATGTTGTAGAAACCAAAGAACTGAAGAACGATAGAGATGTATGTATGAAGTATATATGATGATGCAAAGAGGCAAGCGATAACTGGTACCCTCCACTATACGAAGCCGCAGGCCAGTCATGTCTCTCACATTCCACCATTATACCCACCCTTTCACTATAAACTCACCCTTACTCTCACCCTCTTTTTCTTTTCTTTTTTTCCATGAAAAGAACCGGCTCTGGCTTTGCATACTGGAGGAATATCTAATTTTATTTCGACTGGAAAAGTGTTGCATCCTCGTCTAGAGAGTGGTCTCTATCCAAAATGAAATAGTACAGTTTTCTGTGTGGAACCTTAGGTGTATGAGGTGGAGCCGAGTATTTCGCAAGTGTGAAAGATGAACGAACGATCGTGTGGTCAGTCCACTGGGAACCGGGGGAAGTTTGTGTGTGTGTGTGTGTGTGTGTGTGTGTGTGTGTATGCTTTGTTGTTCCAACTTCGGGATCATTCCCATCAAATTTATAGTTGAATTGTTACTGCTGCTGCTGCTGCTGCTCATGATGATGATGATGATAATGTTGACAGTAATGATGATCATGATGATGGTGTGTGTGTGTGTGTGTGTGTGTGTGTGTGTGTGTGTGTGTGTGTGTGTGACTCCAGGTAGTTCTGTGTATTATATAATACAGCATCTTGAATAAGTTAAGGAGTACATAGGAGGGTGGCTTAGACCAACAAAGGGAGTGGTGATATGCCATGATGGAAAGGCTTGGAGAGGCAGCGCTCATAATCGTACACCATGAATCAACTCTGGGATTGAGCTTCAGACAACAGGTAGGTAGACAGACAGAACAGACGGTAAGTAGGGGAGAAAGAGAGAGAGAGAGAGAGAGAGAGAGAGAGCAGGGGGAATTGGAAGCGATGTCAGGTGGCAAGGGTGAGGGCAGTGGTGGACAGGCTCGAGGAATAAAACTGCGAGGGGAGGTAGAATATGAGAGAGAGCGAGAGAGAATTGGTAGAGCAACCTAAAGTCAGATGAGAGAGAGAGAGAGAGAGAGAGAGAGAGAGAGAGAGAGAGAACTGGTAGAACAGCCTAAGGTCAGATTAATTTGCAAACCATTGTGCTAATATTGCATGTGTGTGTGTGTGTGTGTGTGTGTGTGTGTGTGTGTGTGTGTGTGTGTGTGTGTGTGTGTGTGTGTGTGTGAGAGAGAGAGAGAGAGAGAGAGAGAGAGATAGTAGAACAGCCTAAAGTCAGATTAATTTGCAAACCATTGTGCTAATATTGTTTGATTGTGCGTGTGTGTGTGTGTGTGTGTGTGTGTGTGTGTGTGTGTGAGAGAGAGAGAGAGAGAGAGAGAGAGAGAGAGGGAGAAACTAGAGTCATACAACGGGGATAAATTAGAGAAGTGCATGAGGCAGGGTGGTTTGGACTGGTGAGAGGGAGTGTTGATATTGATGCACTTCATTATTGCTGCCGTCAGACAATATTATTGATATTAGGAAGAACCTGAAAGCAGTGACGAGAAATAGGGAGGTAAGTATGGAAGTTAAGAAGTAACTGCATGATAGTATTGTGATCCCTACCCTGACGTATGGAAGCGACGCGTGGACCTTGCAAGAGGGGAACAAGTCAAGAGTGAAACCAGTGGAAATGAGTTACTTGAAAGGAGTATGTGGAGTGACGTGGAGGGACAGGTTGACGAATGAAGAAGTGAAGGAACGTTGTGGGGTAGATATGGATGTGGTTGAGAAGATTAGGAGAAATACACTGAGGTGATTTGGACATGTGGAGAGAATGGAGAATGAAAGACTGACTAAGAGGGTGTATGTAGGTGAGGTGGAGGGTGGGAGAGGGAGGAGTAGACCGAGGATGAGGTGGAGGGATGGAGTTGAGAGGTATATGAGGGAGGGGAGGTGTGAGTTGGGGGGAGGGTGGTCAAATGGTGGGTGACAGAGCGACGTGGAGGCGTTTTGTCTGCGGCCACCCTTTGCGGGATTAGGGCGTCGGGCTATAGATAGATAGATAGATAGGAAGAACCTTTTGCAATGAATGGGGTAATGAAGTATTTTTTTGTATTCTATTAAAGCTCTGAATCACACACACACACACACACACACACACACACACACACACACACACACACACACACACACACACGCACACACACACACACACACACACACACACACTCTCTCTCTCTCTCTTGCTCTCTTCGTAAGCTGACCATCTTCAGTAAAGTCACACCCCTTACCGATGAAAAGACTACTAATAATGACTGTAACTTATATTTCGAAAAGTCTGTCCAAAGCAGAATTTAATCGTCTAGTTGATATTAAAAATAAAACAAAACTTACGCCACCAAATTGGAAATGTTAATCATCAGAGAACACTACTGAGCTAAAGAAAAAAAAATCATGTTCAGGTAGCAAGAATTAAATGAGAAAGGCATCATACAGTACTAACCAATCCCTTCAGTCCGGCCAAGTGTGTTGTTGATTTTGTCTTGCTATTTCATGCGACTTTATTCAGCTTTGGGGACACCTCTTGTAGTGAAGGGGTAAATGAAGCGGAACTGCACAATAAATTATGTTTGATATAGGCGCCGTTGAGAAAAGTGAAAAACGCCGAGTAAGATCAGTTTTTTTTTATCTTTATGAACAGAGCTATAAAATGACATATTGCTCCTCTTAAGAAGTGTCTCCTAAGGTAAATAAATTCTTCCGAAGATAGCAGGTAACAAAATGAAAAATGCCTTATCGAACTGAAGGGATTAATGTTATTAGTACGAGAGGGCACCCCCGACTGGATAAAATGACGCTTTTACGCCAAATGCTTGCTAGTGCGGGTGGTTGCGGAAGAGAGACTGGATCACTGTAACCTGCAGAAGTTATCGGTAGCACCCGCTCGCGTCCAGTGGGGCCACGTTTGTGGGTTATGGTGACACTAAACTCTCGCCTGCTCCAGAACTCATCTGGTTAGGACGCGGCCTTAAAAAGCTGAGATCTCCTACGTCTTGATAGGGTTAGCTGAGAGTCTAGATCCATTCGAGCCCGGAACGCCTTCTTCACTTCACTGTTATTTCTCCTGATGATTTCATTCAGCCTAGGATAAATTATTTCAATTTAAGGGCTTAGACCCGGCATTAATAAAGCATTTCAGGGGGAAAGGACAGTCCTCGTTTCGTTTATATATGCTCCATCAAGCTTACATGCTTCGGGCTTCATCAGCTAATGGCGGCTCTCCACACCGCTCGATCTCTAGCAGCCTCAGTTCAACTCCCTATTCCTGATGCCACAGTCTATGACCTCGTTCTAAATCTTTTCTGTATGTCTCTCGTAACTCTACCCACAACGTTTACACATCTTACCCTCTACATCCACATGCCAAATTCCATCCTTTCCAGTTTCCATATGCCCAAACCATCTCAAAGCACCCATCTCATCACAAAACTCATACATTCGCGTCCCATGCTTCCGTTTCCACTTTATATTTACCCCTCCAATGTTGAATAAAATCATCTGGTAAGCGGGAAAGAAAAACAGTAATAAAAAGGACATCTCCAAGATTTAACGGGGTATTAATGACCTTCAGAGTACAAGTGGCCAGAACTAAACCAAAATTAATCCCTTTACCAACAGCCCGCCAGAATAAAATAGCAGGGATTTCCAAAGGGGATTTAATTAAAAAAAAAAAATCTCTCCCTTGGTGTTGTTCATCCTTCCCGTCATGTTTTTCTATTTTCCCCTGACCTCAGGAAAAATGCAGAAGGTAAAAAGAGGGGGGGAAAGCAGAAAAAAAAAAATGGGCTCAGCAATACAGGTAGTAAAAATGAAAACATCCACCAACGACTGTCTAGAAAATGCTTCACGTCAAGAGAGAGAGACAGACACAGAGACAGACAGACAGACAGACAGAGACAAGAAACAGATAGACAGACATACAGACTGAGAGAGAGAGAGAGAGAGAGAGAGAGAGAGAGAGAGAGAGAGAGAGAGAGAGAACTGGTAGAACATCCTAAGTCAGGGTAAGTCATGAACCATTGAGCTAATACTGTGTGTGTGTGTGTGTGTGTGTGTGTGTGTGTGTGTGTGTGTGTGTGTGTGTGTGTGTGTGTGTGTGTGTGTGTGTGTGTGTGTGTGTGTGTGTGTGTGTGTGTGTGTGACTAAGTTCATACAGTCCTTCTCCCATGACAAACAGTGATAAACTCGATAAGTACATCAGGGAGAGTGGCTTGAACTGGCGTGATGGAGTGTTAATAGTCTGTGTTAGGATGATTTGGAGGCGACTTTGTTGTGAGCAGCCACTTCAGGGTGATGATGTCTTTTCCTTTATATAATTGCTACCGTCAGAGGATTTTATTCATCTTAACTTCTTGTAGTGAAGGAGCTGACTGATTTTCATTCTGATCTCATAACCCCGTCAATCCGATGAGATTTCTTTCGTCTCACTTGCCACTTTCAGATGATTTTATTCAGCAAATCAGATTTACCTATTAATGGAGGGTCTAAGGAATATTGTATTTAAACCCTCTACCTGGAAAGTTTATTCAAAGACAGCAAAGAATGAAATATGAAAGACGTCATCAGACTGAAAGGGTTAGTCACCGGAACCGCCTCTCAGACTGAACACAATCGCAGTAAGGTAGTGAAAACAAAACAGGAAAGACGTCATTAACTGACGCTAATGTACAGAATACGTTAGCCCACACCAAGGCTAGGAAAAATCGCTTAATGGTGGCTAGAACAGAATTTGAAAGTCGAGATCCGCGATGTCCTGCAAGGGCCAGTGGCAGTGGCGTTGTGAGGTATTCGCAAATGGGGGGGCCAAGGTAGGGCTAAGCTCTAGCCTGGGGGAGTCAAGAGCCATACAATGTGCACACATTAAAAAAACGGACATTTCGAATGGAGGTGGAGCAGGGCAGTGGGGGAGATGAGTTTGACTCGAGAGGCAGGCCCCTCCCAGACCCCTCTGTGGTTACAGTACACTAGCAAGTGGTAAGCGTTAACTCATTAAGCTTTTAGTTATTTATTTATATTTAGATGTTCGAGCATTTCTAGGAACAGTTCAGTCAGTCAGTCTCGCTCAAAGATGTTCACACACATGGTATTTCCCTCTAGGGAAGTCCCTTATGGTGCCTTAACGAAACCCATAGAGTAATTTACTTTAGCGACGCCTCGTCTGATCAAATATCTATCTATCTATCTATCTATATACATACATACATACACACACACACACACACACACACATATATATATATATATATATATATATATATATATATATATATATATATATATATATATATATATCAAAGGCACTAAATAAAATCATCTGGTACCAGCGACTAGTACGAACTAAAAAGCACGTTACTATGATTCAGATGGCGATCAGTTAAGTTCAAGAAACTAGATTATGTTAAAATAAATCCATCCGTTGGTAGCCATATTAAAGTAGCCGAGACAAACCGACAAACCATTAAAAAAACAAATAAACGAAAAAGAGCAATTTCCCTCGCTGTTGGTCAGTTTCCTCTTTTGCTCTTTTTATTTCTCCTCGACCACAGAAAAAACGTAAAGGGTAAGAAAACAACAGAAAAAAAAATCATAAAAAGAAACTTTGGCTCAACAACAGGATGGTAAAAGTGAAAACATCCACGACCGGCTGTCTGTCTAAAAAAATGCTGTGTCAAAATACACACACACACACACACACACACACACACACACACACACACACACACACACACACACACACACACGCACGCACACACACACAGAAACAGGATGGAAAAAGTGAAAACATCCGTGACCGACTGCCTGAAAAAAAAAAAAAAAAAGCCCAGTGGCAACAGAGAGAGAGAGAGAGAGAGAGATCCCACATTCTGAGAGGGTAAGCTGAAAGTACTAACCCATTCAAACGGAACACGTGGTTTTAAATTTCAATCTTGCTTCAAAAAATCAGATTGGATTTTTCTTGCTGAACTACAGAGCTTAGATGCAGGATTAATCAACCCAATCAGTACAAAAACTCTTCATAAACTGAGTAAATATCATGTGGCAGCAGCAAAGAAATAATTTAAAGGAACGAATAGAAAACTCAAAGAACTAGTGATGAACCATAGAGCACAAGAGGCCAGAAGTCAGCAAAGATAAATGTGGTGATGAAGGTAAAGAAGCCGATATTTCCGACGAGAAAGCATTCGGGAAAAAAAAAAAAAATGCTCTCTTACCCTAAATGTTGCCTATCCTCCCCCTCTGCTTTTTCTATTTCCGTGTACCACAGAAAAAGTGTACAAGTTAAAAAAAAAAAAAAATATCTGGCTGAACAACTTGGGTGGGAAAAATGCAAACATCTCGACCAACTCCCTAAAAATATGCTTCGCGTCAACAGAGAGAGAGAGAGAGAGAGAGAGAGAGAGAGAGAGAGATGGCAAAATAGTTCAATTCAGGCCAATTTCCTAATCACTGAGGAAGTATTGTGTGTGGGTGTGGGTGTGGGTGTGGGTGTGAGAGAGAGAGAGAGAGAGACTACAGTACATCACTGCATTACTTCTTTCACAACAGCAAGGCAAATATAAAGTACAGTACATTAGGCAGGGTGGTTTGGATTGGTATTAGGTGTTGATGATATGTGACAGAATGTTTTGAAGGCAATTTTGTCATTACCAGCCACTTCAGGACAATTACATATTTTCATCATTATTTTCCCACCATCAGACGATTTTATTTATCTTAGGAGGTACAGTCGCCATCAAAAGTCATGTCTCTCCCCTGATTTTCCTCCTGATCTTTGAAAATCGATGTGGTAAATATGCAGCAGCCGACACAGGTGACATTGATTTCCGGCCAAATAAGTTTACCAGTGTCAGATGCCACGAATTTACCACACTGATTTTTAAGGATCATGAAGCAAAAGATGAATGACGACAGGACTTTTGATGCTGACTGTACCTATTGAAGTGAAGGAACTATTTGAATTCCAATTTCTTAACCTTTTGAATCAGATTTTTTTTTTTTTTTATTCACTTCCCAATGCTGGGCGATTTTTTTTTTTTTTTTTTCAACAAAGGAGAGCCACCTAGTTCTTTCGACAAGTGTATCCCGAGCTTAATTTAATCGTTTGGAGATAACAAGAGTGAAGGAAAATATAAACAGGATTAACAGGACTAATCACCAGAGGACGAGGATAAGCTGAATCAAAACGTCACGAGCTAAAACGAATAAAATGAGATTGAAGTCATAGTACTGAAGTGGCTCGTATTAATAATATATATATATATATATATATATATATATATATATATATATATATATATATATAAGGGAAAAATAATAAGCTAAATGAAGTGTCTGTTGGTAGCTGAAAAAAAAAATGACTGGAATCCTGTACGTTTTGCACGGGTTGCTTGAGAAATAGCTACGGTAATCCATTTAATCCGGGGATTTCTTTTTTTTTTCCATTTACTCTTGCCTTCTAACCATTTTATCCGGCATAGGGAAAACTTTTTTTTTTTTACTGAAGGGCTTTACCATAGCATTAATGAAGGAGACGCCTTTAATATATAAATAAAATGGATTAATAGCACAACATTGAAAAAACAGGGACTTTATTCTGGGTATTAAATTTAGTAATACTCAGAGCACAAGAGTCTGATCTAAGCAAAAAAAATAAATAACCAAATAAAAAATAAATAAATGAATAAACACATCTACTGGGAATCAAAATAAAACAGCCAAGATTTCCGACGTGACAGCGATAAAAACATGAAAAAAAAGAAAAAGAAAGAGAAGGAAAAAGGAAAACTGAACTCTGCCTTGCTTTCTTTCGTCCGTCCCCTCTGGTCATTTTATTTTCCTTCTACCACAGAAAAAATGTAGAGGGAAAAAACAGTGAAAAAAAATATAGCGCTCAATAACAGGGTGGTAAAAGTGAGAACATCCACGACCGACTGCCTAAAAACAATGTGGCGTCAACACACACACACACACACACACACACACACACACACACACACACACACACACGCAGAGAATTGACGGTGTGTGTGTGTGTGTGTGTGTGTGTGTGTGTGTGTGTGTGTGTGTGTGTGTGTGTGTGTGTGTGTGTGTGTGTGAGAGAGAGAGAGAGAGACCTAATTGTATATACCTAATTACGATATACGGGGACATCCAGCATCCACTCATTCCCAGTTGAGCTGCCTTCAGTTGACTCTACACTGAGTGACAAGCCAAATGGTCTGCTTGTCACGCTGGGAGGTCACCATATAACCAGGTAGACGCTTGGGTGACCAGTTGGGTAAGGTGTCCCAGCCACACGAGAACCAGTGGAGTTTACATTAGAAGGCTATATGAACTATTCCTTACTATAATGCCACTCAGAGAAGAGACTGGTCACCGTTACCTTAAATAATGGGAATAAGTAGCAAATACCTGGGCCTTTAGCCACATTATGAGGCAAAGAGGGAATAAATGAAAGCTAGATAGGCAGAGATTAATCATTTATTGACCCGCCTTCTTTCCATTTATGCTGGTTTAATTTGCTTACCACCTTTACGGTATGTGTGTGGGTATGCATGTGCGTGTGTGTGATTGTTGGTGTCAAAGCATGCATGTATGTGTGGAGGTGTACGTATGAGGATGTGTACGTATGCCTGTGTGGAGGGATGCGTATGTGCGAGTGAGTGTTTGCGCGCACGAACCAAGGGCAGAAATAAAATAAAAGGCGACAGGGACAGGAATAAAGGCAGGAAAACAGAAAAAGCAAGCACACAGTACGAGAGAGAGAGAAAGAGAGAGAGAGAGAGAGATGTGGGGGAGGTACCCCACAGAATCACATACACAAGTTGCAGTCTCTCTCTCTCTCTCTCTCTCTCTCTCCTTTTCACAAACATACACACACACACACACACACACACACACACACACACAAGCACATATACGCACACTTGCACACACATACATACAGACATTTATACAAATGCACAAACTCTCTCTCTCTCTCTCTCTCTCTCTCTCTCTCTCTCTCTCTCTCTCTCTCTCTCACACACACACACACACACACACACACACACACACACACACACACACACACACACACACACACACACACACACATACACACACACTCACACAATTACACTGGCTGGCTTGGGATGGAAAAGCGGAGAAATAGAATCCACAGTTCAACAACTTGGGAACATGTATTAAAAGGGTTGCTGTGTGTGTGTGTGTGTGTGTGTGTGTGTGTGTGTGTGTGTGTGTGTGTGTGTGTGTGTGTGTGTGTGTTTGAGAGTGAAAGAGAGAGAATAATAATAATAATAATAATAATAATAATAGAGCGAGAGAATCTATCAGACTACAAAAATGATATTGTAATGAATGCTATAGTTTCTCAGCCTCTCTCTCTCTCTCTCTCTCTCTCTCTCTCTCTCTCTCTCTCTCTCTCTCTCTCTCTCTCTCTGTATATATACTGTATATATATACTGTATATGTAATGGAGCTTGGCTATGATATTGTAATGAATGCTATAGTTTCTCAGCCTCTCTCTCTCTCTCTCTCTCTCTCTCTCTCTCTCTCTCTCTCTCTCTCTCTCTCTGTATATATACTGTATATATATACTGTATATGTAATGGAGCTTGGCTATTTTTCATTCCCCCCTTTAATGAACATGAAGCGCATAATATTTTCCACACTCCACTCTAAAAGAACCTTCATTAACATAGTAATAATTTGTTTCACTCCGTCACTTCTTTATTAAGTCTACTTTTTTTCTCCTATTTCATTAAGCAAATCAAAAATTTTAGTTGGTTTCTCCATAATTAATCCTGAATTTATGAGTGAAGGAGAATGTATTTTGTAACTGGAATTAAGGACTATATTAAATTATGTACTTTTCGGATACAGATACAAGCAGATGGTTTATTAAGAATGGTACCAGTCGATCTTTCCAAGGACGAAACTCCAGCAGTCAAGTTCTTAAGATCCACTGAGATGACGTCTCTCTGTCTGTCTAGTCAATAACGTCTGTAACTATAAAAACATGATAAACTAAAGTCCTTGCAGGGAGATGCTTAAAGAGCTACACAGCATAAAATAATGTTTGTATATGGCAAAAGGGTTTCGCAATTAGAGGCGCTGACAGTGATTCATTAGTGTTCTCATTTGCACGGTAATAATGGTTAAAGTTTTTAACACTGTTAACTCGTGATCGACGCAACTCAACTCTCATATTCAAGCTAATTCCAGTCGATTGCATTCCTCTGAGAATGAGTCATAGACGACAGAGAGGGTAAAATTTAGTCACTAACTCTCATGATTGAGAGAACTGAAGTGCTCTAATGCAGCTCACACATGACGATTTTATTCAGGTGAGAGCTATATAGTCATAGCAGCTTAAAATACTTAATGACAGATGATTGTTGGACATACCCTGGGGCAAAGCCCTCCCAAAAACTTTGTCACTGAGTTACTTCGACGTACGTCAGCCACACCGGCACATGGGACTACAGCTGACGTTTTCTTACCATGGGACTCGTTGTCTTCTGTGACCACTGTGTTTTTAACAAAGCCCTTGCTTCTCTCTCTCTCTCTCTCTCTCTCTCTCTCTCTCTCTCTCTCTCTGTATATATATATATATATATATATATATATATATATATATATATATATATATATATATATATGTGTGTGTGTGTGTGTGTGTGTGTGTGTGTGTGTGATAAATTATGTGTTGTGCAAATATGTCACCATATAAACGAACACTAGTAACTGGGAGACATTTAGCACCCCTCGGCTGGGAGTAAGTAGTAGGCGGGCAAAGCACGGGGCTACAGAAATTAGTATTTCTTTAGTAGTTGCTCATCGTCCACCTCTCCCACACCTTTTCCCATCGTCTTTTTCTGTACAGTAATATAGGCTGATATGTATATATATATATATATTTTTTTTTTTCACATAATTTAGGAATGGTTGTAAGAGGGTTTGAATACAGCCAGCAAGACTATTCTAGTTAGGCTAACACTTGCGTTATAGATGACAAGTGATAAAGTGAGGCTTCTCTGCAGGTTGAATAATATCGTCTGGTGATAAAAAGAATATAAAAACCAAAACGCCATCATACTGAAGCGGTCATGAAATTTCTTTAAGCTCCTCACAAAGAGAGGTATCTCCTAACTTGAAAAAGAAGGTGGAGATGAAAAGAATTGAATTTACAAGTCATCAGTCTGAAGCAGTCAAAAGCTATCCTACTGTCCATTTATTACAATTATGGCATAATTATTAGTTTATTTTTTTCTACTGCATTATGATTTTATTCAGTTTAGGCGAGAAATTTCGTAATACAGGGCTAAGAAAGATTACAAGTGAAAACTATTTCCACTGAAGAAATAATTACCAAACCGCTAAGAAGTTTAGCTTCGATTTACCATCCCATTCCCCTACCATTTGGCTCCCCTACCCTTCCCTCTCACTCCCCTCTCCCTTTCACCACCCCCTTCCACTTTGCTTCATCTCACTTTCTACTCGACTTTTTCTCCCTTCCTTTTTAAAGCCTTTCCCTCCTTTACATTCTAGTCTCATCCCTTCCTCTCCATTTCGCCTACCCCTTCCCTCTCATTCATTTTTCCATTTCCTTCTCACCTTCCCCTTTCCCTCCTTTCATCCCAACCTCCCTTCCACTACTCAACACTCCTCCATCCCATCTCCACTTCCCACTCCCTCTCTTCTCCATTTCCCACTCCCTCTCTCCTCCACTCTCTTCCACTTCCCATTCCCTGTCTCCTCCATTCTCTTCCACTTCCCACTCCCTCTCTCCTCCACTTTCCACTCCTTCTCTCCTTCACTTTTCAATCTCTCCTTCTTCCCTTCTTTACTCCCGTCCTCTTCCACTCTCCTCTTGCTCTCTCCTCCTTTTCCTACACGCTCCCTTCAGCACTCCCCACTCCCTCACTCTCAAAACCCTATTCCTCCCCTCCTTCCACTACCCCCACTCCATCCCTTCTCTATTCCCCATATCATCCCCCTCCCACCCACCCAGCTTGAACATAAAAGCTGCCTCTGAATGATTAAACAGATCTAATGAGCGACACTAGACCAAGTGTTAACAGTCGAAATAAAGTGGTGGAGTGGATACACAATGTGGCAGAATGTGTAGATAGATAGATAGATAGATAGATGGATGGATAGGTAGATAGACAGAGACAGATAGACAAACGGAGAGATAGGCAGACAAAGAGTGTAGCTAGAGTAGGGGCTTGTTCCAATACCCACGGGCTTTCAGTTTAACATGGTGTGTTGTGAATGATTCTCTCTCTCTCTCTCTCTCTCTCTCTCTCTCTCTCTCTCTCTCTCTTACATATATTCTTCTTAAGTCACTATATTCTACCTGTAATCATACCCACCAATTTGTATTTTGCACTTCCCTTTGAGACAGTCCACCATCATCAACTAAACACCACCTGATGTTTTGGTAGGGTAGTCTAGAACACTTAACCCTTGATCCCATGGAGGTCTTTACCTTATTATTCTCGCTACCTGTAAACGAAATTTTTTATTAAGAGACTTACCAAGCCGGACGGGTTAGATACAACCTTCTTTATTCCTTCACTACTAGAGGGCTGTCATAAGTTGTTCATACTGTAACAGGAGTATTAATGGGCTACGAAAGATGTCTCTATGGATGAGGTCAAACGGTAAACGACATTACATGATCACATAAAATATCCAGCCACATGTAGACAAAACGAATCTCTTCAAAAATCACTTGATGCAGTTTTATGCCATACACTCCCACTGGTGAGAAGCCAATGCGTTGCTCCTGTGTACACAGGACCTTAACTACAGTGGGTAGAACTATATGACCGGATACCTTTCTGTCTTCACCATGTGGCACTCAAGTGGGATCGAACGCTAGACACCTCAGTCAGCAGCATGTGCTTTAACCCACTAGAATGCGACAACTACCTGCACACGTGAGCGCTACCCTAACTATACTCTTTTCACCTTAACCTGACCAGCTTTTCTTCCTTTCCGAGCTCATTTCATGTCGTTCACTGGCAGAAAAAGACAATGCTACTGCTCTACATCTTCTCCATAGAAGTTCTTTGTAAGCAGCATCACATTCTGGTATTAGTCTATTATTACAACTCAACACTCAGTACAGAAAGACAATACTTTTAGCTCACTGGCAAAAAAAAAAAAAAAAAGACAATGCTTTGGCTAAACATCCTCTCCATATGACTTTTTTTTGTAAACAGCATAATATTCTAGTGTTACAACTCAACAGTCATTTCGGAGAGGCAACAGTTTTAGGCCAAGGCAGAGTAACAAGAGTACATTGTGCCTCAGACCACTACACCACCAGGCGCCAGTAACAGACAGCTATATATATTTTCCCCTACCAAATTTATTCCTCCCTGTCACCCCAAACTCCCCAACACCGTACATTTATCACCGGACCACGATCTGTCACGGTCAGAAATGAAATAACTTTGCCCTCACGGTGGATGAAAACGGGTTAAATTGGTTTTTTGTTCCCCATGAAAGTAAAAATTTTATTTTGTGTGGTTAGAATTGTCACGGATGGCCGCAGGGGGGTATTGTTTACGTGGCTTCTGTTTTTGCCCCATCGGTTGGTTGGTAGTTTTCTAGGCCATTGGAAGTTATTTATTGTAGATTATTTTAGGTAATTTTGGTTGATACGGCAGTCACTGAGGTTGTTTAGGTTGATTACTAGGTCGGGTAGTCATTTCGGTTATTTGGGTAGCTATATAGGTCGATAGACAGGCATTTCGGTTATTTGGATATAGATAGATAAGATAGATAGATAGATAGATAGATAGACAGATAAATAGATAGATAGATAGATAGATTTGTCTATCAATCTATCAATATATATATATAAATATACTGTATATATAATTGTTATTATTTTTATTATTATTATTATTATTATTATTATTATTATTATTAATTTTATTATTATTAATTTTATTATTATTATTATTATTATTATTATTTTTAATATTATTAATTTTATTATTATTATAATTATTATTATTATTATTATTATTATTATTATTATTATTATTATTACTTATTATTATCATTATTGTTGTTGCTATTGTCTTTATTGTTATTTGTGATCAAATTATCATTATTATCATTATCATTATTGTTATTATTATTATTATTATTATTATTATTATTATTATTGTTGTTATTATTATTATTATTACTTTTTATTATTATCATTATTGTTGTTGTTACTTTTCGTTATTGTTATTTGTGATCAAATTATCATTATTTATCAATATCATGATTATTATTGTTATTATTATTATTATTATTATTATTATTATTATTATCGTTATTGTTGTTGTTATTGTCGTTATTGTTATTTGTGATGAAATTATTATTATTATTATTATTATTATTATTATTATTATTATTACTTTTTATTATCATTATTGTTGTTGTTACTTTTCGTTATTGTTATTTGTGATCAAATTATCATTATTATCAATATCATTATTATTATTATTATTATTATTATTATTATTATTATTACTTTTAATTATCATTATTGTTGTTGTTATTGTCGTTATTTTTATTTGTGATCAAATTATCATTATTATCATTATCATTATTATTATTGTTATCATTATTATTATTATTATTATTATTATTATTATTTTCATCATCTCCATCATCATCATTATTTTCGCCGTTATTACTGTTGCCATTAATAAGAACTCCACATTCTGTGGAAGTCTTACTGATATTGCATTCCAAGACCGTTCGAGAAAGACCTGAAATTTTCAGGAGCGATATATCATGGTTGCAGGCTTCTTTTGGCACAATTTATTTTCCCCAGCGCTAGTGTCGCACTAGCGCCCTCTATGTTATTTTTTCGGTATTTGCTCTACTGCGCAGCAAACAACTGAATCGATTGCCTTTCAAATGTTCCAGTATGTAGTTGTCAACATAAGTATACTAGTGCACCTGAGTATGGATTGTGAGATCCAACAAATACTTTTTGAGAAATTGAGTAAAGTCAAAACTTCCACCTCATGCCTGAGAGTGCTAAATCGGCATGTATTTAGCCGATTTTGACCAAACTCGGTGGAAATGAAGTGGGTCATGAATGAACATGATTTACGTAGTATTAATGACTTTGACAGTGATCCCAAGTTCACAGGCCAAATCTGTAAAAAAATTTGAGTTATACCAAAAGTCCCTCAATAATAGGTCTATAGTGTTAACAAAAGCATTTTCATTTGGAATGTGGAGTTCTTTGAATTTTGCTTCAGCAAAATAAGAATTATTATTATCATTATTATTATTATTATTATTATTATTAAAATAATAATAATAATAATAATAATAATAATAATAATAATAATTATTATTATTATTATTATCATCGTTGTCGTTGTTATAAATATTATAAATATTAATATCTTCTAAAGCTATATAATATGAAGTCAAAGGTCAAAATAGCATGGTTTCAGCGTGAGAGATAGGTTTAAAGAGGACCTCTTGCGGGTCGATTGAGGCAGGTATTATGTTTGTAACCCTCTACATAATTTTGGTAGGCATTTAGGTATTATTAAGAAATTTTAGGTAAAATTCCTCCTTGCACTGTCTGCCAAATTTCATCACTGAGTAGAGGCAATGACGATGTGGCCTCGAGGCTCTTGTGCTGATAGAGGATTATTTTAGGTAAGCACAACAGCGTTACATGGAGTAATCTTTATTCTCGTTCAATTTCTGTCTCCTCAAAAACTGCTCTGAGAGTTTTGTAGATTTGGGTTGATGGGACATAACAAAACTTCCTATTTCTCTATCACTGCTGACTGCACACAACTCAGCCTCATGAAATCATTCGAGAATGGGCTTTGTGCAGTCTGAAGCATTAGAGACTTAACAGAAACTAACCCCTTCAGTACGATTCTGTTGCAATCGCCCAGAGATGTTCTATAGTTTAGGAAAAACTTTTAGACCTGTTGGGTTCAGATATAGCTTTAAAAAAAAAAAAAGAAAAAAGAAAAAGAAAGTTCCTACGATACCAGATGGCATCCCGAAGACGAATAAAATCATCTGCCAGCAATATATATATATATATATATATATATATATATATATATATATATATATATATATATATATATATATATATATATATATATATATATATATATATATATATATCGCTCTCTCTCTCTCTCTCTCTCTCTCTCTCTCTCTCTCTCTCTCTCTCTCTCTATATATATATATATATATATATATATATATATATATATATATATATAATGTATATATAAAATGCATTACCTTTCCCTGCGGTTTTCCTCCCAACCAGTATATCCCCCTGTCATTGTGAATCAGTCAGTCTTGCCAATGTTTTATGTAGAAGTGCAGCGACAGAGAAGCCATGTGGAAAATGACGAGGAAACTTCATGATAAATGTCTGTACGAAGAGCAACGGCTGTGACCTGAGAGAGAGAGAGAGAGAGAGAGAGAGAGAGAAAGAAAGAAAGAAAATAGTAATACACAAGACGTGAAGATAACTGTAGGTCTATTAGGCCATGAAGAGGTTATTCTTTAAAAAAATAATAATTCCGCTAGATATGTAACAAAGTGTATGAGAAAAAGGTAGAATAAAAGGAAGTTTTCTTCCATTCACCAAACCCTCAGGAAAAAATGACGGCAAGAACGACACAAAAAAATATGTTTGTTGGAAACAGTACACAAGAAAATATTCATGGAAATGCAGAAGAGGAAATATTATGTACTGTGCAAACTATAATCTACAAAATAAAAAAAGAAAAGGTTACTCCGTTGGCGCTGAATGTTCCCAAAATTAAGCAATTGTCTTATTCTTTTCATTTTTATATTAACTCGGAAATAGACAACGACTTAATTATTTTTGCATCGAATTTTGATTTGTCTAGATGAACTTAAAATGTTTCACTAGTTTTTCCTTCACCTATACTGTTGCAGGTAGTTTATTTCCTTGTTCCACTACCCAGTGTTTAAGCATTTTCTTCCTATATATGTGCAGCATGTGATGTGGTTATGGGAGGAAGAGAAGACGGAGGGGAGTGCAAGGAGCAGCGTGGTGGACTGAAGAAATGAGACAGGCTGTGGCACAAAAGAAGAAAGCATACAATGAATGGATGAGAAATAGGGGCTCGGAAGAAGTTGGAAGGCGGAAGAGAGAGTTGTATGCAGAAAGAAAGAGAGAGGTGAAAAGCTTAGTAAGAGAGAGTAAGAAGAGAGTGGATGAGGAATTTGGAAGGAATTTGAGTGTAAAGTGGAGGGATTGTAAGAAAATGTTCTGGAAAGAGGTGAAGAGAGTAAGACAGGGTGGAAGTGAGGTTAGCAGGGGAGTGAAAGATAAAAATGGTAGATTACTAGTGGAGAAGGGAGAAAAAGTGAGCAGATGGAGAGAACACTTTAAGGAATTGTTGAACATAGAGGATGGAAGTAATACGAGTATAAGTGACTGGGGAATGGCTGGGAGAAGGAGGGAGGTGAGAAGACAGGAAGAAATCAGTAGGATAGAAGTTGTGGAAGCAATGAAGAAAGTTAAATTGGGGAAAGCCCCAGGAATTGATGGAGTGTGTGGTGAAATGCTGAAGCATGGGGGAGAGATAGTAGTAGAATGGATGTGGAAGATGTGCAGATTGGCCTGGGAGGAAGGTAGAGTCCCGGAGGATTGGAAGTCAGGTATAATTATTCCCTTGTACAAAGGAAAAGGGGAAAAAGAAGTGTGTGGTAATCATAGGGGCATTTGTCTTCTTAGTATAATAGGAAAAGTGTATGGTAGGATACTTATTGACAGAGTTAGAGAAAGAACAGAGGAATTAGTTGGAGAAGAACAGGGAGGCTTTAGGAAGGGAAGAGGTTGTGTAGATCAGATATTCATTCTTAGATCTTTAGTGGAAAAGTTTCTAGAGAAGGGGAAGAAGTTGTATGCGGCTTTCATGGATTTGGAGAAAGCATATGACAGGGTGGATAGACAAGGATTGTGGAAAGTATTAAGAATATATGGAGTAGATGGGGAGTTGTTGAATGCTGTGAATAGTATGTATGATGGTGCTAAGGCTGCAGTGCATGTGGATGGTGAACTAAGTGAATTTTTCTTTTTGGAGGTTGGGTTGAAACAGGGATGTGTCATGTCTCCATGGTTGTTCAATCTGTTCATGGATGGGGTAATAAAAGAGGTACAAGGTAGGGTAGTGGATGTTGGAGTGGCCCTGGTGAGAGAGGATAGTGTTTGGAAACTCCCTGTACTGTTGTTTGCAGATGATACTGTGTTGTTGAATGAAGACGAAGGGGAGCTGCAAGGCTTGGTGGATGAGTTTGAGAGAGTGTGTAAGAAACGGAATCTAAAGGTGAATGTAGGGAAGAGTAAAGTGATGATCTTTGAGAAAGGTGAAGTCAGTGAATGTACAGCGAGGCTGGATGGCGAGGAATTGGAAAATGTGAGTACGTTTAAGTACTTGGGTAGTGTGATGAGTAAGGATGGAGGTTTAGAGGGTGAAGTGCTTGAAAGGGTACAACAGGGAAGAAAGGTTGCTGGTTCTTTGAAAGCAGTGATAAGAAACAGGGAAGTGAGCATGGAAGTGAAAATGTTACTACATGACAGTATTGTGATACCAACTCTAACGTACGGAAGTGAAGCTTGACGTTGTTGGAAGGACACAAGTCAAGAGTGAGAGCAGTGGAAATGAGTTATTTAAGAGAAGCCTGTGGAGTCACATGGAGAGACAGGCTGACGAATGAGGATATAAAGGAGCGTTGTGGTGTGGATGTGGATGTGATAGGAAGTGTTATGAGGAACACACTGAGGTGGTTTGGCCATGTGGAGAGGATGGAGGGTGAAAGACTGACGAAGAGAGTGTATGTGAGTAAGGTGGAGGGGGGAAGAGGGAGGGGGAGGCCGAGGATGAGATGGAGGGATGGGGTGGAGAGGTATATGAGAGAGGGGGGTGTGAGTTGGGAGCAGGGCAGTGAAATGGCGGGGGACAGGACGACGTGGAGGCGATTTGTTTGTGGCCACCCCAAACGGGATTGAGGCATCTGGCAATAGATAGATAGATAGATTTCGTACCTTTGGATTTCATTTCACTATTTCGAAAAGAAAAATCATAACTTACGTTGAATTTGCTTAAAATTCAATATATCAAAGTATCAGGTTTTCTCTCAATCGCCGCTTTTTTAGAGGAAAGATATTTATTTCCTTTACTCGTTCTTCGTAGAAGGCAAACTTCCCAGTGATACGAACATTTTTGCTCTGCACTATGTTGGCTTTGTCTTCGTCTTTAATAAGGTTCGGGGACAAAATTAATACTGCACAGAGTACTTTAGGTGTGGTCTAGCTAGTTACGTACAAGGTTTAGTGATTGTAACTGGGTGTTTTGTGATCGAAATTCATTGCAGTGAGACCGAACATCTTGTAAGCCTTCAATTTTTGCTGGTTCGTACTGTTTAGAGACTTTCAGATTGTCATGGATAAGATCTCCTGGGTGTTTTTCATCCTTTACATCCGTCGGTGGAGGGGGGGTACATGAGAGAGGGTGTGTGTGAGCTGGGAGGAGGACAGTGAAATGGTTGGGGACAGGGTGACATGAAGGCGATTTGTTTGTGACCACCCCTTATGGGATTAAGGCGTCTGGCAATAGATAGAGAGAAATCCGTCAATGGAGATATCAGACACTATGTACGTATAGGAGTACTTGATTTTTTTTAACACCAAATTATATCTATCTACATCAAATATCATCTACCGGTTTACTCCATTTTATTAAGTTATTCAGTTCGTTTTGACAGACTGTTGTAGAAAGCGGAGAAAGAAAGAGAGAAAGGTTTAAACTGATACCTATTGACTAGAGAGAGAGAGAGAGAGAGAGAGAGAGAGAATTTTACACGAGGGGGTCATCAAAGGAGACAATTATTTTTTGCTAAATCTCCCCTAGAACACGACCTCCAATACTCCGTGTCACATCCAGGAGAGTGAGAGTGACAAACGGAAGGGCTATGACACAGGAGGTCGGTCTGGAGTGTATGATGAAGTGGGATGAGTGTGCTTGGCTGGAGGGAGGGGACGAGGCGCTGACAAAGGGAATAAAGGGAGAACAAAGTGGTCTTCTACGTATCACTCTTAGGCTCCTATGATTCGCTCTTAGCTGTATAATACCGTCTGAACAAAGTTGTCTTCTACTTAACACTTCTACGACTCACTCACAGCTCTTCCCTATCGTCCGCGTTAGATTGAGTAGAGTGACTAACCCCAACCAAGAGAGGATAATAGTGACGGTATTTAAACTCTCAGACTCCTATAACTCGCTCTCAGCTGCACATAATTGTCCAGCATTAGTTGAAGCACAATACTAGAACTGTCCCGACCATGAGGGTGTTGCGTTAACTGGTATTCTATCACACCTAAAACCAGATAATTTTATTTCGCTTTGAGTGAGTCACAGGAACCTGAGTGTTAATTCGTCACCCGTTTCGTGGTGTTTATTAGTTTCTTGTAACTTCTTAAAAAAAGATTACTTATAGGTTAGGCTTTTATAAATATACTGAGACTACATTCAAATTCACAACATACCTGTAAGAATATGAGGGTGAATTTTAAAAATCTGATATCATATATAGTGTGTTTTAAATAGTGCGTTTTGTGGATTATTACCTACTTTTATGAATTGCTGAAAAATATGTTTTGATTAAGCTCTTTATGATTAATATGGAATTGTGCAGTGCATTACGAGGACAGCAAAAGCAGTTCACACCCAAACAGTTTTGCGGGCTCGTTGCCTTTGGTTCTTTCTTCCTCACATAAAAAAAAAAAAAAAACTTTCTCCACACCTTCCCCCACCCCCATTGTGTCCGCTGGCCGTAGGGGTGGTATTCCGCTTTATCGGAGGTTTCTACTTAAGGGCGAAGCCGGTGTGCATTGGTTGGCATGTCAAGTTGGCAACTGGAGGAACCCAAGTTCAATTTTTGAGCCGTTCAGACTTTTAGGCAATTTTTTTTCCTTCCTTGTTTCCCTTCGCCAGGCACGACAATAGCAGGCCATATTGAAAGCGAAGATTGAGACTCGGCAAAAACTGGTTGTCTGCAGTAATGGCGCTCGTGCAATCGATAGGCAAAAATCAAAGCCTTCTTCTTTACACTTTGTCCTCGGGTTAAGTCAATTGTTCTGGATCCCCTGTACCCTGTCCAATCGCCTCTACATCGGCCCTGCAGCCTTCGTGAGTAGTGGAGAGGGAGGGAGGGAGGGGAAGTAGATTAACCCCTTCAGCCAGAGAACGCCTTTTTAGTTTTATTCCTGTTACAGTCATGCTACTTGATTCAGGTTAGGAGAGTCGCCTGCTACCTAGGGGTTTAGTAACTTTACCTAATTCTTCCAGTCCGAAAAATCTTTCTTAAGCTGCATAAAATCGTCTGGGTATGGCAAGAACAGAACATAAATTGGTCATATGATTGCAGAGGTTATGCAACGCTACCCTCACCTTTCAGTCCTCCCCTACTCACGCCTCTCCTCACATCGAACTCAGTTCAGCTCCTTCACAACGAGGACCTTTTTTTGTTTTTCACTCATGCTATCACCAAGCTATTTTATTGAAGTTAGGAGAGAATTTTGAAGCTGAAAAGGCTGAATACAGCCTTTAGTTTACCCCTTCACTACTAGGATGCTCTCCTAAGCTTGGGTAAAGTTGTTTGATATTAGGAACAATAAGGTAATGACGCCATCATAACGGAGGGGTCAAATGATTGGAATGGTAATAAGTTCTATATTACCGACACGAACACGGGTATGTGTAGTTGGTTGGCTGCGTCATTATAAAATGCTGGGAATATACCCAAGCCATTCTGTAACTCTGAAAAGTTTTGTATCTACTGAATGGTCGAACGATCCGATTACGAGGTTCACAGTTATCGATTCGGTACACTTGAAACTTGAACGAAAGTGACTCTGCACAGAAGATACAGAGATATAATTTTATTAAACTGTATAACCCTATCATATTGTATGATTTATCCTGTATCATTCTTCAGGCAATGTGGATTGGTTTACCTTTATAATGCAATGCAGCTTAAGGATAGACAAATGGTCCCTACCATGTAAAAGCCGCCAAAAACAACAGACATTAATGTTACTTAATTAGATCATCTTATGACGTTATGATGGATGATATTATAGTTTGTGTTCTCTCAATCTATTGCCAGACGCCTCAATCCCGTAAGGGATGGCCACAAACAAATCACCTCCATGTCGTCCTGTTCCCCACCATTTCACTGCCTTGCTCCCAGCTCACACCCCTCTCTCTCATATACCTCTCCATTTCATCCCTCCATCTCATCCTTAGCCTCCCCCTCCCTCTCCCCCTCCACCTACACTTCACTTACCTAAACTATCCTCGTCAGTCTCTCACTCTCCATCCTCTCCACATGGCCAAACCACTTCAATGTGTTTCTCCTAACGCTTCCTATCACATCCACCTGTTTTAATCATGGTGTACTAGCGTCACTGATGAAATTGCTTAATTTTCTGTATCTCAGTCACTTACCATTGTTGGCTCTGTCAATGAAGTTTAGAGATCACTACCATTTAGACACCACAGCAGCTTCCATTACTACAGTTACATTTGTATCGTTCATCCGGAATGGTTAAGCTGCTTTATAAGAGAAACTTGTGGTAACATCAAGTATAAGTGCAGTTCCACTTGAAGCTGTGCCACATCTCCACGAATATTCTAACACTGACGAATTTTCCTCGTGAAATCAGGAAAATTTGCATACCCTTATACACCAAGTGAAATACAATAGACAGTACAGTCACGCTTCGAAGCTACACTATCAAAATAGAAAAAAAAAAGTCCATCATACTTATGACTGTGTGTAGTTGGGAGACAAGTGCACCAACATGACCATCCAGACGTGTCACAGGCATCGTCCAGTGTTCCAGAACGTAGCTTGCTAAAATATTGCGATAAACAGATAGATACATTGATAGATGGATGGATACAGTATAGATACACAGATAGATAGATAGATAGATACACAGATAGATAGGGAGATATGTTGTGGTTCTATCGTAAACCAGAAAGTTTGTATGAAACTATATTAAAGGAGTGGTAAAGCGTGTGATTATACTGTTATACCGAATTAAGTTGGCAGAAAGACGTACAAAATTATTGTGAAGTAAGTTTAATGAATGTTGTACGAAAGTTATATGGCAGAATGTTGATGGAGAAGGTAAGACATGCGGATATCTTAATGTCAGGTGTGTGAAAAAAAATTATGGTTTCTACGATGGATACGGATGAGTGATACTAAATAAATATTTTTCCTGTAAAACATAGAGCGGAAAAATCAGATGAGAAAGATGACAATATACAGTATTTATGAAATTAATGGGTCTGGAGAAAGTACAGCACATGGCAAGGTGAACAATGAGAAATTGTGAAAGGTTTTATGTATGTACGGAGGAAGAAGAATTTTGAAAGGGTGCCGACTGTTTTTGAGGGTAGTGAAGCATGTGTATATGTAGAGGAGTTGATTACAAACGCTATCCACATCTTACATATATACATCGCTCATGGCGTGACACATTTGGGGATTAAAGTTCGTCTAATATTTCGTCTCGTGTACGTCTCGCTTCCCATCACTTGGTGATATTTCTGTGCCTGGAGAGGATTTTGTTTTTTTCATAAATTATTTTTTGTGATATGATACGTCAGGAAGGAGACTGAAAAACTCGCCCTAGATGCAAAGCGTACGCAGATGAACGATAGACGAACTTTTGACCCTAACTGTACATATGCAGTATTCTGAAATACGTTCACCATCTCCACCTTGACCCTTTGAATCCAGGGACGTATTTTTCTTTATTATTCTCGCTATCTCCAGACGATTTTACTCAGCTTAGGAAAAGTCTCTCTCATACACCGGGTTAATGAAGGCTACAGCAAACCCCTCCAGGTAGAAAAGGTTATCCACAGCTGAATAATATCGTCTGGTGGCAGCATTAATAAATGGAAAATACGCCATCGGAGTGAGGGGATTAAATCAGCTAGTTATCCTACTATAGTTCATTCATTTTAATTTGGCCCAAATTTTTATCTTTTCGTAGCTTATTTCACGGTGGCAGAAAAAGATGATACTGTGGCTCTACACCATTTCTTTAGAATTTCTTCTCGACAAGCCTCATATTCTAGTGTTAATCTATTGATATAACTCACCATTCAGGATGGAGATATGGCAATTTTAGACCAAGGTAATGTGAACAGAGTATAGACGTCATACATGTCCTACACTTCCTATTTCCCATCATTTTTTTTTTTTTTTTCATCTCCTTCCACACAACGCCACCACATCATGCCTTTCTTCCAGAATGCCTTAACCACTTTTCTCCAGTGACTTACTTCTTTTATTCCTGCTATATCTCCTATAATCTATTTTTAGCTGATTTTTAAAACTAGTGGGTTTATATTCACTTCTCATTAAGTCCTTCAGAGCATGATATTTTTCTTCAACTGAATAAAATCGTCTGAAGTTAGCAGCAACAAACAAGAAGTTACGTTCACCGGACTGAAGGGGTTTAGCTGCTTCCACTTCCTTATCTGCCTGCACATCTTTATCTCCGTCAAGTTGAGGACTTAAGTTCTTACCATCTCCAGACGATTTTATTCCGGTCAGGGAAACACGTGGATGTGAAAGAGGTAACTGGATATTGTTTCTAATCAGTTCTCTATAAAAACCTGTCCTCAAAGCTCAATCAGATCGCTAAAGTTAATAAAAAAAAAAAAAAAAGGAAAAAAGAAAAGTGCGGACTTGAATGGATTAATGGGTCTTGGGTAAGCATGGGACCAAGATTTAAAACTTCCATTATCCCCCCCCTCTTTTTTTTTTTTTTTTTTTTTTTTTGAGTTGCTGGTTAAAGAGCAAGAAATTTCCCAGTCCACACCAGTCCATCCATTTTGGTCGCCCTAATGACACTCAGAAATACCTGCAACTCTCATGGCAAGAAGTAAGATGTGTGAATAGAAAGGTGTGTGTGTGTGTGTGTGTGTGTGTGTGTGTGTGTGTGTGTGAGAGAGAGAGAGAGAGAGAGAGAGAGAGAGAGAAAGAGGGGGGGGGTAGAAATTCAGCTTAAACCCTGACCCAGAGAATTTATGACTGAGTTCTTTGTATAAGACTGAATTTTTATATGGCAAGTTACGAAGCATGTAACCCCACGTGTTTCAGAATTCCCTCCAGGTCAGATACCCAACCACCTGCAGTGCTGTTGGTATAATTTCATAAAGGAAAATATTTTAACAGTATGTCACATGCAGAAATATTCTGATAAAGATGTACGCTTTTAAAAGACTCACACTATATCCACTGAAACACCTTTTAGGATAAAACCAATACTGTTGTGAGTTTTAGGTTGCACAAAAGAATTGGAATATTTGATAGAAAACTGAAAATGTTCTGGATGACATGCATGGTGTGCATAATGTACAAATATATATTCTCATATACATCCATCCATGAATACATACATACTCACAAGAGAGAGAGAGAGAAAGAGAGAGAGAGAGAAAGAGAGCAATGATTATAGGACTGATCTGAGAGAGAGGTGGGGAGAGGTGGGATTAGGAAATGATAGAGGAGAAGCATTGGACAGAGTGAAAGTGAGTGAAGTGAGAGGGCGGGAAATATTTCTGTGTGTGTAGGGGAGGGTGGAGGACAGTGAGAGACAAGAGAGGAAGGTGTGACAATGAGAGAGGCTACAAGACTGGTGAGGGGGGGGTGAGAAAGAGGGAGGGGAGGGAGGGGAGCGAAAAAGGGAGGGGAGGGGAGAGAGAACGTTCAGGAATTGAGGAAGTGAGATCAGTGAGAGAGAGTGATGAATAGGAGAATGATAAGGGAGGGAAGAGACAATCAAAGATATGAACATGAAGGGTTTGAGGGATGAAGGAAGATTGGGATGAGAGGGGCGAGAGAGATCAGTGAAAGAGGGAGAACAGGTGAAGGGTTATTTTCTGAGAGGCTGCGAAGACGATGACGGAAGGGACTAGAGAGGAGGGAAGGGATGGAAGAGGTGGCAGTGTGTTGGCGGGAGGCAGATTCCTGAGGGAGGGAATAGGGAAGAAAGTAATCATAGTGTGACAGAGAGGGGTGGAAGCAGTGAGGGGAAAGGGTCAGGAAAGGAAGGAAAGATACTGAAATGAGGGTAAAAAAGGGAGGTGAGGCAGTGTTAGGAAGGGATTCATAGAGGGGAGGGATGAGGGGAGGATGGAAAAAAGGAAAGGTTTCTTCAACGGGCGACAGTGAAGGGGGGAGAGTGTGTGAGGAAAGGAGACAAGGAAGGAAAGGACAGTGATGTGAGGGAAAAAGAGAAGTTTCAGTGTGGAGGAGAGGAGAGGGAGGAGTCTGTACAGAGAAGAGGGGAGGAGGAGGGGAAGAGAAGGTGAGAAGGAGCAACCAATGCGAGGGGAAGGAGAGAAAGAGTCGAAGGATCAGTGAAGGGATGGGTGAGGGAGGAGTGGAGAAGGAGGGGCGAAGGAGAGATAAATGTGGGTGAGGGGAGAGGGAGGAGAGGAGCGAGATCAGTGAGAGACAGGGTAAAAGGAAGATTCAGTAAACACAAAGATACAAAAGAAACCAAAGAGTAAGACATATTATTCCTTTCAGTGTTGCTTATTATTGGGTAGGCTATGAAGAGATGAATGAGAAATAAGGGAGACAGAGAGGTGAGGGGTGGGTGGGAATGGAGGGATCAGTCACAGAGAGGAGAGAGGGAGGAATCAGTAAGGGAGAGAAAAAGGAGGAGCTTGGGGGTCACTAAGTGAGAGGGGAATATGAGGGCGAGGAGAAAGGTTAGTAGGGGGGATGAACAAGGGAGAAGGATGGAAAGGTGCCAATGAAAGTAAGGGGGGGAGAAGAAGGCGTAGAGGTATCATTTAGGGGGAGAGGGGAGAAAACTTTAGGGGAGGGGTCAGTTAGGGAAAGGAAAAGGGAAGAATCAGAAAGGAAGAGAGGGGAGCATAATGGTAGGAGTCAGTATGAAGGAGAAGAGGGATTGGTGCAGGGGAAAAGAAGAGAGGATGAAGGGTAAAAATGAGATGGGAGGGAAAGGGAAGAATCAGTTAGAGAAGGGGGGAAATGAGGAGCAGTAAGGGGGTTGAGAGAGGGAGAAGGGAGGGAAGAGTTAGTGAAACGTGAAGGGGAGGTAGAGAGGGAAGTGGAAAAGAGAGGGTGCTTGGTCAGTGAGTGAGGGGAAAGGAAGAGATGGAGTGAAGATGGGAAGGGAAGAGACAGGGAGAAAACGAAGGGGGATTGAGAAAGTCCTGAGAGAAGGGAGAAGGAGGGGTGGGTAAGTGGGGGGAGAGGATATCGTGGGGGAGGTATGAAGGTTAGTTGGGGAGGAGGGGAGAGGTCAGAGAGACAGATGAAAGGTGAGAGGACAGTGAGAGAGGTGGGACGAGAAGGAGGAGGGGTAGGTCATTTCTGAAGGGGATACTACGAGATCACGATGGATAGGTGACTGGAAAGGGAGACAGTGAGAAGAGAAAAGGGAAGAGGAGACAGAGAGAAGAGGAGAGGATAGAGAAGGGAGAAGCAGTAACACTGGGTGGGAGGGGGAGGCAAGAGGAGTCAGTGAGAAGAGGGGAAGAGGTAGAAAGGAGAACCAGTGGGATGAGGGGAGGGGGAGAATTGAGAGGAGACGTGAGAGGGTAGAAGCGATGGTAGTGAGGAGAGGGATGAAGAGGACTGGGAAAGGGAGTGTGTGAAAGGAGATAGTGGACGAAGGGAGAGTGAGGGTGAGGGGAAAGTGAGGGAAGAAGAAACTGGGTGGAAAGTGTGATGAATGAGGGTGAGGGGAGGGGAAGCTGTGAGAGGAGGTGATAGAGTGAGTGAGGGTGAGGGGAGGGTGAGTGAAGGGGAGACTGGGAGATTAGGTGAAGGGGGGAGGATTTGGTGGGGCTGAGGGAATGGGAAACTGTAAGGAAAGGGAGTTGAGGGTGAGGGAAAGGGAGACTGAGAGGGGGTGAAAAGGAGAGGGGAGAGTAAGTGTGAGGGGAAGGGGAGGGAAGGAAAAACCGAGAAAAACGTGGAGTGAATGAGGGTGAAGGAAGGGGAGACTATGAAAGAAGTGAGTGAGGGTGAGGGAGAGGGAGAGAATGGGAGACAGTGAGAGGGGATGAGGGGAGAGTGAGGGTGAGGGGAAGGGGAAGCAAGAAAATACAGGGGAGAAAGTGGGGTGAATGAAAGTGAAGGAAGGGGAGACTGCTGAGAGATGGCGAGGGGAGTTCGGTGAGGGTGAGAGACGAGTGAAGGAATGGGAAACTGTGAGGGAAGGAAGTTGAGTGAGGATGAGGAAGAGGAGAAGGGGAGACTGTATGAGGGGGTGAGGTGAGGGTGAGGGGAGCGGCGCCCCTCGTTTAATCAAGGTAACAGCGGCTGGTTGGGTAGTGCTGTTATAGGGGGGCACACTGACACAGCACTACACTGCCATGATACCTCTCTCACACCACCTCATCTCTCTCACTGTCTCGCTCTCACCTCACAGTAGCACATCACCTTACTCTTTAACACTCACTCTCACATCTCTTCACTCTCCCACTCTCACCTTACTCACCTTGCCTCACTCACTCACCTCCCTCATCGATTCTTCGTGACATTCTAATTCAGTCACTATCTCTTTATGCTAAACTCACTCTTCAAGCTGTTGTCACTCATTTCCTGGACCTACCTCCTTCTGTCTCACACATTCTTTAACCTCTATCACTATATCTCACTCTCACTTTTCACACACTTCACCTCTCACTCTGTCTCACAGCTCTCATTCTTTCATCTTCACTCTGTTTCACCGTGGCCTTCACTTACTTCACTCTGTCACTCCCCTCACTCTATCTCGCTAACATATCTCACTCACTCTGTCATCATTCTGCGTTCATAATTACTCACCTACAAAACGCCAAAAATTCCTTAGATTAATTACACTTCTTTCTGTAATATATCATACAACTCTCTGGATATACTGTCTCACATATGTTTCACAAGTTTTCTGGCATTTTTTCCTTTACACACACACACACACACACACACACACACACACACACACACACACACACACACACACACACTCATACGCACGCATTCCTGCCTTTTCTCTCTCGGGAAACTCCCTAACGCCCTCCTTGCTTCTCTCTCTCTCTCTCTCTCTCTCTCTCTCTCTCTCTCTCTCTCTCTCTCTCCAACAAGCATGGTGCCTTTTCTGTTTCCTGTCGGTTTTACCAAATGGCGTGGTGGGTGGGGACTGCATTTCTTTCTTTCTATATTTTTCTCTTACACGCTGATTAAAGCCTAGTAGAATTACCTATTTTTCCAACAGTTTGTCCTCGTCATGGGCTAATAGACGTCCTACTATCTGTACTTCCATTGTACTCTCTCTCTCTCTCTCTCTCTCTCTCTCTCTCTCTCTCTCTCTCTCTCTCTCTCCACACACACACACACACACATACTCTTCTTCCTCTCCCCGTCAGCGCACTCTTTTCCTCTCTGCCCCTAAACACACTCTCGTTCAAACCCCAACCTGCTCATCTCGTTTTGCATTTCCTCCTTTCCTTTGCATCTCAACGCACTCTCCTTTCCCTTTGCGTCTCTTTCCCTCCCTTCCCCCTCAACGCACTATCCTTCTCCCTCCCCCATTTTACACACTCTCCTATTCCTCTCCCTTCAACACTCTCCTCCTCCGTTCCCCTCATAACATTTTCCTAAACCCTCCCCCCCACACTCAAGACACTCTCTTCCTTTCCTTAACACATCCTTCTCCCTTCCCCCTCAAAATACTCCCTTCATTTCTTTCTCCTCCTCTCCTCCTCCACACTCTCCTCCTTCTCCTGCCCTCCTTCCAACGCACGCTCCTGTTTTGTCTTTTCTTTCCCTCACTTTTCCCTCAACACACTATTCCCTTTCCCTTCCTTTAACACAGTCTTCTCTTCGTTAACACACTCTCCTCACTTTGCCTTTATTTCCCTCACCTCCCTCTCAGCAAACTCTTTTCCTTCCCTCTTCCCATCCTTCCAACCTACTTTCCTCTCTTTACTTCTATCCTCCTCCCCTCTTCCTTACCACACTCTCCTCCCTCTTCTCTGTGCATTTTTCTTCCCTCTCAAAGCATTTCCCTCTCTTTGTATCTTTCCTCCTTCTCAGCTAACTCCCCATTCTTTGCCCCTTTTCTCCCTACCAACGAACTCTTTATTCTTTGCATCTTTCCTCCCTCTCACCGCACTCTCCTCTTTCGTCGCTTTTCTCCCTCGCAACCACCCTTCTCTCTTTCCACCCTCTCAACACACTCATCCTTTTTTTGCCTCTCTCCTCTCTTCCCCCCCTCCTTCCGGTCGACGCACTCACCTTCATGTGGTTGGTTCATAATGACAAGTGGGAAAATTAGGTGAGAGTGAAAACACAAGAAAGAGCTTAGCTGTCCTGCCATTACTGCTAAACTCTCAGTCCCCCTCAAGTCCTTCTCGTGATATCCTTCTCCTAATCCTCTTCTCCATTATCTCCCTTTATCTTCTACTCCTCTCCCTCTTTGTTCTTTTCTATTTTGTCTTATTCCTCTTCTTCTTTTTATCGTCCCCGTCCTCCCCTGCACCTCTTACTCCTCGTCCTTCCCCATTCTCATTAACTCAGCTTTCTCCTCTAGCTGTTTCTTTAATTTTTCTCTTCTACCTCTTCCTCTTTTCATCCTCCTTCTAATCACCTCCTCTTTTTCCTTCTGATTTTTGTTCCTCTCGCACCGTTTGTCGTTCTCTACACTATTTTTTTCATTCCTCATATCTCTCTTCCTCCACAAGTCTTTCTCTTTTCCACCTCTGCTTCTTTTTCACATCCTGCTCCTTTTTCTTTTTCTTCGTCTTCTGTTTCCAATCCACTTCCTCTTCTACTTCTTTCACTTTCTTTTCTCCCTCTTCTTCCTCGTCCCTCATTTCCTCCTCCTTTTATTACGTGACGCTGAAATGGAAAACAGGAACGCATGGAGACACACCAGGGAACCCTAGACATTAAGCAGAAATACATGGACGACCCTTACTATCTATCTATCTATTGCCAGACGCCATAATCCCGTAAGGGGTGGCCATTTGACTTTGAGTTATTTGTTTGACCCTTACGCTACCAGGAATTACCCTTTTCAGGTTTCTACCAGTCCTCCATTCAAACCACATCACCCTCACTTTCTGTGGACCCGAAAAGGCCAGTGCGTTTCAGAGTCTTTTGCATATCTGGTGCCACTACACCTGGGGGTAATATAAATCCATGTTTACACCAGACAAGCTTGGAGAGTAGTACACTGTCTTGCGACTCATCAACATGGTCCTCCAGCATGCCTGGCAGCGTGGATGAAAACCCAAGCAGTCTAGAAAAATGTGGCACGTCACAAAAAAACTTTCTGGGAAACCCCGTTTTCTTTAATGAACAACTGCGATTAAAATCTGAGCTGCATCCTATGTCTGCTGGTGGGACGACAGTTACATATCTCAGACAACAATTTCGCTTCCTAACCTGATCACAGATTATTCAATCGCACGGCCATCATTCAGAACATCTGATGAAAACTATCCCTCTCGATCACAGTGCTTGAAGTCAGTCGCGGGCGTATTTTCCCACCTTTTGATACAACAGAGGAATCTCAACGTCAGCACTCTGCTCTGAACTCTATTTTCTTCCAGTAGGTGACATTCTAGTAAAGAAAAGAAAATACAGATATATAAATGCACACATATGTAAATACTCCTCCTCTATACCAATTCTCTCTCTCTCTCTCTCTCTCTCTCTCTCTCTATACATATATATACACACACACACACATTGAGGTGGTTTGGCCATATGGAGAGGATGGAGAGTGAGAGACTGACGAGGAGAATGTATGTGAGAGACGTGGAGGGGGAGAGAGGGAGAGGGAGGCCAAGGATGAGATGGAGGGATGAGTGGAGAGGTACCCTATATGAGAGAGGGGTGTGTGAATTGGTAGCAGGGCAATGAAATGGCGGGGGACAGGGCGACGTGGAGGCGATTTGTTTGTGGCCACCCCTTATGGGATTAATGCGTCTGGTAATACATAGATAGACAGATATACACACACACACACATAAGCACTCCCCATCTACAACCAGGTTTTAATGTCAACGCCTGTTATCACACACATATCTTCAGATCAGTTCCTTATTCCCAACACACTTGCATTCATTCCCTTTCATCATTTGTATGCATTAGCCGTGCTAACGCCAGGATCAGCAAGGTCTAATTTGTCAGGCGCCCCCCGGATTGGACAGTGACTAATTCAGTGGCGAATACTGTTATTCATGTATATGTGCTGTCTGTCTTCCCGGTCCTTTCTGTAACAAAACATGAACCAGTTCTGTGCAATGAATCCGTCTGAGATACCTTTAGTGTCACGTGACCTCACCCCCCCAATAAAAAGCCTAAATAACATAAGTTCACTCAATCGTTTTTTGTGTGGCTTTTGCTAGCAAGATAATTAAATTTTCATTACTTCAGCTTCTCAAATTGTATAAAACTCACTCACGGAGCAACTAAATATAAGTTCTACCCAAGACTGTGGGCTATGTGGTACTTACAGTTAACTTCTTTAATACGATGAGGCATTTCCTTAGTTTATCTCAGTTTCCTAAAGACGATTTAAATCAGCTCAGTTTCCATCTCTATGACTAAATTATTTAGGCTGGGTTATCACCTCTGAATACGGAAATTAAAACAACCTCTCATTATCTTTTGACCAATTTTGAGCCCCGTAGACGAAGTCTATGGCCATTATTTTTGTACAAAATGTATCTGTGTGTCTGTCTATGTCGAAAACTCAAATCTCAGAAAGTACTTGTTGAAGAAGGGCAAGTTATTAATAAAAGTTGTTTAGAGTCACAACTTGAGTTTACATGTCACTCAGCCAACATCTGGAGTCATCCAGGATGGATACATAATAGTCAGGTTTTCATCTAACAGTAATATTACAGTCTGCCTGGCTCACAGATGACCAGTAGTCTTGATTTATTTTACTATTTCTTTTTTCTTTTTCTCTTTTCTTTTGCTTTCTTTCTATTTTTTTTTTTTCCACCAGCCAATCAAATGGTTCACGAAAGACACTTCGCTGGGAAGTAGTTAAGAACCATAATGGCCTTAAGACTGTTAAGAAGTTGCCATTAACGTTTTCAGGACAATAATTTCTTTTTTTCTTGTTACCTCCAGACAGTATTCTTCAACTCTGGGAAGACATCTGGTAACGGAGGATTTAAAAGCTGTATCTATAGCTCCTCAACACATGACTCTCTCACTTCCCGATACAGCCCTCTCTCACTTCCCCATACAGCCCTCTCTCACTTCCCCATACAGCCCTCTCTCACTTCCCCATACAGCCCTCTCTCACTTCCCCATACAGCCCTCTCTCACTTCCCCATACAACCCTCTCTCACTTCCCCATACAATCCACTCTCACTTCCCCATACAACCCTCTCTCTTTTCCCTGTACAACTCTCTCTCCTCTCCGCATACAACTTTCTTTTTTCTTTCACATGCATCTCTTCTTCTTCTTCCCCTGTATAATCCTTTCCTCTCTCCATACAACTCTCTCTTCCTAAACCATACATCTCTCTCTCTTTCTCTCTCTCTCTCTCTCTCTCTCTCTCTCTCTCTCTCTCTCTCTCTCTCTCTCTCTCTCATACAAACTTTCGCTCCCGTTTTCCCTCCCCTCTCTGCGAAACTGTACTCATCTCACACCTCTCTCCCCTCTCCCTCACGACCCTCATTCCCTCCCCTCTCCCTACACTCTTCCTCGACCCTTTCCTTACCTGTCTTCCCTACATACCTACCCTTCCTTTTCACACCCCTCACTCTCCCTCCCTTTCCTTTCCCACTCCTTCTCATTTCTCATCTCCTCACATTTCTCCTTCCACGATCCTCACACATTTCTCCCCACCCTCTTTCAATACTCTCCTCTCTACTCCCTCATCATCTCTTACTCTTCACCTTGCCTTCCCATTCTGCTTTCTTCTCTAGCCTTATATTCCTTCCCCCACTTAAACTGCTCATCCTTTCTCTTTTCTCTTCTCTCATCTTCCCCTCAGACCTCTCCTCCCCTTTCCCATCTCCTCTCTCCTCTCGCCTGCCCCTCCTACTCTTCTCTCCCCTTCAAACCTCTCCTTCTCTACGTTCACCTCACCTTTCCACTTCCTTCTCTCTCTCTCTCTCTCTCTCTCTCTCTCTCTCTCTCTCTCTCTCTCTCTCTCTCTCTCTCTCTCTCTCTCTCTCTCTCTCTCTCTCTCTCTCTCTCTCTCTCTCTCTCTCCTCATACTTCAAAGCTCTCCATTCCCTTCAATTCTTCCTCTCCTTTCCCTTCCCTTCTCTTCTCTTCCCTCACTTTACCTTCTCACTTTCCTCTCTCCCTCAACCCCTTACATCACCATCTCACTTTCCTCTCTCCCTCTACCCCTCACCTCACCTTCTCAATTTCCTTTCTCCTTCAACCCCTCACCTCACCTTCTCAATTTCCTTTCTCCTTCAACCCCTCACCTCACCTTCTCAATTTCCTCTCTCCCTCAGGCCTCTCCTCCCATCTCCCTTCTCCTCACACCCCCTCACCTCCACGTCTCACTCTCTCCTCATCTACGTAATGGGTTTCTTCATCACTCTCACCTTCCTTCCGTCCTCCGCACACCCGCCTCATCACCTCTACCACTCTCTCGCATTATACACCTCCTGGAAATATTTTTGCTGCAATGTTCTTCTGCAAGTTTCTTTTGTCTCGCGCTTACAAAAATTAGTGGGTCTCTCTCTTCCCACGCTTTGTCTGTGCTTCGGCCTTTGAAGTGTACGTTTTTAACCACCCCTGTTGCATTTTGTGTCGGTAAAATTGGGCTGCGATATTCTGCATGCTTTTCTCTTAACGCTTACATGTGGTGGAGAGGGATTCCTTCACGATGTGGCGCCAATATGACCGGGTGGTTTCGCTGCCTGGTTATTCAATTGTCTCTCAACTCCGTATTCCCCAAAAGGAATATGACGGGCTGCAGGAGATGGTCAATTTCAGCCTGCAATCCCAGCTACTACTACTACTACTACTACTACTACTAATAATAATAATAATAATAATAATAGAATTAATGATGATTACAAATACCATTAAGATTCGTCATCGCGTATTCTACTCACTTCTGCCTGTGAACTCTTTAGGTATCAGGTTTATGAGAACATGATTAATAATAAGCGCTGAGATAAGCATCATAATATTAGTCGAAACGGTTTATTATTCTAGGACAAGTATACAGCCCTCAGAGATGAGTGTTGGGGATCAGCGTTGGTGGTGGGAAAGTTTAAGAAGTTTGATGTGAGAAGTAGAAAGAGGGAGAGGAGTGTGAAGAGGAACGGGCAGAACAAATGGGCATGCTGGTGAGTAGGAGGGCAGGGTGTAGGTAACATCGCTTATGAAGATGCTTGTTGTATTTGAGAGGGTATGGGAGTGACCTTGGTTTAATTAAAACGTTCTTCAGAAGTTCGATGTGGATGGATTAGGAAATGAGTGAGTTCGGTAAGGAGGAATAAACGGAATGATAGTGATAGGTGATGAAGCATGGCGGGGCTAACACGCCCTATACAGCTGGGTGCTCTTGCTTAGCCACCACGGACGAGGAGACAATATACAAGTATCTCAGAACTTTCTCCTAGAACAAGAATACCACCATCACCAACAACAACAGTAATAACATCAACAACAACAAAGGGGAAAGTAAGTACGCGCCCCTACTGTAAACGTAGCGACTCACGATGCAAGTGTTGTAGACAATGTAAAGTGCAATATGATGATGTATAGAGTAAGGTGAAAGTCTGTGATATAATGTCCTCTGATAGATTTCTCATAAAAGTTCCATGTGTGTGTGTGAGGGGGGGGGGAGTTAGAAAATCAGTAGGGTGGATAAAGAGCAGTGTATGGGAGGGAATGTGATGGTGTGTAGTGGAGCGAGGCTGGGGTAAGACGCCCTGTGAAGATTGACGGTGTTAGTTGTCCGGTATGAGAATAGCGGTAATTTACTTCAGAGTTTTCTCCAGGATGAATAAGATAAAAGAACAGCAAGGGAATTAGCAAGAGTCGGGCCTCTCGGGTTAGACTATGTGTGGGGGTGGGAAAAAGTCACGGGATAGGTGTGTGTGTGTGTGTGTGTGTGTGTGTGTGTGTGTGTGTGTGTGTGTGTGCATCAAATCTATTATCACTAAATCCTGACAAACATTTGGTATATACTGCAGGAAAGGTCAGGGTGCGATAAAAAAAAAAAAAAAAAATTGCAACACAGGAACGTGAATTTCAATAACATTCATATAGGGGAGCCAGCCCGTACGAAACAAAGGTTGTAGCCTAGGTCAAGGGTTAGCATAACAATTCCAGTTATTCACTCGTTCATGCAAATATATACATTCAAGCTTTACACACACACACACACACACACACACACACACACACACACACACACACACACACACACACACACACACACACACACACACACACACACACACACACACACACACACACACACACACACACACACACACACACACACACACACACACACACACACACACACACACACACACACACACACACACACACACACACACACACACACATTTTCATCTCAACAATGAAACAATGAAGCAGAAGGACGGCAGCCAAGAGAATAATTATGTCTAACATCAGATCGCATTTGTTGAATGTACATATATTCATTAAAAAAACTGGTGTTGACACAGACAGAACAAAGATACTTTCCATGAATAAACAGTGCATAATGGAAACAACAGAACGGTAATAACTGTCAGTCCCATTATTATCCGTAGGCCAAAACATTTAAAGGTATTGTTTGAGACGAAACCATAGCTCTGCATTTTAGTCGAATAATTATGAAACTCTTATACAATAAACTGAGAAATTTGCTGGGCTCTGGGGACCACCTCACTTGATTTTGAAAGGCACTGCTTTCTGTCTTATCTTTCATCATGTTGGAATGGATCGATATTAATGTCCGCACACTGCACTTGAGCGGCCTACACACGAGTGGTTGCATTACACAACTTGATATCTTCCAGCCACCAAAAGAAGCTTCGAACGCATGAACGCAGAGAGAAGACGTCACTTGAGGCGTCTAGAATCAGGCTGTCGTAGGCGCCATTAAAAAGAAATAAATAAAAAAGAGTAGATGAACCCTAAAGTTTACCAAGAGTTACTCAGAAACTAGAGATATCAACTTGGCGTTTGTTTCACGGTAAAAAACATTCAGGATTTTTGTGTGTGCATAACACTAACCAAGGCATGCGCGCACTGTGATCCACGCTATTGGCACAACTTTATTTTGGACCTTAAGTATGCAAAATATCCTTACGGTCTCGTCATCTATGGCCAAATATGAGTAAAGTTAATAATGTATCACACAGAAAAAATGTCTTCTACCTAAACATCGGTTATGTAAACATAATATACACAGCACAAAGAGTTTGCTTTCTTGCAAGATCATGATAATGTAATAATATTAAAGTCCTGGAAAATGTGGTATATTAATATTTCTCAATAAGCATGTTAAATGAAACAATGAAAACAGCATCAATAATAAAATATAAAGGAAATATTAATCATGACTGAGTACATAATGAAACACACAAAAATAATTAAGCATGTTGATGGAGAAGAGGTTGTTCCATGAGGGACAATTTACACAACTACAGGAAACTCATAAGTAGGATTTTATCTTTCTTAATTCTGTAAAACATCCAAATTTTATGAAGCTGAGAACAAACCATTGACACAGAATCTTCCTAAGCTAAAAATCATTCAGCTAAGGAAGGCCCAGTGAGTCACTGGCTACAGATGGTTTTCACAGAACACAAAAATTAGCAACGTCTTCCCCACTTTTTCTGTTGTTTGCAATACTGTACTTACATTAGATAATCTTGTCTCTTCACTCAAAACCTTGGTGACTGTAGAGGTGGGTGGAGGGGGTTAGTCAAAGTCAATACGCCTTGCCACCGTCCGAAAACAACCATCATTGCAGTCAAGACCTACTTTTTTTTTTTCCGGGTACAGCCCTACTATGATGACTCACGTAAGCCTGCCCTAAATCCCTTAATTTCTTTGCCTTGTTGACCTTCCATTCATCCACTCTTCTCACTCGTTTCCGGGTAAGAGAACAGCCTTCCCCTCCACCCGCTACCTCATTACATTATGAGCACTAGGCACTGCTGGGTTATCACTACCACTCATGATGATGAATAAACGTGCTGATCATACAAAAAACTGCACATTTAGAACACCGTGCCAGATGTTGCACAACACGAGGTACACCTCCGCACTGAGTCAGGGCACTAAAGTAAACAAAACAGGCAGGGAGGGAATAGTGAAGCACGCTGAGTGGGTTGAAGCTCGGGAACTCATGCTATGATTCGCCAAGGCTGCCCAGACTATATGCTAGCTGCATTGCCATTGGCTCAATTGGCAGCAACATGGCAGCGGAGTGAGCCATTAAGAGAGCATAAATACAGCTGGCAGGAATATTCATCTAAATTTATAAGGGCCGCGTTGTTTGTTTATTTGTTGACCTTCAATCAAAGCCCTAACCAAGGGCCAGAGACCTATGTTCTGAATCAGGGAGACTCAAGGATAATTTTAGGGGGGTTAAAATTCAGATCAGGGTTATTTGAGGTCATCAGTGGAGTATACGCCTTTCTGGCCCGGGCAACGCCGGGTACTCCTGTAGCCCAATTTTTGGCATGGAGACTCACAGGACCTCCAGTTCGGACACAGGCTATGAGAGGTTGACCTCTGAGGTCATTTTAGGTCGCCGGCAATAGTAAACAAGTGCGCACAAATACTGTGCGTTAGTCTGCGAAAGCTGAAATAGAAAGTTCCTGGACCTCTTCAAAAGCATAAGAGATGGTCTTTCTCGATAGAAAGAAAGACTGAAATAGAACAAATAGGATTAGACTGTTTGCCTTATTTTGGCCCGGGCAACGCCGGGTACCCCTGCTAGTGTAATTCACCGGGTCGGTCATTATCACTTGATGGTCGTGATCGTCAGCTTTTTACCCTCCCGGAAGGGAGCTGAGAGCTCATATAGTCCGATCTAAGGGCAAGGCTGTGACCTTCACACACACACACACACACACACACACACACACACACATCCCCTTGCTCAAGGGGGACAGTAACCACCCACTTCATCAGTGAAACTTTTCGCAACCTGAGCGAGGAGCGAACTCCCATCCACCAGTTGGCAAGCGAGAACGTTACCACTGTACCAGCGAGCGGTATGTGTGTGTGTGTGTGTGTGTGTGTGTGTGTGTGTGTGTGTGTGTGTGTGTGTGTGTGTGTTTGGAGAGAGAGAGAGAGAGAGAGAGAGAGAGAAAGAGATACAGTAAATGCCGCATCGCGCTCTGCCGCATAGGGCCGATGTAAGTCCACAGCGCCGCCATATTGGCAAGGTCGTCGGACTGAAAATAAACAATGGTAATCAATGGGAAAAGGGTGCAGATGCTGACGTTTTCTGGCCGTAACTTTCTTAATACTGCATGAATTTCCTTATGTGACGGCTTAGCTTAAAGTTCATAAAATATTCTAAAGTAATATTAAATGCACCTTTTCTTACTTGATCCAAAGCCATCCACATTAACAACAACATGCAACATGTGCTTCTGAGCCAACTGCAGTGGAAATATTGCTGAAATCTGCCTGCAGTATAACAGGACTCATGACAAACCTACCACATGCATGAAGTTCAATTCGTTTTAGCATCTTTTTAAAATATATGAATGATATGATAATTGAAATGGAGTTTGATAAAGAAATAAAAGAATGACTGTGAACATATGTAAATTTTAATATGTCACCATAGTAAAAATATTGCTTATACCTTTTATTTATGTACAGTATCAAATGTGCGTGAATATGTATAATGGAATTCAAAGAGTGTTACAGTTTACAAGGACATGATGAAACAGGGAAACACCCAATGCCAAATGTTAAATTCAAGAGAGCCCTTGTCACTCTACTAGTGTGGCAATATTAATGAATTATACATATTTTAGGGGAAAACAGAGGTGGAAGGAGTACCAGAACCTGGGAACATAATTCCCAGATTTTTTTCTGGAGGAGGGGGGGTGAAGGGAGAGTGAAAGTACTTGCAGAAAGTTTCGCAGAAATTTTAAAGGCTTGATAGTTAATGGTTAGAATCTTATGAATTGAAATAAGCAAACTGTAGAACTACAAGTCCCCAGATGACATTGGAAATGCTGGACCTCTGAGATTGTTAGGGTCATAGGTGGTTAGGTTGTGTTAGGCTAGTCATTTCAGCACAAAATACCCAACTGTGACCTACCATTGCTTTACTGGAGTAAATACATTTCTGACATAATCACCGTACCCTGATTTTGCTTGTATAATGTATACACAGTGCCATCTCAACAAAAAACTGCAAGAACAAACGAAAGTGAGGTGGCGAGGGCTTTCTTGACCGTACGTGGCTCAGTACATGAGAATCTGGGTACTGTACGTTGATTACCATAGAGAAGTAGAATTTAATGCATTGTGGCACTGTCAAACGTTATAAGGTTAGCTGTTATTCACGTTGCCTAGTTTGTTTATATTACAACTAAACTCAGTGTGGAAATACTGCACGTCTGTACGCGTCAGTCTGGGCAGTGCTGGGCTGTATGGCGTTTGTATTGATTTTATAGTGCGGTGTAGATACTTACCCATGAAAAGGTATTCCCTGTTGTCTGGTGCCAATTGTTCGCTTGTTAGTGTAGCCTAACACTGTGTCATTTCAGAGAAGTTAAAGGCGGTACAGTTGTAGGGTAAACCATAGCAGACGACGTGCACTCGACCTTTAAAACATGGCGGCCAAGCTGACGCATGTTTACCTCCCCCTGAGGCATCTATGTTTACATATCTATGGGAAAAGTACCCTTTGGATCCACAACTTGTCCTGCTTCATCACAGCGTTATGCTCACGGTCACAAATTACTACAGTATGCTTCCACAGGATTTTCGACCACACTGGGGACCCAGAATCCCTCAAATACACTAATACACTCTCTTCAGATACGCGAGGATTGTAAAAAGACAATGCTATGCTTAGCTCCATTTTAGTCGGGTTGGCGCTTACCACCATCTGATTCTAGACACCATGCTCAAGTTATCGTAATATTTATAGCTTCAGTATCGTCCTCACTAAGATCATTACTTAAGGCGGCATCACACTGGGCCAGAAGTGGCTAACATGCGAGCAGCTTTTGTGAGCCATTAACCAAAGAGACCCACGGCGAGCAAGAATTTGCCTTCGAGGCGAAATGGATAACAATTATTACTCACTGCTTGTTGGTGTGATTAGGCCAGTGAGCCTAGTAATACTTTTGTAACTGGTGAGAAAATATTCTGTTATCACAGAAGGAATCTGTAACTGAAATTTTTAAGTAAATACAATTTAATTATTGTGGTTTTTATTCCTTTTTTTACCTTGTGCAGTATCCAGACACTTTGGTGACCAGCCGCAAAGTTGTCTGTTTGGATTCCAAACAACACTTGGAAAGCAGATTTTGACCAGTATTTGATATAGATCCTGCAGCAAGGAAAACTCCAGTAGACTGCTGCGGGCAAATGCAGATTCACATGAGGCCATGGTTTACAAATGACTGGTAGGCGCCAAGGCAGACGACACTGCTAGCCGTTTCGGCTCACAAAAACACAGGTGTTTGACGACAACTAGACTGCTAGTCGCTTCGGCGCACAAAAGCTGCTGTCATGATAGCCACTTTTGGTCCAGTGTGACGCCGCCTTTACTGCTTGGACCTTTTATTCTTTTCTTTTTTACTGGAATTCTGTTTTATTTTCTCCTACCTGACAATCATTTTTTATACTGATTTTCTTTACTTTCCGACCTAAACCTAAATCAGTGTAACCTACCAATCTGTGGTCCAGTTCATTATCACCTTTATTAACCACTGTCATTGTACTGTTTATAAAGGCTCCAACATGCTTGCATGCACCAGCCTTGGTCACCTAATGGCGGCTCTCCACACTGCTCGATCTCTGGCAACCTCCCTATACTGTACAGTCCATTATTCCCGAGGTCACTTGGTATTGTTCAGTGTCACGCTTATCTACTGTTATGAAATTACTCACTTTATGTATATATATATATATATATATATATATATATATATATATATATATATATATATATATATATAGAGAGAGAGAGAGAGAGAGAGAGAGAGAGAGAGAGAGAGAGAGAGAGAGAGACTGTATTTATATATCCTGCTCATCAAATGCTACCTTGTAGCGGTGAGCAATCTTGAGTACTGCTTCGACCTAGTGGGGCCTAACTAGATAGGTGCAACTATGTTAGAAAGGTCTATATTAGAAAGGGGAGGGAGCCTTGTCCTCTTCTATCCTTTACGTATGTTTCTGTGATTAAGGTATTGATATATATAACGGATAATAATAAGGCAGGTTCCTTTCATTGATCTCTCTCTCTCTCTCTCTCTCTCTCTCTCTCTCTCTCTCTCTCTCTCTCTCTCGTTCCTTCCTCCTCGTTTCCGCACAGCATACCGCCTCAGGCAAATGAGTTTCTAACTCACGTGTGCAAAATTTACATGTCCGTGATCTATATAAAATTAGGCAACTTGCTAAATGTATGTAGAAACTTTTTCCAGTATATTCTTGCTGCTTCCATAATACTGTATTCAGCTTTGGGGACGCGTTTCGAATGGGATGGACTATATACAGTACTGTGTGTGTCATTAGAGGTTCTTCCAAATTTAATACTTTTTTTTTTTTTTTTTTTGCAACATCCTCCGTTAATTAGAAAAAAAGTTCATCACTGAGGAGGTTTATGTTTCTGAAACTACTTATCCTGGAGTTACGTAATTTTTTATGAGATTATTTAACTAGGAATGTACAAGAGTGCTTTAAACACATCTACTTTGTCTTGTTTTTATGTGGGTAGATACTGAAGGACGCATTCTCGCTGGTCCAGGTGGCTCCCTAACGCCTATTCCTTACCGGTTTATTTCTACACATGGTTCGTTAATATTTTCGTGTATCTAAGCTACATTGAATTAAAGGCTAGAAATTACACGGAATGTAATGATAAAGCCTAATGTGCAAATAATATTATGAGATAAGCACAGGAGATTACGACTTATATCTTCGAGACACCTGACATAGGAAGACGATCAACCCATTATCTCCGAAGACTTTGGCCCGTATTCTCGCCGGGTAAGGAGGCTCTCTTGCACCTCTACTTTAGCGATTTATTTTTGGATATGACTTGTTAATATCCTTTTGTACGTTACTTATGCAGAGTATGGTGATATTTCGAGGATTTATGTCACACAGAAGAGGACAGTAAGATGTGATAAGGAAAGTAAATCGCTAAGGAAAAGGTGTTAGGGAGCTTCTTCAACCAACGAGAATACTGACCGTTGTAAACCTAATGCCGTATTCCAGTCGATTAACCCCTTCCATCCGATAACGAATTTCATGTTATTCTTGTTCTCTCCAGAGCGTTTTATCTGACTACGGTAGAATTCTGGCAGTGGACGGGATGCTGAAAGATAGATTGTTACACCAGTAATTCTAAAAGTTTATCCTTACCTAATTAAAATCGTATGAAGGAACAAAGATGAATGAAAAGTACGTCACCAAAGTGAATCTAAGGAGGCGTCCAAACACTTCATCCTCACCAATTTATTCTGATTTCAGCGTGTTAATATTTACTCATATGTTGTTTATTTAGTCTACGTCGACAATAGAAAAAGATATACACAAGGCACGAGAGAATAAGCCGTAATATGCAAAACACGTGCCTTAGGAAAGGGTGTTTGAAAACCTCTAAAGCACTCGACAACACAGCTTTTAGTCTCTCTACTTAAGTTTATGTTCTTGTTGCCATAAATGTTTTATGCTATCTAATACCACACGAAAAAAAAAGAAAAAAAGAAAACCTAGCAGTGAAAGAGTTGAACATTTTACTTGATTAACTCATTTAGGACGAAAAAGTTATTTATTTATTTATTTATTCATTTATTTATTACTTTGTTCTTGCTGAAACCGGATTATCTTATCAAATTAGGAAAGATTTGCCAAACAGGAAGGGTTAGACATAGCCTTCTTTAACCACTTCAGCACGAGTGATGTCCCAAAGCTGAATACAATCGTTTGATAGTAAAGAGAAGGAAATAAACTAAAATAAGCCATTGTAGTGACTCAAGGTAACTAGTAGTGAAATGAGTTAACTCGCCGTACTCCGCGTATCTATTAGGGCTCAGCGCTTGCATTGTACCCTGGACTTTTTGTCTCCTTTGTACCCCGTGGTTAATATTGGTGTGTGAAACATGAATTGCATGAATTTGTGGGTTGAGAATTATTTGCTTTCTTGGTATGAAACTTATACAAGAACGATGGTGTAGGCGGCATAATGGACTGTGAGTGGACTTCTGTTAAGACTTTTTTTTACTCTCTCTCTCTCTCTCTCTCTCTCTCTCTCTCTCTCTCTCTCTCTCTCTCTCTCTCTCCAGTGTTCTAAATTCAGGTATAACTCAAACGCCTGCCACTGCTTTGTATGAGAACCGAGGGTATTCTGGATCCTTATTAAGTATGTACAGTCGCCGGCAGTGGGTCCAAACTTACCAAACGAGACTCTAAACCCGCCTGATTATAACTGGCAAGACTACGTTAGCGGTGAAATTGGATGAGAGGGAGACAGCACGTGGATGAGCTCGACCCCTTCTGCCCGTGGGCGAACTCTGACTTGTAGCTCCCACATTATTTTATTGCATTTAAGAGGGCAGAACGAGTTGTTGAAGGTCTTAATTATCTAGCTCCTCCAATTTGAAAAGTCTGTCGTAAGTCTATCGAAAGGTGAATAAAACTGTCTGTCCGTGGTAAGAATATGTTTCAAAAGACGTCAATCTCTTAGAGGAAATTTCTCCCTTCTATGTAACTCTCTCTCTCTCTCTCTCTCTCTCTCTCTCTCTCTCTCTCTCTCTCTCTCTCTCTCTCAACTGCACATGTATAATTCAATTGCTTTGGGTTGCACGTTTTGATTTTTTTTTTTTTTACTAACCACGTGAATCTAAATTTGTGAGGGATTATTTCTGCTGTTCAATACCACAAGTTTTATATTACTTTGAATCTAGAACAGTACAGGTTTATTTCCAAAACTTAAAAGCAAAACAAGTAGAAAGATATTGAGCGCATAATGAAGAAATTTAGAACTACCAGAAGTAAACTGAAATGATATCGTTTGAAGAAGGGATGTGGAAAATTGAGATAATGTACAGTAGGCCTATGAGGAGACACTAAAGGTGAGAGAGAGAGAGAGAGAGAGAGAGAGAGAGAGAGAGAGAGAGAGAGAGAGAGATTATTTTTTGGAGGGTGCATTGGAAAACGATAAACAAGATGACGCTTATGATAATGAAAAAAAGAGAAGACGACGACGACGACGACGACGACGACGAAGAAAAGATTGATGATGATGATGATGATAATGATGATGATGATGACGAAGACGAAGAGGAAGAAGAAGATGAAGGTGACGAACGAAAAAAAAAAAATGACGGTGAAGAAGTTGAGGCAGGTTATTAATGCGACTTCATCCTTCTTCAATAGGTTCTGATGCCAAGTTCTTCGCAGCCGTCAATATCTACAACCGCGAAGTCATCAGTAAAGCAATTGCTCACTTCGCACGTAAACTTTTGAGGAAGGCAGATGCTGGATTATGTATGAGGGAAGGGACGCTCGCCTGATCACCACTCCATCCAGTGAGGTGTGGCCAACGAATTAGAATTTCTCGGGATCCTTTCGTGTTAATCATAAGCTCAGGCGAATTAAGGGAGTCTTCAACCCGAGAACGTGATTTCCATATTATTCTCGCTACCTCCAGACGATTTTATTCAGTATACGAGATCTCATTTCTTGGGAAGCAGGCATAGCAATCATAAGTTCAGGTGAATTAGACAGACTTCTTCAACCCTTTCAGCCTGAGAGCATGTTTTGTTTTATTCTTACTCGCGCACTTGTTTGGTACATAATGCTTTGTTCATTTTATTTTTTTAACTTTGAATGAACTAAATGTGACCGAATAAAGTAGTATTTGACAAGGCTCGAAGAAGATGGACTTGTAAAAAAAACCTCAAAGGGTAACTATAAAAATTTCACACATAATATTTTTCGGAGCAAAGAAACTATTTAAAAAAAAAAAAAAGTTTATACAAAATCTGGGGCGCTAAAGGGAATGTTCCTGCAAAGTTTCATCGTAATCGAGGCACGCGTCTAGGAGTAGCTGGATAAAGCCTTACATGGACAAGCAACGGTCCATTATTATATTGGCTACCGGTCTGGCAACTTTATTAAATTTTGAAGAGGCTTTTCGAAATGGATAAATAAAATATAGCTCCCTTCAGCCTGAGCAGGTGATTTTCTTTTAATTCTAACTGATGGCGTGATAGTTTTATTCATCCTGGGGAAGATTTTTCGAACTAGGGAGAACATAATAGTCTCAAGGTAGTTAGAAGGAAATAGAAAAAAGGTCAACAGGTTAAGGGGGTGGGGTTAAGATCCTTGTTCCGGCTTCACAAACAAACTTAAGGTCAACTCTTTGTCGTAGCTCAGATTTATTACTGCAAGAAGGACAATAAGAGTATAGAATCTTCCGATATCTCTTGTTCTTTCTTGGAAAAAATAACAGCTAAGAAAGTAAAATCTGTAATGAGTTTTTTCCTGTATTGCATGAAGTAGGGATGGAGAGTGCCAAAGTTTTTTCATATTTCTTACTCCTCCTCGAAAACCAAATTAAGTTATGAGAGAGATGACTTTTTTTTTCTTTTTTTGTGACTCAGAGCCAAGAAATTTCGACGAATTAGCCTTATTTAATCACTTGAATCAGGTGGCTTATTTAATTGTTTATTGAAGCTGTTTCCGGAAGATTTTATTCAGCTTTTTGAAGACCTCTCGTGGGGAAAGGGTAAGTGACAGTTGTAGTTAATCTCTCTAGTTCGAATGGTATCCCTACTATAGATAAAACTGTCTGAAAAAAAGGACATATCTGAAAACAAGGGGATGAGTACGTGGCCTGAGGGAAATCAGTTGTACCCTCCCTGGACTTCCTTGTTAGTCAGTTTCATCTGGACGGCCTGAGTTGGAATGTATCTGATCCGGTGGAGGAGGTGATAAAGTATATTCGAAGTAGCAGCAGAGAAAATTTAAAAAAGCACTATCGCTATGAGAAAATGCATATATTCAGAGGAAACCAGTAATGCTTCTCTCTCTCTCTCTCTCTCTCTCTCTCTCTCTCTCTCTCTCTGTGAGACAAACAGGCAGACAGACTAAGGAAACCTGAGGGGGTGGAGGGCTAACGGCTCCGGACGCTCCATTTCCTAGATTCCTGGAAGTGTGACTCTCAACCATTTTCTTCGTATACACAGTCGAGCCCATTACTCCTTCTACTCTGCCTCAAAGCTTAGTGAGAGCCTGCTAAACGAACCAGTTGGAAAGACCGTCATATTTTTTCATTAGTTCAGGGCCTAGAAGTGAACAGGAACTTTCGATTGCAACTGTATATACCCGTTTGAATTCTCTCAGTACAGGTCACGTACCCCTCACCAGGAATGTGGAATCAAAGAAGGACGTACAGAAATGATTTTTTTTTTTTTTTTACTTACGTGCAAATATTAACTCTCATCTTTTGAACAACTCTAGTATTTTATTCTTGCTGACTTTTAACGTCTTTATTCACCAAAAGAGTCACCAGAACTTAAAAGTGTTAATATCAATACTATTAACTCTCTGTGCGGGTCAGCTCTAGCATTGTTTTACAGGTAACACCAGACGATATCATTTAGCAGATAGTGAGTCACAGGAGTCTGGATGTTCATTTGGTACCGGCGAGTAATTCTTCTACCACACACCTCATCGTCATAATATCACTCATCCACCAGGCCACCATTCACACAAATACACAGTACCACACCAGGCACATGCAACACTACGCAGTCATGCACCACATCACTGTCATGCACTACACCACAGTCACGCATCATACCACAGTCATATACCAACCTACGCAGTCATACACCGCATCACAGTCACACACTACACAACACAATCATGCACCATACAAGCACACACCAAACCACAGTGTCATGCATCATTCCACAGCCATACGCCATACCACATTGCCATTTACCACACCACAAACCCACACACAACAACCACAGCCACACACCACACCATAGAGATATATACCGTACAAAAGTCACGCACCCACAACAACAAAACACTACAGTCATGCACCACATCACACAGTCACATATCACACCAGTCAGATACCAAGCTACAGACACATACCGCAGTCACACATCACACCACGGTCGTAATACCAGTCACCCACCTCACCATTCAGTCACTCTCCAAACTACACAGTCATATACCGCACCACAGAGTCATAAATCACAGCACACAGTCATACACCACACGACAGAGTCATACACCACGCCTCCATACTGCACCACAGCATTTATTATGACAAAGGCTGGGGCCTTAGCGTTAGTAATGATGTAGTTGGTGCGAGTTTCCATTTTGCAGTTTGCTCCACCAATATTTTGTGGTATCAAAATCCCACCGAATCATCACTGACTCAAAATCATCGGCCAAACGCAAGTCCCCTCCCCCCTATACACTTACCTCCTCCCTATCCTGTCCTCAACCCAGGGTCAGCTTTGTAAAATCTGGATCATTCCAGCTGCGGGTCTTTGTCAGTGTTTTCTCTCTTCGTCCAGTGCAATGCGTCATATGAACTACGGTCATATTAGCATACGTAGTACTCCTTGTCTTCTCCAAGTGTCTTTTTCTGTTTTGGTACCGTTTGATGCATTACATGGTGATCACGGTGAGTGCGGTGCTAGGCTGTCTTCTGCACCTGTTGCCTGTGTCGCCGTCTTTGGGACAAGTCTTTGGTTTCCTGTGTATGTACATTTTGTGTGTTTTTGTTGTTTTTTACGTACCTTGCGTTTTTGCTTCGTTCTGGCCCCTTCCTCAGCTCCTAAGACACTGGCGGGATTCACGTAATTCGTTTGAGGCTTGGAATATATATATATATATATATATATATATATATATATATATATATATATATATATATATATATATATATATATATATATATATATGGTGTAAGTTCGTATATACTGTATATATGGTGTGAGTACTGAGACAACGTAGACTTGAACCCCTTTTCAAACATTTCCTTCTGTTCTTGCTCACCCAATAGAATAATTGAACATGTGGATGTAATTTCCATTGCTTCGTGTTGTATTGTAGGGGAAGCTTAGAGCTTAGCAGAAAACAAAGACTATCTGTCTATACGACCTTTCGTGCTGTCGATAGGCATTAATCCTAAGCTTGTTCTTTCTCCTCTTTGCCTGCCCTTTGCCACAACATAGAATATGTTGTTTACCCTCCAGTGGTTTAATTCACGTGAGCGTTGGAGCTGGTCGTTGGATTGTAAGATAGGAGACCACAAAACTGAGTGAAGACATGGCATTCCCTAGGGTTTCCATAGTGAGAGTAAATGTTTCTTTCCTCATCTCTGACACCTACCCTGCCCCCCGCACATTACACAGGCCTTCGCGTGTGTTAGGTCAGAGGAGGCTGGTGAGGGAGGAGCTGGTGCAACATGCTATCTTTGCACTGACGCTCACACTGCCGAGTGGAAAGACAATACGCCATTAAGATATGCAATTCAGCAGCGTCGGGGGACGATGATATTGCATTCAACATTTGTGCATTCTTACGATGAGTAAACTGAAATTTACTTTAGCATCTATTCAACACGTTTTACAAGACTAACTTTTGGAAAAGGCTTCAGTTATTCCCATACCAGTGCCTACTGCATCTGGCTATTCTCGTTCCATATCGCTAACGTCTGCCTTTGTGAAAATGTTGGAGTGCATCCTGCTGAACATATTCTTAAATAAAATAGGTAACAAGTATCACCAGACGCATTTTGGCTGTAGGAAAATAACCACTACCCTTTATACAAGGTTCCTTGCTGATACTGAAGCAAAATATTAAGCATTCCTATATTTGAAGGGTGAATTTAATAACTCATTAAATATCACAGTACATCAGTAACCTGCAGAAAACTAATGTCCAGAGTTAACTATGGCCCTGGATATCCAACTATTTTGACAATAGAAAAACCAAAGTTTTCTTTCGAGTCATACTCTATGCTACTGAGTTCGATATACAAAAAAAAAAAAAAAAAAAAGTATTGCCGCCTACTCTTTTCAACATACAGATGAATGCCCAATGGAGTTTTTGTTGTGGGAAATGTATATGACATACCGATATTAATACAGGTTCTAATGTAAGATCAGAAGAAAAACTTTCTCCTTGTTTTGGAGGAAGTATGTACAGAAATAGGGTTTATCATCCCCTTCCCCAAAGCAGGAGTATTTTATCAAGCGTTTAATGCAGGAATTTGTATCAGCTGGAGATGCCACGCAACGGGCACCCCATTACAAGTAGTGTAGTGGGTGATTAATCTCAGGCTAAATCACCTGGGCTCATCACTATCATAAACAAATACGGAGAGGTTTAACCTCTTCATGGATTTATTCTTGCTACCCCTGGACGATCATATTCAGCTTAGTAAGTTTTTTGTACTGTGGGAGATAATGTAAATTTTATCTAACCCTAACAGTTCGAAGCTTCCCCTGAGCAAAATAAAATCGTCAGGAGGTAGGAAGAATAACAAAAGCCATCGAACTGAAGAATTAAACTTGTTAGACCCACGGTGTGGAGTAGGAGCGACGCGTCAGTCTCTGACCTTAGGCTGTAGAGGTGCTAGAGAAGGGCGCCTTAACGAGGTGGCACTGATATAACCAGGCGGCTCCTCTGCCTGGTTATGTAAATGTCCCTCAAGTTTCAAGTTTCTTTTTATCCCTCGAAAGGAGATTGGTGGACTGCAGAGGGGCAACCTAGTCCACTGAGTTTATGTTAAGGTGAGCCAGGGATTTTTAAAAAAAATAATAACAGCAGGTTGATGTATTACACCTACGCTGGGTGTGTTAGGTGTCTGATTACTGCTCTGCGCCTGTGTTAGTACAATTTGATTGGACGTAACAAAAAAAAAAAAAAAAAAAAAAAAAAAAATCTGCAACGCTAATAACTTTTGAGTTGGAGGGGGAGGGAGGTAGAGACCAGACAAAAGAAAACGGAGTAAGGACACGCACATCCCTAGGTTTCCGTCTCTCACTCGCATTTTCCAACCCGTCCCTCACACACACACACACACACACACACACACACACACACACACACACACACACACACACACACACACACCAACTCTCTCTCTCTCTCTCTCTCTCTTAGTATCCAGTCGATGCTCATTTAATTACCTGATTATCGAACACCACACTCTAACACCATCCCTGCAAGTAATTAGCCTTATTGGACTGACATTTGTGGTGCATTAATTGCATGATCAATATGGCCAGTGGTAGCTAATTATATGGTGCTAATTACGAACGATAAGCAGTTACGTTTAAAGATCCCGAATTCCATGACGTGTTTGGATAGATAGATATAGATACAGATAGATATAGATAGATAGATATTGATATTCAACATCATCATAATCATCATCATTAGTCATTGTAAGGTTACTACTGAACAATGGCCTCTTCCAGAATTCTCCACGAACTTCTTGACTGAGCCAGTCTACGCCACGCTTTGTCTGCAGACTTCTGTGTCTCAGTTCTCCACCCAATCTCTTGGGGTTCAATCAGTCAGCCTCTTGCCCCATCGGTCATCCCTTATTTTTGCTACATGACCTGACCATCTCCATTTCTGTTATTTTATAATTTCTGCAGTATAATGTGTTTTACTTTAGTCTGCATCTCACCCAAGTTTTTCCTGTCTCTCGAAGATATTCCCAACGCCGACCTTTCCATTACTCTTTGAGGGTGAATCAGTTGGTTTTCCATCGATATTGTCGGTTTCCAGGTCTCACAACCTTACGTCATGTCTGGGATTATACGTTCGTTATATACCATTCGTTTCATGAATATTGGCAAGCTACTTTTTGTGATGTTCCGATAAATACCGAAAGTTTTGCATCCAAGTGCAATGCGTCATTTTATTTTTCTGTCATGGTCTTTCGTTAGTTTTACTATTTGCCCCAAATAATTGTACTCCTCAAATTCTTCAAGAATTTCTTCGTTTATTTTGATGATTTTTTATGAACCTCTTTGGTGTATCTGAATTAAACATTAACGTTACTCTGGTTCTTCATTAGCCCTACTCTGAGACTATCTCTGCTTAGGTCATATAACATTTCTTGCAATGTCTCTGTAGTTTCTCAGATCAAGACAATGTTATCTGAAAATCTCAAATGGTTTAAGTTTTCTCCACTTATGTTCACTTCTTTGTTTTCCCAGTTTACCTCTCTGAAAATACCCTCAAGGCATGTTGTAAATAATTTAGGTGAAACTTCATCTCCCTGATGCTCGCCTTTCTTAGTCTTAATTTTTTTTTTTTCTGAGTCTTTATGAAAATTACCATTTATTCTTTACAAATTTTTCGAGTAATTTTACAATGATTTCGTTTATTTCTAGTACCCGCAGTGAATTTATAATTGCCATGTACTCCACTAAGTCAAACATTTTTGTAATTGCCAAACCCTAAGCACGGTGGTTTATTATATTTTGTAGTTTTCCAAGTCAAGTGATTCATTGTGTGTAGATGATCAGTAGTCGAATACCCGCTTCAGAATCGTGCCTGCTCACGAGGTTGGTTTTCTTCGAAATTTGTTGTTATTCTGTTCGTAAGGACTTTAGTGAAGCGCATGTAAATAACTGATAAGCAATTGGTCGATAGTTACTGAGCTTCTAAGTCGCCTTTCTTGTAAAGCAAAATGACTATTGCATTACATCATGTTTTGAAAATCTTTTTTTTTACTTTATATATTAAGCAAATAAGTAGGCGAGCTGGTTTTGAACTTCTACTCCTGCATCCGAGAGTAAATCTGTTACTATTCCATCTTCTCCTGGGACCTTCCCTCCTTTCATACTTTCAAGAGAAATGTTTACTTCGTCTGTTGTTACCTTTGGCATCAACTAACTATTTTCTTTTATACATACAGTTCCTTTATAATTCTTCAACTCTCTTCTCTATCTTCTCTCTGCATTTAATAATTTCATCATTTTTCTTTCAGTGATATAATCCTTTGCTTCCTAGTGTAATTTTACTTCGGACCTGTTTCAGACTTTTTTTTTTTCCTTTTTTTGATGGTTTCTTTGATCTGATCCATGTTTCTCTTTCGGTTTTCTTTTCTCTTTCTCTAGTTAATAATCATATTTAATTCTGCTCTTTCTGTTTCATCTTTCTTTGTACTTTCATCTACTTTCTTCTTCTCATGAGCTCGAGGGTAATTTTTGAATACTTGTTTGTTTTAGTTGTATTAGCTTTCCCTACTGTCTCTTCTGATTCCTTTAACACTTTTGTTAGTCTATCATTCAACTCATCAGTGTCACACAGGACATAATTTAGTTCCTGAAATCTGTTTTTTACTTCATGCTGAAAGGCATCTTTGTTTTTGCTTACTCTTGTTGGGCATATGTATTTTTTTTCAGCTTCTTTCTTTCGCTACTGAAACTGAATCTGGCTGTACAACCTGGAATTCTAAGGTCACTTCCTATTTTTACTTTATTGATAATTGTGATATCAGTGATTTTGTGATTCTTATCCGCTATAATGAAGTCAGTTTCATCTTTGTTTCTCCATTTGGACTGCTCCAGGTCCATTTTCTTCCTGTTCTTTTGTGGAAGAATGTATTCTTTGATCTCATGTTGTACATTTCAGCAGATTTTACAACCACCTCATCTCTGTTATTTGTCTCTCCTACTCTGAATTTTCCAATACAAGCTTCTTCATTTTTTTCGATTTGCCAACTTTTGCAGTGAAGTCTCCCATGAGTATAGGATAACTATCTGGTCTTTTATTCTTCCATAATCTAGGAGATGTCACCACGGAATATTTCTCTTTCTTCCTTAGAACTTTGAGAAGTGGATGCATATACCTGCGTTAATTTCGGGGTGTGCCATTTGCATCGTCTGATTACGGGTACAATCCAAGCTATTCTGTCAGACACACTGCTGGATTTAACAACGTTCTTTAGAAGATTTCTGTCAGTTAGAAATCCTACACCACTAACTCTTTCATTCAACATTTTTCTATAGTAAAATAGGTGGTGTCTGTCTTGGAGCTGAATTACTTTTTCACCTTGTCTCTATATTTCATCCAGACCTAATAGTATCAAGTTTGCAATCTTCTACAAGGCTTCTTACATTGTACATGTAGATTTTTATGGATTCAGTTGTTTAATGTCCCGGTCTCTAATCTCCCGAAACAATGTTTGCTTACTTTCGGTGGCACGCTGCCCACAAGCACTGGAGGTAGTGCAGTTGGACATTTAGTTGATGATAAACCAAAATGAACTCCCGTTAAATCGTTAAAAGTAGAATTCATATTTGGCTGGAAGGATTGTGGCAAATAATCTCACTCCCTGCCACATAGTTTCTGGTGAGATGTAATTTTTTGTGCCACCTTATTCATTACTTTTGGTGAAGCCCAAAATATCTCTATACAGGGTCCCATGGTCCGTGCCATCTAAGACGTTACCTCTTATATCTACCATGCATTACCCTATTCACTAATCGGGGATGAGCCAGGTATTCTCACTGTAAAGCAAGTCGCGACATGATTCGGGATTTAGCTATATTGCTTCAGGATTCAAAGAATCATGCCTGCTCACGAGGCAGGAATAACCAACCGAGATGACGTCTAAGCCAGAGCACATTCCAGAGTGGGTCTGACTTTAACTCTCTTAAAGCAAACATACATAGTATAACTGATGATTACCTTTAATTTTTGCACATTTTAAAGACTGAAGTAAGTTTAGTTCTTGCAACTTCTCACCTTCTTCACAAAGAAGAATATCTTTACTTCACTTATACTATACATTTGAATATATCATACCACGCCACATTTAGGAAGTAGACTGTAGCACTATTCGAACAAGGTGGCGCTCCCAAGGTGGATGGAAAGCTGGTGACAGGGAGAGCTGGAGCTCCCGTTTCATCAGTCCTTGGAACTTGCTTCTGACCATCCACTTTTGCTGAATATTTTTAGTGTTTTAGTAACACAGAGAGTAGGCCAGCAGGCTCTCCAGTACAAGTTCCTCTAAATGTCAACACCAGACAACATGCACATAACAAACTACACTTCCTATTCATTTTTTTTTTTTTTTTTTTTTTTTTTTTTTTTTGGCATCTCAACACCAAGCCTCCAAGTTCCAGGCTGGGGGGACCATCAAGCCCCCATCAACCGCCCCTCTCCCATTGACAACCAAGTGAGATGCCTGGAACTGGTCTGACTCACTTCATATCAGCAACATTCGTGGCCTTTCCTCTAACTTTCTGTTTGCTGAACACCACCTCCCCTCGTCAAAACCTCACCTTCTCTTCCCCATAGAGACTCAGGTGTCTAAGGCTGTTGACAACAAACTCTTTTCTGTATGCTCCTACTTTCTCTATTCTCAGTTCTAAGCCAAAGGTGGCTGTTGTGTTCATGTACACAACAACATATCTTGCTCTCGTGTTCCGGAACTTGAATCTTCTGAATTCTCTAATCTCTGGCTTTGGCTACCCTCTCATTCTCTGACTAATTATATCTGTGCTGTTTACTTATCACCTAACTATACTGACTATGAAAAATTCTTTGACTTTCTTACTTCTAAGATGGAACACATCCTATCAATTTCTTCTTCCTCTGAAATCTCCATTCTAGGAGATTTAAATGTTCACCATTACCTTTGGCTCTCCTTTCACTGATCCACGTGGTGAACAAGTCTATATATATTTTCTATCCTTAAGGACCTAGAGCAGCTTCTTTTTAATGCAAGGAAGGAAGACCCAAAGGCCAAAGGCCCGTAATATTGTTCCCTTCAAGAAAAACGAAAAACAAGATAACAGAGCGCCATATTCAAGATCTGTTCATTTCGAAATACCTGGACACACTGCATTTGACAGACTGATCATAGGCAGTAGGTAATATAAACAGTTCCAGGGTTGACCTACTGCATACATGAAGGACTGAGAGTAACGATTATCTCTTGCACTAGAGAGTTGGACAGAAAAGGGATGAGAGTTTGTTGCAAAACAGGTGCAATGCACTGCCGTAGTGGTGGAAGTTACAAGCAGACAGTTCAGAGGAGCATTAACCATTGATGTAGCGACAAAAAAAAATGATAAAGATGCAAAAGTGTGGTGAAGAAACAGTGTTTAAAGGGAGCCAGTAAGAGGAGGAGAGTTAATGAGACGAAAAGCTTTTGATTCCACCTTGCTGAGAAGAGCTGTATGTGGGGAGCCTCCCCACATATGAGAGTTGTACTCTAAACAGGGGCAAATAAAACCCGTGAATATAGTCAACAACTGTGCCGGGGTAATGAGGGCACGGAGTCGGCTTAGCACACATAATCTTTTGGATGCAGATTTTACAACAGGTAATATGGTCTTTCCAAGATAAATTCCCGGAGAATGAAACCTCCAGTATGTTTAAAGATGATGCAGGATTTAGTTGGATATTGTTAAAAATTAGAGGGTACTCCATCAGAAGATTTTTGTCGGGTTGAAAGATGTAAGAACCGAGTTTTTGTTGGGAAAAAAAAAAAAAAAAAAAAAACAAGGTTACTTTTACCCCAATCAGAGATATGAGCCAAGTCAGACATTAGGTGTGCCTAAACTTATCCCTTGTTTGCTGAAGTAACTACCGAGATGGGCGCTGCGGGAAGCGAATGGAAATGTGAAGGGTGGGGTCATCAGCGTATGAGTGGATAGAGTTAGATGTACAGTTTAGATCATTTTTGAATAATGGCAGTTATAAATTCACTCCATTAACAAAAAGTAAATGAGAACACTGTAAATCTACTCGAAAACATATATAATGAGGGAACTGCTACAGTTAAATTATTAAAAGACTCGGGGAAAATTAAGATTGAGAAGTGTGTACGTCAGGGAAATACAGTTACCGGCATTCCTAGAAAGCATTTTCAGAAAGAGATTGGGAGAACAAAGGAGCAAACATAGATGGAGAAAACCTAAACCATTGCAGATTTGCAGATGACGTTGTCCTAATCCCAGAAACAGCAGAGACATAACAAGAAATACTTAATGGCCTAAATAAAGAAAATCTCAAAGTAAGTCTAAAGATGAACCGGACTAAAGCTAAAGTAATGTTTAATCCAAATACAACAAAAGTGTCATCAGAATAAGCAAGGAAATTCTTGAAGAAGATGAGGAGTACAAATACTTGGGGCAAATACTAAAACTAACGAAAGACAATGATAGCGAAATAAAAAGACGCATTACAATAGGATGGAAAACTTTCGGTAAACATTGAGACATCATGAAAAGTAGCTTGCCAATATGTGTGAAACGAAAAGTATATAACGAATGTATAATTCCCGCAGTGATGTACGGTTGTCAAACCTGGAAACTGACGATGGAGAAATCGATGGAAAATCAACTAATCCGTTCTCAGAGAGCAATGGAAAGGTCAGTATTTGGAATATCTTCAAGAGACAGGAAAAGATCAACTTGGGTGAGAGCGGAGAATAAATTCAAGGGCATTACAGAATTTATAAAATAACAGAAATGGAGAAGGGCAAGTAATGTAGCAAAAATAAGTGATAACCGATGGAGGAAAAGGTTGACTGACTGGACTCCAAAAGAATGCAAGCGTGTTTCTAATAACTACCCTATATTTCCACGCCAGAAGTGGCTACAAATCTCTTGTTAATTATGCCCCGCACCAGAAGATGCTCTCACACGGTATGTGTGTGTGTGTGTGTGTGTGTGTGTGTGTGTGTGTGTGTGTGTGTGTGTGTGTGTGTGTGTGTGTGTGCTTCGTCTTTCAGAAACCTCTAAGTTTAAAATATGCTTTCACACACACACACACACACACACACACACACACACACACACACACACACACACACACACACACACACAGCTGTGGCAGAGGCATAGAAGTATGTGAAGAACTTTGCGTTTTTTTTTTTTTTTTTTTTTTTTTTTTTTTTTTTAGTAATGGTTATTGCTATCTTTTTGTGAGGGTGTATTTTTTTGAAGGTACTAAAAGGTCAGGGTAGGATGGGTAGAGTAAGGTTCTACAGGGATAAGCTAACAATTGTTGAAGTGAATGAGTGTGGGCAAAGATGTGACTGGAGTTGCACGAGGATCTGATAAATTGCAGGGTTGGTGAAGTGAGGTGAGTAAAGTGAGAAGACGTTCAGTAATAATGACAGTATCAACGATTAAAAGTCGACTGGACATGTATTTAGCTTCTAGGCTATAGCTTATAATGTTCATAACTGAATGATTAAAAGCCATCTGATTAATACAATTTTCCTGCAATCCAGATCATGGAGAATACAGCAACAGAGCAACATTTCTACTCGTTAGTGGTACCTTTCCCTAAGCGATTTAGGTAGCGAAGAGTTTGGTTTTCCATTCTTCCTCACTTAAAATGTTTCCATGGGAGTTTTTCTATACTGCATGGTGGTTCTCACTTTTTTCTGTGGATCTCGGCAGGAAGGATTGGTGGGTAGGGGAGAGCCTACTTTTCTGACCTTGTCCTTGAATCTAGACTAGTTACCTAGTTATAGCTTACCCTATAACAAACAGCTTTGAAAGGACAAATAGGTCTTTGGTTATTTCCTTCCTTTCGTACTCCTTCGTACTCCTCTGTACCCTTTTGTTTTGGTAAGTACGGTACAACCACGTATAACTTGGCTCTGTTTACCATTATGGCTAGGATGGTTAGGGATGGTAGTTCTATTAGTGGTATTTCAATACAATTTTCAACACGGAGTGTTCAGAGAGGGCATCACCAGTGCCCAACAATTATTTTAAGAGCTGAACCTTTGATATTCCCTGTGACCTTGATCTTCACCCGAGTATTGTCAAAGCATTCTTGCCTGACCTTCAACCCTTCCATCAATTTTGGTTCAGATCAGAATAAATCTGCTTGGGTTTATCCCTGTGTGTGGCCTGAACCTTTTACCTTTCTTTATGACCTTGACCTGTAACCTTTTTAATTCGATAGCGAATATCTTATTTTTTTTTTAAACAATCTTCAAACAATTAATTTCAGTTGAGGAAAGCCCTTTTGTATTGTACGGATAAATTAAGACTACATTTTACCTCCCTGGTATGAAAAATCCTTCCTGAGCTGAGTAAAGGTGTGTATAAACAGCATCAACAAAGTGCAGATCGACATCATTGGAGTGAAAAGGCACACTGGTTGCTTCGAAAATCAAGACGCTTGATCCATGATTTACCCGAAACTCCTCCGTAAAGATTGATATAAACTGGAAAAATAAATGTTTAAGCTTTCATTTCCGTGTGACCTTGACCTTTAACAGATTATTTCCAAGCAACGCATTGGTTGACCAGCAACACTTCCGCCAAGCTTGGTACAAACCAGATAGAAACTGTGTTTTTTTTTTTTTTTTTTTTTAGCATGCAAAGAGAATTAGGTCGACGTCTGACCTTATCTCATGGTCTTGGTCTGTGACTGACTGTTTTTAATATATAAATCCATTGTTCATGCCTCACCGCCAGTTTGGTTTCGATTGGATCAAAACTGTTTAGGCTGACTTTGTTTGATCAAACTTTTACCTAGCCCTGTGACCTTGACCTTTGACCTACGAGCATTGTTTGAAAAATGGCAGATCACCCTATGGCTGACATTCAGTCCTTCCACCAAATTTGGTTAAGATGATGTCAAAACTTTTTGAAGAATTTCCTCATACACAGTCACAAAGAGGTCGAACTTTTACCTTGCCTTGTGACCTTTGCCCTTCACTAGTTGTTTTCATTATTTAATCCCTTATTTTTGCCTTACCCTCAATCGTTCAACAAAATTTAGTCTAAATTGGATCAAAACTGTTTAAGTTAACCTAGCTAGGTCAAACTTATACCCAGCCCTGTGACCTTGACCTTTGACTGTTGTGCTAAAAAACAACAGGCCAGCTCCTAGTCTAACCACGAATCCTTCAACCAACTTTAGTTAAAATAGGGTCAAAACTTTTTGAGTTACTTTATTCACACACACACACACACACACACACACACACACACACACACATGGAACATAACACGTGCATCGTTCTCGCAATCGTGGATGTAATTAGTTGGACTGGGATCCACTGGAGTTCAAGAATAAATTTTTCCTAGACATTCTGGTTCAACATGGAGCTTAATAAAGTAAGCAGTTTTTATAGGCGTGGGTAACTTTGGTTAATATTAAGTTCTTTTTGTACTGTACTGTAAGAGGATAAATGAAGGCAAGTTTGAGAGGAGACCAGTGTCACTACAAAACTGTTCAAGTGATACGGCCGAACATCTGGCCTTGCCCTATGCAGGTAGTTTTCAAAATCGATTCCTATTATCTCTTTAACCTGAACCTTCTCGTAGAGTTCAGTCGTAATCGGACAAAAACTAATTAATTTGATCTTGCCATGTAACCTTGATCTTTGATCTGCTGTTAACAAAAAAAAAAAAAAAAAAAGAGGTTGACTAGTTGACTCACCTTTAGCCATTCCACCAAGTTTGGTCCAAATTATATTAAAATTATTTTAGTTATTTTATGTACACACAGGCACACTGGTCGACTTTTGACGTTGACTTTGTTCTCAAAACCAAATTCCATTGTTCTTATCTTACCCCCTGCCAGGTCAAATCCTGACGTAACCCTGTTGCCTTGACCTCTGACCTATTGTTCTCAAAAACAATAGGTCAGTCCCCTGGCTGACCCTCAAACCTTCTCGCAAGTTAGTTAGTTAATGGGAAAACTGAAATGTTTTGTTTACAGACTGACATACAGTCCGATATACTGAAAAACCACAGACACACGTCGATCAAAATAATACTTCCCTCCCTCAGCTGTGAGTGTGAGTGTAATAAATATTCAGGGAGTATCATTAAGCTAACGTAGAGAGGCGACATTTGCTAGCAAATACATCACTTTTTGCGAAGTATGTTTTTATATGTAAGGACACGTATTTGCTTGCATTTCTAACTTAGAACAAGCAAGATTAAGGACACGTCGGAATTAAACTTGCTCCATATCATAACCGCGTTGAAAGCCAAACAAAACACATGCTTATGATGGGATGTTTATTTTGACGTCTGGTCGTCCTGGGTCAGTATGTTTTCACTTTGAGGGGTTTATAAAATCAATTTATATGAAGGTTTATGGAAATACCTGGCCTAAGGATATGAATAGTAAATTTCAACCCAGTTAGCCCCAAACACAGGCATGAATATCGAGATAGAGAACAGCAACAACACGAAGACCTTGACAAAAACAAAGCACTGTTCCTTTAGGAAAAGTAAAAAGAACCACAGAATTATAGATACATGGTTTCCAAAGCAGAAATTTGTATATAATAGGTAATTTTTGTTGTGTAGCATGAATCATACCATAATGCTTGTGAGGTTCTTGGCAGCTGCATGACTGAAGATAAAAGTATACACATAACCAAAAATATGTTCATTAATATGGAATCATGTTGATATGAAGATCCCAGAAGTGAGTGAGACAGAACATATGAGAAGTCTGACCCAAATGACGCTTTCTCAGGGGCAAAAAAGATAAGCAATAAAACATTTCTATCATTAAGCGTGGCTAGATAACAAAAAATACAAAGTTACGAAGTTTCTATTATATTCAGAACTTAAGCATTAATTAAAATGCATAAACAAGACACAAATTACCAAAAAAGCAATTCAGAAAAAACAACTGTATCTTATATGGAGTTTATTTAACCATGTTGTGGCAAAATTTACAGTAAAAGCCCTCCCTTTTTTTTTTTTTTTTTTTTCTTTAGATGGAGGCGTTATATATTCTGAACGAACACTGATGTGAAAATTTGCCATTGTCGTCGTTTCAAGCAAGTTATCAATGTGGTGTTTAAAATATAGACTTACTGTCTCATGATTTTCAAAAACTTTCAAGAATGGGCTGCATTAACTTTTTCAGCCAGATGATGTACTGTACCATGGATTATATTTTAGTTAATGCAAAGTGGTTTTGTTCTGCTAGGTAGAAGCGTTTGGGACTGAAGTAAAGAAAGTGGGATCTTCGTTAACTTGTTCACATATTGCAGTATACTGGTCACTACAACCTTTGTCATTAAAGTAGTAAAAATAACCAACATCCATTATCATGCAGTTCTGATTGGTGCCACCACTCGGCTGCTGAGGCCCCTCACAAGAGGTGCAATCGTAGCCCCAGTATGGAGTGCTCATCTTCACTTCACTGCCGTCCACCCACCTGAAGTCCCCCTCTGAATCCAAGTCCGAGCCTCCGATATAGTAGTGGCGGGTAGCTAGTCCTGAGGGTGGCATTGAGACAGGTTTAGTGCTCACAGAGTAAAAGTTCTCTGCGGTGCCATGAACTTCATTTACATTCCGCATTTTTCTGTCACATTCATGTATATACAGTACAATAGCTTGGGTTATCTGAAGTAGTGCATTTAGTGTTTCTGCTGCTTATTCTTTCATGTTTCCTAGCATCCACTTAATTTGCTAGCCCAGGTGTGCTGACCTTGACATGTGTCTGTGTGTTCGGGTTATTGTTTAATGCATAAATTGAAACAAGGCAAAAATTGTTCTTTCCAGAGAAAGATGAACAAAAAGTCAAGATGTGCTCATTTTGAGATGCTTTGATAAGATTAATATAAATGATCGGAAGGCACAGGCAAAGACACATTAAAGATGATAGGTTCTGAGTTAATCAGTTGTGTACCTGAAGAACTGAAAATACTGGTTAACTCTTGCATTAGAGAGCTGGCTGGGCTAAAGCGAATATGTTAGGATATGACAGCTTGTCTTGACTTAAAAGACGATGAGGGAACAGAGCCCTTGGATCTCATATGACAGCAACGTGAACTAAAGGGCAGAGGGTGGGAAGGCATCACTGTTGTACATGCAGTCTTGCCATTTCCGCTAACTCATCACTTTCGTTTCTAAAATGAACTTGGTGATATAAGGCATAGCTTGAGGTCTATTTCAGGTACTTTAAGCAAATATTGCTGACGAACAACTTTTCTTTTCCTCTCAAATTTCAGATGAAACCCGCATATATGCTAAAGGGTATATCAAAGATGGTGGTTCACTCTTATTACTTGTTTCTACTGAATGTGCGAAAAATACAGCGATTACAAACAGAGTCTCTAGCGAACCCATCTGGATGTCCTTCTGTGACTGGGCTGATTCCTGTAAGTGTGACATCTTTGTGGCTCGTACTCTTGTGGGCTTTGGAGGCTTGCCAGCACCCATGTCTTATCGTTTATGCTAAAATATTTTTATTATTCTCTTGTATGTGTTGACATGAAATAAATATATAAAATAATAAAATATTTGGGAGAATAATATGCAACATGCTTTATTCCAACGTCCAGTTGAGTGCACTGCTTCTCGTTCGATTAGCGAAGTTAAACATCGTTGGGTCTGGTTAGTACTTGGATAAGGGACTGCCTGGAAACACCAGATGCAGCTGGCATTGAATGGGGGAGACGGTGGCTGAATCGGTAGGGAGGTGGCCTGCAGTCCTAATGGACCCAGGTTTAAATCCCGGCTGGGGCACGAACTGTTTAAGGATTTGAATTTTATAAAGCAAACTTTATTGATCTACCAGACGACCCGCCATCATGCCGTAAAAATACCTCTGCTAATACCAATACAGCCCTAGCTGTCAATATGAACGGTGGATGTTAGCGCCAAAGTGGTGGCATGTGGAGGTGTATGGGATGTAGGAGGACTACTGGACCTTAGGAACAAGCTGTGAAGCCTATGCTCAGAGTCGGGCACATTAGAAAAAGACAAAGTAAATAGATACCATACACCAAAGGGCTGTAGGAAGTCTCCCAAGCCAATTGGGGTAAGGCCATGTGTGTATGTGAGTATTACTGAGGATCCTTTGTGTGAAAATATGAAAGCCGTTGTTGGTGGCGGTGGTGTTCGTGTTGTTGGTGGTGGGATTAGTGTTGGTGGTGGTGGGATTAGTGTTGTTGGTGGTGGTTTTAGTGTTGTTGGTGGTGGTTTTAGTGTTGTTGTTGGTGTTCTTGGTGTTGTTAGTGTTGTTGTTGTTGGTAGTGTGGCCCCAGGCTTATCTCATGACCCACATGAACCTGTCTGACTGTATGCTAATGTCGGACCACAACACTGTTACACACTCTCTCACTTGCTTTCTCACTGAATTACTTTGCGTTTCTGAAGACGGGTCCAGATCTTATGAGAAGGTGTTAGGAAAAAAAAAAAATACACAGTGGTAGACCTCCGCCCGGGCCAAGTTTCAGGCAGGGTGGGACTCCCAGCCATACCTGTTAGATAAGGTCAAAGTTTTAAACTAGGTTTTAAACTAGGTTAAGGACAGTTTCATATTGGTTGACGTTCACTTCGGAACGTTTTAGACTAGGTAGTACTCCCGAAGCCACTGGGGTTCTGGCCAAAGCCGTTGTTCAGAGTTTTTACTTTTGAAACCAAAATTTTGCATTTTGGTAAACATTCACTTCGGCCACGGATTAGGCATGGTGGGACCTCCGAGGGCCGCCCTTTATGGAGAGACGGCTCCCAGGATGGATAACGCGATGTGTACTGTACATACATACATTCATAAATATATATATATATATATATATATATATATATATATATATATATATATATATATATATATATATATATATATATATATTATGCAAGAAAGAAGGAACCAAAGGCCAGGAGCCCGCAAATCGTTCCTTCCAAGAAAAAACAAAAACAATACAAAAGATCCAAATTCAAGATCCGTTCATTTCGAGATGCCTGGACACACTCCGTTTGAAAAACTGGAGATAATAGGAAGTAGGAAATACAGACAGAGGGAGACAGTTCCAGAGTTGACAAGTTGCATAAATGAAAGACCGGGAGTTACGGTTAACTTCTGCATTAGAGAGCTGGACTGAAAAGGGATGAGAGTTTGTTGCTAGACGGGTGCTACTTACCCGTCGTAAAGGTGGAGGGATGCAAGCAGACAGTTCAGAAGAGCAGTGACCATTGAAGCAGCGATAGAAAAGAGATAAACATGCAACAGTGCGGCGAAGAGACAGAGGTTGAAGGGAACCAGTAAGAGGAGAAGAGTTGATGAGACGAGAATTCTTTGACTTCACCCCATTGAGAAGAGCTGTGTGTGGGGAGCCTCCCCACACAAGAGAGTTGTACTCTACACAGGGGCGAATAAAACCCGTGAATAAAGTCAACAACTGTGCAGGGGTAAAGAAGGTACGGAGTCGACTTAGCACACCCAATCTCTTGGAAGCAGATTTTACAAGAGATGCAATATGATCCTTCCAAGATAAGTCCCGAGTGAATGAAACCTCAAGCATGTTCAAAAATGATGCAGGATCGAGCTGGATATTATTAAACATTAGTGGGTACTCATGTGGAAGACTGTGTCGGGTTGATAGATGTAAAAACTGAGTTTCTGATGTATTAAAACAGCGAGATTATTTTTACCCCAGACAGAGATACAAGCCAAGTCAGACATTAGGTGTGCCTTAGCCTCATCCCTTGTTTGTTGAAGTAACTGCTGAGATGGACGTTGCGAGAATCGAATGGAAAGGCGAAGGGTGGAATCATCAGCCTACGAGTGGATAGAGTTACATGTACGGCTTAGAAGGTCATTGATGAATAAAAAGAAGAGAGTTGGTGATAGGACAGAGCCCTGAGGAACGCCACTATTGATAGATCTAGGAGAAGAACGATGGTCGTCTACAACAGCGGGTATAGAACGACCAGAAAGGAAGCTTTAGATGAAGGCACAGATAGAAGGATACAAACCGTAAGATGGCAGTTTTGAAATTAAAGATTTAAGCCAGACTCGATCGAAGCCTTTGAGATGTCAAGTGCAATGGCAAAGGTTTCGCCAAAGTCCCGAAAGAAGGATGACTAGGAGTCTGAAAGGTAGGTGAGAAGATTGCCAGTGGAGCATCCCTGACGGAACCCATACTGACGATCAGAAAGAAGGTTGTGATAAGAAAGATGCTTTAAAATTTTTCTGTTAAGAATTGACTCGAAAACTTCTGAGACACAGGACGTTAAAGCAATTGGACGATAGTTAAAGGGTTGGGAGTGGTCACCCTTCTTTAGGACTGGCTGAATGAGAGCAAACTTCCAGCAAGAAGGAAAGCTACAAGTTGAATGACAAAGGCGAAAAAGTTTACCTAAGCAGGGTTTAAGCACAGAATCACAGGTCTTGAGGACAACAGGAGGAACTCCATCAGGCCCATATGCCTTGTTAGTATTAAGGCCACTGATGGCAGAAAATACATCAGCTGAAGACATTTTAATGTCAGCCATGAGGAAGTCAGAGGGGGGAAGTGGTGGAGGAACAGCACCGGAATCGTCTAAGGTGGAAATGGAGGAGAAAGTCTAAGCAAAGATATCTGCTTTATCAGTAGAAGAAATAGCTACAGAGCCATCAGAGTAGAAAAGAGGAGGGAAGGATGATGAGGTAAAGTTGTTAGAAAGGTTTTTGGCAAGGTGCAAGAAGGAGCGGGATAAATTCGAGCTGGAGAGTTGAGACCATTGAGTACGGATGAAATTATTTTCAGCGGAGCGAAGAATGGACTTAGCACGATTCCGGGCAGACGCATAAACAAGATGTGATTCAGGGGTGGGTTGGCTCTTGTACCTTTTATAGGCTCTTTTCTTGTTGCGGACAGCATTAGAACAAGCGTGATTAAACCAAGGCTTTCTTGTATTAGTCAAAGAATATGAGAAGGGAATGTACGTTTCCATGCCCGAAAGAATAACTTTCGTAATGCACAAAGCACACTCAGATGGCTCCCGGCCATGGAAGAATATATCTATATCTATATTTCTCTCTCTCTCTCTCTCTCTCTCTCTCTCTCTATATATATATATATATATATATATATATATATATATATAAATGTTAATCTAGGATCACGAAATTTTGCAGATTTTACAGTGGTAGACCTCCACCCAGACCATAGTTTGGCTAAGATGGGACAGCCTTGGGATGCTTCTCCCCCATAAATAATTATTTTTTTTTTTCCATTTACAATAATACAGGGATGAGTCTGGTTATTAAAGGTATTCTTTGTCTTCTCTGATTTCGGAGAAACCTCTTGTAGAGAAGGAGTCAAAAATTACCTGCATTAAACTCCTGCACTATAAACTGTGTCAAGTGGGGTTGGTGGAGGATTAGTGCCCCTCCCTGTAAAACAATTAACTCTAAGCCCTTGGCCACCCCGTCTGGGATACATGGCGTCTGGCAATGAATGAATGAATGAACTATAAACTGTTTCCACAAAGTAAAGTTCAATAGTCAGATGGTTGCAAGGATAAAACAGAACCGATGGCCCTCTTGTAGTGAAGGGGTTAACCAGTTAGGAATTCTCCCGTCTCTCTCTGCACTTCAGCTGTTGTGTAAAAAGACATCCAATCCAGTTTTACCTCTGTGAAACGAAAGAATTCTTTGTATTTATGCTTTTGACTAATAGCACACATTTGGCAGTCAGTTCCATAAAGTCCAGCAGTCCTCCTACATGTCACACACATTCACATATCACCAGTGGAGCAGTATTCCCCATCGTTCATAATTAATACATACTAGGGCTGTCTCATTCAGGTTTTGTGTGATTGATTGGTCGGAGATGCTTCTACCTACATTGCTGCACTCCAGGAATATGAAAGCAATGTGCGTTCTTTTTGTTTTTCTTGGTGTTCATTGAGGACACTATGAAACAAATGTTCACTGCATTCAAGCTCTTACTCCTACAGCACCATTTCTACAGGGTATGATCTTTTGCACTCTCCCACCCCCTCGCTTGAACGATAACAACACACCCTTCACATTTCTTTGTCCTCGACGCCCATTTCTTTACTCGCAACACTTTTAGGCTTGAAGGATTCTCCGAAATAAACATTTTCTGCATCCAAAACATTAATCATGAATAATTCAGTTTTCACATAATCTTCATTTTACCCAAGAGTCATATTCCACAAAATATCCTGCACATTCCATCAGTTCTGTTCCCCATGCCAATTTCTTTACCCCTTCTCTTTGATAGTTTCATGGCGTGACACAGGTCACATGGTCGACCAACACGCTTGCTATAAAATGTTAGTGGTTTTATACGCGATCAATAAAGTTAACATTAGCATAATGGTAATTATCATCAAACAGACCCTGTCCCATCCTGAAATCGAACTTGTGTACTTTCAAACAACAGAAAACTTCTCTAATCATTTAGCTATCACCTTCCTTGTACTTTAATGGTAGATGATCAATATTCTCTCCTTGGTGGTATTACATGGTCAAAATGTGCTGGAGGGGAGCCTACCCATGGTGGCCTGTGCATCCCAGGTGACGAGTGGCTGCGACTTCAGCCTGGGAGCAGAACCTCATGGTCCTATCCTGCGTCCTTCAAGGAGGACTTCGGTCAGCCGGGCGGGGTACAGTCTACCGTGTAGGGGCAGCTGCTCCATACAGCTTTTTACACAAACTCTCCTCACGCGTGCGGGAGACACTGAAAATAATCCTGGGCCCCAAACACGATACATTGCCCAGCCTGCGACCTACTCATCACAACCACAAAATAAACACGTGGATCTGTTCAGTTTTAACTCTTGCGGAGGATGGATCTACACCAAATGCCCTACACTTGCAATTATTAGACAACACCACAGAACATGGGTAGGTGAAAGGTGCAGCGCATCCACAAATGCTCCTCCTGTCAAGCCAAACACAATCCCCTCCCCCTACAACCCCCACAGTCACACCCAGCCCAACAATTCACCTTCTCATGCAACCGCTGCTACTACCTACAACACAGAAACGCATCGGACTGAACATATTGCAACTGAATGCCGTTAGCCTGGACCCCAAAATACAACAAACTGAAGAAACTCTTCTCGTGAACACAGCATACACATTACAGTACACTTCTACATGAAACAAAGCTCATACGGCGACACAAAACTCCATACATCAGACACTACTAACAACCCACTCAGACATAACTGATGGCCATGGGGGAGACCTTATCGCCTACATTCACACATTCAGCCTGTACCAAGACATAATACAGACAACACAATCACTATTCGAGAACGGCACCATAACAGAAATACAGTCAGTGTCAAATCAATTCACACAAAAAAAAAACACACACACACACATTTTTAACATTTACATTCCCCCTCATGCCTTCCACGTCGTATCAGTACGGTACAGCCCTCAGCTCCTTCCTCAAACTGGCATCTAACTCTGTATCTGCTGGGGACAGTAACACAAAAAGCACTTTCTGGTATGGACAAAATCAAAACAATCGCCGAGGCTTCGACACTGTATTACAGCCCAACAACATGTTTATTCTCAGTGACAACACACTAGCACCTACATCCCACACCAGACACACCATCCACCCTCCTCCCCAGACATCACATTCTGTTTGCTCACACTTTCACTCACCACCAAAGCCGGATGAAACCCAAACTCCCTTCAGATCCCCCCCCCCCCAGCCATCAGTATCACCATAAGAATAACTCCAAACCAGAACAGTCACACATCACTTACACAACCTACAAGAAATTAAACTAGACAAAATTCACTAAGAAACATCACTTCAACATGTTAAGCTTATCAAAACTGATAAGCACATCATGATTTTTAACATAATTAACGCAGACTAACATCACACTGCACAAGGCAACAAGAAGAGTTTACAAACCAGTCTATACAGTAGAGACTGCTCGCTTCATAAAACAACTCGACTCTCTCAAACGCAATTCCCCTTTCGCACACGCACAAAACACCATCACAAGGCTCAAACAATTAAAGAATGAAACTGACAATAATATCGGAACTCCACAGATTCCTCTCGGCTATACAAAACACTAAGCAGTATCACCAATCATAAATACGTAACTCCAACCCCAACCCTGCCATCACGTCCAACACTCAACATATCCCCTCATGTAAGAACAAGCAAATATGCTAGTTAATTACTATGTTAATATAAGTCACGTCACACCTAGACGCATTGAGTCTGATTAACAAAATTTTCCACACAGGCAATCCTTTCCATTCGATCACAACCTAACCTTCTTCAGACCACACTAAACACACAACATTACACCTGCATAGAGAAAATAATGAACTGTACAAACTTAGGACCGGATGGCATTAGCAAGATACACCTGAAACATTTATGGCCACATGACATCCAGGCCCTCACAAACAGTTAAGAACTCTTCATACACACATTGTAACATTCCCAGCTTTTGGAGACATGGAACAATTATCACTACACTCAAATCAAATCAAGTCCCAGGGCACCCTTCTTCATACAGACCTATTGCGCTACTTAGCACACATCCAAGATGACCGGTCGCCTCATTCATTGCAACGTTATATTAAATATTCCCCTTGCTCCCTCACGACACCGATTTAGAACACTACACTCGACAATCATCCTGCTAATCAACCTCACATAACACGCATCTGACAGCATCACCTCCTCGAGACCAGTACAGTGCACACTTCTTAAGCAATAGACAGTAGTAAAGCTTTTCATGCCATCCCCAGACCACACTAATCACCAAAATTTACGTCACAAACATTGAAAGCAGCACCAAAAGCTGCCTTGCCAACTACTGTCAGGCAAAAAAGGACAAGCGTTTTCGAGGGCGAGTCATCGCGAACACAAAAATTCACTAATGAGGTTCCTCAGGGCTCAATTCTTTCACCTACACTACCCATACATGCATGATATTCCCACACCCCAACCGCCCACAAAGATTGCCTCATATATAGATGACACTACCATAGCTACTCACCATACTGCAGACACGGTTTATTCAGTATAACAAGATTACCTCAGTACACTTCAGACATGGTTTGTAGATAACTTTCTGACGACTGATCTAACCAGATCTATCACCGCACTCATCACCAGAGACAGGTAAGAGCACAGATACAGCCCTAACATCACCCTTAATGACAAAGGGATGCCTTGTACCATTTCCAATAGGATTCTTGGGGTAACATACGACACTGAACACACCGCATAGGACCACATAAAAGACATTAAGAAACGATACATCTCTACATTCAGGGTCAGATTAAAAAAAAAAAAAATCTCCCTATTCTACAAACAATACATCATAGCAGTGATGTCCTATGCATTCCAGGCGTCGGCTACCATCCTCCGTAAAGCCCACTGCAAAATCTTGCAGACTATACAGAACAATCCCCTAAGCATCATCAGTGGCTGCACCAATACCACTCTCTTTGGTGAGGATTTATTGCAGTTACTGGGAGGAATGGTAACTTCCGACACTTACAAGTATTTAGAGTGACGAGAGGGCTGTCACCGAGGGGAGTGAGCTGATACAACTTCTTGTACATAAAATTTATTAGAATATGCAAAATGTCACCTAAGTAGGACAAGAACAAGAAAAAAAAAAATACCTCAATTTATTACATGTAACTAAATCTGGCACCATTGCATCATTATACTTGTGGTCGTTTTTAAGGGTTACTTTATTACATCGGTTCAACTTATATTTTCTTTTATGATATTTTCTGCATTTTCAGTTTTCATGTCTTTGAAATATCTGCAAATTTAATATAAAGGCTAAAAATTTTGAGGGTTATGTTAGTTTTAACTTTGCTTTGTTTTGATTTAAACTGCAGGGGGGATGATTACATTGGATATCTTCCTGACCCAGCTGCAGGGGGTAATTTATCCCTCCAAGCATCTACGCCCATGACTTTCCTATAGCTCTCTTACATTCTAAAACTAAAATCCTTTATGTCTGAGGTTATCTCGATATGAGAGGCACACAGTTCTATGCAGCAGCCAGTGCCAACACACAACACCCCTATCATTATGTTTCAAAACCACACAACACAGCTAATCACATAAAATCATCCCTAAACACACGTTACGAAAACCTCTTCAACAACATGCTTTACGTGTGGGGCAATACAAGACCTCAATCAGAATACTATATTACAAGCCTCCCTCCCCATTCAGACATCCACCCATTGGAGGTATCCTTAAACTAAGCTGCTCGAGTTCACCTTGCTAGGCTTAGACCAGGACATCTCCCAGCCCTCCTATACTACCAGCTTCGATCTGGGTTGAGTAGAATCACAGACAATACCTGTCTTACTTAATTATTAAACAGGCCCCCCAAAAAACGCATACATAACATCAACGGTGTAAGGAATCCATTGGGCAGCTCCATAGGGGCGCTTGTTTATTTGCGGTCGATGTGTATGCTTGGCCAGGCAGACGGGGGATAACCAGCTACAATTAAATAACAAACAAGTAGGCTACCTACAATGCTCATGCTGACACCGCCTCCAACATCCTTTCTTACAAAGAACAAGCAGATATACTCGTGAAACACAATAATAAGCCTCTTTACAACAGCACGCACTGGACCTAAAACGCAATCTTCTCTGAATAGACGTCATTTTCAATTACCTCGAACTTATCCCTCCTCATCCCAGAATATGTATGTAACATTATAAAGAAAACAAGGAACTCTACAAGCACAGGGCCGAGTGGCATCAGCAACCTCCGCCTTCAACATCTGCATTCAGGTGGTCACAAACATCAGCAACTGAACATGGGCACACTACTTCATTCTCAGCTTTTGGGTACGTGTAACCAATGACTTAACACAGACTCCTTGGAACAGACACATAACACTCACTTAACACGCCATTAAAGATATCTGAACTGCTGATTCTTAGAAGTTACACCTCATATACCTTTTTGCACCCTCCCGACACTGCTTTAGAACACAACACTCCATAAACAGATTACTGAACGATCTCTCACAACATCCATCAGATAGCATCAACTCCATGAGACCCTCACAAGGCACATATAGTGCAACTACAGCGAACAATAAAGTCTTTGGTGCCATCTCCGGAAGCATACTAATCACCAGAATCTACAACATAAACATGGAGGGTAACACCAAACGCTGGCTTGCCAACTACCGGAAGATAAGCACATGTTTCACTCCAAGAGCAAGTCATCAGTTATCACGGACATGAAAAATTCCCTAACAGAGTTCCACAGGGCTCCGTTTATTCAGCCACGTCTTTAGAGTATACATCCACGATATTTCCACAGCTCAATCTCCCACAACCATTGCCTCATATGCAAGTGACATATTTATAACAACCACACATCATATCGTAGACACGTTCAGCACGCTGCAACGAGACTACTTCAACAATATTCAGACAAAGGTCGAAGATATCATGCTGACAATCGCTCCAGCCATATCCTCCACTATACATTTAACCAGCATCCAACATGAGCACAGATACAATTGTGGACTACTAAACGTACCACACTCCCACTGTTTGACTGGTGGTACCCTGTATTTAATAATAATTTTCTGGACATAAATGCAGACATTTTTGTATATATTCACGACTCAGAAGGATGAATTCCTAAGAAACTCAATCATAAATCGTTCATTTTTCTACGTCAGGATAGCCAGATAGAACCAATCTAAATATGAGTTTAGTAGTTTCATTTGTCCACAATTCTATATCCATAACACAACACGTAGCAGTGCACTTGTGCCACACACACCCTCCACTAAGATTCTTGGAGTGACACGTAACATAGAATTCACCTTCATGAACCACATACAAGATTCTGAAAAGGCGGTACCGGTACTTCCCCTGATTCAGCCACTCAAGACAATGGCAGGGATAGACTTTAGACAGCAAAAGAAAATACTCTCCCTACTCTACAAACAGTATACCAGACCAGCAATGTCCATTGCCCCCCTGGTATTGGCCTCTGTCGTATCTAACACGGACTGCAACACCTTGCAGGCCATACAGAACAAAGTTCTACGCATCATCGCTACCACTCCCATAGCTCACTTACACCTTTAAGTCATTGTCCTCCCTGTTAGAGAATGTCTTGACATGAGAGGCACACAGTTCTGTGTGTCAGTCTGCGCTAATGCACAGCACCCCTGTCAATACGAGCGAGCGAGATATGCGAGCGGACGATGATTACTCTCAGTTAAATTTCGAAATGAGTGTCCTGACCTGGCCCGGCCCAACCTGACCGTCACGCTAAGCAGCTGCTAATAACTTTAATCCTATGACAAGAAGAGTTAAAATTCTTTCTGTATGTGATGCATTCTTTCAATCAGTTATGTTATAAACTAAAAACTCACTCATGAATGCGAAGGAACCACTTGGAATCTCAAGTTTTGCAAGGGAGTTTCTGTGTGTGTGTGTGTGTGTGTGTGTGTGTGTGTGTGTGTGTGTGTGTGTGTGTGTGTGTGTGTGTGTGTGTGTGTGTGTGTGTGTGATGTTACCTAATTGTTCGTACCTAATTGTATCTTTACAGAAATGAGTCAAGCTCGTACTGTCCCGTGTATTAAACCATTTTTATCATACATATCCTTAAATTTGTGAATAGTTTTGGCACACACTATTTCATTCGGTAGTGCATTCCACTGATCAGTTGCCCTATTTGGGAAACTGAATTTCCTTAAGTCTTTATCGCCTCTCTTTTTATGCAGTTTTTTGTAATGTCCTCTTGCTGATGCTTCCCCCTAGGTTATATATTCGCTTATGTCTATTTTCTCTTTCTCTCAGATGCATTTATATAGCATAATCATATCTCCTATTCTCCTTCTCCCCTGTAGTGTTGGTAGATTTAACTTTTCTAGTCTTTCTTCGTAGCTTAGATCCCTTAAGTTTGATACCCATCTTGTAGCTGCCCTTTGTACATTTTCAGTCTTATCCATGTGATTTTTGAGATGAGGATTCCAGACTACTGATGCATACTCCAGTGTTGGTCTGATGAATGATGTTATCTTTCTCTGCACGTCTTCATTTATATATGTGAATGCTATTCTCATATTAACAAGCAATGTATACATGTTACGTACCTTCTCACTGATGTGGTCGTCTGGAGATAGTCTGTTATTGATAATTACTCCTGGTCTTCTCCTTTTCTGACGTGTGTGTGTGTGTGTGTGTGTGTGTGTGTGTGTGTGTGTGTGTGTGTGTGTGTGTGTGTGTGTGTGTGTGTGTGTGTGTGTGTGTGTGTTTGTGTGTGTGTGTGTGTAGATGAGAGAATGGCTTTTGTTCCAGTGCATTTTTCATTTTTCAGCTACCACCATGAAGAAATGATATATCAAAGGAAAATTGTGATAACATGATGCTCGCTCCCTCGTCACGCGCTCACAATGCGCACTTTGTTAGTTATGTTAGTCACACAACACAGCTAGGTGCATGGAACAATCGCCACACATATGTCAACAGACCCTCTTCAACAACGTCCCATCTCCAGACATTCCAACACCATCAAGGAAGAAATCCATCCATATATACAAATTTACTTGCAATGCGCAGAACTCGATAATACAAGCCCTCCCTCAATGAATTCATCAGCATGTAGTATCCTTATGTAGAGATGATTGAGTTCATCTAGCTTAGCTTACATGAGGACAACATCGAGCCATTCCCATTTGCCAGCTTTGCTCTGGATTAGATGGAATCACAGATGATACGTGTCCTGCTTGTGGAATAGTTTCAGTCAACATAACCCACATAATACGACATTGCACAACATCTGTCACACTAAGACGAAGATATAGCAACACTGGTGTAGGAAAACTGTTGGATGATCACATATGGACAATTATTCACCTGCGGTCAGTGGGTCTGCTGGGTCAGGCAGGCAGGGTTTAAGCAACGACAACAGTAACACGTTAAGAAAAAACTGCAGTCACCTCTAAATGATTGCTTCCATACACACAAAGCAAGACCGTCGCTCTGGACCTTGCTAAACACAAGACAAGGCGCGCGCGCGTGCGTGCGTGAGTGTGTGTGTGTGTGTGTGTGTGTGTGTGTGTGTGTGTGTGTGTGTGTGTGTGTGTGTGTGTGTGTGTGTGTGTGTGTGTGTGTGTGTGTGTGTGTGTGTGTGTGTGTGTGTGAGAGAGTGTGTGTGTGTGTGTGTGTGCGTGCGCGCGCGCGCATGTATGTGTGTACTTGTTATGTTTACTATACATGACTTGCTGGTGGCAAGAATCCGTATCTGTGCACGTACTGTAATTAACACTTCATTTTAGCTTGCGTCAGACAACTGTATTCAGCTTGAGGGGAAACAGTGTGCGGGTTATATTTACTTCCTCCAGTTCGAAAACCCTCCCAGGCTACAAAAAAATTGTCTACTGTCAACAAGAATACATAAGCAATGACGTACTAGGGTTGAAGGAGTGAAAGGTCGAGGGGTGAGAGTGACTGTGCCTTACCGTTGTCATAGATGAATTTAACGAGCAACTGCATGATGTTGGCATCATCAACCACTGCCAGGCGGCCGCCCTGCTGCTGACAAAAGTTTTCCATCTCGTACCACGTCCCTTGTGCGTAAGTCTCCACCATGTAACACCGGCCGCCAATATCAGTGAATGGGGGTTGACAGGCTGGTAGGAGCAGGGAGAGTAATTATTGTAGAGTCAGGGTAAAAGTTTGCATGATATTCACGTGTATCTACTTCATATTTAGAGTATGTCCGTCTTTAGCTTCTTTGACACAGCATACCAAAATAGAGTCATCTAGGGGCAGGGAAACACACCCAGTCTCTCTCAGCTTAGAAATATCTTACAACAGAGGGAAGAGAGAAGTGAATAGTTGGCAAATTTTTGTCCATAACTCTACAGTACATAAAAAGTGTTTATTAATGCAAATATTGTATACTGATACCATACATAAGAGCATGTATGTGTCAGGTAAACAATATATATACCAGTATGATACTTAAACATAGGAAGACATGAAAGGATTAGGAAAATTATGTTATACATGATACAAAAGTGAGTGTGCCTGATAACCATTTTTCCTTGTAGCAGCTAGGATAGAAGAGGTCATTCGTTTGAAGGAAATATGGGTAATGATTTTCCGTTTCCCCGAGTGCAATAGGTCCCTTTTGCAGTTGCCATCGTAGGAAAGGGAATAAGTGGAGATGTGAATAAGAGCAAGATGAAATATGAGATGGCTAAAAAAAAAAACCTTTGCAATAACGCATCTCTCGATTGATTTCACGAAGATAAAAAAAAATGATTAGTTAACCAATATAAACGTCGGAGGTATGGGAATGAGAAAGTCTAGGAAGAGGAAGGATACAAGAATTAGTAAGTCAGGTACGTGTTGTTAATATCATTATAGCAGTAGAGAATTAGAAAACCTGTATGTAAGATCTGGATGAAATGAGAGGACCTTATTCTTAATGACTGTAGAAAATATATGTACTAGCTATGTAAAACTTACGCCGTTCCTTCTAATACCATAGGTTATTGAGAAATAAGGTTAAAATGATCAGTGATGGTGGTCGTGGTGGAGGTGATGATGATAATGATAGTAAAGGTGTTGATAATGTTGAGAGTGCTTATGATAGTGTTAGTTGGAACCATGTTATCTCCACAACACAGTGTAGGGGAGCTGGCTGGTGTAGAGGCTCCCACCGTCCCCCTTTCTCACCTTCGCTCGTCTGCCATAGTCCTGAGGAAGAAGAAAAATTTTCAGTAAGCAAATTAAAAGTTAGGTATTGATAACCTCTTCAGTACAATGACGTCTTTTGTACTGTATTCAGGCTGCCACCAGACAGTTTTGTCCAGCTGTTAAAAATAGCTTCACCCTTCCACTGCGGTTTTTTAATTAGGGTAGATTACTTTATTATCCCTAACGGCAATTATATTCAGCAGAATAACTAGACAGACATAAGGCAAATATGGCCGGTACAATCATTGCACTGCAGCGAGCATGTTAGATATTCTCACTAAATGAATTGATTTTCTTATATTATGAACATAATCATATTTCTTTGTTCTGCGCGATTTATAACGTAAGAGAAGTGTGGTGCAATATATACTGGCACAGCTTTTTAGCACATCCAAATATTGATCTCATAAGAACAAAAATGTATGTTACGAGTACAGTATGTCTTGAATCTTCAACTTAAATAAAATAAACATTAATATGATCATATGAAGCCCCAAATGAACCACAAATCCAAATTTATGCAAAGTTACATGAAAAAATCATAAATAGCTAAAGGAACGCATACATCATCGTATAATATTATAAACTGCAGCGACTGGGGAAGAAGAAAGATTAGAAGACAAGAAGGTGCACACAAAGAGGGCAACAACCGTCCCCACCAGCTGGTTTAAAGGCCAAACATTTGACTCTGCCGTGTAACCTAGACCTTCCATCGATTACTCGATTATTGTCAAAAATAAATTACTTCATTGTAGCCTGACCCTTAGTTTTTCCACCAGATTTAATCCCAGTCAGATCAGATCTAGTTAAGTTGACCTTGTTCTGTGACCTTGACATTCAGCCTTTCGTTATGACCTTGAACTTTCATCCCTCTCAATACTGAATTCCTTGATTATTCCCTTACCCTAAAGAGGTTCCACAAAGTCTGGTCTAAATCAGATAAAAACTACTGAAGTTGACCTTGCTTTGTGACTTAGACCTTTGACCTACTGTTCCCAAATGCAACAGATCAGCTCCATGGCTGGCAGTCTACCATTGCACTAAGTTTGGCCAAATCAGATAAGGCAACACACACACACACACACACACACACACACACACACACACACACACACACACACACTAACATTTACACATTACAGACTATTCTATCACAACAAAATGAATATTCGGACATAATGCGACTAAGAGTTGGGTACCGGTCTGTGATTCTGATCCTGCTTGTTTTTATTTTCCAGCTGGTGTAGAACGATTATATTTGGCTGAGAATGAGTAATAGGAGTCTTAGTGTGCAGGCGATCTCGCTGTTACCGGTAACTGTTTTCAAAGGAATATCTATCTATCTATCTATATCTATAGCCCGACGCCCTAATCCCGCAAAGGGTGGCCGCAGACAAAACGCCTCCAAGTCGCTCTGTCACCCACCATTTGACTACCCTCCCCCCAACTCATCCCCCCCCACCCTCATATACCTCTCAACTCCATCCCTCCACCTCATCCTCGGTCTACCTCTCCCTCTCCCTCCCTCCACCTCACCTACATACACCCTCTTAGTCAGTCTTTCATTCTCCATTCTCTTCACATGTCCAAACCACCTCAGTGTATTTCTCCAAATCTTCTCAACCACATCCACATCCACCCCACAGCGTTCCTTCACTTCTTCATTGGTCAACCTGTCCCTCCACGTCACTCCACATGCTCCTCTCAAGCAACTCATTTCCACTGCTCTCACTCTTGACTTGTTCCCCTCTTGCAAGGTCCATGCCTCGCTTCCATATATACACACACATATTTACTCCACCCACTGAATATTTTTATTTTTGGCCACTTTCCCTCCCCCCCACACACAAGTTCTTTTTTACTTTTTTTACATACACCAAAACTTGTGTTGTTCTATATGTTTGCTCTGTGTTATGATAAAAACGAAAAACAAACGATGAGATTCTGACTATCTCTACCTTACAAAATCATTGTGTAAATTTTTTCAGTCTTCCAGTTAGAAACTTTGCTCCAAGCCACGTCTACATAAGTTACTGCATTGAATCACAGTTTCATGAGCTTTCAAACAGAGGTTTCGGTTTTTCATACAACAAGCACTTATCTAGAAAAATAACGGAAAGTCTGACAAACTGGCAAAGCATGGCAATTGAACCAGAAGCCTCTAGTGTCTCATGCAACTCAGGAGGGAACATAGTGTTCCCGACTGTTTCATTTTGTGCCTCGTATGTCCTACTATGAGGAGTTAGATTATGACCCACATTACATAAAACTTTTTCTTTACTGAATCATTCATACAGTTTAGACGCGACGACTTCAACAATGAACCGTGAAAATAATGGATGCTACAGATGGTTAAATTCCATTTAGGGGTTAAGTAAATAGCACAAAGAATGGAGTGCATTGCTGTAGTGAAGAGACTACAGTACTACAGCTGGTTTATTTTTGTCTGAGAAAGATCCTTACCACTGTACGGCTCAGTTAATGACAAAGTGCAGTTATGTTAGAGAGTGGATCTGACTAATGACCAAGGAGACTCGTTCCTACCATACACCTAAGGGTTGTGAAATTTCGTACATTTCGTTAAATTGTTAGAGGCGCCCACATCTCTAAGATGAAAATAAACCGGCGTAAGAAACTTCTCTTTTTCAAGGTTGTCTATCAAGTAACCTTTAGAAAGCTTGCCTTCCTCTATCATCCATATAGAAAATTTGGAACACACACACACACACACACACACATATACATAGATATAGATATATATATATATATATATATATATATATATATATATATATATACATAGATATAGATATATATATATATATATATATATCTGTCTATCTATCTATCTAGATAGATAGATTGACTGACTGATTGATTGATATGTATAATGAGGGAGGATCCTACTTCTACCTTGCGTGTCCCCGGGTGGTTTATAGAGAAACGTCTCATGGATAGCCTATATTGAATAATATCATCTTAGATCAGAGTTTCCCAACCTGGGGGGCGCGCCCCCCTGGGGGGGCGTTTGAGATTGCTAGGGGGGGCGTGCGGTAATCAGAGTTCAACATGGCGCTAGGCCATTCAAATGCATACAGGGTATTCCCAAAGATATGTAGGAATAAGAAACTATGATAGGAAAACTTCACGATCGTCATTTCAAGCAACCACATGTAGTGTTGCCATCTAGCGTCTTAAGCATCCATATGGAACAGATAAAAGCATCGTTGTTTAGGCGTCAGAGGGGTGGCCCGGGTGGGGGGCATCATGAATGCAGTCCTGACCAAAGGGGGGCGCAGTGCTATAAAGGTTGGGGACCCCTGTCTTAGACAGTGCAGCCCATGAGATCCCCCAGTAGATATATTGGACTACAGCAAATATACTGAATCAGGTGGCACAAAAATTGCATCTCATCAGAAACCATTTGGCAAGGAGGTGAGATTATATGTCTCAGTCACCCCAACCAAACATGAATTCTACCGGATATGAAGATTCAGCCGTTCCTGCGTTGGATCATCTTTTTTTTTTTTTTTTTGTAATATATATCCCAGGGTATTCTGGGACACGGGCAAACTTAGAGCCCGTCAGAGATGCGCTTGGCTTGCGCGGGCTGTGACTAACGAGGTGGAAGGTAATCCCTGACTGTGGTGATGAGTATGTTTAGTGGTGTATTAGCAACAATGTTTCCAGCATCGGTGAGGTCGTCCCCTGAATGAACAAAGCCCATTCCAGGGTGCATCCTGAGTGGAGTAGTGGCTGGACAGTGGAGGATATAATGGAGCAGAGGATCCTCAGATCTTTCCAAGCAGTGTAGGCATGGATCTGGGTCTCCATTTGAAATTTGTGTGTAGCAAAGGAACCCCAAAGGCAGTTCGTCGGAGTTGCACTACTAGATAATTAGGTAGGCCAGCGGGGTATAAGAAGTGGCAGTGGCATACCACGCGGCTGAGCGTGAGCCCTCTGCAATGCAAAGCTGGTGGTCATCCCGTGATAGTCTGCCAATGGTGTTAACCCATGTTCTGACTAGGTGCGAGGTGCCGGGCCGAAGCAGAAATGTGACCTCCGGTAGGGAGTAAGTGGCGCGAGCTGCAGGATCAGCAAGCTCATTGCCTGCTATTCCCACATGACCTGGGAGCCAGTGGAGGGTGATAGTGGCACCCCAGCTGGAGAGAAGAGAGGCGACGTGGTGATTGCAGTGATCAAGAATACATTGTCAGTCAGAGAGAGTGAGCGGAGTCTCTGGAGGGATGATAGGGAGTCAGTGTGGAGTACGACATGTCTGCGAGAGTGGATATAGGCATGGCGCAATGCCACAAGGATGGCCACGAGTTCCTCTTGGAATGCAGAGACTCCCTGAGAGAGTCACCAGGACTCTGTATAGCGATCACACACAAACGCCGACCCAGCAGAGCCTTCAGGACTGACAGACCCGTCCGAGAAATAAGTGGCTGTGTCAGGGGAGTGCAGGGTAGCCATCCTACGAAGACTCTCCTGACGCAGCATGGCTGGGACGGAGGAGCGTGGCTTCGCCTCCGAGGGACAGAGGATCGTGAATGGAGGGGGGTCCCATGGTGGTGGGGCAGCAAACCCCGGACAGGGTAGGTCTGGATCTTGGCAGATGGCAGGGGCAGCACCCAGACCATGAATAACGGCAGCCGTTGTGCAGGCCCAGTCGTGCTGTGGTAAAAGGGCCGGGGGCCTGGACAGGAGCTGCTTTAGCAGAAGGGACACCGGCAGTTGAGGGCGATGTTGCATGAGCTGGAGAGTAATAGTTGCTGCTCTTAATGCAATGCGGTGTGCCAGAGACGGCAAACCACTCTCCATACGTAAGTTAACAAGCCGGGTCCAGCGAGGAGCGCCCAACATGATATGGAGTGCATCATTCTGTAAGACCTCCAATGAACTAATAATCGATGGGACAAGGCTAGTTAGGCAGATGGCACTATAGTCCACCAATGACCTAATAGCATGAACGTAGAAAGTTCGGAGGACCCTATAAGATGTCCCCATGCTCCGGCTTGAAAGACACTTGAGAGCAGCCATGCGTGTTGAAGCACGCTCCCGCAGGTATTTTACGTGTCTCGCAAAGGTGAGGCCGCTATCTAACCAGACTCCCAGATACTAGTAGAGAGTAACAAAGGCAAGGTGGTGTCCACCAAGAGTCATTGGGAAATCTGGGGGCGAAGTCGGAAGGGGAGACACTTAGTTTTCTCCAAGTTGATTTTGAGGCCCAACTCATTGCATTTATCTTGGAGCTTAGAAAGAGCTGAGTTGGCCCGAGTAAAACAGTCTCATCTTGCAAAGACGAGGGCCAGATCATCAGCGTAACTGAGTAGCGTCACTCCTGGGCCATAGTCAATGTTTAATAGCCCTTCCACCAACACATTGAATAATAAAGGGCTCAAGACACTTCCCTGCGGAGTGCCACTGGGGTGTCGATAGAAAGGGGAGAGGTGTCCTTGAAAGCGGACCCCTGTGGTACGCTCTTTGAAGAAGTCCCTGACCCATGACAACAATCTGCCCCCCACTTCCCTGGCCGCAAGAGCAGCCAGAATAACCACAGGGCTGGCCAGTTCAAAGGCTTTTTCGAGGTCGAGGAAGACGGCCATCCCCCTTCCCCCTCTGAGCTCCCCGAGGAAGGAGGCTAGGCAATGCGTAGCACTCCTGCCTGGATGGTAGGCAAAAATCCTTGGGTGCAGTGGTCCCAGGCGCCAGGCAAGGCGATCTCTCACAACCCTCTCCGCTATCTTAGCAACACAGCTAAGAAGAGAGATTGGGCGCATGGAGGTGGGATCGCGAGGTTTAGGAATTGGGTGGATGACTGCCGTCTTCCACGACCTCGGCAAACAACCCTCAGACCACGAGAAGTTGAGCAGATCAAGCAGCCGCTCACTGCCACAATCTCCAGCATGAGCTAGCATTGAGTAGGGGAGCCCGTCAAACCCAGGTGCAGTGTCACTCCTGTGGCGAAGCGCTTTTTGGAGTTCCCCACTGGTGATAGGACCATCAGCAGGGTCCAGCCTGTCACAGGCAGCCTGGATCTCAGCGACACGGGAGACAGACAGTTGCACCTGTAGGGCCCGGACGGACGGCAGGAGATTGTGGGAGGCGGAACGGTCAGCGAAGTGCTGCGCAAGACGGCTGGCCTCAGCTGCAGGGTCAGGATGAGAAGGTGGACGAGGAGGACGTGGATCAGTGAAGGACCGGATTTTCCTCCACATCTCAGGGAGTGTCGAGTGAGAATCCAGGGTACGACACCACCCGATCCACGCCTCCTCTTTGATGCGGCGCTTCTCTGATGTGACATGGCGCGTAACTGCGACCAGATACTGACGGTGCGGGGATGTATGGCACCGCCGGTATTGTCTACGCGCCACATTCAGTCGGTGATTCAACTCCCTAACCCTGGCACAATAGATCCAGCCATCTCTGTAGCACTTCGCAGATCGTTGTTGCAGCGGGATGGTGAGAGAGGCTGCCTGTGTGAAAGCATGGGCTACTTGATCTGCTTGGCTCTCGAGATCTGGGGCAGGAGGAAATGCCTCCAAGGCCTCCGCCAAAGCACGGCCAAAAGAAGCCCAATCAGCCCTGCGAATATCCCATCGCGGTGGAGGGAGTGGGGGGGGGCAGAAGTGGAGCCATGGGCAGAGAAACCTGCACTACAAAGTGATCGGCTCCGAGATGGGGTGGAGCGACCAGGTTGCAGAGCCTGCAAGAGGGGAGGAGGTAAAGGACAAGTCAAGGCGACCCCCAGCGACATGTGTGGCCCATGCAGTGTCATTTAAAAGGGAGACTCCCTCCATCTCGTCCATAACTATGGAGATGTGCCACCCTGCCTCATTGGATGGAAGTGGCGAGGAGAAAAGGGCGTGGTGAGCGTTGAAGCCGCCCCCGATGTATACATTACCCGTGGTAGCCTGAGAGAACAGGTCTCCCACCTCCAGGGCGCTCCTGTGACCTCAGTATACGTTGTATACTGTCAGGGATGACGTCGCTAGGTGGAGGACCACGCCCTGAACTTCCACACCAGGTCCACAGAAGGGAGGAGGGTCGCAATCTGTGGACTCGATGTGGTCCCGAACCAGGACGGCACAACCCCTCGTGACACCACTCACGTATGGGAGGCGATAGGTGGTGTAGCCAGGGAGATGGAAAGCTGTCCGCTCCGGCAGTAGGGTCTCCTGCAGCAGGAAGACATGAGGCTTATCCCTCATTGCTGCCTCCAGTAAGAGCGGGAGCTTACTCCTGGCCCCTAGGCAATTCCACTGGAGGATGCGGAGATGGGCAGAGGCATCTCGCAGGCAGGTGGATCCATCTGCGAGGCATCCTCCATTGGAGTCTGGATTACTGGCACCTGTGTGTCCAGTGATATTACTGGTAAGGGCTCCACGGAGGACACTGGAGGACATGGTGCCCGATCAACTGGTGGAGGAGCGGAGTGGGGCTGAGCTGTAACTGACTGCTCCCGTTGAGGTTTCCTGTGAGGGCAAGGAGAGGCAGGGGAATTGAGTAGATGCTTCTTCTCGAACGCCTCGTCCAAAATAAGGCTGACTGTGGCCACGGCTGGGTCTGTGTTCAGTGACAGCTCCGTCATCTGTGCGATCATTTGCACCACCGCCACTGCTATCTGTGTTCCCAGTGACTTGATCTCCATGGTGAAGAGTGGAGTCGACTGAGTAGGAGCTGCTGAGGGACAAGGCTCGGGGCTGGATGACGGAGCCTGAGGAGAGTGCTCTGCCAGATGGTGAACGTCGGCAGTAGTTTGGCCCTGGATGAGCGCTGTGGGCAGAGGCGGGAAGTCGGCCTCTTTGAGAGCTGGTGGATTCGGTGAAGTAGGGCGGCGTTGTTGCGCCGAGACAAAAGTGCCTGGGGGAGCTGGAGTGGCACTGATGGCCTGCTGGTGCTTGACCCACTCGACCTGCCGTTCCCGTCCCTGTTGCACCCTCTTCATCCTCGCAGGACAGCTGGGATGCCATGTGTGGCAGGACCCGGAGCAGTTGGGGCAGCAGGCAGTGACGGGCTCCTTTGCCTTGAAGCGCGCAAGACACTGCTCTGTGTGTTGGATCATCGTCTACAAAAGGTCCAGCTACACTGCCTCCTGTGCTTACAGGCAGTGTGCCACCGCAAGTGAACAGTCACTGCCTCGGCAAGTCAGAGACCAGAATATTAAAGAAAATGAAAAACATGAAAATCTATCCGTCCAGTGTAAAAAGCCTCGCAAATTATTACCAACGTGATCCCTTAATGATTGAATTAGAAATCGTTAGATGAGATAATGTGTGTCTGAGCAAGATCCACAAAAATGAACATTTCCTTCAGCTCCAAGAAAGCAATCACTTCTTTTATTAAAGAGGAAGGTAGAATAAGTTAGTGTTGTAGGATTCCTAATTAGCAGAAATTTTGCAGAGAATAATGTTAAATTCTGCAGTGTGTCTGACAGAGTTGCATGGATTGTAATTAAACAACGTAAAGGTTACACCCAGACAGTACTACAAGTATATGTGCCCACCTCTCAAAGCACAGCTGAAGAAACAATCAAATTAATCATTGATGACATCTCCCAGATTATGGAAGAAGAAAAAGACCAGATATTCAACACACATGGGACACTTCAATGCAAAAGTTGGCAAACTGAAAACAGAGAAGCATATATGGGAAAATTTAGAGTGGGAGAGAGGAATGACAAAGGTGAAATGTTGGTAACTTTTGCCGAAATGTATTACATAAAAATAATGAACACATTCTTCCACAAAGGAATAGGAAGAAAATGGACCTGGAGAAGTCCAAACAGAGAAACAAAGAAAGAAATCGATTTCATTATAGCAGATAAGATCACCACGATCACTGATGTCAAAGTTATCAACCAAGCAAATATGGAAAGTGACCACAGACTGATGAGTTGAACAACCATATTCAATTTCAGAAGAAAAAGAAAGAAGTTGATTAAAAATAAAAATGTATGCCCAATACAAAAAAAAACTGTCTTTCAGTTAGAAATAAAGAACAGATTTCAGGCTCTAAGTCATACTGAGTCTGGCACTGATGAGTTGTATGATAGACTAACGAAAGTATTCAAGGAGTCAGCGGAGGTAGGAAAAACTAATAAAACTAAACTCAACAGTTATTCAGTAACGATCTCGAGCTCACACACACACAAAAAAAAAAAGGAAACGAAAGTAAATAAAAAGAAAGTTGAAATAGAAAGAGCAGAGTTAAATAAGCTCATCAACAAGAGACTGTCTATCTATCTATATACCTAGGCAGCTTCCCCCAAGGAAAGGGAGGTAGCCGAGACAGGACAACACACTCCCAATTTACTCATCGACTCACACACATTCATTCGCATCTTAGCCCCAAAGAGACGGACGAAGAAAAGACGAAAGAGAAGCATGGATCAGATCAAAGAAATAATAAAAAAAGGAAAAAGTATGAAACAGGTTTGAAGCAAGGTGGTATTAGGAAAGCAACGGAATATATCCCTGAACGACAAAAACGGTGGTCATCTACTGCAGAGAGAATATGGTGAAGAAAGTTGAGGAATTTTACAAAGAAATGTATGCATCAAAAGCAATAGTGCCAATTGCTAATTTTGCAACTGATGCATGTGAAATAGCTAACAGATGTAAAGCCTGATGAGATCAATTTTTTTCTTAAAAGTTATCAAAAGAGGAAAGGCCCAGGAAGATGGAATAGTAGCAGGTTTACCGTCGGACGCAGGGGTAGAAGTTCGAAACCAGTACGCCCACCTATTTAACCAACGTATAATAAGAATATTTCCAAAACATGGTGTAATGCAATAGTTATTTTGCTTTACAAGAAAGACGACTCAAAACATCTTAGTAATTGTCAACCTTTCAGCTTATTATCAGTTATTTAAAAACTCTTCACTAAAGCCATTACGAACACAATAAGAACAAATTTGGAGAGAAGAAAAAAGAAAAGAAAACTCGTTAACAGACAGGATTTCGAGGCGGGTAGTTTGATTACTGATCATCTACACACATTGAATCAACTAGTTGAGAAAAGTACAGAATATAGTAAACCACTGTGCATAGGTTTGTAGATTACAAAAAGGCTTGCTACTCAGTGGAGCACGTAGCAATTGTAAATTCATTGCAGGAACAAGTAATAACCGACAACATTGTAAAACTGCTCGAAAACATATACGAAGAAGGAACTGTTACAGTTAGGTTGCATAATGACTCAGAAAAAAATTAAAATTGAGAAAGGCGTGCGTCAGGGACATTATCACCACAGTAATTTACAACATGCCTTGAAAGCATTTTCAGGGAGCCAAAACGCGAGAACAAAGAAAATATGGGATGAGAATGCTACAACCATTTAAGATTTGTAGTTGGCATTGTCCTGATCTCAGAAACATCAAAGAGGTTGCAGGAAGTATTAAATGACCTTAATAGAAAAAGTCACAAAGTACGGATTAGGATGAACAGGAGTAAAAAAAAAATAATAATAATGTTTACTACAAATACACAAAAGAGTGTCTTCAAAATAAATGGAGAAATTCATGAAGTTGAGGAATACAGTTACTTGCGGCAGTTGCTAAAACAAACGAAAGAAAATAAAAATGAAATAACACACCGTGTTAAAAAAATAGAAACATTATGAAAAGAGCCTTGCCAGTATCTATGAAACGAAAAGAATTCAATGGATGTATAAGCCCAGCTAAGACGTACGATTGTGAGACCTTGTGATACAATCAGTGAAAAACAAACTAATGCGTTTTCAAAGAGCAATGGAAAGGTCAGTACTGGGAATATCTTTGAGAGACAGGAATAATTAAACTTGGGTGAGAGAGCATACAAAAGTCAAAGACATTACTGAGGTTATAAAAGACAAGAAATCGAGGTGGGCAGGTCACGTACCAAGAATAAGGGATAATCATTGGAGCAAGAGGCTGACTAACTTGACACCAAGAGACTGAAACCGTAGAAAGAAGAGGCCAGACAGGAGGTAGAGAGATGTGACAAAAAAATATTTGCTGGCTAAACCTAGCAGAGATTGGCTAAGTCAAGGAATTCGAGGAGAAGGCTGGGGGAGGTCTTTGTTCTGGGGTGGACTTCCAACGGCTGATTTTATATATATAAAACACAGGGGGGGGGGGAACACGCATTTTTGCCACGTCACGTCACTGTTGCATGAACGCTAGTAAAATGTGATGGCAAACTTTCAAAATAGAAAAACGGGATCAGAAACTGTTGAGCTTCAGTTTATGTTTCAAGCAACAAAGGAATTAAGATAAGCCTCAAGTAACAAACAGGGCCAATGTAGCGAAGTCAAAACAGTATGAAGTGGAAATTCCGACAATAAATCTTCTGTCTTACCAACAGCAGAAAAGAGCAGCAATAAGAAGTTAGGAACCATTTTGAATCTGGTGCCTGTATCGCTTGCAATTCAGCGCTTGTGACCAAACTGTTGCAACTCCCAGCTCCTTACAAAGTAGCTCCTTGTGACACTGTCTGTTTCTTTTGTCTTTTATACCAACGTCTCTCATGTTCCAATTCCAGGGGTCTTATCACCTCAGCTCATTCACCCACTCCTACTTTTTGGTATAAATTATTGCAGCAGTCAGTAACCTCAGTATTAGGGTCATATTCTTAATGACCTAGAACAGCTTTTACAGTACAGCACCAGTCGAGCAGGGCAGTACTCCCAAGGTGGATGGAAAGCTGATGACAAGGAGAGCTGGAGCTCCCGTTTCATCAGCCCTCGGGACTAGGTCCCGACCATCCCCCTTTGCTGAACTTTTTCAGTGTCTCAGTAACACGGAGAGTAGACCAGCATGCTCTCCAATACAAGTTTCTTCAACTATCAACACCAAACTACATGCACAGTACACACCACACTTCCTTTTCAAAATTTTCAAAAAAATGGCGTCGATTAACATAGCCTCGGAGTCCCCAGGAGGGGGGGACCATAAATGCCCCCACCTTCAGCCTCTCTCCCGGTGACGACTCAAGGTGCCTGGAACCACTGTTTGACTCTCTTCTTCTTCCTTTCTGCAACATTCGTGGCCTTTCCTCTAACTTTTGCTCTGTTGAGCACCACCTCTCCTCCTCTAAACCTCACCTTCTTTTCCTAACTGAGACTCAGCTGTCTGAGGCAACTGACAGCAAACCCTTTTCTGTATCCTCCTACTTTCTCTATACTCATTTCAAAGCCAAAGGTGGCTGTTGTGTATATATACGCAACAACTTATCTTGCTCTCGTGTTCCTGAACTCGATTCTTCTGAATTCTCTGCACTCTGGCTTCGGCTTTCCTGTCATTCTCTGGCTAAATATATCTGTGCTGTTTACTTATCTCCTAATTCTACTATCAAAAATTCTTTGACTATCTTACTTCTACGATGAAACACATTCTATCCATTTCTCCTTTCTCTGAAATCTCCATTCTTGGAGATTTCAATGTTCACAACCAACTTTGGCTCTCCTCTCCTTTCACTGATCCACCTGGTGAACAAGCCTACACCTTTTCTATCCTTAATGACCTAGAGTAGCTTGTACAGCACCCTACCCATATCCCTGACCGCCTTGGAGAGAGCTCCAACATACTTGATCTCTTCCTTACAACTAATCCTTCTGCTTACACAGTTAATCTTTTCTCTCCGTTGGGCTCCTCCGATCACAACCTTATCACCTTAACCTATCCTATCGCTCCGGTACGGCCTGCAGACCCTCCAAAAAAACGTCGTCTCTGGCACTTTGGAGCTGCTGATTGGGAGGCCCTCAGGCAGTACTTCTTTGATTTTCCTTGGAATGATTATTGCTTCCATGGCCGGGAGCCATCTGGGTGTGCCTTGCGCATTACAGAGGTTATTCTCTCTGGCATGGAAGCAAACATTCCTTTCTCATATCCATTGAGTAATGCACGAAAGCCTTGGTTTAATCACGCTTGTTCTAATGCTGTCCGCAACAAGGAGAGGGCCTATAAAAGGTACCGGAACCAACCCTCCCCTGAATCACATCTTTTATACATTTCTGCCCGGAATCGTGCTAAGTCTGTTCTTCGCTCTGCTAAAAATAATTTCATCCGTACAAAATGCTCTCAACTCTCTAACTCGAACTCTTCCCACTCCTTCTGGCACCTTGCCAAAAACCTTTCTAACAACTTTACCTGATCATCCTTCCCTCCTCTTTTCTACTCTGATGGCTCTGTAGCTATTTCTTCTACTGATAAAGCAGATCTCTTCGCTCAGACTTTCTCCTCCAACTCCACCTTAGACTATTCCGGTGCTGTTCCTCCCTCACTTCCCCCCTCTAACTTCCTCATGGCTAACATTAAGATTTCTTCAGCTGATGTATTTTCTGCCATTGCTGGCCTCAGTACTAATAAGGCATATGGGCCTGATGGAGTCCCTCCTGTTGTTCTCAAGAACTGTGCTTCTGTGCTTTCTCCCTGCCTAGGCAAACTCTTTTGCCTTTGTCTGTCAACTTGTACCTTTCCTTCTTGTTGGAAGTTTGCTCTCATTCAGCCAGTCCCAAAGAAGGGTGACCATTCCCAACCCTTTAACTATCGTCCAATTGCTTTAACATCCTGTATCTCAAAAGTTTTCGAGTCTATTCTTAACAGAAAAATTTTAAAGCATCATTCCTATCACAACCTTCTTTCTGATCGTCAGTATGGGTTCCGTCAAGGATGCTCCACAGGCGATCTTCTCACCTACCTTTCAGACTCCTGGTCATCCTCCTTTCGGGACTTTGGCGAAAGCTTTGCCATTGCACTTGACATCTCAAAGGCTTTCGATCGAGTCTGACATAAATCTTTAATTTCCAAACTGTCCTCTTGCAGTTTCTATCCTTCTATCTGTGCCTTCATCTCTAGCTTCCTTTCTGGTCGTTCTATAGCCTCTGTTGTAGACGGCTATCGTTCTTCTCCTAGATCTATTAACAGTGGTGTTCCTCAGGGCTCTGTCCTATCACCAACTCTCTTCCTTTTATTCATCAATGACCTTCTAAGTTGTACATCTAACCCTATCCACTTATACGCTGATGACTCCACCCTTCACCTTTCCATTCGATTCCCACAACATCCATCTCAGCAGTTACTTCAACAGGCAAGGGATGAGGCTATGGCACACCTAATGTCTGACTTGGCTCGTATCTCTGACTGGGGTAAAAATAATCTGGTTGTTTTTAATGCATCAAAGACTCAGTTTTTGCACCTATCAACCCGACAAAATCTTCCACAGGTATACCCACTTATGTTTAATAATACTCAACTTAATCCTGCATCATCGTTGAACATGCTTGGGGTTTCATTTGCTCGGAACTTGTCTTGGAAAGATCATATTACATCTCTTGTAAAATCTGCTTCCAAGCGATTGGGTGTGCTAAGCCGACTCCGTTCCTTCTTTACCCCTGCACAATTGTTGACTCATACAGGGGTTTTATCCGCCCCTGTGTGGAGTACAACTCTCATGTATGGGGAGGCTCCCCACATACAGCTCTTCTCAATAGGGTGGAGTCAAAGGATTTTCGTCTCATTAACTCTCCCCCTCTTACTGACTCCCTTCAACCTCTGTCTCTTCGCCGTAGTGTTGCATTATCTCTTTTCTATCGCTACTTCAATGGTCACTGGTCCTCTGAACTGTCTGCTTGCATTCCTCCACTTCTACGACGGGCGCGTAGCACCCGTCTAGCAGCAAACTCTCACCCCTTTTCTGTCCAACTCTCTAATGCAAGAGTCAACCGTTACTCCCAGTCCTTCATTTATGCAACAGGTCATCTCTGGAACTGTCTCCCTCTGTCTGTATTTCCTGCTTCCTATGATCTCCAGTCTTTCAAACGCAGTGTGTCCAGGCATCTCGAAATGAATTGATCTTGAATTTGGCTCTCTCTTGTATTATGTTTTTCTCTTGGAGGGAACAGTATTGCGGGCTCATTGCCTTTAGTTCCTTCTTCCTCACATAAAAAAAAAAAAATTGTATCCTTGACAGCTTTGGAAAGAATTTACCCGGAAAAGCCACTAAACACGATTTAATCACTGGACAACAGCTCTTTGTTCGGTGTGAAATCTCTCTCTACCCGACAGGAGTTGAGTAAGAAGAGGAATGGAAATATGGCTCGCGAGTGTACAAAATGTACTTAGTTCCTCCATAAAAGTGAGCTCAGTATTTTTCTTGCTCATTTTCTCACATCAGATAATGTATGATAGTCGATTTCGTGTAAGTCGTCAAGGAAGCTTCTGCTAGGACGGCTGTACTGTATAATGTAACACTTGGTGACAGTGAATAACCTTTTCGACGAGTCAAAACTGCCATGCATGGTCGTGACAACTCGAGTATTCTATTCCAATTAACGCCAGACGAGTTTATTTAGCGGAGAATTAGTCACTAGATATTGTCACTGTCAAAAATAAGTCATTCATGGTCGGGACTACAGTACTGTTCTCTTCCGATCAGCTAAAATTTTATTCATCTAGAAATTAGTTATAGGAGTCTGAGTGTTAAAAAACAGATCACCTAAAACTTGAGAGCAGCTTCTTTTCCCAGTCATTTTTATTCTTCATTACTTGTTGGACACTAATACTCTCAGGTTCCCGTGACTCCTCTCAGCTGAATGAAATCGTCTGATGTCAGTAAAATAAAATGACAAGACTTCTGCAAACTGAAACAGTAAATGGTGACAGCATCAAAGACTGATTAAATTTGCAGGGAAACTATTGAAAAAATAAACCATACCGTAATACAAAACTTGGTATGATACGAGTAAATGAATATTAGTAAAGTTTATAGAATGATTTATAGATAGACAGACAGATAGATGTAACTGATTTCACTTGTTGGGAGAAACCCTTGCAAACTGCAAACTGATGTAAATTTTCGTGGAAAGAATTTGATTTTAAAATATAAACAGCTCCCATAGCTATAACGATTAAGTACAGCAATGTATTAGGTTATAAGGTTGGGTTTCTTTTCATCAAGACACGTGTACCATTCATACATAGTGTGGAATGTTGAAGGTAACTGTTGATTATATTTTCTTGGGCAGGAAACAGCAGTAAAGCTCAGCCCGCCACAACTCTCTCTCTCTCTCTCTCTCTCTCTCTCTCTCTCTCTCTCTCTCTCTCTCTCTCTCTCTCTCTCTCTCTCTCTCTCTCTCTCTCTCTCTCTCTCTCTCTCTTGTGTATGTACCATCTCAGTACTAGGCAATGAGATCATTTAAATAAGGTAATCACCAATTGAATATCTATATATATCTCTCTCTATCTATATTTATATCTATCTATCTATCTATCTATATATATATATATAGATAGATAGATAGATAGATAGATAGATAGATATATACATATATATATATATATATATATATATATATATATATCATTGGAGCTCAGTGTCCCGAGTATTAGACAAAACTGGGATTTTTCAAGTCTCTATAAAGTAAGGAACCCCCGAGTAGGGACCTATGAGCTTCGCGACTATGAGCCGATAGGCGAAGGGCGGTACGCTTAGTACCCTCCCAGTGCGATGCCTCGCCCAGCACCCCTAGGATCCAATGGGATATATATATATATATATATATATATATATATATATATATATATATATATATATATATATATATATATATATATATATATATATATATATATATATATATATATATATATATGTGTGTGTGTGTGTGTGTGTGTGTGTGTGTGTGTGTGTGTGACATGTCTTACTTCACATTAAAACAGTTTTGGGAATTATTCTCGTCACATAAACTAACGAAATTGTGTTGCCCCATGAGACAGAATTATCCCTCTGGCATTAATTTCCCCAAGGTTTAGAGCCCACAGCATTACGCACATATACTAGGTTATCGAGAAAACACATGTCGAGTTCACGTCTGATAGACAACCTTCAAATCACCTACAGTACGGAGGTTGTTGGGCAGCATCAACTCTTTCAGTGCATTATGTATAGCGTTTTTTTTTTCCATACTTGGGCTGCCTGCAGACGAAATTACTGAACTTAGGAAAGATCATCCTCTGGGAACAGTTAATGAAGCCTATATCTGACTCCTCCGATTCGAAAGTCTGCCAAAACCTGTAAATAATCTTTTGCTAGTGCTGAGTAAAGGCAAACGACAAGGAGCACTCAGACAGTGCAGCAACCTAGCTCACCAACTGGTCTAAGAACCGAACATTTGACTTTGCCCGGTTTCCTTGACCTTTAGCTAATATCTCTCAAAACCAAATCACTTCATTACTGCCTGACACTTAACACCTCCACCAAGTTTGACCCGAATCAGTTAAAAATTCTTTGGGTTAATCTTCTTTGTGTGACTGAAATTTGACCTATTCCTGGGACTTTGACCTTTGACCTTATTTTTCACAATCGAATCCCTCTGTTCATTCCTTAACCCCAAACACATCAATAATGTTTGGAGTACATTCGAAAAATAAATGTTTTAAAAGGACTTTGCCATGTGACCTTGACTTATAATTCTTTTTCTAACAAATAGTAGGTCAATCTGATGGATGAATCTCAACCTTTCCGACAAGTTCAATCGAAATGATCAAAACTGTTTTAGTTTTGTTAACACAGACATACCGGTTGACGTTTGACTGTGCCCTGTGACTTTGATTTTTTTTACTAATTCCCTTCAAAATCGGAAACCTCTTGTCCTTAATTACCTTTTATTCTTCTTCCTCCACTTTTAGTCCAAGCCAGATCAACAGTGTTTAAACTATATAAATCTTGTTAAATTAAACCTACCTCTGTTTCCATGACCTTTGCCCTATTGCTAAAAAAAAAAAAAAAAAAATCATCGGTCAGCTTCGTCGCTCTCCTACCCCTCCACCAAATTTTGATAAGATCGGATGAAACCCGAGTTATTTTCTTCGCGCACGCGCACGCGCGCACGTCTATTAAAAACCTATTCCTGCTTCGCGAGAGCGGGTGTAAAAACACATCATCGAGTGAGTTTAACTCTTCTAACCAGCAGACGATTATATTCTATTTATCACGAAAATCTCATAAGGAAGACGATGGGAGAGGTAACCCTTTCAAGACAGTGATGTTCTTCTGTAGTGTTCTGCTGCTGTACCCAGCCGGCTTACTTATTCTAGAAGAGACGTTTTGTGGTAAAGGCCCAAAGAGGAAAGAAATAACACCACTGACTGCTTCAGTCACTAAATAATATTTTCCATACCTCAGCCAGTTATAATAATCTCACTCCATGTTTATGTGGGAAAAGGATCAGGATAATGATGACAGTTCTATGTGTTATGATTACAAGACGGAGCTTCAGATCTGGAGCTGAGTTTGCCATTAAATCTGGCTTCTTTATATGGAATGCCAAGTAGTCTAAGTGGTTTTAGGCGCTGGTCAGAGTGAAGGCCTGATGCTGTGCGCTGAGGTTCGAAAATATAAGAGACAGTCCCCCCCCTCCCTTTTTAATACAATATACTGCCACCAGGTGTATCAACCCGTCACCCATAAATTTTCTGAACTACGGTAGCCCACCCTTGGGTTTATACGAATGGCAAAGTTTAGTCCCTATGCACAGATTGATAAATAATGTATTTTAGTCTGGGTAGCGCCGGGCGATATGGGATATTGGGATGTGGAAAAACCTTCTCTCTTCCAAAGGTTTGCTTCTCAGGGGCTTGTGGCTGGTCGAACGCCTTCACCGTACATATCTGTACTGGATAGCCTAGCCATGGGACCCCTCAATCCTCATAGCTAAATAAAAGATTGGATGAATTTCTCTGGTTCTGCAAACATCACCTCCCATAATGCTGGAAACCTTAAGCTAATTGACAGGGAATGTCAAATGCTAACAAAGGTACCTGGCGTTGCCCGGGAAAAAAAAAAACAAAAAAAAAAAACTGACTGAATACCATCATTACCCTGGATCTTGGGGGACCACCCCACAATGGGAGACGACCCTCGAGGGTCCATTTTCCCTGTTGACCTCTGTCCTTCTCTGGCCTCTTTCCACAGGGATATGTTCCCCATGGACGTATTCCCACCATGGTTGTAATCAGCACTGGATCAGTTTTCCTGCTACCCACCCACTAACCCTTCTCACACTTCCATCCACCAACCCTGGCTTTCCACACACCCACCCTCCCAGGCTGCCCCACCCTGCCCACCCCACAAATGCACCCTCCCATCCGACCCACTGTAGCTAATACTGATGTTGTTGGATTAGTTGTAACTCTACAGGAATAGGTCACCAAGAGTCCACCACATGGACGATTAATTCTAAATTGTTATAATTTTGTCCGTCAAGAGCGTCACTTTAGGACAACCAAAACATCAATCATCTCCCCATAAAAAGCTATTCCCAATAAATACCTTTGCAGCCCTCTGAATAGTTTCCCCTTAATTTCCATAGTGGACACACACACACACACCGCTCGCTGGTGCAGTGGTAACGCTCTCGCCTAGCATCTGCTAAGACGTGGGTTTGCGCCTTGCTCGGGATGCGAAAAAGTTTCACTGACAAAGCGGGTGGTCACTGTCCTTCTCGAGCAAGAGGATGGGTGTGTTCGTGTGTGAAGGTCAAGGCTTTGCCCTTAGATCGGACTATATGAGCTCTCAGCTCTCATCCGGGAGGGTAAAATGCCGATTATCACAAAACCATCACGTGATCCTGACCGACCCGGTGAATTACATACACACACACACACACACACACACACAGATATACTTTCAAACTGCATATAAGATGCAAGTAACATATGACGCCTGAGAATAGGTCTTTTTTTTATTATTATTATTATTAAAGATAGAGGTCGTCCTCTTGCGATATCTGTTAGGCAAATATCATCAAGAAAATAAAACGGTTGGATCTTACACGAGTAAATATTCCTAACTTTACACCAGTCAGAAACATCAACAACAGCAAGTGCACTGTCAGTGAAGCTGTCTTTTGTCATGCTAAACAAATGCCACTTTTTTTTCGCAGGTTCTATATGCTGAGTTAATCATTTAGGGTTGTAAACTGATCCATTTGTTTTGTATCACAGTATTACATCAGCCAATCAGTAGCCTTATATGAACGTCAGATATGTAAGCACAGTAACTAGAGTGGACTACAAATTTCGTTTTTCACCGAAAGATTTAGGCATATTGAAGGCCTTGCCCTTCTTTCATCTCACAAATAAGCGCAGACATTTCGTACAATGATTTTATAAAACTGTATCCAAATATATAAGCCACATTCACGATATTACAAGTACAGGATGAATGCATATAAGAACTTACAGTACTATGCTCACTTTCTCAACCAGCAATAGATCATTATAGTGCTACTCATTGCTGGTCAGTAATGTAAGGGAATGAGTTACAAATTCATGATGATCCTCTTCAGGTTTACGAGTAGTCCACTAAGACGATGATTAATACACCAATTACATCAGAGCAACCCCACTAGTATACATCTCTCTCTCTCTCTCTCTCTCTCTCTCTCTCTCTCTCTCTCTCTCTCTCTCTCTCACTCACTAAGTGCGCAGTACCCTTTTCACCCAGGCACAGATATTTCTTCGTAATCAGCGTGGGAACCTGGCTGCTTATACTGAGAAGAGGTCTGCTGTCGTCGCCTTTTCCCACTAACATTCTGGTTGTTTGTTTCTGTGACATACGTATTTCTGACTGAATCTGTTTAACAGGATGTCACATTTTCGCCGTATTCCAGTTGCCCCTAACAATTTAACTCTGCATAGGGGAGATAACTTACATAGAAGTGATTAATGAAGACTATAAGCACCAGACGACTTTATTCTTCTTCGTGAAAACCTTTTATTGAAATGTAATCAATGAACACTATAATTATGTAGCTACTTGTGCCTGAAGTCTTCAAATAAATAATAATCTCTGGTCGTATGCCTAATAAATGTAAAGGACGTCACCAATCAGTAAAGGTTAGAATTGTCTACGACCAGGCGACAATCATGTAATTAAGCCATTCATTTCTGTGACGCTTTTATTACTACTATCGCCACACTGAGGTGGTTTGGCATTGTGGAGTGAATGGAGAACAAGAGACTAACGAGGAGAGTGTATGCGAGTAAGGTAGTGGGGGGGAGGGGGACGCCGAGGGTGAGATGGAGGGGAGTGGAGAGGTATATGATAGAGAGAGGTGTGAGTTCGGAGCAGGGCAATGAAATGGCACTGGACAGGGCAACGTGGAGGCGATATGTTTGTGGCCACCCCTTACGGTATTGAGGCGTCTGGCAATAGATAGATAGATCATCTTGCCATACCGGGTGATAAAAGTCAGGCTAGTAGAATTCCTACATTGTAATGGAGTTTTGGCAGTTTCGTTTAACCATAGCAGTGCATGTGCGAAGTGATCCACTCTTCGTTTTGCATATTTGTTAATATCCTTGCCAAGTCGATTGCATCTTGTTGGTAAACAACGTTTCCGACTAGCACTGCTGTGGTTAGAAAAATAAAAATGGTTCTCAAAAGACCAGTCATATTTAAGTCTCCATTTCAGTGACGTGAACTCTTAATACGTAAGAAATTCTCACCCTGAAGCTGGATATATCATAAAGATACAGCACTTTCTGCAGCTTGGACCCTCCTCAGGGTTGTAGCGTCAGTAAAAACGTTGTTAGTCTATGGGTATAATTTATTCTGTAATCAGCTGTTTTCTGCTGTTCATACTATTCCTAATGTTCGTTGATTAACAGGAAACTTGGTTTCATTTTGTAAGAGAAGCCCCTTCAATGACTAAGATGTAAGATGATGCTTGATATGACAAAGAGAAATTATGTTTTAACGAACATAAGTTTATTCCTTGCTCATGGTACTAACAGTCTTTATCCTGTGTGACGTCAGGAAAGATCTGTTGCATTATGTCTAATAACATTGTCACTGATGAAACTGCGTTCTTTATGACCAAGTTTGACCACTTGCAGAACTTATAATTGAGCCCATGTTGATTGCTATATCCAAACATGGTGGTGGTTGAGCTGGTAGAAAGATGATCTGCTGTGCCAATGGACGCGTGTTCGAATTCTGACAGGAGCAGGAAACGGTTTATGAATTTTAATTTCTTTAAAGAAGACTTTATATCGAAGTATCATATGACCCGCTTAAATGTAGTAAAATACCTCCACTAATACCAATACACCAGTCCTGTAAGAGGCAGCCCTAGCATGTATTCAACATAGACGATGGGTTTTAGCGTCGAAATGGTGACATTTGGAGATGTATAGTAGGTAGGAGGAATCATTGGCTTCAGGGAACGGGTTGTTAAAGCCTATTTCCAGAGTCGGACACATGAATACTTCCTGCAATAATTGTGATAGTGTAGCAATGGACGGACATCATTTTCAGATGGAAGGATACACCATCCTGCATAAAATTATGTGTTTCTGTGTTCTGTCGCTGCAATACTGCTTCATTATCACGCAACATTCACCGTTCCTTTTGCTACCCAAAATGAAAATTATAGCAATTATGAAGGATGTAATAACATACGAAACTTACCTTTGGATGACCCTAAGCTTTTGCCACACACGCTTCATGGGTTTATTGCAGTCTTGTAAAGCCACTTGTGTTGCTTGTCTAAGCTAACATCACGTAAACCTGTCTCTCGCGTCCCAGAATGTTTTAAAACAACTGTGGCCAATCGCTCTCCATACTCAGAAGAAAAATTCAGGTTTAATTCTCTCACAGTCATCATGAAGCATCTTGACATATTCACTGATGCATGAATTTCATGCTTAGTCCCCCAAACCTTTGCACTCTTACCACTCACCTCAACTCTTCGTATCAGGCTGCGATTTTCGTCCAATAATACAACTTAAAACTGGAACAACAACGCTCCAGGAAAGAAAAAGTCATATTAGCATACAAACTCATTCCATATTCTGTCAGTCATAATCTATCTCGGTGATACCGATTTGTTAATATAACTGCTACAAAGTTTTTCCATTCTTTATAGTCTTGTCAAGCACTCTGATACTTAGTTCTAGTTAAATATGATTTTCTCTTATGTATAGAATTAGAAAATTTAATATGCATGATAGTTCAGATGTGGCCAGCTATGAAAATCTTCAGAACATTGTGTAGTATTGCTGCCAAAGCAGTTCCGCCGATCTACTCCTGTTGAGGAGAGAGGGTGGGTGCCTATCGAAAGTAATAGTTAGATTTGTTGTTCTTAATTTCTTCTATGGGAAAATGTCTTTTAATAATGTTAAGTCCACAGCCAGATGATTTTATTCTCTCCAACTCAAAAGGCTATTGATAATAATGGAATACAGTATGGACTACGATGTGTACTTAGCGTATAAAAACACTGGCCTTCTTTCCCGTGCTGCCAAAAGGGCAAGAAGCGCCTAACTGAATTTTACAGTCAATTGCTACTTGAGGAAGAAACGCATGTGTTTCCAACACTGAGATTTCTGACAACTAGAGTACTATAGATCGGAAATACGATAGGATGAATGATAACATGTGATAAGGGAGGTGGTATAAGAGAAAGCGAGCAGCTTTCGTCAACGACAGTAAGCTTTTCATGACAAAACAGAAGGTAGATTTTAGACGAAACAGTGTTTTAAGCAAAGGAAACATCAAATACACAATGACTCTGTCCTTGCTACTGCTTCTCTTTGGTAAGTCATTCATCCATAAATAATCCACAACATTTTTGCAGGAGCAGAGAAGCCCGAGACTAGGCTACTCAGTTCCGACATTAAAAGCGAGGATGACCAGCCTGATAAACCTTCGAGAGGTATCATTTCAGCAGTAAACTCTAACAAAAGCTCGGATATAAACCCTTACAAGCTCAGTCCTGGAACGTCCCATACCACTTTACCACCAGGCGTTATTTGATTAAATGGTTACCACCTAACACAGTAAATAGTTTCCCCTGTTTAAAGAAAATAATTTAGCTCGGCACTCAGTGCAGAGCCACCCGAAGGCAGTACAACATGAAATGAGCTGATGATGAACGCAAGAAAAGCTTTTGGTGGTTATTTCAACAGAACCTATTCTCCTGCTGTAGACGCACAGAATTATTTTACTCAGGCTACCACAAGACAATTTGGTTCAGTGGATGGGAATTCTAATACACTCAAGAGTGTTGAATTTCGTCTCTGTTGTCCCTTAAACTCCTAGAAATTCCATCAGATGACTAAAATGATCTGGATTTATCCTAAATGAAACACTCGAATTCCTCCACGCTGGAACGGAGTTAACACACACACACACACACACACACACACACACACACACACACACACACACACACACACACACACACACACACACACACAAAAGTGATCCTGACCGACCCGGTGAATTACACACACACACACACACACCGAGCCGCAAAGCTCTTGCCCTAATGACAGCCGTTTCTCAACAGCTACCATCACCACACAGCTACCATCACCACCCTCATCATCAAAGCTACCACCACCACCACAGCTACCAACACCACTATCACCATCACAGCTACCATCAACACCACCACCAACACCACCACAGCTACTACTACTATCATCACACCTACCACCACCACCACCACCACCACCATCACCATCATCATCACACCTACCACCACCACCACCACCACCACCACCATCATCACAGCTACCACTATCACCATAACAGCTACTACCCCTGTCACAATAACAACCACAACCACCATCATCATAATAATTACCACCACCACCACCACCGCAGTTACCACCACCACAGCTAGCACCACCAACACCATCATTGCAACTAGCAACACCACCTACACCACAGCTACCACCATTTTCTACTGAATAAAATCGTCTCTTCATAGTATCAATGAAGTACAGACATCTGACCGTAGTCGTACAGTATACAGTATACCTCTCTCTCTCTCTCTCTCTCTCTCTCTCTCTCTAAACAAATTGACTCAAAAAGTATTAATCTGAGTACACTCAAGCTTGGTGGAAGGGTTGAGGGTCAACCGAAATAGTTTTTTTTTTTTTCAACAATAGGTAAAAGATCAGGGTTAAAAGGCTAAGTCAGAGTAAAACCAATGAAAATAAAATTAAACGGTTTTTATCCAGTTTAGACCAAACTTATTGGGGGTGGTTAAGGGTAAGACAAAAACAAAGAGATTCAGTTTTAAGAGCAATCAGTAAAAGACCAAGGTCACATGGCAAAGTCAGCATAACCAGTTTTTATATGATTTCGACTAAGCTCTGTGGAAGGATTCAGGGTAAGGCAAGAATAAAGTGATTCCATTTTAACCCTACTCAGGTAATGTGGGGTCTGTGGGACCCCACGCTATTTTTCTTAGTGTTTTTCATATATTACTATAAGGTCTTGGGATCTGGTTTTCCCTCTACCTTCCTGACTAGTAGACTAGTTTAGGGAGGTGATGGGGTCAGTTCGGGATTTTTTTTTTTTTTTTATGCGAGGAAGAAGGAACCAAAGGCCATGAGCCCGCAGTAACAGTTCCCTCCAAGAGAAAAACAAAATACAATATAGAGCCAAATTCAAGATCCGATCATTTTAAGATGCCTGGACACACTGCGTTTGAAAGACTGGAGATCATAGGCAGCAGGAAATACAGACAGAGGGAGACAGTTGCAGAGCTGACCTGTTGCATAAATGAAAGACTGGGAGTAACGGTTAACTCTTGCATTAGAGAGTTGGACAGAAAAAGGATGAGAGTTTGCTGCCAGACGGGTGCTACCCGCCCGTCGTAGAGGTGGAGGAATGCAAGCAGACAGTTCAGAGGAGCAGTGACCATTATATTAACGATAGAAAAGAGATAAAGATGCAACAGTGCGGCGAAGAGACAGAGGTTGAAGGGAGTCGGTAAGAGGAGGAGAGTTAATGAGACGAAAAGCCTTTGACTTCACCCTATTGAGAAGAGCTGTATGTGGGGAGCCTCCCCACACATGAGAGTTGTACTCCACACAGGGGCGGATAAAACCCCTGTATAGAGTCAACAATTGCGCAGGGGTAAAGAAAGAGCGGAGTCGGCTCAGCACACCCAATCTCATGGAAGCTGATTTTACAAGAGATGTAATATGATCTTTCCAAGATAAGTCCCGAGTAAATGAAACCCCAAGCATGTTCAAGGATGATGCAGGATTAAGCTGAATATTATTAAACATTAGTGGGTATACCTGTGGAAGATTTTGTCGGGTTGATAGGTGTAAGAACTGAGTCTTAGATGCATTAAAGACAACCATATTATTTTTACCCCAGTCAGAGATACGAGCCAAGTCAAACATTAGGTGTGCCATAGCCTCATCCCTTGTTTGTTGAAGTAACTGTTGAGATGGGCGTTGTGGGAACCGAATGGAAAGGTGAAGGGTGGAGTCATCAGCGTATGAGTGGATAGGGTTAGATGTACAGCTTATAAGATCATTGATGAATAAAAGGAAGAGAGTTGGTGATAGGACAGAGCCCTGAGGAACACCACTGTTGATAGATCTAGGAGAAGAACGATGGCCGTCTACAACAACGGCTATAGAACGACCAGAAAGGAAGCTAGCGATGAAGGCACAGATAGAAGGATAGAAACCGTAGGAGGGCAGTTTGGAAATTAAAGATTTATGCCAGACTCGATCGAAAGCCTTTGAGATGTCAAGTGCAATGGCAAAGCTTTCGCCAAAGTCCCGAAAGGAGGATGACCAGGAGTCTGAAAGGTAGGTGAGAAGATGGCCAGTGGAGCGTCCCTGACGGAACCCATACTGACGATCGGAAAGAAAGTTGTGATAGGAAAGAGGCCTTAAAATTTTTCTATTAAGAATTGACTCGAAAACTTTTGAAATACAGGATGTTAAAGCAATTGGACGATAGTTGGAGGGTTGGGAGTGGTCACCCTTCTTTGGGACTGGCTGAATGAGAGCAAACTTCCAGCAAGAAGGAAAGGTACAAGTTGACAGACAAAGACGAAAGAGTTTGCCTAGGCAGGGTGTAAGCACAGAAGCACAGTTCTTGAGAACAACAGGAGGGACCCCATCAGGCCCATATGCCTTGTTAGTACTGAGGCCAGTGATGGCAGAAAATACATCAACTGAAGAAATTTTAATGTCAGCCATGAGGAAGTCAGAGGGGGGAAGTGATCGAGGAACAGCACCGGAATCGTCTAAGGTAGAATTGGAGGAGAAAGTCTGTGCAAAGAGATCTGCTTTATCAGTAGAAGAAATAGCTACAGAACCATCAGAGTAGAAAAGAGGAGGGAAGGATGATGAGGTAAAGTTGTTAGAAAGATTTTTGGCAAGATGCCAGAAGGAGCGGGAAGAATTCGAGTTGGAGAGTTGAGAGCATTTAGTATGGATGATATTATTTTTAGTAGGGCGAAGAACAGACTTAGCACGATTCCGGGCAGAAACGTAAAGATGATGTGATTCAGGGGTGGGTTGGCTCTGGTACCTTTTGTAGGCCCTCTCCTTGTTGCAGACAGCATTAGAACAAGCGTGATTAAACCAAGGCTTTCTTGCGTTAGTCAAAGGATATGAGAAAGAAATGTATGCTTCCATGCCCGAGAGAATAACCTCCGTAATGCGCAAGGCACACTCAGATGGCTCACGGCCATGGAAGCAATAATCATTCCACGGAAAATCAAAGAAGTACTGCCTGAGGGCCTCCCAGTCCGCAGCTCCAAAATGCCACAGACGACGTTTCCCTGGAGGGTCCACAGGCCGTACCGGAGTGATAGGACAGGTTAAGGTAATAAGGTTGTGATCGGAGGAGCCCAACGGAGAGAAAAGATTAACAGAGTAAGCAGAAGGATTAGTTGTGAGGAAGAGGTCAAGTATGTTGGAGCTCTCTCCAAGGCGGTCAGGGATACGGGTAGGGTGCTGTACAAGCTGCTCTAGGTCATTAAGGATAGAAAAGATGTAGGCTTGTTCACCAGGTGGATCCGTGAAAGGAGAGGAGAGCCAAAGGTGGTGGTGAACATTGAAATCTCCAAGAATGGAGATTTCAGAGAAAGGAGAAATGGATAGAATGTGTTCCATCATAGAAGTAAGATAGTCGAAGAATTTTTGATAGTCAGTAGAATTAGGGGATAAGTAAACAGCACAGATATATTTAATCAGAGAATGACAGGAAAGCCGAAGCCAGAGTGTGGAGAATTCAGAAGAATCGAGTTCAGGAACACGAGAGCAAGATAAGTCGTTGCGTATATATACACAACAGCCACCTTTGGCTTTGAAATGAGTATAGAGAAAGTAGGAGGATACAGAAAAGGGTTTGCTGTCAGTTGCCTCAGACAGCTGAGTCTCCGTTAGAAAAAGAAGGTGAGGTTTAGAGGAGGAGAGGTGGTGCTCAACAGAGCGAAAGTTAGAGGAAAGGCCGCGAATGTTGCAGAAATGAAGAAGAAGAGAGTCAGACAGTGGTTCCAGGCACCTTGAGTCGTCACCGGGAGAGGGGCAGATGGTGGGGGCATTTATGGTCCCCCCCCCTGGGGACTCCGAGGCTTGATATAACGACGCCATTTTAGGTAAATTTTGAATAGGAAGTGTAGTGTGTACTGTGCATGTAGTTTGGTGAAGATAGTTAGAGAAATTTGTACTGGAGAGCATGCTGGCCTACTCTCTGTGTAACTGAGACACTGAAAAAGTTCAGCAAAGGGGGATGGTCAGGAACTAGTCCTGAGGGCTGATGAAACGGGAGCTCCAGCACTCCCTGTCATCAGCTTTCCATCCACCTCGGGAGTACTGCCCTGCTCGACTGGTGCTAGTCTACTCCTCTGTTTTCGCGATAAAGGGCCTTTGGGGTCCAGTGGACCCCACTTTACCTAACCTGTGATTATTTTCCCATATGTACTGTATATCTTCCATACAATTTTTTTTTTTTTTTTATCGTGCTTCTCTTACTGCTTACAGGAACATTGGCCATTACTCGTACTGTACAGCATGCAATGACAGAACACTGGTGGAACATATCAGTGTTGGTATGGCAGCCACTAGTTTCAGATGGTATAAAATTTGTCAATGTTTTTTCATTTAATTTTCCATAAAATATTTCGTCACTTATATTTCCATACATTTTGCACTAAATTGAAGGAAAAGGCCTACAGAAGCTGTGTAAAAGCGATTGTTTCAATAAAGTTGTAAGTATTTTTGACGACTTTTTAAAGATTGGGGTCTGACAGACCCCACATTACCTAAGTAAGGATAAAATTATAGGTTTACCTGAGAAAGGTTAAGAACAAACAAGTAAAATGTTAAGGTCACGGGATATTTGGGAAAGTGAAAAGTCAAAGTCACAGGGCAAGACCGGCCCAACAGTTTTGATCCAACTTGGAACAAGATTGGTAAAAGTGTTAAGAGTCTGGAAATGATTAAATTGATTTATAGCAATTAGTGGAAGGTGAAGATCACAGGGCAAAGGCAAATGTCCGGCACATAAACCGTAAGTGGGGCTACTTTATTGCACTTCCTTATTATTATTATTATTATTTTTTTTTTTTTTTGAAAAACTTTCATTAAACTTCTCACATCCTTGTGGGAAGTTTTCTTGTTTTTATCAGTACCTGGTAATAAGAATACTATTATTATTTATTTATTATTATTATTAGTATTATTATTATTATTATTTCAAACGCTATTTGGCCTAGAGTCTTCAAACTTGGTCAACTTAGTAAGACAGCTGTCCACTTCTTTTGGCCAAATCTGGTGGCAATCCATCATCTGGATCTACAGAAATTATCCAGAACAGAAAAGTGAAACAGCCACACTATCTCAAGAACCGCTTAAGCTAGGAAACTCAAATTTTACTTCAAAATAGCCTTAAGGCGGACACAGGCTGAGAAGGAGTATGGTTCCAATTGGGTGGGCATTCTCTGAGATTGCCTGGGGTCAAAAGCTGGGACCTTTTCGGATATTCTGAGTGTCACTTAATTTTCTATGAAGGGTTAAAGCTAGAGCCACCATACTCAGTGGATATATAAAGTGGGATGACCTAAGGTGACATGCACAAGATCAGTGACCTTGACCTTGCCTGGGGTCAAAAATTGGAACTTTTGCTGATATTCCAGGGATGTCACCTAATTTTCCATGAAAGATTAAAGCTAGAGTCACCAAACTTGGTGGACATATAGAATGTGATGACTTAAGTTAGCCTGCACAAGATCAGTTACCTTCACCTCGCCTGGGGTAAAAAAAAAAAAAAAAAAGGACTATTCCAGGTAATCCAGATGTCACCAAAGTTTCCATGAAAGATTAAAGTTACTGGCACCAAACTTGGGGGACTTATGGACTGTTATGACCTAAGACGACATAAACGAGATCGGCGACCTTGACATCAAGGTCACTTTACAGCTCGGCTTCTAATAGGCAGTGGTTGTGGGAATCTGAAAATTGTTGTTGCACTATTATATGATGTTCTAGTTATTATTATTATTATTGTTATTATTATTATTATTAATATTATTATTATTATTATTATTATTATTATTATTATTATTATTATTATCATCATCATCATCATCATTATTCCCCTCCTCCATCATTTCTTTCTCCATACCTATCCAATACTGCTTTAACCACTTCAGTACTGTGATGCAGTTAATAAACTCAGGCTACCACCAGGCGATTTATTTCAAATTTTTCAGACCCTTTTTTTGTGAAAAATTTAATGAAAGATATGTCTAACCCCAGTATTTAAAATGGTCACCTCAAAATAGCAAAGAATCCTAAGATTTTCCAAGATAAATATAATGAAGCATGTTCATCAACCGTGTTTTCTGATTTGGGCCATGAAAGAGGGGGAGGTGGGTAAAGAAATTAGCCTGGTGTGCGTGGTGATCAAAGGTAGGGGTAGGATTGGGATAGAACATTGTACCCTGTCGAAATGAATGATGCAGGATTAGTTGTTTCTGGGTTGTAAATGTGTACTTCATTATCCTTCAAAAACATAAGTCAGGGTGGAGGGTTACGAAAAAAAAAAAATGGACGTGGGATACAAAGAATGAGCAGAATGAGTTGGAATTGTAATTGGGTTGAAGGAAGGGGCCATGAGGGTATATGCTGCGAGAGTGGTGCCCCTCGAGTTAATAGTTTGAGTCCAGTGAAGGTTTATAAAAAAGTGACCTTCATTTACAAGATAAATTTGTGTTGCCCTCAGTCACTTAGTCCCTTGGCACAGCTGAATATTTGCCATCAGAGTGAAGGGATTAATTACTTTCTTGTTGTGTTTTCAAGGGCTGAGTCATGTGATGGAGTGTAAGATGAAGGAAACTCGGACCCTCACACACGGACAGGCATCCACTTTCCCAGGTAAGACTCATTCAGTATTTGAAGTGAATTGTCTGGCTAATGCCGGTTTTGTGAATTTCTTTAGTTTCTACACTGAAGAGCTCATTTGTTTATTCTCTGCACCTTAATTTAACTGCCTTTATACAGTTTCATCGAATTTTAGTTTATGCTTGCTATCTCCAAGCGATGGTATTCACTGCGGGGAAAAAGACAGTATCTAAACCGTCAAGTTGAAGTATACCTCTAAAGCTGCATAAATCGTATGAAAATAACAAGGGTAATAAACTATGTTGTTACACCGTAGGGTTAGTTTATACGTTGAGAATGACTCGTAGACAGGCCAGGATTGTACTCAAAGGCTGCTGAACTTTTCGTGGTTTTATTCCATCTAGGCACAGCTGATGTACACTTGCAAAGCACTGTTACTTTTCTCCCATGCTACCTCCAACCTCTCCCACTACTACTCGCTCGCTGTCCGTTAACTGATTAACTGACTCACTGACTTTCTTACTGACTACTCCTTCACTGATTAGCTGTCACTATCTGACTCACTAACAGTGTCACTGACATTCTGTCACTGACTGTCTGCCACTGACTCGCTGACTATTCACTGACTGTCCGTCATTCCTCTCTCTCTGTGGCTGCTGAGCACAAAGTAACTCTACCACTGTCCATTACTCACTGGTTCACTAAGCCAGCAGTTTTTTACATTCATTTCTGCCTATCGACCATTGTGGCCGAAGCCCCTGGTCATTAAGGCCTGTGTGTGTATGCTGGGTGGTAACCATATAACCAAATTTTGGCTCCTGGTGGTTTAGTGGGTAATAAAGGTGCTCTAATCGGATTGAGTCGGTGAAGGTTTATATCCAAGGGATGTTTGGGGTTTATTGCTCACGTAATGCCACTCAGGGATAAGTGAGGCTGGTCATTCTCATCTTAAATGCCAGGACCAACTTTCCTAGCCCCGGGCTCCTACGCTTCTCATGGGGCAAAGTAGGATTAGATGATGGATGGATGGATGGATATATTGATAGATAGATAGATAGATAGATAGATGTCAGGACTCTATATTATAATAATACAAATTATAACAGATAGCATAATAAATAGGAGCACCAGTAAAGCTAGGTGTGGGAATGGGAAATGTGTCAGCAAGAGCTAAGCAAAAGAATGCCAGAGGGCACCGAGAGCGCTACATACACACATACACACACACAGGCTTCTAGAACATTTCGACGACAGTGTAGCCCACATGATGGAAGTTCTTATATACGGAAAGAGTTAGAGAGAAGGGGGCTAGCTACAGAAGCAAGAGGTGGTAGAGAGAGGGAGAGAGAAGAGGGGTCTAGCAAGACTCTCTGGGAGGTAACAGCGGGACTCTGCTCTATACTTCACTCGTGTATAGTTAATCTTTTCAAGACAATAAAATTATAAATAGTCCCATACTCATCTTTACCTCTCCTGTCATTGCATGACAAAGGGAACTAAGATTATCTACTTACAAACATTGCTCACGTATAACTACCGCTCGTCCACGAGTACAGTATATGCATAACTGATCTACAAAACACACTACAAGAACCATACGAAGTTCAACATGATTTGGTGGCAGCGGTGGGATGATGACTGCCGCTACTTGTAGGTGCATGTAGAAGATTAAAGAGATGTCTCATAGACTTGTCACTTGTAGTTAATCGTAGAGCTTGTTTCTCCTCATTGGCAAACCACTGAGAACCCTGGACTTTATGATAGGAGGCTATGTTTCAGAAGCTCATAACACAAAGGAAGTGACTGAAATTGTGAAGTTAGCGAAATGGAAGATAGAACAGGCTAAGTCAATTATGTTCATCATGGTCCAAGATCTACCATCTCATGGAACGGAGGCACTGAGTGACACGAACAACATAACATGTACTTGCCAAAGACGTGGTTTGTTTGACCTGGTTGGTGTAATTCTGGGGAACATCTTTGGACTAGCTACAGAGGAAGACCTTCAAGAAATAAACAACCTTTTAATAAAATAGCTCAGGTACTAACATATCAAAACAAGTTCGTTGCCAGCCAAATTTTTATTTTTTTTATTTTTTTATTCTATTTTTTATTTTTTTTATTTTAGATTTTTGCATATTACATTATTTATTAGATTAAAAAAGATACCTAAATCCAAAAACCCAAAACTAATAACCTAAAAGACAAATCGCTAACCTATATTGAAGTCTAAAGATACAAATATCTAAACCTACACTAATGGTAAAATTACTCCGACCTAGAGAACACCATTGACTGCAGATATGTAATGTCTTTCTACATTACATACCTGCATTTATCACCTGCTGACTGTCAGTCGAGGCACAAACTAATATAGGGGACATCAGCATATGAAAGAGAACCAGAGGAGTCAGGAACTATTCCATATACGTCAGCTGTCTACCCTAATTAAGATAACTTATAAAAGATGATGGAAGGCCTTTTCATATGTATTAAAAGTGAAGTACCTCACCCAACAGAACACCATCGTAAGCCAGCAGGCGGTGCAGTCCCTTTTAAAGTACCTCCCTCCACTATACCCCTAGCACATTCCCAAATATTCCAGAGCCTAGGAGAGAACTCACATTTTCTCGCGCAATAATGCATATTCTAAAACAGTGATTCGCAACCTTCTTGTACTTGTGACCCCTTTCTCAAAACCCCGAAACAAATGTGACCCTCCTGCCATCAGCTGTTTTAGTTTTGCAAATATTTCTAAGAAGGAAAGGAGAACAAAGAGAAAAGAATCATTAATTCATCAGTTTTTACACAATTTTACTACAATATTCCTTGTACATAGTAAAATTTAGGGTAATTTTAGTTTGTCTGTCATAGTCATTTCCATTTCATCATCTTTTTTTTGTCAGTGACAGCCATTGTCATACAACCCATGATCATCATCGCTAACATATTATCATCCCTCCAACCTAGCGAGTGAGGTGCTTGGGGTTGTATCTGAGCAGTGAGTCTAGGTAATTGTGGTGGGGCGTTTGTAAAAGCCAATCTTAACATCGAGGTTGTTCCTTGTCTTTGTTTTGATGTGGATGAAGGTTGAAAATCCGGCCTCTTAGATGTAGATGGAGACAAATGGAAGTATGCAAAAGGCCAGTATTCTGACTTTGGGATATGAATGATGCATAGCACACCAGAATAACTGAGTCACCGATTTCTCCTGGAACAGATCACATGCCGGAGAGTCATTCCGTAGATTCAAGAATAATTCATCTTGGACTTTATCAGGGATGCTGGATACATAAAGCGTAGCAGAGATAGGGTTTATTACCAGCACCTCCTTTTCTCTTTGGAGCTCAGGGAAGTATCACTGGAATTCTTTTCTAGGGACTCAAGATGTCCAACAATTTCATCGTTTAGGAACTGATGTAGTTTAGCTCACCCTCAGACTCATCCATCACACTGCCATGTTTTTCAAACATGGCAGTGTTCCCAAGATTGATTTTCCAATGCCCATTCTACAATTTGCACGTGAAGGCCTGTCGATTGTCTTAAAATAGGAAAATGTGTGTTTCCCTTCCCTGAAGTTTCAATTTCAGGTTGTTCACCTGGTCAAAAATGTCTACCAAGTATGCAGCCCATTTATTAAACATTTTTTGAATTAGGAAAGCGTGTGATTCCACTCACTGAAGTTTTAAATTCAGGTTGTTCAGCTGGTCAGAAACGTACGCCAGGTATGCAACCCATTCATTAAACGTTTCATTATTGAAGTGAGCCAGATCCCCCTTCCCTTGCACTTCCAGAAAGAACTTGATTTAGTCTTTCATTTCGAAGAAACGATTCACAACGTTCCCTTTCAACAACCAGCATACTGTCGTGTAGAAGAGAAGGACCTCATGTATTTTCAGAGTTCTTTGAATAGATGAGTAGTGAATGTCCTAGTCATTATGTAATTCACAATTTTGGTCATAGAATCAAACACTTCTCGCTGAGAGGCAGGAAGGGTCTTATTGGTGAGAGCATATCTGTGCATCATGCAGTGGATGTCCTTAGCTTGGGGAACCAGCTCCTTCACTCTTGTCTGGAATCCTAACTTCTATCCTAATATACGGTAGGTGGTGCTTCGTCCATACAAACCCCAAACACGTTTCCCCATTGCAAGCCTTAGGTATGAATAAAGGTTGAGACCATTGCCATGATGTCATCAGCTTTTGCTGTGGTTTTAAGTACACTACAGAACAGAGGTTCTTCTTCCATGTTGTACAAATGAATGTATGTCACAAAGACAAGCAACTGGGAACATGAACTCACATTCGTTATTTCGATTAGTTGATATGAGAACAATGGAGGAGTTTTCATTTCATCCAAAACCTGTTCTTTCGCATCCACAGGCGTATGTGACATATGTCTCCATAGAGTATTATTCGACAGAGATACTTCCTGCATCTTTTTCCTGCTGGGTTCCCCGAGAATGAACTTTACCATCTTCGACGTGCAGAGTTTAATATGTGTCTCTTCAGTCGTGTGAGGCTCTTTTTGTTTGGCAATTTCCAAATGAAACTTCATACAAGGCCTACAATGCTGCTACATTCTGTTGTTGAAAAGACCCACTAACATCAAGCTCTTGACATTTGTTCAAAGCTCCTTTTGTGTGTGTGTGTGTGACACAACACACACAAACACACACACACCGCTCGTTGGCTCAGTGGTAACGTTCTCGCTTGCCATCTGGTAGACGGGAGTTTGCGCCTCGCTCAGGTTGCGAAAAGTTTCACTGATGAAGTGGGTGGTTACTGTCCCCCTTGAAAAGGGGATGGGTGTGTGCGTGTGTGAAGGTCACAGTATTGCCCTTAAATCAGACTATATGAGCTCTCAGCTCCCTTCCAGGAGGGTAAAAGCTGACAATCACGACCATCAAGTGATCCTGACCGACCCTGTAAATTACACACACACATTTCATGTCTACATTGACAGAAAGAACAGTTTTTAATAAACCACCGTCATTGCCACGATCCCACTGTGTAAATGCTTTTTTGCCACCTGCTGGGGGTGGCAGTGTTGCCAAATGTTTCCAGTGAAAATCCACTAATAAAGCAATAAAAATCTATTAGATTTTTTAAAGAACACAATTATACAATATAGGAAAAATATTACAGTTAGGCACAACTGTGAGTAATCAATACATTTTTAACTCAGTCGCTCCAACCGCAACTGAGAAAAATACTGTAGCTATGGTACAGGAACTGCATAACTACTGGCCGCTAATTCATTGCTGAGCACTCGGGCTGTTGAAATACGTTGCTCATCTCTCGAACATTCTTGAAGTCAAGACTCATGCATTATCTGGAATCTTGTGGAATCACTACCAATATGCATTAACCTCTTACCCGTGGGCCATCACAGCGCTCATTACATAGGTACTATACCATGGGGTGTCACTTCTGTGATCCAGGGATTTTTTTAAATTGGTCAGGCTTTCAAGTGCAGTCTTGTATCATCTATCAGTACTGCCAGTCTGTAGCTATTGGCAGCGCTGCTAATACCGCTAGTACTTGCATCCAGTGTTACCAATTTAGCCATTTTTCTGTGTTTGCCTCACCTCCCCACCTCCTCTCCCTTACCCCCCTCCCCCACCTACCTACAGCCTGGCCTTGCGACGCAACTCTCGGCCGGTTTTTTTCCATTCGCTTTTTCCATTGAAATGTGCCATTTCCCTATTCTCATTGTTATGCTAGTGTTTTTTGGTCAACTTTCTGTTCTGAAAACACCAGCCGTAAAGCCAGGGTCCTCTTTTGAGACTGGAGCTAGAACACACAACAGGAAGAGCAGGGCATAAAAACTCTGGACAACAACCTTACACGTGTATTATCTTAATTTCAACTCGCAGTGTACAATACTGATGTAAGTTACACACAATGCACAATTCAGTATCAAATTCACTAGACAGACTAGAGGGCGCTGACTGGACTGTGTGGTATCAGTATCACGCTGGATACTGTCCAGTCGCAAGGACACTAGACGGACACCGTACACAAGGTGGATGTAAGTCTCACACAGTATGTTATTTGGTCTCGAGTACACAATATGAATATAAGTATCACACCATATACTATGCAGTGGTAGGGGCACTAGTAGGACACAGTGCACAATATGAATAATAAAGACACACAGTATGCTACTCAGTCACCATAGCACTAGTTAGGGACCGTATACAACATGAGTACTAATATCATGCTATACACTAGTTAGTCACTGTTACAGTGGGCAGATTGGAGGGCTCCGACTGGGCTGCAGGAGTCAGGTGGCCCCCAGGTGTCGGCCAGGTGTCGGAGGGATCCCGTCCAGTATCCCTTCTCGTAAGGGCCACAGGACGACCCTAAAGGGTGACATCGTCTTTTGTGGGCTGCTGCTGGGTGTAGTGAGAGGCCCTCCTCCCGAGGGGCCTTGCTGGGTTGTCTGGTCTTCGGGGCTCGGGCCAAATAGAGCAAGTAGGCATGCTTGTCTGCCCCCACCCTGGGGAGAAGGTCGCATTTGTCTAGGGCTGGGGAGGTCACACCCCGGGGTTACAGTGGCTCCTTGGTGAGTCCAGCGTCTGGGTTCTCCCTCCCGTCAGGCCGCTGTCAGGGTTGGGCAGCAGCATCGCCTCTGGCAGGAGTCTGTCAGCTGGTCGTCTCCCATGGGCGCCGGCTGCACTGCACACACTCCTGGGGACAGCACGGGGCTTTGCCACACCTCTTCCAGAGAGGAAGGTTCCTCCTGGGGGCTGCCTCTTTGGGGAGGAACAGAGAAGCATCCCGCTCGGCTACAGGAGGGGTGACCCAAGCAAGGGTCATCCGCCGCAAGGGAAGTCTCAGGGGATGAGAGACTTTGGTTGACATGTCTCTCCCTGACACGGCTAGAGGCCATCGCCGGGGTCCTGTGGGCAATAAGAGGAGGGCGGCTAGAGGCCGTCCTTTTCCTGTCAGTGTGGCTGGAGAACATCACCGGGTCTAGACTTCCAGCCAGGACTGTGAGTGAGATGCGGCTAAAGGCTGTCACCGGTGTCCTGCACAGGGAGTGACATGCAGTCGAGGTGCAGCTGGAGGCTGTCACCTGGCTGTGTGTGCAGCTGGAGGCCATCACCGGTGTCCTACTCCTGGAGGCAGCTGCAGAAGGAGAGGGGGTGTTACCATCTCTCCCTGAGTTCGGTTGGAGGCTGTCACCGGTTTCTGCAGGAGAGATTGCAGCAAATGAGTGGCCAGAGGCCATCTCTATATTTGTACAGCTAGGGGTCGTCACTTGGCTTATGCGGCTACAGGCTATCACTTGTTTTGTGAGGATACAGGCCGTTACATTATATGTGCGGCTACAGGCCATCACTCGGGTGCTGCTTGGGATTGAGTATTCAGCCCCACCCCAAACCTGATGAGGGCTGGTCTGGTTGGAGGGTAATGTATTCAGACTGCGACTTTCCTGTTAGGTCAGTTCCGGGGTATAAGGGTGCAAGATAGTTGGGGACATAGGTCCATACTGCCTTGGCAACACTTGTGCCCTCAGAGCCCCTCTGTGGTCTCCTCCTGGGGGGTGTCACTATGTCCCAGTGGTGCTCGGTTGCTACGGTAGGTATTCTAGGTATTTCACTCATACTACAAAATATATATAAAAAAAAAGGTAAAAGGCTAACTGATACTGTCATTGGCCATGAAGCAGCTAATTTATCACCTGTCAATACCCTACGTGCACTTGGTCGCTAATTTTCCCTGTTCATTATCCATTGAAATGTCCCTTATGACCTATTCTTATACTAAAAAATTTATACAAAAAAAGGAAAAGGCTAAGTGATACTTCCACTGACCGGAAGTAGCTAATTTATCATGTATTGTCTAGATTTCCTGCTATCCCCAAGGGAGGGGCACGGCACGGCCCAACCATCCCAGCGGGTAAGTGGTTTATATGCAGGCATTTCTCACTGGTTCTCGAAAATTATCACACATGTCGTGATTACTTTGGAATTAAATGAATTTTGAGCGTATATCAGAGTGTATCAGGCTTAATATAATAAACAATATCATGACAAAGTTACGTATAACTAAACTAAAACAATTAATCACGAAATCACATGATATGACTAATTCTGAAAGAGGTACTATACCCGATTTGATTGACCTGCGCACCTGAGATGTATGCGGTGAGTAGGGTGCGTCTGATTCGAATGTAGGACGTTTCGGCCACAGACTTTTGGGCCACGGGCCACCAACCTAGGATGTTCTGAAATGTGAAGTGTTGTGACCCTTACCTGACCTAACCTAACCTAACTTAACCTAACCTAACCTGGCTCAAATGTCCGTGGCCAAATCGTCCATGGCCGAAACATCTGAGCACAGTCTGATTCTGGGCTGCCGATTGGCCGCCAATGATTCATCGCAACAGACGCCAGATGATCGGTAATATTTATTTCTAAATTATCACGCACGGTGTACACCTACATCTGCATGTTGCACTATGTTCACCCACAGTGTACATCTACGTCCGCATACTGCACTACATCCACCCATGGTGTACACCTACGTCCGCATGTTGCACTGTAATACATACTTGCATTTACTTCAATGACATCAGCAGCAGCCAATCAGCAGGCGCGAATCAAACGTACCCTCCTCGCCCCATACGTCTTAGGTGCACAAGTCAATCAAATAAGGTATAATAATGCAGGATAGACATTTCTACAACATGCCCCAGGCTGTCTGATGCTTCCATACACAATGACACATAGAAGGCAGGGGATTTCTAGAACCAACTCACACATACAAGTACCAACTAAAAACTAGACACAAACATAAAACCCTAACTGTAATACACTGAAAAGAGCGTGTGAAAACTATAGCCAACTCTACCAGCACAACATTATGTACTGTACTGTGTTCTAGGTTACTGGCATATCAGTGAAATGAATGTTTTGGTAATGTTCCTGCTGATGCACCAAGTTCTCCTAAGGCTTCTCGACCCACCAGCCAACCCTCTGCATCTCCCTTGGGGTCGCAACTTAGAAGCTGGGAACCCCTGTTCTTGAGACTAGGAGAGAACTCAGATTTTCCAATGTAATAATACACTTAAATTAACAATATACAATAACAAGAACTAATTCCTATGGAAAGAGAAAAAGTAAACAAAACAAAAACATTCTTAAAATGTTCCTCACATCCCCAGATATAAAACGTTAACCCTATCCTATGGTATAACATTTGATTTCTAGAATGTTCTTCACATCTCCAGATATGAACAACTAACCTATTCCTACTAACATAATATGTAAACAACATGTATGGGCTAAAGAGGTTAAGCATGAGAAAGTAAATACCATTGTGTTCATCACATAATTAACACTAATTCTAACCTTTTTAAGTTTTCTACACTGGGCATTGACTTGACAGTCCATATCCTTTGACCCGGTAATCATCTTATATGCCACACACCTTTCACATGAAAATCACTTCAGCACTAATACCCACCTTCCAAAGTGAATACATATTAAGGTTAACTCATTCAGGACTTGTGCTTGCAATACCTAATTCCTAAATAGAAAATTGTTAGACCAGCAGGGCAGAGAAGACGGGGAGAGGGGAACAGCTGGGGATAATCCACGGGACCAAGGCCCGAGGGGGGCATGATCCCTCCAAGATAGTGTTAAGGAGGAGGAAAGTATAACATAGCGTAGTTCAGTCTGTAATGACACATTGGATTTCTAAAGAAAATATGTAAAAGGAAATAGGAATAGTTTGTGTGTGTGTGTAATTCACCGGGTCGGTCAGGATCACTTGATGGTCGTGATTTTCAGCTTTTACCCTCCCGGAAGGGAGCTGAGAGCTCATATAGTCCGATCTAAGGGCAAGGCTGTGACCTTCACACACGCACACCCGTCCCCTTGCTCAAGGGGGACAGTAACCACCCACTTCGCCAGTGAAACTTTTCGCAACCTGAGCGAGGCGCGAACTCCCGTCCACCAGTTGGCAAGCGGGAACGTTACCACTGCACCAGCGAGCGGTGTGTGTGTGTGTGTGTGTGTGTGTGTGTGTGTGTGTGTGCAAGGAAGAAGGAACCAAAGGCCATGAGCCCACAAACCGTTCCTTCCAAGAAAAAAAAAATACACAAGATATCCAAATTCAAGATCCATTCATTTCGAGATGCCTGGACACACTGCGTTTGAAAGACTGGAGATCATAGGAAGTAGGAAATACAGACAGAGGGAGACAGTTCCAGAGATGACCTGTTGCATAAATGAAGGACTGGGAGTAACGGTTAACTCTTCCATTAGAGAGTTGGACAGAAAAGGGATGAGAGTTTGTTGCTAGACGGGTACTAATCTCCCGTTGTAGAGGTGGAGGGATGCAAGCAGACAGTTCAGAGGAGCAGTGACCATTGATGCAGCGATAGAAAAGAGATAAAGATGCAACAGTCTGGCGAAGAGACGGAGGTTGAAGGGAGCCAGTAAGAGGAGAAGAGTTAGTGAGACAAGAACCCTTTTACTCCACCCTATTGTGAAGAGCTGTATGTGGGGAGCCTCCCCACTCATGAGGGTTGTACTCTACACAGGGGCGAATTTAACCCGTGTATAAAGTCAACAACTGTGCAGCGGGAAAGAAGGTACTGAGTCGGCTAACACACCTAATCTCTTGGAAGCAGATTTTACAAGATGTGTAATATGATCTTTCCAATATAAGTCCCGAGTGAATGAAACCCCAAGCATGTTCAAGGCTGATGCAGGATTGAGTTGGATATTTAATATTAGTGGGTACTCCTGTGGAAGATTTTGTAGGGTGATAGGTGTAAAAATTGAGTCTTTGATGCACTAAAAACAACCAGATTATTTTTACCCCAGTCAGAGATACAAGCCAAGTCAGACATTAGGTGTGCCACTGCCTCATCCCTTGTTTATTGAAGTAACTGCTGAGATGGACGTTGTGGGAGCCAAATGGAAAGGTGAAGGGTGGAATCATCAGCATAAGAGTGGATAAGGTTAGATGTTCAGCTTAGAAAGTCATTGATGAATAAAAGGGAGAGAGTTGGTGATAAGACAGAACCCTGAGGAACACCACTGTTGATAGATCTAGAGAAGAACGATCGCCGTCTACAACAGCGGCTACAGAAAGACCAGAAAGGAAGCTATAGATGAATACACAGATAGAAGGATAGAAACCGTAAGAGGGCAGTTTGGACATTAAAGATTTATGTCAGACTCGATCGGAAACCTTTAAGACGTCAAGTGCAATGGCAAAGCTTTCGCCAATGTCCCGAATGGAGGATGACCAGGAGTCTGAAAGGTAGTTGAGAAGATCACCAGTGAAGCATCCCTGACGGAACCCATACTGACGATCAGAAAGGAGGTTGTGATAGGAATGATGCTTTAAGTTTTTTTGTTAAGAATAGACTCGAAAACTTTTGAGACACAGGATGTTAAAACAATTGGACGATATTTAGAGGAATGGGAATGGTCACTCTTCTTTGGGACAGAGTGAATGACAGCAAACTTCCAGCAAGAAGGAAAGGTACAAGTTGAAAGATAAAAGTGAAAGAGTTTACCTAGACAAGGTGTAAGCAAAGAAGCACAGTTCTTGAGGACAACAGGAGGGACTCCATCAGGCCCATATGCCTTGTTAGTATTAAGGCCAATGATGACAGAAAATGCATCAACTGAAGAAACTTTAATGTCAGCCATGAGGAAGTCAGAGGGGGAGAAGTGATGGAGGAACAGCACTGGAATCATCTAAGGTGGAATTGGAGGAGAAAGTTTGAGTGAAGATCTGCCTTATCAGTAGAAGAAATAGCTACAGAGCCATCAGAGCAGAAAAGAGGAGGGAAGGATGATGAGGTTAAGTTATTAGAAAGGTTTTTGGCAAGGTGCCAGAAGGAGTGGGAAGAATTCGAGTTGGAGAGTTGAGAGCATTTAGTATGGATGAAATTATTCTTAGCAGATCAAAGAAAAACAGACTTAGCATGATTCCAGGCAGAAACATAAAAAAGATGTCATTTAGGGGTGGGTCGGCTCTGGTACCTTTTTTAGGCCCTCTCCTTGTTGTGGACAGCATCAGAACAAGTGTGAGTAAACCAAAACTTCCTTGCATTAGTCAAAGGATTTGAGAAGGGAATGTATACTTCCATATCTGAGAGAATAACTTCCGTAATGTGCAAGGCACACTCAGCGCTCCTGCCCTGGAAGCTTAAATCGTTCCAGGGAAAATCAAAGAAGTACTGCCTGAGGGCCTCCCAATCTGCAGCTCCAAAGTGCCACAGTCGACGTTTCTTTGGAGGGTCCACAGGCCGTACCGGAGCGATAGGACAGGTTAACCCGCCGTGTCCCGGAGACGTGAATTCACGTCCTCACATGATGTGCACTCATATCCCGGAGACGTAAATGAACGCGGCAACATTGCAAGGTCCCTAATTTGCACAATTTTCAATTTTCGCGAGTGATTTCGCGAGTGATTTTTGGCACGTATACACGGGACACCTTCCTCTGTTCCTCTACAAGATACCAAGCAAGGACAATGCCTTACACCACATAACCTCTCCCCCCCCCCCCGCACACCATTGTCTCGGCAATTCACCTGTTACCAGTGACCTGGCCAATAAAGATATTCAGGGCCAGAGTGATTCCCCAATCGATGACAATGTGGAGGACAATGTTTACATAGCATTAGAGGAAGAAACAGTCAGAAATGATGATCAGGTAATGTGGGAAAAAATGGTCATGAATGGTGATGAGTTAGTGAGTGAAACAATGTTTATAATGCCTATATTACTGTTTGAAAACCAATATACTCTTGTACTACATATAAATTCGTACCAAGTAAATAAATAAATACTGTTTATGAGTGGATAAAATAGTTACCCTCCCATAGAACTCGTTTTCTTTGGTGCCAGCCTGTTAGAAAACCCAGTCAGGTAAGGAGGTACTCGTACCTAGATCGAGTATTTTAAACCTCAGGTGAGCGATTTCTCTATGAATTTTCGATGTTTCTCACCAAAAGTGTATGTTTGAGCCAAAAAAAAAAAAAAAAGGTCCAAAAATGTTGGGACTGGGGCGTACCACTGCCCAGTAAACGTCAGGATGGGGCGGGTTAATGTAATACGGCTGTGACTGGAGGAGCCCAACGATGAGGAAAGATTAACAGTGTAAGCAGAAGGATTAGTTGTAAGGAAGAGGTCAAGTATGTTGGTGCTCTTTCCAAGGCAGCCAGGGATACGGGTAGGGTGCTGTACAAGCTGCTCTAGGTCATTAAGGATAGAAAAGATGTAGCCTTGTTCACCAGGTGGATCAGTGAAAGGAGAGGTGAGCCAGTGGTGGTGGTGAACATTGAAATCTCCTAGAATGAAGATTTCAGAGAAAGGAGAAAGGGACAGAATGTGGTCCATCACAGAAGTAAGATAGTTGAAGAATTTTTCATAGTCAGTAGAATTAGGAGATAAGTAAACAGTGCAGATACATTTAGTCAGAGAATGACAGGAAAGCCGAAGCCAGAGAGTAGAGAATTCAGAAGAATCAAGTACAGGAACAAGAGAGCAAGATAAGTCATTGCGTACATATACACAACAGCCACTTTTGGCTTTGAAATGAGCATAGAGAAAGTAGAAGGATACATAAAATGATTTGCTACCAGTTGCCTCAGACAGTATATCTAAACACATTAAAAGAAGGCTATACGTAACACTTACAGGACAGTTGTGTATTATTGTATTTTTGTCATACTGGAGGGACCGAGGGATATAAAGAACCTCTGATCCACCTCTTCTTTTGTGTGAACCTCCTATCGACTTATCAATCAGAAATACATATACAAAAATACATGCTTAATAGCATTTCTCATATATATTTACCTAATATACTATAATTTCCTTGTTATTATTGCTGTTTTATAGAGAGGGAGGAGAAGGTGCTATAGCACACTAACATTATTCTAGCAGTACATCAGTGTGCCACGACACACTGGTTAGGGAGCAGTCTAGCCATGAGCTATAATTTATTCAGCAGATTTTTCGGGGGGGGGGGGGGACATTGTCAATAATCATGCCCCGGGCCTGGTGATGGCTGTCGGCAGCCCTGTAGACCAGTAGGACCGGGTTAGTGTGTTATTTCTGGAGGTGTGGGGAACATTCAAGAAACTGAGTTTCATGCTGTAGCACTGGGTTAATGTTTAAATCTGGAGATGTGAAAGATGTTCTGGAGAGTTCAGCATGTCTGTTTACTTTCTCCTTTACCTTAGGAATTAGTTCGTCTTTATTGTTATAACGCATTGTTGATTTATATGCATTACTGTGTGGGAAAACGAGAGTTCTCCTTCAGACGCTAGAATGTGCATTATTGCATCAGAAAACGTGAGTTCTCTCCTAGACTACATAATATTCTGTGCTGCATTAATAGTATTAAATGTACAGTGAGGTTGGATAATGAGAAAGTGGAAAATGTGGGTGCGTTCAGGTACTTCGGTAGTGTGATGAGTAAGGATTGAAGTTTGGAGAATGAAGTGCTTGAAAGGGTACAACAAAAGGAAAGGTTGCTGGTTCTTTGAAAGCAGTGATAAGAAATAGGAAAGCGAGCATGGAAGTAAAAAAGTCACTGCATGACAGTATTGTGATACCAACTCTAACATATGGAAGTGAAGCTTGGACCTTGTTGGAAGGACACAAGCCAAGAGTGAGAGCAGTGGAAATGAGTTATTTGAGAGGAGCATGTGGAATTACATGGAGAGACAGACTGACAAATGAGGAAGTGAAGGAGTGTGGTGGTGTGGATGTGGAGATGATAGAAAGCGTTAGGAAATATACATTGAGGTGGTTTTGACATGTGGAGAGGACGGAGTGCAAGACACTGACGAGGAGTGTATGTACAGTATGTGAGGTGGAGGGGGGGGGAGAAAGAGGGGGAGGCCGAAGATGAGATGGAGGGATGTAGTGGAGAGATATATGAGAGACGGAGGTTTGAGCTGGGGGGAGGGCAGTGAAATGGGAGTGACAGGGCGACATGGAGGAGATTTGTTTGTGGCCACCCCTTACGGGATTGGGGCGTCTGGCAATAGATAGATTGATAGACTAATAGTACAGTGGGGAGGGGGGTATTTAAAAAAGAACTCGCCCCGCTTTCTGCCAGTTATCCAGAGAGTAACGGACGAAGCGAGTGAGTGCACGGCAGCCATTCAGGGAGTTCAGTGAGTTCGGTTTTAGTAACAGACAGAGTGAGATGGTGTGCGGCAGTGGCAGTTTAGTGAGGGAGTCAGTAACGGACATTCAGTGAACAGTCTGTGAGTCAGTGGCTTATAGACTGTGAGACCACAGGTGATAGTTAATGAGCTGGGCAGTGAGAACTAATCAGTGAAGGACGAAGTAGTTAGTCAGGGAGTCAGTGAGTCAGTCAGTTTGTGAATGGAAAGTGAGCGAGGAGTAGTGATGGAAAATATGTGAGATAAACTACAGTGCTTTGCAGCGTACTTCAGCTGTGCCTAGAAGGAATAAAACCCAGAATTGCTCAGCAGCCTTTAATTAACATCCTGGCCTGTCTTCATGTCGTTCTCGACGTATCTACGATCTCTATGGTGTAACAGTATAAAATATGTATTTCGCGCTCAGTACGTATTTATTTTAAAAATGGCAGCAAAAGGCTTGAGCCTCCTCTTGGAAATTCAAACGAAGACGCCGAACGTTTGTGACATCCAAATGGAGCGATAACCACTAGTCTTCTCATAGTCAATCGAGGCAAAATGAAATGCAAAGAAATTACTTTTCCTTTTTATATTACTTTTAGCCTCAAACATTTTTCTCCCTGTGAATGTGGTTTAACATTATATATAGATAGATAGACAGATAGATAGATATAGATAGATAGATAGATATAGATAGATAGATAGATAGAGTTAACCCATTGGATCCCAGGGGTGCTGGGCGAGGCATGGCACTGGCTGGGTACTGAGCGTACCGCCCTCCGCCCATCGACTCATAGTCGGGAAGCTCATAGGTCCCTACCCGGGGGGTTCCCTACTTTATAAAGACTTGAAAATCCCAGTTCTGTCCAATATGCCGGACACCGGGCTCCAATGGGTTATACAGTATATATATATATATATATATATATATATATATATATATATATATATATATATATATATATATATATATATATATATATATTGTTACATAGCCTATGATTTCATCATCCTTTGTGTAATTTTAACGCACAGTATGCTGCATGTTTGATCACGAGCGTGTTCTGCCTCAGTCCCCCCCTTCTACCGTTATAGTAGAGTAAGTCGTCCTTTCTGTTATTCAGTGCGGGATTGTCGACCGTTTGTCCCCATCGCTTCATTTGCGCGTCCTTATTACAAGTTGTATCAAGCTCTGCTAGCCCCTATATAATGAGCTCAATCTCTGCATCATTGCCACTTAGATCTGCTCCTCATTTTGTTCACATCTCTGTCCTCCCCTGTACAGATATTATTATTGTGAGTGCTCAAGAAATCTCCAAACATCTAGCAGCTGTGTGTAATTTGAGTATTACTGTTATTGCATTTTTTCTTGTACTGTATAGCATAAGTTTAATTTGTAGGCTTAGTGAAGTTTTTGTAATTCATGTATGGATCTTTATGTCAGTCATTTTTGATAATAGTTTGTATCTGTAATAATTTATCTGGCATTCACTGAGTATTATCTGGTATCTCATTTTATCAGGGCTGACTTAGATAAATTTACTCTTGCTAATTTCGTGTTAATAGAGGCTATTGCAGTTAACCATGTATTTAACCTGTTTTTTTGCCATTACATATCCTTATGAGTCCTGAATGTTTTGTTGTTAGTTTGAGCATTAAACTTTAACTTGTAATTTTACCTAACTCTTTTGTTTTGAACCTGGAACTTTACGGGACAGTAGTGATTTTTAGCATTCTCACTTAGAGTGTACGTTATCTTTCTCTGTTCCGTAACATAAATTTGGCGACCTCTCATCAGGATATTCAGGATATTACCATAAGGATATTGTTTGATATTTTGTGACTGTGATATATTCATGATGGCTACTATTACTACACTTGATGAAGCCAAAGATTTTTTGTCAAATGTGCAAACAGTGTGTGATATAGAAAACAGAACAAAGAATGAACTTAAGCTTGTTGCTCAACAATTGGGAATTGCAGTTCACTCTCATCATTCTAAGGATCAAATTGTTGGCATGATTAATAAAAGCTTGTTTAATGTAACTCCTCCAAATGAGCAAACGCAGATTGAATTAGCTAAGTTACAGCTAGCTCTGCAGGAGGCTCGTGCTAAAGAAGCTGAATTTCAGGCAAATGTTAAGCAGGCGGAGTCTCAGGCTCGTATTCAGGAGGCTGAATTTCAAGCACGTGCTAAGGAGGCTGAGTCTCAGGCTAAGGAGGCGGAATCTCAGGTTCGGATTCAGGAGGCACAGATACGGGCTCAGGCACAAGTTGAACTTGCCAGGATTCAGGCAGACCATGAGTATCGCATGAAACAAGGTGGAACTGGATCATCTAGCTCTGATGATTTTGATGTGGCTAAAAATGTTAAACTTGTCCCTCCTTTTAATGAATCTGATTTAACAAAGTATTTTCAGTTGTTTGAGAGGGTAGCTACAGGTTTTAATTGGCCTAAGGAGTATTGGACAGTACTCCTTCAAACTGTTCTCACCGGTAAAGCTCAAGTAACTTATGCATCTTTGCCTCAGGATCAGTCTGATAATTATGATGTAGTTAAGAGCTTGATTCTTAAGGCCTATGAGCTTGTTCCTGAAGCCTATAGAGTAAAATTTAGGACAACTTACAAGCAAGATAAGCAATCCCATGTTGAGTATGCAAAAATCAAAGAAGATTTGTTAGAGCAGTGGTTAAATTCTAAGAATGTGGATTCTGATTTTGGTAAATTTAAGCAGATGATTTTGCTGGAGGATTTCAAAAGGTGTATTAGTAAAGATGTAAGCCTATATCTCGATGAGAAAAGAATAGATAATTTGTCTGATGCTGCAGTTTTAGCTGATGAGTATGTTCTCACTCACAAGAGATATTCTAGAGAAGGAGGGAAAGCTGAGAGTAAGTACGTTGCCTCTACTCAGAGTACAGGTAACAGGAAAGAGAATAAGGATGATGTTTCTCAGGAAGTAAATACCAGCTTCACCTCTAGATTTCAGAAAAGTAAATGTACTTATTGTAGTAAGCTTGGTCATACTACGGAGAGATGTTTCAGGAGACAGCGTGATGTGAACAAAAAGGAGTCTTTAAATATTCAGTCAATTGGTCTAGTGTCCACTCTTGAGAGTTCCCAGAATTCTTTAACTGAGTTAACTGAACCTGCTTTGAGGGGTAACTTAAATTCTCATGATGGAGCTCCTCTTTTGAGCAGTAACGTGGGTGACACTCTCAAGAGTTCATGTGCTAATTTCCTGTCTGATGGTTTTGTCAGTCCTCTGGACAGTAATGACAGGAAATCAGTTCAAATATATCGTGATACAGGTGCTTGCCAATCCCTTATGCTGACCAGTGTTCTAGGCTCTAATTTTAATTCCTCTGATGAAACTGTAATCTTACAAGGTGTAGGGAATAATTACTTCTCTGTTCCTCTGTGCAGAGTGAATTTAGAGTCTGGTTTTGTTAATGGTTCTGTTATGGTTGGGTTGGTTGAGACACTCCCAATGTCAGGTGTAACTTTCTTACTTGGAAATGATATTGGTGGAAGTCAAGTGTGTCCAGCTCCTCAGTTGTCTAGTGAGCCAGTGGCTGCGTCCCAGGATTGTGATGTCCCTGATGTGTTCCCTGCATGTGCTGTCACTAGGGCTAAGTCTAAAGTTACTGGTGATTTAGAGGATAATGATGATGATGATGTTATCCTAGCTGACACTTTTCTTGCTAATTTGGACCACTCACCAGATGAGGCAGTACCCCGTAGTGTTGATAATTTGTCTCGTCAAGAGTTGGTTGAGTTGCAGGTTGCTGACCCTGAGTTGAAAGGTCTAGCTAACTCTGCTTACAGTGAAGAAGAGTCAGCCGGTGCTTCTACTTGTTATTATGTAAAGTCAGGAGTACTTATGAGGAAGTGGAGACCCCCAACAGCATCAGCCGACTGTGAATGGGAGGTTGTACATCAAGTTGTCATCCCTCGTGTTTGTAGGCAGGATATCATTAGAGTGGCTCATGATTCCAGTTTGGCAGGACACCTTGGAGTGAGGAAGACTGTGGCACGCATTTTGAAACACTTCTACTGGCCAGGTATCTTCAGGGATGTTTCCTGGTATTGTAAGTCTTGTCACACCTGTCAAGTTGTGGGGAAGTGTAATCAGACTGAAAAGGTTGCACCTCTAGTTCCCATTCCTCCTTTTGAGGCGCCTTTCACCCGTGTGTTGGTGGATATTGTGGGCCCTCTTCCTAAGACTTCTTCAGGATTTTCTTATGTGTTGACCATGATTGATATGGCTACTCGTTATCCTGAAGCCATTCCACTTAGAAATATCTCAGCAAAGAACGTGGTTAAGGAAATGCTAGGGTTCTTCACAAAGTTTGGTCTGCCCAAGGAGGTACAGTCAGACCGGGGAAGTAATTTCATGTCAAACGTTTTCAAGCAGTCTCTGAAAGAGTTGGGCATCACCCAGATCACGTCTTCAGCTTACCATCCCCAGACCCAAGGAGCGTTGGAGAGATATCATCAAACACTCAAATCGATGCTCAAGAAATACTGTTTGGAACATCAGAAAGACTGGGATAAAGGTCTTCCATTCGTTGTGTTTGCTGCAAGAGAATCTCCAAATGAATCACTGGGCTTCTCACCTTTTGAACTACTGTTTGGCCATGAAGTAAGAGGACCCCTTAAGCTACTCAAGAAATGCTGGCTGTCGGAGGAAGATGACGTCAACCTGCTGGAGTATGTGATGAAGTTCAAAGAACGGCTGTCCACTGCTTTACAGCTGGCGAGAGAGAATTTAGGAGCTGCTCAGGAGAAGATGAAGACTTGGTATGATAAGAAGTCCAGGTTACGCCACTTTCAGCCAGGAGATCAGGTTTTGATTCTGCTACCAGTTCATGGGCAACCTCTTCAAGCCAAGTTTAGTGGTCCTTATTTCGTGGAGAAGAAACTCAGTGATGTCAGCTATGTCATCGCCACACCAGATCGTAGAAAGAGCAAGCAACTATGTCACATCAACATGCTAAAGTTATATCACAGGCGGGACGAAAATAATCCAGTCTGCACTGTAGCTGCTCCACCCGAGTCTGCAAGTGCAGCTCTCCCATGCAGTATGAGCCTGAGTGATAGTTTGGGGAAGAATCCTGATATCATGAATGATCTCCAGACTAAGCTTTCTCATCTACCACCCAAGGAAAGGCAGGAGTTTTCGGCATTACTGCAGGAGTACCCGCAAGTGTTCCGTGCCACTCCAGGAAGAACCACTGTGTTGATGCATGATGTCGATGTTGGAGACGCAAAGCCAATTAAATTGCCTCCTTACCGTGTGAACCCAGTGAAAGTTCCTCTCATCCAGAAGGAGCTTGGCTACCTGTTGGACCACAAGATGATTGAGCCCTGTCAGAGCGAGTGGAGTTCTCCTGTCACTCTAGTCCCTAAGCCAGGTGGGTCACAGAGGCTTTGCATCGACTACAGACGTGTTAATCAGATAACTAAAACAGACACTTACCCTCTCCCTCGCGTGGAAGATTGCATAGACAAGATCGGAAAGGCTAGGTACATAAGTAAGTTTGATTTGTTAAAGGGATACTGGCAAGTACCTATGACTGAACGTGCTAGGGAGATCTCATGTTTTGTAACACTAGGAAAGGCTTTTGCATGTTCGGTAATGCCATATGGTATGAAAAATGCACCAGCCACATTTCAGAAGCTCATGAATGTTGTAACAGAGGGTTTGGCAGGGTGTGTTGTTTATATTGATGATGTATTAATCTTCAGTGACAACTGGAAAGATCACCTATGCCATGTCAGTAAATTTCTTGACCGTTTGGTTCATGCTAATCTTGTAGCTAATTTATCAAAGTGTGAGTTTGGTCAAGCTAAAGTTCAGTACCTTGGGTATGTAATTGGTGATGGACATGTTGCACCACCAGGAGCTAAGGTTCAGGTTATAAGTGATCTTCCCAGACCTAAAACTAGGAAAGAGCTACAAAGATTTTTGGGAATGGTAGGTTATTACAGGAGATTTGTTCTTAACTTTTCTATTCTTGTATCACCACTTACAGACCTACTGAAAAAGGGAGTTAAATTTGTCTGGACTGATAACTGTGAATCCTCTTTCAACAAACTTAAAGCTATTTTATTAAGTCAGCCAGTGCTCGCTACTCCAAATTTTGCTAAGCCTTTTAAGATGGCTGTTGATGCAAGTGATACAGGAGCTGGGGCTGTTTTGCTGCAAGAGGATGATCAGAGTATTGAACATCCTGTATCTTATTACAGTAAGAAGTTCACTCCACCTCAAAAGAACTACTCAACTATTGAGAAAGAGCTTTTGGCCTTGATTTTGGGTTTACAGCATTTTTCATTTTATTTGTGTTCTGGTTTTGACCCCATAGTCATTTATACCGATCATAACCCACTGAAATTCCTTAGTAAGTTTAAAGATAAAAATCAGAGATTGACAAGATGGAGTCTACTTCTTCAGGAGTATTCATTAGACATACAACATGTCAAGGGGAAAGAAAATGTTATTGCAGATTGCTTATCTAGACTTTAGACAGATTGTTTTAGAGTAATAAGAAATTTCCTTTGTAAATTTCTTTTTCTTTGTGGGGAGGTGTTACATAGCCTATGATTTCATCATCCTTTGTGTAATTTTAACGCACAGTATGCTGCATGTTTGATCACGAGCGTGTTCTGCCTCAGTCCCCCCCTTCTACCGTTATAGTAGAGTAAGTCGTCCTTTCTGTTATTCAGTGCGGGATTGTCGACCGTTTGTCCCCATCGCTTCATTTGCGCGTCCTTATTACAAGTTGTATCAAGCTCTGCTAGCCCCTATATAATGAGCTCAATCTCTGCATCATTGCCACTTAGATCTGCTCCTCATTTTGTTCACATCTCTGTCCTCCCCTGTACAGATATTATTATTGTGAGTGCTCAAGAAATCTCCAAACATCTAGCAGCTGTGTGTAATTTGAGTATTACTGTTATTGCATTTTTTCTTGTACTGTATAGCATAAGTTTAATTTGTAGGCTTAGTGAAGTTTTTGTAATTCATGTATGGATCTTTATGTCAGTCATTTTTGATAATAGTTTGTATCTGTAATAATTTATCTGGCATTCACTGAGTATTATCTGGTATCTCATTTTATCAGGGCTGACTTAGATAAATTTACTCTTGCTAATTTCGTGTTAATAGAGGCTATTGCAGTTAACCATGTATTTAACCTGTTTTTTTGCCATTACATATCCTTATGAGTCCTGAATGTTTTGTTGTTAGTTTGAGCATTAAACTTTAACTTGTAATTTTACCTAACTCTTTTGTTTTGGACCTGGAACTTTACGGGACAGTAGTGATTTTTAGCATTCTCACTTAGAGTGTACGTTATCTTTCTCTGTTCCGTAACAATATATATATATATATATATATATATATATATATATATAAAAATATATAAATATATATATATATATATATATATATTATGCAGGGAAGAAGGAACCAAAGACCAGGAGCCTGCAAACTGTTCCCTCAAAGAGAAAAAAAAAAAAAAGGTCAAGATAGCAAGAGCCAAATTCAACAACTGTTCATTTCGAGATGCCTGGAAACACAGAGTTTGAAAGACTGGAGATCATAGGAAGTAGGGTATACAGACAGAGTGAGACAGTTCCAGAGTTGACCTGTTGCATAAATGAAGGACTGGGAGTAATGGTTAACACTTGCATTAGAGAGTTGGACAGAAAAGGGATGAGAGTTTGTTGCTAGGCGGGTGCCACGCACCTGCCTTAGTGGTACGGGGATGCAAGCAAACAGTTCAAAGAAGCAGCGACCATTGATGTAGCGATAGAAAAGAGATAAAGATGCAACACTGCGGTAAAGAGACAGAGGTTGAAGAGAGCCAGTGAAAGGAGGTGAGTTAATAAGACGAAAAGCCTTTGACTCCACCTTGATGAGAAGAGCTGTATGTGGGGAGCCTCTCCACATATGAGAGTTGTATTCTACACAGGGTCGAATCAAACCCCTGTATAAAGTAAACAACTGTGCAGGGGTAAAGAAAGCACGGAGTTGGCTTAACACATCCAATCTCCTAGAAGTAGATTTAACAAGAGGTAATATGATCTTTCCAAGATAATTCCCAAGAGAATGAAACACCAAGTATTTTTAAAGTTGATGTAAGATTGAACTACATAAACTTGAGAGTACTCCTGTGGAAGTTTTTGTGGGGTTGATAGATATAAGAACTGAGTTTTTGATGCATTAAAACCAACAAGATTATTTTTACCCCAATCAGAGATATGAGCCAAGTCAAACATTTGATGTGCCATTTCCTCATCCCTTGTTTGTTGAAGTAACTGCTTTGATGGATGCTGCCGGAAGCGAATGGAGAGGTGGATTGAGTTATATGTACAGCAAAGAAGGTCGTTGAAGAATAAAAGTAAGAGAGCTGGTGATAGGACAGAGCCCTGAGGAACACCACTACTGATAGCTCTAGGAGAAGAACGGTGGTATACTACAACAGCAGCAGCCATAGAACGACCAGAAAAGAAGCTATAGATGAATGCACAGATAGAAGGATAGAAACCGTATGAGAGCAGTTTGGAAATTAAAGATTTATGCCAGATTCGATCGAAAGCCTTTAAGACGTCAAGTGCAATGGCAAAGCTATCGCCAAAGTCCCATAATAAGGATGACCAAATGTCTGAAAGGTAGGTGAGAAGATCGCCAATGGAGCATACCTGGTGGAACACATACTAATAATCAGAAAGAAGGTTGTGATAGTAAAGTTGCTTTAAAATTTTTTCGTTAAGAATAGACTCGAAAAGTTTTGAGACACAGGATGTTAAAGCAATTGGACGATATTAAGAGGAATGGGAATGGTCACCCTTCTTTGGGACTGGCTGAATGAGAGCAAACTTCCAGCTAGAAGGAAAGGTACAAGTTGATAGACAAAGGCAAAAGAGTTTACATAGGTGGCTTGTAAGCACAGAAGCACGGTTCTTGAGGACAACTGGAGGGACTCCATCAGGTCTGTATCTATCTATCTATCTATAGCCCGACGCCCTAATCCCGCAAAGGGTGACCGCAGACAAGACGCCTCCAAGTCGCTCTGTCACTCACCATTTGACTACCCTCCCCCAACTCACTCCCCCATCTCTCATATACCTCTCAAATCCATCCCTCCACTTCATCCTCGGTCTTCCCCTCCCTCCTCCTCCCTCCACCACACCTACATACACCCTCTTAGTCAGTCTTTCATTCTCCATTCTCTCCACATGTCTTTCATTCTCCATTCTCTCCACATGCCCAAACCACCACAGTATATTTCTTCTAATCTTGACCACATCCACATCCACCCCACAACGTTCCTTCACTTCTTTTGTCAACCTGTCCCTCCATGTTACTCCATATGCTCCTATCAAGTAACTCATTTCCACTGCTCTCACTCTTGACTTGTTCCCCTCTAGCAAGGTCCATGCCTCGCTTCCATACGTCAGGGTAGGGATGACAATACTATCATGCAGTGACTTCTTAACTTCCTTACATACCTCCCTATTTCTCATCACTGCATTCGGTGAACCAACAACCTTCCTTCCCTGCTGTACCCTTTCAATCACTTCATCCCCAAAAGTTCCATCCTAACCCATCACACTACCCAGGTACTTGAATACACTCACATTCCCCATATCCTCACCATCCAACCTCACTGTGCATTCTGTGACTTCATTCCTCTCAAACACCATAACTTTACTCATGTTTACAATAACATTCAGATTCCTCTTCCTACACCCTGTCCCAAATTCATTCACCAAACCTTGCAACTCCCATTCATCTTCACTCAACAATACTGTATCATCAGCAAACAGCAACACCGGAATCTTCCACATCTCACCCTCATTCGTTACAGTCACCCCCACATTCCCTGCCCTACCTTGCACCTCCTTTACAACCCCATCCATGTATATATTAACAGCCATGGAGATATCACACAACCCTGTTTCAGAGCCACATTTAGATCAAAGAACTCACTCAGCTCACCATCCACTCACACTGTAGCCCTAGCTCCTTCGTACATACTCTTCACAGCACTCAACAATTTCCCCTCCACTCTATACGAGTATATTGTTAATATCTTCCACATACCTTGCCTATCTATGCTGTTATGAGCTTTCTCCAAGTCCATGAAGGCAGTATACACTTTCTGTCCCTTCTATAGATACTTCTCCACTAAATATCTTAGAACAAATATCTGATCTATACACCCTTTTCCCTTCCTAAATCCCCCTTGTTCTTCTCCAACTAGCTCCTTTGTTTTATGCCTAACCCTATCAGTGAGTATTCTAACATATATTCTCCGAGTCACACTAAGAAGGCAAATACCCCTATGGTTACCACATACTTCTCTCTCCCCTTTTCCTTCGTATAAAGGAACAATCATACCTGATTTCCAGTCCTCTAGAACTCTTCCCTCTTCCCAAGCCAATCTACATAACTTCCATATCCACTCCATACAATCTCATCCCCATACTTCAGCATTTCACCACACACTTCATCAATTCCTGGGGCCTTTCCCATCTTGATCTTCTTCATTGCTTCCACTACTTCCACCCTACTGATCTCTTCCTCCCTCCTCTCATCTCTCCTTCTCCCAGCCATTCCCCAACCACTTATACTTGCACTGCTCTCACTCTCTACATTCAACAAATCCTCAAAGTTCTCCTTCCATCTCCTCAATTTCTCTCTCTTCTCCACCAACAATCTATTTTTCCTATCTTTCACTCCCATACTATTTCCCTTTTCACACTGCCTTACTTTCTTTACCTCCTTCCAAAACAGTTTCTTACTCTCCCTCCATTTCATGCTCAGATTCCTCCCAAACTCTTCATCCACTTTCTTCTTATTGACCTTCACCAATCTCTTCACCTCCCTTCTCCACTCAAATATACCTCTCTCTTCACTCTCTCACCTTCTCCCCTAAATTTACTCGCTAGCCATTCATTGTATGCCTTCTTCTTTTGTTCCACAGCTCGTTTCACCTCATCATTCCACCATGCTGTCCCTTCCACACCCCTGCATCTCCTCCTCACTCCACAAACCGCCTCACACGCTGCGCCTATCTCTTCCATGTGCCTTTTTATTACTGAGGCCAGTGATGGCAGAAAATACATCTATTGAAGAAATTTTAATTTCAGCCATGAGGAAGTCAAAGGGAGGAAATGATGGAAGAATAGCAATGGAATGTGGAGCTGGAGAAGAAAGTCTGAGCGAATAGTTCTGCTTTATCAGTAGAAGAAATAGCTACAGAGCCACCAGAGTGAAAAAGAGGATGAAAGGATGATGAAGTTGTCAGAACGGTTACTGGCAAGGTGCCAGAACGAGCGGGAAGAATTCGAGTAGGAGAGCTCAGAGCATTTAGTCTGAATGAAATTATTTTTAGCAGAGCAAAGAACAGAGCTTGATTCTGGGCAGTGGCATACATGAGATTCAGGAGTGGGTTGGCTCCGGTGCCTTTCGTAGACCCTCTTCTTGTTGTGGACAACTTTAGAATAAGCGTATTAAACCAAGGTTTTCTTGCATTAGTCAATGGATATGAGAATGGAATGTATGTTTCCATGCCCGACAAAGTAACCTCTGTAATGCGCAAGGCACACTCAGATGGATCTCGGCCATGGAAGCAATAATCATTTGCAGGGAAAATCAAAGAAGTACTGCTTGAGGGCCTCCCAGTCAGCAGCTCCAAAGTGCCCCAACCGATGCTTCTTTGGAAGGTTCACAGGCCTTGCTGGAGCAATATGGCAGGTTAAGGTGATAAGGTTGTGATCAGAGGAGCCCAAAGGAGAGGAGAGAGTCACAGTGTAAGCAGAAGGATTAGTCATAAGAAGGAGGTCAAGTGTGTTGGAACTCCCTTCAAGGCAGTCTGGGATACTGGTTGGGTGCTGTACAAGCTGCTCTTGGTTATTAAGGATAAAAAAGATGTAGGCTTGTTTACCAGGTGGATCAGTGAAAGCAGAGGAGAACCAAGGTGGTAATGGAGATTTCAGAGAAACGAGAAATGGATTGGATATGCTCCACTTTTAGAAGATAGTCGAAGAATTTTTCATAGTCAGTAGAATTAGGGTATAAGTAAACAGCACAGATATATTTAGACAGAGAATGGCAGGAAAGCCGAAGCCAGAGAGTAGAGAATTCAGAAGATTCCAGCTCAGGTACACGAAAGCAAGATATGTCTTTGTTTACGTATACTATACAAAACAGCCATCTTTGCTTTGGAATTACAGCAGTATAGAGAAAGTAAGAGGATACAGAGAAGAGTTTGCTGTCAGACTCCTCAGACAGCTGAGTTTCAGTTAGGAAAAGAAGGTGAGATTTAGAAGGGAGGTGGTGCTCAAGACAGAGAAGTTAGAGGAAAGGCCACGAACTTTGCATAAATGAAGAATTGAGTCAGACAGCGATTCCAGGCATCTTGCTGGGTACTCACAGAGAGGGGGCGGATGGTGGGGGCTCTAATGGTCCCCCTCCCCTCCCCTCTGGACTCCGAGGCTTGGATAGTGGATGCCTCTTTTTTTTTTTTTTTTTTTTTTTAGGAAGTGAAGTGTGTAATGTCCATGTAGTTTGGTGTTGCCAGTTAGAGGAACTTGTATTGGAGAGCATGCTGGCCTACTGTCTTTGTTACTGAAACACTGAAAAAGATCAGCATAGGGAGAGATGGTCATGAGTTAGTCCCGTGGGTTGATGAAACGGGAGCTCCAGCTCTCCCTGTCATTAGCTTTCCATCCACCTGTGGAGTACCACCCTGATCAACTAGTGATACAGTTTGTAAATGTATATATATGCGTATATACATGTATGTACATACAGTATACATTATATATATATATATATATATATATATATATATAAAGAGAGAGAGAGAGAGAGTGATAATATACTCGTTTCCCTCCATATCCCACTCTAAAGCACTTCTCTTCATAAACTGTTTTATACACCAAAGTCTTCTGATCCATGTCTATATTTAGTACAACTATGTACTATTCTCTCTCTCTCTGACAGCTTTGGGAGTGGTGTGGGCGGGTGCAGGTGCTGTGCGGGTGGAGTGGGTTGCAGTGGGCGGCGTCTCACGGTACAACGTGCGTCTCCATCCTCAACACGGACCGCCCACCCATTACACGCTGGTGGACTGCGGCTCTCGAGGTGAGGGGACAAGAATGAGGCTGGACAGTAGAGTATCATGGTGAATTTCCTTAGCAGTATTTCAAAAACGAATTACAGCACTAAAAATTCGTATGTCTGTTGGCTTAGCAAAATTTCAGAGCACGGTCTAGAAACACACCGGTATAGTCTAGAAACACACTAAAATAGTACACGTTTCTTACACAGGTCTGGAATTTTCGAGTAAGAATAAAATCTTGTGGACTGCTTGCCATAACATTAAGGAGAAAGGGAATTCTTTTATAAATATTGCTGATTTTATAAATAGAAGGCTATGATTCGCCACTAATCAGCACTCAGGTTTCTGACAGCCTTTAATCTACTCATTAGATTATTATAATCTTAACAACCTGGATGAGCAAACGTTTTTCACAGTGAAAAATATATTCGGTCAAATATATTTCCTACATTATTCTCTCCCTTTCTCCTCTATACGTACATTTCGTTCCTTTTCCCGTATATGCCTCCTCATCCCGGGTGGCTGAAGGTGGGACATGTGAGGTAACCTTCAGTGGACTCTCCAACGGAAACTATGAGGCTGAGGTGACGCCACTTGACCAGTTAGCCTCACGAGGGTCAACATTCACCTCTTCATTCATCGTCACCAATTCCACACAAGGTCAGTCCTCCTCTACCCCTCCCTCTCCCGCTACTGCTCCTGAGGCTCAATGGAATGAAATGTGCAATATGGAAAAAAATTATCGTTAAGGAAGAGTTCCTGCGAACCCTTCTGTACCATTTCGAAGAAGTCCAATAGATTCAGACTTTTTATCAACATGGGGAAGGGTTGTTGCTGATTATCTCCCTCTGTCAGTAGATCCCAATCATCCATTAAATCTTATTCAGAATGATACAGATTTTCCTTGTGTTTATATTGTTACCCAGGCTTAAAACTGAGCCACTGCATTGACAAAGCTGCCTTCAGAGTCCAGACTTTAGTATATTTTATTCTAGTCTCTGACTGCCTCATAACACACAGTCATGCCTTTACTTCTGCTCTACAAATTTATAAAAATATTAAGTATTCTTCCAGTTCCATTCTTTGGCGTCTTGATCATCAAGAACTTTCATCACTTGTTCTGACGTATTATTCTACAAATTTAGTTAATTATGATAGCTTAATAGTATGCTGAACAATGCAGTATTTTTACCGCTAACCGCTTTGTCACAACCGTTCTATTCGCTCTCCAAAGACCAAGATTCTTCAACCAGAATTAGCTATTTTTGTTCTTGCCCATCTATTATATTTTTAATTGAGCGTTTGCTTGCTGAGAATTATTCATAATTCATCACAAAATTATTCATTATAGCCTGCTTCAGTTCTTTCTCGATTTGTCCAGTCCATTAAATAAATGTTTAGGTTTAACATAAAAAGGAAGAGTAAATTATGACAATATTTACTGGATTATTGGATATAAACTTTTTCGTCTCTGGAGAGAGAATCACTAAAGACACTGATTTCAGCTGTAGTATAAGACTCTCTTTTTACTAAACACATTTACTTCTGCTCCTAACTCCTACCCCCACCATCCAGACTGCAACCTTCCCTTCACCAACATTGGTGGTCGCTGCTATATGCTGGTGACTGTTGTAATAGGAACGTGGTACGATATGAAAAACTTGTGCCAGCAGGAGGGAGGCCGTCTGGCAGTGGTTGACGACGCCAACGTCATGTACTTTCTCGTTAAGTTCATCAAGGACAACAGTAAGTAATACATCTACCAAGCAGCGTGGTGCATTGAGAAAGTATATTATAATATATATATATATATATATATATATATATATATATATATGAAAATATTTTCCTTGTTGGGGGATATATATATCATATAAAAATGCAAATCGTGGCGTCCTACATGAAAACCCCGCAATATGCATAGAAATAGGAGAACTTGTTTTAAATGTTTTAAAATGTGTATTTATCAAAGACAACTTCCACTAAAAAATGAAGGTAGTTTTAAAATTTTACCTATCTATGAAGTCATTAAATGCATATTTTCAGTTCCTGGATCCTCATTAAAATAGAATTTATTATAGTGGCCACGAGAAGAGGTCTTCTTCCTGCGACTATTTGATAGCCACTGTTTCATGATAGAATTGTCTTACTGGGGTCAGCAACCTTGTGAAAACTGTTTGAAGCTTCGAAATTGACGTTTTGTCCTTCGGTTCTGTCTGAAGCTTTATATTCGCAGTCAAGACTGGGATAGTGTTTTATGGATCTCTATTTAACAGTGGTTTAAGTTTAGGATCTTCCTTAAGAAAACCACCTCAAAGCTCCCCCAGATTACGACACGCAACAGTTTCTTCACGTCCAGGTCACTATAACATTTGTAGGTAGGTACGAGCAGGCTCAAGGAAAGAAGCCCCTAAATAAATATCTCGTGCCAAGACAAGGAATCAAATCAGGGAATTCTTGGCTGTGGGCTGGGTATGTTTCCTATTATAATACTGCTACCGCCTGACCCCTACATCCTTCATCCTAAGAATACATAATAACTTATCGTGCTTTACTGGTAGTTATAACTTACGAAACCGACAGACTGTTTCATAATTTCGAGTCAGAGCGAGCGAAGCAAGCAGATACCTCCACAATATTCAGGTAAATGTCCATTACAGATAGGAGGTTTATGTGAATACCTGAAAATGCCAGGTAACATATTCGTACTTATTCTTCGCAATAGCGTAGAAACAGTATCTTAGACATGATTTTTGTCAAGTAAGTTTTCCACCAAAATAATTTCTTTAGGTACTTTTCAGCATCGTTAAAATTTAATCTGTTATAAGCTTACAATCAGTTAGAGGTAAAGGACGTTATCGTAGGATAAAACAGGTAAACTAAATAAACAGCAGGTTTTGTTAGTTTTTTTTTCTCTAAATTCATGTTGTACACCCATGCGCAGGAAAGCACAGCAGTGTATTGTACCGATAGTGTGTGTGTGTGTGTGTGTGTGTGTGTGTGTGTGTGTGTGTGTGTGTGTGTGTGTGTGTGTGTGTGTGTGTGTGTGTGTGTGTGTGTGCGTGCGTGCGTGCGTGCGTGCGTGTGTGTGTGTGTGTGTGTGTGTGTGTGTGTGTGTGTGTGTGTGTGTGTGTGTGTGTGTGTGTGTGTGTGTGTGTGTGTGTGTATGTGCGCGCGCGCGCGCGTGCCTTCCCACAGGAACCACATTGTCGTACTGGGGGCTTGCATACCCCATAAATCTGATGAGCCATGCCAGCAGGGGTAGATCCCCCTGACCTCAACAGGAGGATAGGGTTACTCATGCCGGGGGGACCATCAGTCAGGGGTCAGACTCAAGTGTTCCCAGGCCCATTCTCTTGTGGATTGCCCATGGGAGTAAAACTCAAATGAAAAATCATTGAGTGGAGTCCCACGGAAGGCAGGGTGTGACAGACAGAGCTGCCAAGATTCACCTGCATCCCTGATAAGTAGATGGTCGTCATGAATCTTCATGTCACCATCACAGGCTGAGAGGGCCCAAGTCACATGGTGGTAAGGACTGCGCACCCTCGCTATCCCATCAAATCTATTCATTGAACAAGCCCATTGCTATGCTCACCTCCCATTTTATCCTTTTATCAAAATCAAGACATGTGGCGACAGGATAGGGTGATGGTGACAGATCATGGATGGGTCTGGAAAGTGCTACGTTGAGTCCTGCTCATAGACGGCACTGGACCAGTGGTTGTTGGCATGATGGCACAGGAGCAGATCATGCCTTTGGCAGCATCCACTGCCACTTAGCAGCCAGAAACGGATGTCCAATTGCTTACCCCTGATGGGGAGGGGTTTAGAAAAGGTAACCTAAACGTTTGCTGCTTCACACCACGTGGGCAAATAACCACGTCTGTCAAGGCATCACACACTGCGATCGAAAAAACAAAAGAATCCCTCTGACTCTTGCTGCATGGAATATACGAGCCTTGCTTGATATTGAAGAAGACACATGACCACGCTGCAGACTGTCCTTATTGCCCAAGAACTGAAAATATATGAAAATTGACATTGCTGCTTTGTCCGAGACACGCCTCTCAGGAGAAGGTAACCTAACAGAAGAGGAAAATGGGTATACCTATTTCTGGAGGGGATACTCACACAATGCAAGAAGAAACCATGGTAGTGGATTGCCAGACTAAACCTACTACAGAAGATCCAAGAATTACCTGTAGGTATATCAGAAAGGCTAATGTCCTGGCACATACCACTCTCTAAAAGACCAATATGCATCATTCATCAGTGCCTGTACTCCAGTGCTTGACTCTGAGAACACGGTTGAAGATTCCTTTTATGACACTCTGGATGCTACCATTCACTCAGTATTACATAATGACAAATTCATCTTTCTTGGTGATTCTAATGTCGGAAAAGGAAAAAATAATCACCTCTGCCAAAGTATTATAGGCTGCCATGGCGTTGGCAATATGAACAACAATGGCCTTCGACTGCTTTCCTTATGTTCAGAACACAGTTTGGTCATCACCAACACAATTTCTCAACTTAAGAATACACACAAGACCACAGTACACACCACACTTCCTTTTCAAAATTCAAAAAAATGGCGTCGAATAACGTAGCCTCGGAGTCCCCAAGGGGGGGACCATAAATGCCCCCACCTTCTGCCCCTCTCCCGGTGACAACTCAAGATGCCTGGAACCACTGTCTGACTCTCTTCTTCTTCATTTCTGCAACATTCATGGCCTTTCCTCTAACTTTCGCTCTGTTGAGTACCACCTCTCCTTCTTTAAACCTCACCTTTTTTTTATAATTGAGACTCAGCTGTCTGAGGCAACTGACAGCAGACCCATTTCTGTATCCTCCTACTTTCTCTATACTCATTTCAAAGCCAAAGGTGGCTGTTGTGTATATATATGCGTAACAACTTATCTTGCTCTCGTGTTCCTGAACTCGATTCTTCTGAATTCTCTGCACTCTGGCTTCAGCTTTCCTGTCATTCTCTGACTAAATATATCTGTGCTGCTTACTTACCTCCTATTTCTACTGACTATCAAAAATTCTTTGACTATCTTACTTCTACGATGGAACACATTCTATCCATTTCTCCTTTCTATGAAATCTCCAGTCTTGGAGATTTCAATGTTCACCACCATCTTTGGCTCTCCTCTCCTCTCACTGATCCACCTGGTGAACAAGCCTACACCTTTTCTATCCTTAATGACCTAGAGCAGCTTGTACAGCACCCTACCCGTATCCCTGTCCGCCTTGGAGAGAACTCCAACATACTTGACCTCTTCCTTACAACTAATCTTTCTGCTTACACTGTTAATCTTTTCTCTTCGTTGGGCTCCTCCGATCACAACCTTATCACCTTAACCTGTCCTATTGCTCCGGTATGGCCTGCAGACCCTCCAAAGAAACGTCGTCTGTGGCAATTTGGAGCTACGGATTGGGAGGCCCTCAGGCAGTACTTCTTTGATTTTCCCTGGAATGATTATTGCTTCCACAGCCGGGAGCCATCTGGGTGTGCCTTGCGCATTACAGAGGTTATTCTCTCAGGCATGGAAGCATACATTCCTTTCTCATATCCTTTGACTAATGCACGAAAGCCCTGGTTCAGTCACGCTTGTTCTAATGCTGTCCACAACAAGGAAAGGGCCCATAAAAGGTACCGGAGCAAACCCACCCCTGAATCACATCTTTTGTACGTTTCTGCCCAGAATCGTGCTAAGTCTGTTCTTTGCTCTGCTAAAAAATAATTTCATCTGTACAAAATGCTCTCAACTCTCTAACTCGAATTCTTACTGCTTCTTCTGGCACCTTGTCAAAAACCTTTCTAACAACTTTACCTCATCATCCTTCCCTCCTCTTTTCTACTCTGATGGATCTGTAGCTATTTATTCTACTGATAAAGCAGATCTCTTCGCTCAGACTTTCTCCTCCAATTCCACCTTAGACGATTCCGGTGCTATTCCTCCATCACTTCCCCCCTCTGACTTCCTCATGGCTAACATTAAAATTTCTTCAGCTGATGTATTTTCTGCAGTGGCCTTAATACTAACAAGGCATATGGGCCTGATGGAGTCCCTCCTGTTGTTCTCAAGAACTGTGTTTCTGTGCTTACACCCTGCATAGGCAAACTCTTTCGCCTTTGTCTGTCAACTTGTACCTTTCCTTCTTGCTGGAAGTTTGGTGTCATTCAGCCAGTCCCAAAGAAGGGTGACCATTCCCAACCCTCTAACTATCGTCCAATTGCTTTAACATCCTGTATCTCAAAAGTTTTCGAGTCTGTTCTTAATAGAATAATTTTAAAGCATCTTTCCTATCACAACCTTCTCTCTGATCGTCAGTATGGGTTCTGTCAGGGATGCTCCACAGGCGATCTTTTCACCTACCTTTCAGACTCCTGGTCATCCTCCTTTCGGGACTTTGGCGAAAGCTTTGCCATTGCACTTGACATCTCAAAGGTTTCCGATCGAGTCTGGCATAAATCTTTAATTTCCAAACTGCCCTCTTACGGTTTCTATCCTTCTATCTGTGCCTTCATCTCTAGCTTCCTTTCTGGTCGTTCTATATCCGCTGTTGTAGACGGCCATCATTCTTTTCCTAGATCTATTAACAGTGGTGTTCCTCAGGGCTCTGTCCTATCACCAACTCTCTTCCTTTTATTCATCAATGACCTTCTAAGCTGTACATCTAACCCTATCCACTCATATGCTGATGATTCCATCCTTCACTTTTCCATTCGATTCCCACAACATCCATCTCAGCAGTTACTTCAACAAACAAGGGATGAGGCTATGGCACACCTAATGTCTGACTTGGCTCGTACCTCTGACTGGGGTAAAAATAATCTGGTTTTTTTAACCCGCCCCATCCTGACGTTTTCTGGGCAGTGGTACGCCCCAGTCCCGACATTTTGGACCTTTTTTTTTTTTTTTTGGCTCAAACATCCGCTTTTGGTGAGAAACATCGAAAATTCATAGAGAAATCGCTCACCTGAGGTTTAAAATACTCGATCTAGGTACGAGTACCTCCTTACCTGACTGGGTTTTCTAACAGGCTGGCACCAAAGAAAACGAGTTTTATGGGAGGGTAACTATTTTATCCATTCATAAACAGTATTTATTTATTTACTTGGTACGAATTTATATGTAGTACAAGAGTATATTGGTTTTCAAACAGTAATATAGGCATTAAAGCATTGTTTCACTCACTAACTCATCACCATTCATGACCTTTTTTTCCCACATTACCTGATCATCATTTCTGACTGTTTCTTCCTCTAATGCTATGTAAACTTTGTCCTCCACATTGTCATCGATTGGGGAATCACTCTGGCCCTGAATGTCTTTATTGGCCAGGTCACTGGTAACAGGTGAATTGCCGAGACAATGGCGTGCAGGGGGGGGGAGAGGTTATGCGGTGTAAGACACTGTCCCTGCTTGGCATCTTGTAGAGGAATAGAGGAAGGTGTCCCGTGTATACGTGCCAAAAATCACTCGCGAAATCACTCGCAAAAATTGAAAATTGTGCAAATTAGGGACCTTGCAATGATGTCGCGTTAATTTACGTCTCCGGGATATGAGTGCACATCATGTGAGGACGTGAATTCACGTCTCCGGGACACGGCGGGGTAATGCATCAAAGACTCAGTTTTTGCACCTATCAACCTGACAAAATCTTCCACAGGTATACCCAGTAATGTTTAATAATATTCAGCGTAATCCTACATCATCGTTGAACATGCTTGGGGTTTCATTTACTCGGGACTTATCTTGGAAAGATCTTATTACAATTCTTGTAAAATCTGCTTCCAAGAGATTAGGTGTGCTAAGCCGACTCCATTCCTTCTTTACCCCTGCAAAATTGTTGACTCTATACAGGGGTTTTATCCGTCCCTGCGTGGAGTACAACTCTCTTGTGTGAGAAGGCTCCTCACATACAGCTCTTCTCAGTAGGGTGGAGTCAAAGGCTTTTCATCTCATTAACTCTCCCCCTCTTACTGACTCCCTTCACCCTCTGTCTCTTCGCCGCACTGTTGCATCTTTATCTCTTTTCTATCGCTACTTCAATGGTCACTGTTCCTCTGAACTGTCTGCATGCATTCCTCCACCTCTACGACGGGCGTGTAGCACCCGTCTAGCGGCAAACTCTCACTCCTTTTCTGTCCAACTCTCTAATGCAAGAGTTAACCGTTACTCCTAGTCCTTCATTTATGCAACAGGTCAACTCTGGAACTGTCTCCCTCTGCCCGTATTTCCTGCTTCCTATGATCTCCAGTCTTTCAAACGCAGTGTGTCCAGGCATCTCGAAATGAATGGATCTTGAATTTGGCTCTCTCTTGTATTTTGTTTTTCTCTTGGAAGGAACAGTTTTGCAGGCTCGTTGCGTTTGGTTCCTTCTTCCTCACATAAAAAAAGAAAACATGGATGTACCCACGATACAGACATTGGCACCTAAATAACTATGTCATTGTAAGGCAGCGAGACCAATGGGAAGTTCTTATAACCCGATCTGTGAGCGGTGCTGAGTGCTCAGCAGACCATTACCTTGTACCCATCAAACTGCAGTTAATCATTCACCCACAAAATAATGTGACGTAGACCATCCTCCAAGAAACTAAACTGTAGCATTTTCAAGGATGCAATAACTCGTAACACCTTCAGCAGCACTACTGCAGTCAAGCTTTCTCAATACCCACCACTTGACCCGAACAACAGTGCAACAAACCTAGAGGCAGAGTGACTGAGCATTAAAACACTGCTTCAAAGCACTGCAGAAGAAACCATAGGTTTCTCCACTCACCGCCATAAACACTAGTTTGATGAAAATGCTGAGGGCATACATGACCTTCATGCAATAAAGAATAGAGCACTTAACCTCTTTTGGAAGTCTCAGATCCAGAGTTTCTGAAAACGCCAACTTGAGAATTGAGCCGAAGGTCTCAGTATAAACGGTTATATGTCTCTCCACCCTCTTATATGAAGCTGAATCCTGGACTACTTACCTGCACCACAACAAACAGCTTGAATTGTGTTGCAACCGATGTTTACAGCGCATCCTAGGACTCACATGGATGGATAAATTCCCACACTCACAAATTTTTCCCGTGAGCGAAGTCAACCAACACAGGAACTATGCTGCCTAAAAAGCAGCCGAGAAGGACTGGGGACTTCTGCGTGCCTTAACACCACCCCTCCTGCCAGGATGTGCCACAACTCAGGGGGTCAGATGAAGAGATATAACGATAGTATAAGGACAGCCTTGAAGTAATGTAACATCATACCAACAAATCTTGAAATCAATGCCTCGTACAGAAAACATTGGCAATCGCCCTGCAATTAAGAATCAGTTCATCTCGAAGAAGCTGGGAACCTGACCAAAGAAGAACTTACAAGTACACAATGGAGGCAAAGCCAAAACATAGTTCTCCCAGCAAACCAGAGCTTGGCATGCCAACTGTGTGGCAAAGTTTGCGGATCCAGGATTGATCTGTAGTCACACACATTGACACCAAAGACAGTGAGAAACACACCATCTTTGTGGGCATAGTAGGCGTCGTCTTCTGTACCAGAAAGACAACTTTAATGTGTGTGTGTGTGTGTGTGTGTGTGTGTGTGTGTGTGTGTGTGTGTGTGTGTGTGTGTGTGTGTGTGTGTGTGTGTGTGTGTGTGTGTGTGTGTGTGTGTGTGTGTGTGTGTGTGTGTGTGTGTGTGTGTGTGTGTGTGTGTGTGTGTGTGTGTGTGTGTGTGTGTGTGTGTGTGTGTGTGTGTGTGTGTGTGTGTGTGTGTGTGTGTGTGTGATTCTGTCCCTCTGTTAGCATGTGAACAAAAATAATTAAGAAAGCTTTGTTCCTTTTTTGAACCAAACTTGGTGGAAGGGTTAAGTGTCGTCGCAGGAGTTTATCTTTTTTTTTTTTTCCAGATTAGGTGATAGTTCATAACCATATCATAAATTCAGTTTAACAGTTATGATCCGATTTACACCAAACAATAGAAAAGTTGAAGGTAAGGCTACGATGAAGTGGTTCAGTTTCGAAACCTACCAGTCAAAGGCGACGGCCATTGGTCAAGGTTAATGATTTACCTATATTACTTAGATAGTTTTGATCTGAGTCGGACCAAGCTTGGTTGGAGGGTTGAGGGTCAGACAAGAACGATGTAATTCGATTTTGAGAACAATCCATCTGAAGCAAGATCACGGCAAAGTCAAGTGTTCGGTCCTTAGACTACTGTAATTGTTGGACGCGGGTGCTGCAGTCTCTAAGTGCGCCTCCTTCTTGTAAAGGGTTTTTTAACAATTGGTCTTTTTTACTTGAGTTAACTTTGAGCCCTTCCATTCCCACACACATCAATGGAGAACTCAAACATGATTATACGATACACCGATTAGATGTAAAATTCAGAACTTGAGTAGGTATGTGTATCATATCCTTCAGGCAGCCTCCATAACCTTGGTTATACGAGGCACAGAGATCCAAACCAAGCATAAATGTGTAGACTTACAGGGCAGCGTCACCCAAATGTCATTCTCATGTTACCACGTGGCTAGGCACGAAGCACGCCACCCATAAGCCTTCACAACAGGAACCATGATGATCTTAGCTTTCTATAAACCTTACCTTTGGCTTTTAGAAGAATATATCTAAAAACTTATTCTCCAGTATTCATCATGATTGCAACGACGTTGTTGTTGTTGTTGCTGTTGTTGCTCTACCCTGGTCTGTCTGGCCGAGAAGACCCATCGACCTCAGCCAGCAGCCGCCTTCCTGTGGCATACAGCGCCTCGCCTGAGTCAGATCAGCAGTTTCCCACATGAAGAGATGCAGGGAAAATGGAAGAGACCTATCTCCCGAGAGGATGAACTGTGTGTAGGAGATAGGTATGAGTAGTGGTCTCAGCCCGTAATATGACTATTTGGTAATACTGATGTGGTTGATTTCTCCATTTGAGAGTGTTGTGCAAGGCCAGCTACTGAACCTTGGCCCCACGTCACTCCCATAGTAGTACCTCCCGGGGGCCATCTTCACGAACTTCTCTTCAAATAAGACGCCTTCTGCTTCCTTGTGTAAGACTGATTTGCTTGTGGATGCATTTGTATTACTATTCTTCATAATTCGCGACTTCCATGCAAAATTCAAAGTCAACATAGAGGTAAATAAAATTACGATGCCTCAGGTGCCATATACTTTATATATTTACTTGTGTCAATATAATTTGGCATTCATTTAAATTTACTTTGAATTCTATGCTTGCTGTAATGGATTTTTTGCAGGGATGTCAGGGCACATTAAAAATACATTCGGCCGTTTTGAATTACTAACTCTGTCGTACAGTACATGTAATGTATTTAAGTGACACAGTGCGCAGGGGATAGGTATTTAATACAGTTATCTGTCTGTCAGTCTGTGTCTCTGCCGTTCAGTCTATCTTTCTAATTGTCTGTTAACGAGAAAAGGAAAAACTGTTCAATGAAATTGCACCAACTATCTGTCTATTGCCAGACGCCTAAATCCCGTAAGGGGTGGCCACAAACAAATCGCCTCCATGTTGCCCTGTCCCCCGTCCCTCTCCCCCCCTCCACCTCACTCACACTTTCCTCGTTAGTCTCTAGCTCTCCATCCTCTCCATATGGCCTAACCATCTCAGTGTTTTCTCCTAACACTTTCTATCACATCCACATCCACACCACAACGCTCCTTCACTTCCTCATTTGTCAGTCCGTTTCTCCATGTAACTCCACATGGTCCTCTCAAATAACTCATCTCCACTGCTCTTACTCTTGTCTTGTGTCCCTCCAACAAGGTCCAAGCTTCACTTCCATACGTTAGTGCTGGTATCAAAATACTGTCATGTAGCGACTTTTTTTTTAACTTTCATGCTCACTTCCCTGTTTCTTATTACTGCTTTCAAAGGACCAGCAACCTTTCTTCCTTGTTGTACCATTTAAAGTACTTCACCCTCTAAACTTCCATCCTTACTCATCACACTATCCCAAGTATTTCAGCGCACTCACATTTTCCATGTCCTCCTCATCCAACCTCATTGTACATTCACTGACTTCATTTCTCTCGAAGACAGTAACTTTACTCTTCCCTACATTCACCTATAGATTCCGTTTCTTATACACACTCCCAAACTCATTCACCAAGCCTTGCAGTTCCTCTTCGTCTTCACTTAACAACACAGTATTATCAGCAAACAGCAGTACAGGGAGTTTCCAAACACTGCCCTCTCTCATTAGGGCCACTCCAACATCCACTGTCCTACCTTTTATCTCTCTTATAACCCCATCCATATACAGATCGAACAACCATGAAGACATGACACATCCCTGTTTCGACCCAACCTTCAAAAAAAAGTCACTCAGTTCACTATCCACACGCACTGCAGCCTTAGCACCCTCATACATACTCTTCACGGCATTCACCAACTTCCCACTTACTCCATGTATTCTTAACTCTTTCCACATTCCTTGTCTATCCACCTGCCATATTCTCTCTCCAAATCCATGAAGGCCACATACAACTTCTTTCTCTTCTCTAGAAACTTTTCCACTAAAGATCTAAGAATGAATATCTGATATACACTACCTCTTCCCTTCCTAAAAACATTCCTGTTCTTCTCCAACTAACTCCTCTGTTATTTCCCTAACTGTGTCAATAAGCATCCTACCATATACTTTTTCCTTTTACACTTGGAACACTAATACCCCTATGATTACCACACACTTCTTTTTCCCCTTTTCCTTTGTACAGGGGAATTATGCCTGACTTCCAATCCTCCGTGACTCTACCTTCCTCCCAGGCCAATCTGCACATCTTCCACATCCATTCTACTACTATCTCTCCCCCATGATTCAGCATTTCACCACACACTCCACCAATTCCTGGGGCTTTCCCCATTTTTACTTCATTGCTTTAACAACTTCCATCCTACTGATTTCTTACTCTCTTCTCACATCGCTCCTTCTCCCAGCCATTCCCCAGCCACTTTTGCTTGCATTACTTTTATTCTTTATGTTCAACAGTTCTTTAAAGTGTTCTCTCAGTCTGCTCATTTTTTCTCCCCTCTTCACCACCAGTCTACCATTTTTATCTTTCAATTCCCGACTAACTTCTTTATCACCCTGTCTAACTCTCTTTACCTCTTTACAGAACATTTTGTTACATTCCCTCCACTTTACACTCAGAGCCCTTCCAAATTCCTCATACACTGTCTTCATACTCTCCCTCATTAATCTTTTCACCTCTCTTTTCCTCTCTATATATAACTCTCTCCTCCATTTCTCAACTTCCTCCACTCCCCTGTTCCTCATCCACTCACCATATGCATTCTTCTTTTGTGCCACAGCCTGTCTCACCTCTTCATTCCACCATGCTGTTCCTTGCACCCCCTTTCGTCTTCTCTTCACCCCACACACCATACCTTACATGATGCGACAGATTTCTTCCATGAATATCTTGAACACAGCTTCCACGTCCCCCATCTGCTCCAAATCATATTTACCCAATCGCTCCTTCACTTCTCCCTCATATTCTGCTTTTCTTCCATCCTCTTGTAGCCCTTCTACCTCCTTGTATGAACTTCTTCCTCCTGTTCTTCCGTTCTTCTATTTCTCCATTTCATTTGAACCTTGACTTTCACCAACACCAAGTCATGGTCAGAAAGTCCACTCCCCCAACCTCTATATGTTCCTGTATCCATTACACACCTTCTCATTCTATCATCCACGCACACATAATCAGTCATTGACTTCCATTCATTCAGTTCACCACCCACCCTTCTCATCACTCGCCACGTATAACTGTGGATCATTTTGTATCTAAAGAGGATATTGGCTATCGCCAACCACTTCCCTGCACAAATGTCCACTAGGGCACTGCCATTCTCATCCACTTCTGCAAGCACACCCGACTCACCAACTACTCCATCCACCATCACATTCCCTACTTTTCCATTCATATCTCCAATCAAAATCACTCTCTTTCCTCTCGAACTTTTCCATGCATGCTTCCACATTTGCCCAGACCTCTTCTTTCACTCTACTTGCACGATCTTGCGTTGGCACATACATACAATCGCCCACATCTGTAGTCCAACTTTCAATCTTACAGAATTGCATCAAATTTGACATAATAATTTAGGACCATTAGAGTAATAGGTGATTCACTTTGGGGCAAAAGAGTCATAGCTCACAAACTTGGTCGAAGGATTAAAATCAGGGGAGGGTGTGCTGGTTCAGTTTTGAAAAACAATCGTTTGCATATGAATGAAATTGAGCAAGTTGCAAGTTTTGCTTGTAACTTAGTTGACTCAATCTAGCTGAAACATAGTGGTGGACGGGTTTAAAGAAAACTAAGGATGGAATTATTCTGTTTCTAGAAAATATGTCAGAGGTCAAGGATATTGGTAAAAGTCAGCATCAACACTTTTCTCCGATTTAACCAAACTCGGTGCATGGGTTAAGGGTCAGGTAAGAATGAAGTAAATCGATTTTTGCAGCAATCGGTATAATGGCAAGGGCACAGGGAAGGGTCAGATATGTGTTCTTAAGGCCTCCCTACATTGTCAATGCGCACCTATCGTGTCCTAGCAAGCTGTTCATCAGTTTTGAAGCATGGTGACGAATCACGAATTATGCATCAGAAGCAGTCAAAAGTAGGGAAGGTACTTCAGTTCATCACGTCGAAACAGTTATTTTCCAACACTTTATCATTACCATATTCCAATCTCACAGGTGCCCACTGACAGTGTAGATGGGCTTTAGACTAATTGTGTGGAGCGGATGTTGCACTCTCTGAGTGTTGTTTATCTTCTCGTTGCTGTTGCTGTTCTGTTCCTTGAAGAAAACCTTGCATTATGCCCATAGCCTCTCAGCCTACAGTTCCAATCTTCAGAGGGTATATTATCTTAGCGATATCCCACCAGCAGCCACCATCCCAACCTGATTAGTATACTTGCTCACCTCTCCAGCCTTATACTGCATCCCTCATATCATCAGTTCCATTCTATATAAGCCATCCATCTCAATAGGGCATTTTGCATCTGGCACGTTCTACCATTCAACATCCCTCTCCTTCCTCCCTGGAGCTTAACAGATAAAAACATATAAACTGTGAACTTTCATACCATCCTACTGCAGCCAATCTTTACCCGGTATACTCCCACTATCTTACACCACCACCATTAAACATGCCAGCCCATTCCCTCCACTTTTCTCCATCCATCTTACCTATTTCTACTTTCCATGCTTTGATTTTCTAGTAGAAAGGTGGTGTGGTGAGGGCGTCACCACTCACCCGATATAGTGCTACCTTTAAGTGACTACACTGAGCAGCGAGCCAAATGATTTTCCCCGTGACCCAGAAAATCATATACTGCGATGTGTAATAACTATAGCCAAACGACGTCTGGTGGTCTAGGGGGTTGAGGCGCTCCAACTCAATGAGGTCCGTAAGGATTACATCCGAGGGACGGCTGGAGTTTAATGTTCACATAATGACACTCGAGGGGAAAAGGACAGATCACCCTCGCCTTAAACGTCAAGACTGATTGGTCTAACCATGGGTACTTAAGCACTTAATGGGGTAAAAAGGATCGGATGATAGACAGGTAGACAAACAATATAATCTTCTGGTGTTTAAGAGAAAAAAGAAATGCCCTCGGCTAAAGGGGCTATGCGGCTTCAGTGGACGTCCATTCACCTCAGTGAACCGTAATTAGTTGGAATGGATCTGAACTATTTTAAATGGATTTAATATGACCTACTCTGACTGAACCTGAAGTAGCCTGGATATGCCTCAAGTTAAACGAGTGATTATTTTGAGTCGGCGAGCAAAATCCACTGTTGGTGTTTGGATGGAGAGTTACAATGAACGGCCCGGCCCGGCCCGACTATCACCCTTTTCAGACACTAATAACGTTTTACCTCATAAAACGTGATTTTTTTTCCTGGATACCTAGCCATTCATTTCATTTTTGTATTACACCATTCAGAAAACCATTTTCACACCATAACACTGTGCAATTTGCATTAATAAAAAGTGTTTTCCCAAGATTTTGCGCATAAATATTTTTCAGTACTTTATAGCCAGGTGTTTTTCGGCGCCTAAATTTAGTCATGCCGTTATGCAACTTATGTCATGAGACGAGGCAAAGGCTGAATTTTCGCGTGCATGACTCAGAAATACGATAGGACGACAAAAAAAAAAAAAATCGAAGAGCAGAAGACAAAACCGCGGAGTAGCACCAACTTCCCACTCTTTCTGTATCGCCGCTAATTGATGTATGTGCATAAATCTGGTACGAATAGAGAAAATTTGCCTCTGAGCACGATACAAGAGACAAATATGAGATAAACCCAGTAGTTTGGGGCTAAGAGTTTTAAGAAAAACAAGTTGTGTGAGATATAAGTATACTCTCAGCTGCGTATCACCAACAGATTTTTGTAAAGTTTGTGCGTGTTATTTTTTGTCTTTTTTTTTGCATAATCTTAAGGAGCAACTCTTTAGCAAGAGTATAAAGCAAACTAAATGTTTCCATCACAATTAGAACCGGAAAAACTAATTTCTGAAAAATGTCACTGAGGACCACATCTTAATCTCGCTCCTTTATGGGCATTTTTGCACTTCGTACTAGTCATAAAAGGAACTAATGTGACCAATATAAACTGGAAGTGACCAGATTGGGCCAGACTGGGTGTGCTTGGAATGTTTAAATTCGAAGGGGTTGTGAACAGACCTGGTCCCATTTCACTCACCTGAAATGACTGGATTCAACATGAGGTGGCCTGACTGGACCTACACTGACGAATGAACCTTACTAAAATGG